>NC_068409.1:18955332-19666999 GCF_023724105.1 Carassius gibelio | reverse complement strand
GCATCAGGCGTCATGGTACATTCAGCATTTCAAAAACATCATAAAATATGGGAGTGGATGTCCTTGGGTCCACAGTTTGTGCTCTCAACCACCCGCGTTTCAATAATTCAAATTCTACTTCATTTTTGAGTCTCACCGGGTATAGCGCAGATGTGCCTAGATTTACAACCAAACACATTTTTAGAACATGAAGTGATTGATCTCTCTTGAATTTCTCTCTTTGTATTGATTACGTCCAGTTGTGTCTAACTCCAGGCGATTTCTGCAGCGTTTAGCCCATCAGCAATTCTTGAGCATCTTGGCCTTTAGGAATATATTCTGCATGTGTGTTTAAAATGCACAAGCTTTAAATATGTTTATGCATTTTTTAACCATCTGATTCTCCCATAGATAATCCTAAGTCAAATTAAATTTGGCCCTTAATAGTACTACCCAGAGGTGCAGCCATAATTGCTTTGCTTTCTAGTTTAATATTTTGGTTATTGCGTCACTGTTGTGAAACATGTTACACTCTGAATCTTTTACATATATGTACAGTATATATATATATATATTAGGGCCGGGACTCGATTAAATATCTAATTAATTAGAGGCTTTGTAATTAATTCATCGAAATTAATCACATTTTAATCGCATATAAATATTTGACCTGAGAACAGTGAGAAGTAATTTTTTTCATATGGATTTATAGTATACCATTGAATAATGACTGAATACATAAGCTTAAGCAACAAAATATTGTTTATTTTTGTTCAACCAAGTCTAGCAGACCAGTGCAATTTTTGCCATTAAGTGTAGCAATAGCATATTTAGAAACAATTTAGAAACAGTACATTTCAGAAATTCAGGAAGCTTATAGGTGCTGGAATTTTCTGTAAAGTGTTTTTTAAGTATAACACAATACTGTCAATTACATTCAGAACATTGGAAACCCTGACTATTAGAAAACATCTCTCTGTTGCTTCAGAGGCCATAACATACTAAGTCCAACTCTCAATAACCTTGGCCAAAACAATAAAGAGTTCAACATAAACTGCCAGTTGCACCAACAAAATAATACATAGTTCAACATAAAGTGTAAAGTCCACGCTAGCTGCTATATGTTTTGCGTCGAGGTGATACTTGAGGCTCGATGTGCTGCGCCTGCGGTGATGTGCGAACGCTAGTTGGTGCTTCAGTATAATTGGTCCGCCGAAACTCATCCAGTGAGAAACGTTCCGCGGTGCAAAAATAAGTTATAAAAAATGCGGGAATTTTTTTTCTGTAATTAATTAATCTTAATTAACACGTTATTTTTTGTGTAATTAATTTATCTCAATTAACGCGTTAAAGTCCCGGCCCTAATATATATATATATATATATATATATATATATATATATATATATATATATATATATATATATATATACATACACAAACATATTTTTTTAAGTCGGTATATACATCAGCAGAGTGATGTAGTTGCAACATGTTGAAACAAAAATTTACTAGTCCATTCAACTTTCAATCAGTTATGTCTACAAAGAAATAGAAGCAAAAAAAACGTTTAAATAATCTCAAAACGATCTTTTAGCAAAGACGTGCTAAATGTATTATGAGTGACAGTACATTTATATACATTACAACAACAACAACAAAATCTTACAACACAAGCTTAAGAAATGCACGTTTGTGTATTTTTGAAGTTGTAACAGCAGAGTGAGTTTGGTTTTATTTTTTCCTCCTCAAAGAAACCTGAATTCATTCGTATACATTTTATCGGCATGTGTGTTTCCCAGGAAACGACCCATGACCTTGGCATCACTGCCATCGTGTTCTACCAGTGAAGCTGCATCGTAATTTCAGTTTTTAAAAGTCACACAGTGTTCATTTAACTTTGCTGAAGAGTGAGTTTACAATACAAAGAGCTTTGAAATGGTACTGCCCTCTTGGACATGCTGCTTGCTGATATATTTCAATGATAAATTTAAGAGATTGAGTAATAATGAAGGAAATATAAACGTATTACCTTAGTTGTATCGTATTTTTAAAAACATGTTCATTACCAGCTATTTAAAAAAAAGAAGAAAAAAAAAAGAAAAAGTGTTATAATCACATGAGCTTCCTGTTGTCATCAATGAATGAGTGTTGCTGTAGTGTGGTGGCTGTAACGGCACATTCGGAGCAAAAAGCAATTTGGTTTACCTGCATGCACTGACTAGTCACTTTTCCCAGCATTCTTCAAGGTAAATCCAACCAGATGAAATGAACACCAAGCTCTTTCGTTCTGTTCCTTGAAGAATGCTGATCCTCTCCCTCTCTCTCTCTCTGTGTATGCACGTGAATGTATATGTCCAGAGAGAGAGGCCTTCATTATCATCTTACACAATACATAATGCAGCTTAGAAGCCAGATGATTTTGTAACTACAATCTCCCTATATCTGTCTGTCTCTCTATATTACAGGAGACGGCACTGAAACCACCACTCTATGGCACACTCTGTGGCACAGGTACAGCTCGCTCCCACAGGATAAAAATCAATCTCTAGCTGCCATTTCCTAAAGAGAGGGAGGGAGGGAGAGGAAGGCACTCACAGAAGAGGTGAAAACACGAACTGTACACATTCTCCAGCCTCAAACGAGTCCTAGAGAGTAACGCCAGACTAATTTAACCGTCCGAAACTCTGCTTGTGACTTGTGGGAGGTTTGAAATGCTTTGTTTAACCCCTTTTGTCCTCATTCACCGGTTGCACCGAATAGGGCACAAGAGACACCTCCACTCTGCTTATCCAAATGGAATATGAATACGGCTAAGACCTCTGTATAGGATGTTTATATAGATATGTATTTATGTATAGCAGCAGCACAGTCCTTGTCGTCTGTGTGTCTATTTATTGATTTTGTTCACTGATAGTAGTTCAATGAAACTTCGGCGTGCCTGGTGGTTGTTTTGCTTTTTTTCCCCCCGTTTTCATATCCTTCGCTCACTTCCTTTACTTTTTCATTTGTTCATTCTGTGCTCGTATCCAATAGATCACTGCGAACTCCTCGTCACCAATTGCCACGGCTCTCCTCGCACCGTCCCAACGCTTGTTAACATTTAAATGCATGGCCCTCAATAGGAGGTACCAACACGTTTTAGCTCTGTCACTGATTGCCTCTGACTCTGGGATGCGGAAGATTCCAAAAGAGCCCTAATGCTTTGCTAAGCTGCAATCATATGGGACAGCGCCCCCGCTTCCTAATCAAAGAAACCCCTTGTACACAGTAGAAAGGGACACCTGGTCTGACCTCTATATGTTGTCTGTTGTAGTCCGCTTTTACCAGAGCCAATATAACCTGTGAGATGTATTTACTGATTTTGAATAGAAAGCCTCTGGCAGTCTTGTCATACGAGATGGTAGGTTTTAGTTACATCACCTAGGTGTTTGTATATTCTGAAACTGACATGCTATGTATACTTACAACCGAGATGAAAAAAAAAAAAAAAAAGTATCTTAAAAGTAGAAAATTCAGTAGAGAGCACGAGAATACAACGTGGACTATTCCGATTTTATGTCAACAGCAATAAATTTACGATAAATCGAGAACTCACCCTACATGAGCACTTTAAAGTCGTGATAATAAGCATCCCACAGCTAAAGCTCTCTTTTGTGAAACTTAACAGTCGGGTATTTCCGTTCTTGAATGACTATAACATCACTGATGAATTGCTTCGATGGATAGCACTTTTGTTCGAGCAGTAATTTACTCCTTTTTAGCAAATGGACTGATTTGTAGAAGTGTCTTTGGGCCCAAATGTTTGACCTCTTATTCTTGCAGAGGTATCAGATGTCTTAATGGTGTCAATTGTAACGCTCTGGAGTAGGAAAAACAGAATGACTCACACAGAAAACTGTAGCACTGTGTAAGAAACAATTAGACATGCCTGGATATTTGCCATTGATAAAGAATGTGAGGGGAGAGGGGAAAAGTAAAAAAAAATTGATTTTTTCTTTTCATGTAAGGAGTTGGTTAAATCACTTTCATTATAAATGAAGCACCTTACATTGTATCCTCTGTTTATTTGCCAACATGTGAAGTAAACTGTACATAACTGTTTTATGTATGTTTGAGCTTTGGAAGTTTATTAAAGTCTTTTGCATTGTACTGCACATTTCCATGCGTCTTTTCTTGACCAAACAATATACGGTGGGGTCCAAAATTGACATCACTTGTGATAATGCTTCTGTATTGTAGTTTTCTAATGCTAATATTGTGATTATAAATATCGCAAAATGATATTGATTAATTGATTTTATTATTTAGGCAACTGTTTAAAATAAGATTCCATTAGTTTGCATTAGTTAATGTATTAATTAACATAAAATTATGAGTAAGATTTTTTATGAGGTTTCTTTTGTGTGTGTGCTAATTATTACTTGATTTATGTATTTTTTAAGCTAAATGTTGTGGTGCACTAATTAAAACTTATATCAAGCACAGAAGTCATGTTAGGCCACATGGGCTCTAAACTCACAACACTGAGGTCTGTGGAAGTACAACAAAATTACACATCACAACCACATCTAATTTGCCCAGTTATGCAACTGCACTGGTATTTATGCATCTTTTGAAATATACCTTTTTTTATGAGACTGAACAGTTACAATTTTAAGGCTCACTGATCACACAACTGTAATTCCTCAACATCCGTTTGTGAGCGGGCCCAAGAGCCAGCCATTGTTCCCATGTATGTGGTTTCAAAGCAGCTGTTCCAGAAGTTCACATGAAAGAAAGGAGAAATGAGAAGCGCAATGGAAAACAATTTAATTGCTTATCAAAGTTGCTTTAAATTGCAAGACTGCAGAGCTAATCATTTCCCTTGAGGGAAATATGTCCTTGGTGATTAGAGAAAATGGTGCACATTCACTACGTTGAGCTTGTATTAAGCTTGTGTGCAAATGTCAGCCTGCTATTAATATCGCATTGTAAACTCTCTATGCGCTAAACTCTGTGTACAATCATGACGAGGTTGGCATGCACGCTTCCATAAGAACTGAATGAGACCATTACCAAAGCACATATGCTTTTTCCGTAAAGCAGTTTTTGTTCACTCAGCTTGCATAAGAGTTTCAGATGAATATGAAACCATGTTACCATGAGATAACTTACAATCAGCAGGCAACTGCTTCTACACAGAAAAAATAAATAAATAAATAAATAATAATAATATTCATGTAGCTCAAACCGTAGAGCACAGTGCTAGCAATGCCAAGATCATGGGTTTGATTCCCAGAGAATGCATCAACTGATTGAATATAACATGGATGCAAGTCCCTTTGGATAAAAGCATGGCAAATACATAAATGTAAATATCATTTTATCAACCGTGAAAGAAAGAGACAAAATGCAAAAGGCACAGTAATGCAAGAGATCATTTGCCTTTTACAGCGGTCAATTATAGGCTACTGTTATGTGGTTATTATACAAATCTGAGCGCTGAATGCTGCAATCGACCAGTCGCAATCAAGTATTACAGAAAGTCTTACTGTCTTTGGATTTAAAGAATGGGCAAAAATCTTCCAACAGATTGGTCTCCATCTGCTGGCAAATTATGTTTCTTAAAGATATGTAATTTAGCCATTGTTATTCTTCAAATTGAGTGTGACAGCTGAGGAGAGTTTCTTGTGTTGGCTTTGCTTGATTTGTGGCATTGAGCTTAAATGTATTATTTGTTTGACAGCGTTTAGAAGCAGGAGAATTCCCATTGAATCAAATGCTAGAAATGCTAGCTGCATGCTGTGAATTATATGGCTCCACGTGGTGTGCACACAGCTAACATACCTGCACGTTTGCTCATAATCGAATAAAGCAACTGTCAATAAGGAGACTGATTAAGGGAGTCTGTAAAGTTACGGCCTCAGTAATGGAGATGCCTCAGGGATTGACCACATTAGCCTAGAATAACCTTCAACATATTAAAGGTGCAGTTCACCCAAAAATTGAAAATCATTCGCACAAAAAAACAAGATTTTCAATTACACTACAGGTCAAAGGTTTGAGGTCAGTAGTTTTTTTTTTACGCATTACGCATTATCTATGGGGTCCTTGTTACAGTGCAAATATTTAAGTGCTGAGTAATATTAATTAACAGCATATACTTAGGTTTATGCTTGGTAATGGATATGATAAGAATAATAGTATTATTATTATTATAGCATATACTGTATGTGACCCTGGACTACAAAACCAATTTTAAGTCGCTGGGGTATATTTTTAGCAATAGCCCAAAAAAACATTGTATGGGTCATTAGAATGTTAAG
The DNA here is from genome assembly GCF_023724105.1 of Carassius gibelio. NCBI lineage: Eukaryota > Metazoa > Chordata > Actinopteri > Cypriniformes > Cyprinidae > Carassius > Carassius gibelio. The sequence continues at coordinate 19,660,713 of NC_068409.1, read as the reverse complement.
TAAATATCATATCCCATGAAGATATTTTGTAAATTTTCTTCTTCTTTTTTATATTAGTAATATGCATTGTTAAGAACAACTTCAAAGATGATTTTCTCAGTATTTAAATATTTATTTATTTATTTATTTATTTATTTATTTTTTGCACCCTCAGATTCCAGATATTCAAATAGTTGAATCTCAAAGAATCCTGATTAAAAATGTATTCTGGTTTCCACAAAGATACTAAGCACAAAAGTTGTTTTCAGCATTGATAATAATAACAAATATTGAAGACTGGGGCTGTGATGCTAAAAAATACAGCTTTGCATCACAGGAATAAATTAAATGTTAAAATTTATTAAAATAGTATTATTTATTATAATAAGTGTTAGTGTAAAATATTTTAAATTGTAGTGATTTTACAAAATTATGTTTATTTATTTATTGTTTTATTATTATCATCTTTGATATAATAAAGACAGTCTGTTATTTATTTATTTATTTATGTAATGTAAATGTAATGGAAAAATTACACTCTTTGGGCAAACAATCAGTTTAATGTCACGTTTGTTTGCCCTGTACTCTTACATCTGGCCTTCCACGGTGTCACAACCCTCAGAAACACAGTGTTTGCTTAATTTTCACTCTTTCTGTTTCCTGTGAGTGTTGGTGGGAAGAACAAATGCATAAATACATAAATTATATCTAAAAATAACTAAAGAGTCGCATTTAATTTGGATTAATTTAAGGAAACTTGATGATTGGAAACAAGCTGCACTGCCAGGCACACCACAATGAAAGTAAAACCAGTGAGGAATTGCATTACTTGAGTCTGAATGCCTATGAAAGTACCTCTCCGGCAGGTGCTGACTATGAGAGTAATGCACCATAGAGAGCTCATGAATTAATAAATCGCCTGGACTTTAGAATGACAAAATGTATCTCGGGGAGGACAGACTAAGGATCAGATTGCTGAGAAAGTGCAACAAAACATATGTCTTGAGATCGTATTTATAATTCATATCGATCATATCCTGTGTCCTCAGTATTACATCACACACAGAGAGGGGCAGAATGGGGCCGGGGTTTGAGGGTACAGGAGAGTCATCCGTCGTTATAAATGATCAGGTACACCAGGGAATTACTGCAGACTGAGAATATTGTGTCCAAGTCCCAACGGGTTTGCTGATTATCTCTATGTAGTGCTATTTATGCATTTCAGTGCACCAGTGGAGGAAACAGGAAGATGGTCTCTGTTATTTGCACTCAAGGCAGTGCTGCACGCTCCTGCTGCCAAATCTCTGCCAAACTGAATAATTCAATCATGCTTTTATTATTATTATTATTTTGTATTTTAACATTTGTGTGTTCAAAAATCGAAGGGGTGCTCAAAGACACCGGTTGTCGCTGTGGCTTGTTAAATTGTGCCCATTGGTTAAAAGTACAATAGTATAAATATTCACAAGCCACACAGTGATGAATATTTTTAGGCTGCATGGATTTGCATACAATTGCTCTGAGATGGCTGATATTAATGTCACTGATTAAGGATGTGGATTGTGGTTCTGTATGTATGCACAAGTGTCTTTCAGTGTCAAACTGTGCTTTTTGTGTTTTGTCAATTAGGAAGTCTGTTTCTCACATTCGAAATGCATTCAAATGCAGACAGGATTGTCCTAAATGGATCCCTGCAGCCATATAGCTTTTTGTTGCTTTTCAGGAGATTAGGAATTGCTTTTAAACATGATTGTCCTTCTTGTTTGTCGAGGATTGGCAGGTTGTATAGGCTTATTATTCCAAAGGGAAAATGTAAAAAAGCTTCAAAATAAATACACCGCTGTCTGATTAAATGCTTTCAAAATTCAATTGAAGAACGTTGTTGTACACTAATCTTCAGGAGGACGCTGTGTTAGAAATACATTCTTTTAAAACAAGGGATCAGAATTCAATTTCCAGAGCTTGTTTTCATATTGCCTGCATAGTCGTTCTAGCAAGGGAACTTTTGTGTGTCACGTCTTTGCACTGCTACGAAACATTTATTTATTTAGAAAAGGCATGACATTATTAAGGTTTTCCATGTATGTTGAAAGGGGACAGTTCACCCAAAATCAATATTGCCATCATTTAATCATCTTCATGTCATTCCAAACCTAATGACTTACTTTCTTTTGTGGAACATAAAACAACATATTTTACAACGGAGGTCAAAGGTCACCAAATGGTTACCAACATTCTTTAGGTGTATTTAGAAAAGTGCTTGGCTTGAAAAAGCATTTATTTCATTTTAGCAATGAAAAATCATTCTAAAAAATGTTTCATAAAGGAGCGCAAGACTGCAGCCGAGGAAATCATGTTAGTGCTGCTTTACGAAATACTTTGCCATGTAATATACAGTGCAACCCTTGGTTTATGTGATATTAGTATAATATATATTAATCATCCATATGTCTCTCAAAACTCTTATGATTGCAACACAAAAGGACACATTTTTCCTTTTTTAAAACATTTTCTGTGTGTAACAACTGTAAAAATAAATAAATAAAATTCGGCTTATATTTTACACTGTAAGAAATGTGCTTTTGAAACATTTTTGACTCAGACATTGCTTATACATGTCACAACGAATTAGAAAGATTTTATGACTTCAAAATGTTTTGAATTACACATAGTTTGCAAGTAGAAAGTCATTAATAATATTTTTATATTAATAATAATCTTTAGCGTAAGAAGAAAACAAATAAAAACTTTTTAAAGTGTATGGAAAATACCAGAATGAACATTCTTCAAAATATCTCTCTTTTTCTCTCTCTCTCTTTCTCTTTGAACAGCCACTGTTCAAAGAAATCCGTACAATTTGGAACAACCTGAAGGTGAGTAAATAATGACAGAATTTTCATATATGGGTCAACTATAAGTGATAAATACATCTGCTGATTTGCCATAGAAAGCAGTTCTTCCATCTTCAGAGCTTATTATGTCTAGGAAACGCTGTCGCGTGGAACAGATGACCAGCTGAATGTTGTAGGACATTTACACGAGATCTTTCCTAAGTAGGTAAGCAGAAGATCGGCTAAAGTCGGGTTGGGAGGCGTTGACTTAAAGACACTGTTCAGAGCCACTGTAATCCAGGTAATCCAGCACAGATTTCTTAATTTGCACTCGTAAAAGAGATTGAAGGACGATAAGAGCCCAGCCCCGTCTTAGAATAGCTAGTAATCTGGTTTGGACAGAAGATTCAGGGGTATTTACCCAGCCTTGATATTTGCTTAAGCAGATGGTATGAAGGAGGGGTTGGAGCCACCAAACTTGCTCATCCATCTACAGGACAAAAAATAAATAAATAAGGGGAAAAAAGAACAGTGGATGATAATCAATGTTGTTTATTTTGCTGCTTGACTCCTTAAGTACTGTCAGCCAGATTATAGGCTTTCCTGGGGATAATCGGAGACAGCAGACAATTGCCTTTTTTCCATCCTGAAAGGATCCCCCGTGACGGCGTAAAGAAGGCGGTTTAGGGTGGATGCCGACTCTTAATTCCTGATTAGTCCTTTTCCAAACCTTGCTAAAATTAACTGGGCAGGGTGCTAATCACTGAGCCTCAGACACTCTCCGCTTCACTCTGCCGCAGAGTTTACACTACATAGCTGACATGGAGTAGACGTCTCTAGGGTGAGACCCAATTAGGGCAGGCTTTTGAACCCTGCTCCGAACAATGTTTGACCACACAATGGACAAGCGATTTGCTCCGAGCCATTGTTACTTTGTTGACTTTATAAAAGCCCCTCAACAGAGCTGTCCCTCTCCTTTGTTGCCAGGTGTACCAGTGCCAAGTCTGCGGTTGTTTTTCATGTCCACGGGTCGAAGCGACCCCAAAACATATAACGTGATGTCTAGCCCCTAAAAAGGGAACCCTGCCAAAAAAAAATTATTTTATCACCCAGAACGAAACGCGATTGGGCTAGGTTTGAGAAGTAATTGGGCAGGTTTTGATTTGAAAACCTGGCAACCCTACACTACTAATCACAGGAGCGCCTTTACTGACAAGATGTGCATAAAAGTCACATTAGATTTTTTGCACAATCCTAAAAAAAAAAAAGAATAATGACAAACAATACAGTTCAGAAGTTTGGGGTCAGAATGTTTTTGTAATAATTCTAGTATGTTCACCAATGCTGTATTTGTATGAACAATAATTCAGTAAAAACAATAAAATTGTCAAATATGATTACCATTTATGATAACATTATATATATATATATATATATATATATATATATATATATATATATATATATATATATATATATATATATATTTTTTTTTTTCAGTGTCACATGATCCCACAGAAATCATTCTAATATGCTGATTTGCATTAATTGTTATTAATGTTTAAAACAATTGTGCTGTATTATTATTATTATTATTATAATTTGTTTTGTAGAAACTGATAAGTTTTTATTAATTGATGAATATATAAATCAAAAGAACAAAATTTACTTGAATCATTTATTCTTTTGAAAACAGTATAAATGTCTTTACAAATGTGATCAATTTAAAGTTTCCTTGCTAAATAAAAGTTTCTCTTTAAAAAATAATAATACCAACCTCAAACTTTTAAAATGTTTTTTTTTTTTTTTTCTGTGAAATTTACTTTTTATAAAATACCATTTCTGTCACAGATTTTGAACTCTGACAATTATTTTTTTCATTCTGAGGAAAAAAAAGAGATGTGTACAGAGATATAAAGACAGAATATAATCTCAGAATTGTTTAAAATGCCATGCCCTCAGCTCTGCACAATCCTGCTGTTTTTTTTTCTCTCTCAAAATTATGAGATTTTTAGAGAAGGTCAGTAGAGGAGCGAATCCATTCAACGCCGCTACATTGAACCTTTCAGTTATGCTTCCCTACGTTTTAGCCTTCTCACCACTAAGGGATGGACAACAAGTGTAGCTGGGACATATTTCTCTAATTAGTCTGCATCAGACTCATTACAGCTCTGATCAACAAGAGTGGATGACGTCTGGACGTCACGTAGCCAGGAGACCGTTTAATGCACTTTTAAAGGTGAACCGGTGCTAGACTAAAAAAAAAAAAAAAAACGAATAAAGGCAAAATGGAATTTAATTCAATTAGCCTTCCTTTTTAATTGGACAAAAACATGTGATCAGGGGCCAGATTGAATGGCCGGTGCTCTTGATTTAACATGCATCTCCAGCAGGCGGCTGGACGCATTCAGAGGACGCTAAACAAGAGCGGACAGACTGCAAAGTTTCCAGGAGACAAAAAAAATTAGAACTATGCAAGCTTGTATTGACATTCTTCCAGAGTTAACTTGCTGGCAGAGGTTATTAGAAAATGTCAATATCAGGGCAGAAAGCTGGCTATTTTTAAGTTCGCTTTTCATAGTATGGATCATTACATATTTATGGCATCCAAACTTTGTGTTGCTTTGGACTCGAGTGAAAAATCCTGATCTGGAATGTCAACAAAATGTCAGCTTGGTATTACATTGCAAAACAGGCCCGAGAAGATTTCATTATAGGATAGTGTGTGTGCCATTATGCGTTCATTATATTAAATTTGGCTGCAGGCAGTCGAATGTAAGAGAGGAGAGCCTGCTGTTTAGGGGAACGCGAGCAGGAGCTGGAAACATACTGTTCGTACAGATTGTCGGCCCCAGAGAGCTGCCCTGTAGACCCCGCATGCCTTCGGATGCCTGCCGCTTGCCTAGTAAGCACTTTGAAAGCTACTGTATTGTTTAATACCTTGCCCAACTCTTTGCCTCCTTCCATCTAACAGTAGTGGCTTTTGTCACACACGATGGCTGCTTGAAAAATTGTATATATTTTCTAAATAAATAGGACAAAGAGGTGCTAAAAGATAAATGACTTTCCTCGGCTGCAGTCTTGCGCTCCTTTATGAAACATTTTTTAGAATGGTTTTTCATTGCTAAAATGAAACAAATGCCTTTTCAAGCCAAGCTCTTCTCTAAATACACCTAAAGCGCTCCTTTCAAAGAGTTTGAGATTTCGATATTTGAACGGAACGCCTTGGATCGTATTTCGAAACTTTAACAAAGAACAAAATCACAAGACCAGACCAAAGCGCTTGCTTTTGTTTCAAAGCTCACTGATGCTTTGGCATCGCATAAAGGCGTAACTAACTCATATGGTCATTGCTGTTCCAAATGTGTCTTTTATTTATTTTTTACATTGCTTTATCGTCAGATGAAAGACAGTAGTATTCTCTTTTGTGAGCCGTGTACTTTCATATCGCTTTTTATTTTTTAAATCCTGCCATGTTTAAATGCAAATGGGCTTTGGCTGTTCTGCAATCTGTCTGCATGGGGCGAAGCCTTTGGAGTGCTATGGATGGTGGGCATGATAAATCTCAATATGCGGAAACCAGGCACATGGACAGATATTGTTATTCCTCCCCCAAAACATTGAGCCACTGTCCCTTAAAATCAACAGCTGAGCTCATGCGATCAAGCGAAACGCTAAAACGATCTGAAACAATCAGACTGGGAGTCATAACTGATTCATTAGCTGAACATGTGAAGTCTACCTTTGATAGATCAGGTAAATGGATTATTGCATGTGATTCCTGCCAACGCCGTGGGTATTTGTGATGTTTTTTGGCTGGTTAGATCTCATGAGATGAAATGTATTCACCTCAGCCTTCACCAGAGCAGATCGTCATTTTGCTGCAGTCACACGTAGTTTGAAGTCTGACTAAAGTGCTGTCAAGCTTTAAGTGTGGAGTATTTGCTGTGCTTGTTTTCTGTTTGTTTGCGTGGCAGGGACCTCAGGTGTAAAGAGACATTGGTGACACAACAAAGCCGTCGTACTGAATTATATAATCAATGAGGGATGTTCATGCAATCACTCGCAGTCTTTCTTCAGCACATGTCACACTCCAATGAAGATGAGGGAGTCATTCTGTACTAATTAAGCATTGGCGAGTGCCTGTGGACTGGCAGCTCTGTCTAACTTGATTCTCTGCCTGATAGCTCTAAATCAAGACTACAAGAGTTTACAGAAGCACAGCCGCAGTATTTACAGGAACAACAGTTCAGGTTGATCCCATAGCTACAGAATATAGTGTGGTTTATAGTATAGTTTGACTTATAATATACAGTATATATCTATATATATATACTGTATATTATAAGTTAAAATAGGCGTTAAGAAAGAAATCATTTACCTGTCGAGAGTGTGTTGGCAGAGTGTAGTTGGATGGCTGAAGTCCAAAAAATCAGTAATTCAGGGGGAAAATCAACAACAATAACACCAGCAACAACATATTGTGTGAATTAGGTACGTTTTTATTGACGTGAAATTGTAACAAAAATGTCAGTGCTCTTAACAACAGTTTACATTTAAGTAAATACATAAAGAAGTAAAACACAAAATAAAAACATAAAAACGATGTGATGAAGATTAAATTCCAGTGAAATATCTTCACAATATTCTATGATGCCTTTAAGTCCATCATTTCAATGTGACTGAGTGGCAGTTCTCTGTGGAGGATGAGTTTGTGGGACGTTTACAATTGAATTTAGAGATGTTAGAGAGGAAGCAAAAATGGACAGAATGTGAGCCCTTCTCATTGTTAAAAGAAAAAAAGTGATGAATAAACTCAAGTGATAATTACATTACATTTAATCATTTAGCAGATGCTTTTGTCCAAAGCGACTTACAAATGAGGACAATAGAAGCAATCAACATGACAAAAGAGCAACAATTTATAAGTGTTGTGAAAAGTCCTAGTTAGTCTAACGCAGTACACATAGCAGCGTTTTTTTATATATATAGTAAATAAACAGAATAAAAAGTAGGTAGAAAATAAATAGAATAGACAGCAAGTGTTAGAGGGTCAATTATTATTATTATTTAAAAAATGAAAATGAAAATAAGTAGTTAGAACAGAAATAGAGTGTTCTAGTGTCTAATTAGGTAAAAAAATATATATATTTGTACGAAATATATATATATTTTTTTATTATTATTATAAATTCAATGTCTCTGTTACTTAGCGGAGAAGTGGAAAGAAGTATCCTCAGCTTACATCTGACCACAAAAAAAAAAAAAACGAGAGAGAGAAAAGAACATGCTTGTTTGTAAGCCAGTTACAATTTTAAAGTTAAATGTGTATTTAAACTAAAGAATGAAATAATTTACCTGTTGAGAGTGTGTTGACAGTCCGTGTAGATGGATCACTGAGCTCCAGAAAATCAGTAATGAGGAGCTTTGACAGTTACAGGCGGGAATGAAGAACCCTTACACAAAGAACCATTTCAGCATGAAAGGGTTCTTCAAGATTCTACGGTTCTAAATAGAACTTTTATTAAATATAAAGAACCATATTTTTTTAGTGTGTGTGTGTGTGTGTGTGTGTGTGTGTGTATATATATATATATATATATATATATATATATATATATATATATATATATATATATATATATATATATAGTATCTATATTTTTTTTCTTTCTTTCTTACATTCCATAAAATTTGATATTCTGTGTAGTCCAATGTGCAATGTGTTACTTGTAAACATTTCATTTAAGATTAATAATTTAGATGCTTTCAATATGTTTATATCCATGTATAAATAAATGTATATATTCCTGATCCACACTTTATGTACGAATACTAAAGAGCTTAGTTTGGCTGCCATTTAGTTGGTTCTGAATTGTAACGCTTACCCATTTAAACCACATGAAGTCCTTCTAGAAGTAATACCACTGAGAGAACATGTAATCTGTATAACGCAATAGATTTATTGCATGCAAAATGTCAATAACAGGCACAGCAGACAGAGCGTCTAGCCATAATAGCAAACCATAATGCACCATATGACTAATATAGTCTATTTTCCAGACACTGGTTTTGATGTTGGTTCAGTAGCGATGCTGTTTGATGGGTTGTAAATCTGCTTTGTGTCGAGGCACCACCGAGCAGACCAGGACACATTCCTTACGGCCAATTCACTTCATAGATTAGCACGTACAGTGAATACATGTGTTCGGCCCAGGGAGATGGACAACACTTGAGCGCATTGTGAGAACAGAGCTCATTTCTTTGTGTGGATGATTGGGTTCTCCTGCTGGGAATAATGACTGTGCCCTCCTTTGACTTTGAGGCAGTGACCTGAAATAAGGCCCACAAGTGAAACCGGAGTCCGTCTGAACCTGTGTGTGATTAAGGTCACCCAGACATACCACATTTTCTTGACCCTCTGCACACATCGACCACAGCTTGAATTCATCGGGGAGTCTTTTGTAGTTCTTGTCACAATGCAAACATCAGACCTCGGCTGAACGGCGGGGGCGAGGCGATGCCGAGGCACTCGAGCCGTCCTGTAGCGGTTGCTTTTCTTTTTGGCCTGTCTACTTTCTGACGGCTTGATAATACTCGCCGGGGAATTTTTAAAGCATATTTGGCTTGCTAACTTACCAAGGACAAGCATTCAGTCATGACCACAGTGCTAAAACCGGCATGTCGAGTAATTAGTAAGATGGCTACTCATGAAAAAAGACACTGGGCTGCAGCTCATGCTGAATGTTCCCAGCTGAATATGGCCTGTAATGTGAGATTTATGAGTTTCAACACAGAGTTTACTCTCAATTCATCTCCTTGCTGTGCCCTATCGGGTCGTCAAAGTCAGCCTTTTTTTACTTTAAAGTGTCCTGTCGCAGCTGACCAATATTGTGTGGTGGCATGGTGTAGTATAACAGATGACTCTTGCACTTTTTCACTGCCGCTGCTGGCGATGTAGGACAATTTATTGACGTCGGCGGTTGCTCGTGTATGGATGAACAGTAATTCCTATAAAGGTACTTACATTTTTAAGGCTTCTATTTAAAATGCTTTCCCATGCTGTGAGATTTGATTAACTTAAGACCAGAATGATAAATGATTATGCATAATTTTCTCAAAGGAACACTCCACCATTTTTTGAAAACAGGCTCATTTTCCAAATTCCCCTAGAGTTAAACAGTTAAGTTTTACCGTTTTCAAATCCATTCAGTCGATCTCCGGGTCTGGCGGTGGCACTTTAGATGTAGCTTAGCATAGATCATTGAATCTGATTAGACGGTTAGCATCTCGCTCAAAAATGACCAAAGAGTTTCAATATTTTTTTTTTCTATATAAGACTTGACTCTTCTCTAGTTGCATCGTATACCAAGACTGACAGAAAATGAAAAGTTGCGATTTTCTAGGATGATATGGCTGGGAGCTCTACTCTCATTCTGGCATAATAATCAATGATATTACACAGTGCCTGAAAATAGTCCCCAGCTAAGGTAGCCTAAATTGCATAATAGCATTGCACCTGCTGCATCCTTGGTACAGCAGCAAAGTTCCTTGATTATTATGGCGGAAAGAGAGTAGAGTTCCCAGCCATATCGACCTAGAAAATCACAACTTTTCATTTTCTCTCTGTCTTAGCATACGATGTAACTACAGAACAGTCAAGTCTTAAAATAAAACTCAACTGTTTAACTCTAGGGGCCCTATTTTAACGATATGAAACGCAAGTGTCAAAGCGCGAAGCGCAAGTAACTTTGTGGGCGGGTCTCGGCGCTGTTGCTATTTTCCCGGCGGGATAAATGGCTCTTGCGCCCGGCGCAAATCTAAAATGGGTTGGTCTGAAGTAGCTTCATTATTCATAGGTGTGGTTTGGGCGTAACGTGAAATAAACCAATCAGAGCGTCATCCAACATTCCCTTTAAAAGCAGGTGCGCAAGTTCCATTATGGATTGCTATTATTATGGCGTATTTACCAGGCGCACGCCAGGAGCGGTTCACAGCCGAGGAACCTGATGTTCTTGTAAGAGCAGTGAAAGACAGAGAAGTTGTGTTGTATGGGGATGGGAGAATAATTAGCCTGAATAATTTGTGAGCTAGTTTTATGCCTATTTTTTTTCACATCTTCGTGGCACACCACAATGATTTCCGTCATCTCATGTGTTAATATTTTTTTAGTGTAACAATTTATGATTTGCAAAAATAACTGTTGCATCTGTGTAGATTACATGAGCAAAGTGTATGCGCGTTGTGCACGCTATACATTATGGTCAAGCATGCGCCCTTAAAATAGCATAATGAACAACGCGCAACGCGCCACTGACTTTAGACTAGTTTTTTTCTGGTCAGTGGCGCAATTGTTTAATGGAACAACAAAATAGCACCAGGGATCGTTTGCGCCGGAACACGCCTCCTTTTTTGCGCTGAACCGCCCAGGGAGCGCAAGTTCATTCACTAGTTTAGCGACGTGCTTCTGTGGAGGGAAAAGCGCGCTTTGCGCGGGTGCAAAATAGGAATGACACATGCGTCGGTGTACAAAGTCAATTGCGCTGGGTGCAAGATAGGGCCCTAGGGGAGTTTAAAAATGTGCCTATTTTCAAAAATAATGGAGGTTTCCTTTAAATTTGCATGCCGTTTCATTACGGCGTAATACATCTCTTGTGCATAAGCAATTTTTCAAAGGAAAACTGAAACAACATCTATGCTAGATTATGAAGATTTTATCTCCAGCTGGGTTTCTAGAACTACAGCAGCATCCAATGATTGATTTTCGCGTGGCATATGATAGGAGGATATAACTTTATTTGTAAGGTTTATATAAAACATTGATCAGAGGTAAATTATGTATCATGCAAGACTGAATAGGTAATGGGAATTATTTGAAAATAATTGTGTGGGTTATTTTTCTGCAATCACAATGTTTCAGTCTAAAGGTTTCAATCTAAAGAGCTCAGAGTTAAGTTCCAAACAACTTCTTTTATGCTGCTGGAATTCAGCATTAAAAAGACACAATAGACTGGTGGTGGAAGTAAAAATTCCAATTATTTTCACCATAGAGCAATTGATTTTTAACAATAATGTACGATATAAATGGTATGAGATCATAAAGAAAAAGTTGAGACCAAGGTCTGTATGCTTTAAATTAAACTTCTACAAGAAATAGTTTTATTGTCAGATATACAATGAAGAACCACACTACTCATAATCATGAAGAGCAATCACAGATCATGAAGACAATCCAACAATCAGAGAAATCACTGTTACTATGGAAATGCATATTGTGTCGAAAGCACTCCATAATAATGTTACATTCATGCAATCAGTTCAAGTTCAGTCTCCCTTGCTCTCGAACTGCTTATTTATATACACCACTGTTTTAAAAATTGGGGTCAGTAAGATTCTACTTTGTATTTATTCAAAAAAAAGTATATATATCTTAGTATCTAGTTGGTTTCTTTATAAAATAATATTTCTTTATATAATATATTCCTGTCGTGAAAATAAAGTGTTACTCTGCTTAGACCGGACATATTATATTGATGCCGTAAATCTGCAAATGCAATTGGATATTGAAAATTAAGTGTCTTCAAAACCAGCTGTCCTTGACTGCTTAGGTCTAAAGCGAAGACATGAGAGACAGAGCAAGTCAAAACACACATTTCCCACAAAGTGAGGAATCCTGCCTCTTATCTATTTGATTTTGCACTTGGGGAATTTTTCTTCATCTTATGCTTCAAACGTCAAGTGCCAAATTCATTTGCATGCGCTTGAGGCTTGGAGAGTTAAAACAAAGACGTGTGACTGGGCACGGTTCAGACACAGAAGCTGTTGATGGAAAGGCAGTGCGGTGGGAGGGGAACCTGGAGGGAGGAGGGGTTCTGAAGGCAGCAAATCACATGAGGAGGGTAATTTAATCTGACTCAGTCTTTCTGTCACTTCATATAAACTGGTTAGTTGGCTAGGCCTCCTGAAATGAATTAAAATGCATGAATAATGAAACATCTCTGGCTGTGAAAGGAGCCGTGCTTTCTGCAACTTCAAAGCCGGACAAAGCAGCCTTTATAATCAACAATTTGCCGTTTTAGTCTTATATTAATGCCCATGTTTAAAGTGAGGTAATGGAAATGCAATTAGGTTTTCAGAATTGAAACTATTTCCTTAATCAACCTGCGACAAGTGCGCTTGTAACATTAACAGTAGATGCTGTCGCCGTTAAACTGCCCGCTAAAAATGCAGGACAGGAATTTTAGGTTTGAATCAAGATGCTTTGAACTCAAAAACTAGTCAATTTCATTGCAGCAACTGGTCATGTGATTTTAAGTAATTCTGACATCGAAAATCTAATGTCGATCGCAGAAGTATACTTTTGCACTTTGGAAAAAGTCCAGACTAAATCATAAATAAATAAATAAACTACAATGCCCAATACAGCAAAATACTTTTACAGTATTTTAGTGTTGCCAAGGTTAAGCTGCCTGCTGTGGACTACTGTCTTTGTATCGTTGTTTACTGCTAGAGATAGACGTGATATTTCTTTTAATGTTAAGCTCCCATAGAGAAGCGATATGCACATAAAACTTTGACACAAGTCTTTACTTTACCCCTAATCTGGCGGTGGCAGTGTACTTTAATGTATTGGTGCCACATTGTGAAGAATGGAGGAACGATAACGCTTTGTGATCTACAATCCAGTCGGAGATCAATGCTCTGGCAAATAAAAGCATGAGGCGGCTGAGCCAGAGAATTTATTAGCAGCTGAAAGTATTGCAACTCAAACCTCAGAGGCGTAAAACCAGAGGTGAACAAGCTTTCTGGCCTGGCCTGATGTCCTACTTAAGGGAATAGTTTATTCACCCTCATGTTGTTCCAAAAAATAAAAGAAATAAAAATAAATAATAATATAAAACTCAATGACAACTTGGACTGTCAAGGCCCAAAATAATGTGTACTGCATATACACCACCATTCAGTTTGGAGTAGTATTTTTATTTGTATTTATTTATTTTATTATTCTCATCATGGCTGCATTTATTTGATTATTTATATATATATTTTTTTATATATACTTTCAGCAGCCATTGCACCAGTCTTTAATCTTAAAATATATATTAGTTGAAGCTATTGTATGGCTTCTGAAGATTTAGAATATAGTTTATGAAAAAGAGTGACCAGTACATTATTCAAAACTTTTTTTATGTTCCCAAGAGTTTTTGAATTCAGTTTTAGTTGAACTAATCCTTTGATTCACTGCTGGAATTTTCATTTTAAAAGTAATGTCACAGAAGAGATTAGATGAGAAATATTGATTTCAAAGAAAATTTAAAAAAAGGTATATTAGCTCATTTGTTAGAATGGTTAGATGTCCGAGCTTTTTTTTTTTTTTTGTCTAATCTGATCAAACCAAACCAAAAGAACACTGATTAAAGTCTCCCTCTTATACAAAAAGCCAGTCTAAAGGAAAAGCCTATTGCTCTGAATAAAGTAGAGCTTAGCCATTAGACAACACAGAGGCGGCATGCACTTTTGTTGGATGCAGGACAAGATTAATACAATCATGTTTTAATCACTGACCCGGCTGATTCTAGTGACACCCCGCCCCCTTCAATGAGTCTGGGATTGAATGAAGCCAATTGATCTCCACCAAACTCTGTGAAATCGATGTGTGGTGACCATCTTAAAAGGAAAATAATGACTGGCATCAAAGTCTGTGATCACTTGTTTTTTGGCAACTCAGAACGATAATTACTAGATATGTTGGTCTCTTTACAGCTTGCATAATTAACACATAATTAAGTGTTGAGTTCTCTCAAAGTATGGATGACAATCCTAATGTGCCCAACAAAGTCGAGACTTTGCTGCATTGCCTAGATGAAACAAAGCTGAAGCCAATACAGCTCATTGCCATTGAATAATGGAAAGAAGATGAGTCACAACAAACGACACCGATTTAAGAGTGTTTCTCTTGAGTTTCAGTTGTTGAATTATTATTTTTTTAGCCATTATATAAAAAAAAAATCTTACTGTTATTTGAAGGTCATATTAAAACTGAACATTTTACTATGACTTCATCAGTTGTGTTAATGACTTTAATTGCATTTTAAAAAATTATATTGTTTTACCCTTACCCTTATTTTCACTCATTCATTCATTCATTCATATACACCAATAAAAAGTGTCCGTAAAATGATCAAAGATTTTTATTCCAGAGGTTTAAAATGTAATTATTTGTAAATGAAGGTTGATTTGTATATTGACTGTTGGACAGTGAGCTGACAATTATATATGAGAAATATCAGGTCCAGAGAAAAGCCTGTTTTATAGCAGTTTTTTTTTATTTTTAATTTTTTTTAATTTTTTTTCAAGTCCATAGCTTGAAGCACAGTATTTCCAGAAGGGGTACAGATATTCTATGTAAATATTGTTTATGAGGTGGTATTTGTCAGAAAATGTAAGTCAAGGGAAAGTTTTTCTGTCACAGATTTCCGCCCATCCATGAATATCTGATGCATCAATTTGTGTTTAAAGAGGCATACAATGTTGAGGAGAAAAGAGCATTATTTGACGGGGGTAATCCTTTATAAGACTCACCCTGAAGTTGCCTGCGGGAGAAGAGAACAAGGGAGCAGATTCTTGCTTCTGGCTGAATTCACAACTGTTATCTGCCTTCCCTATCCCCTTGTTTAGTGATATTGCATTCTGCTCTTTGATATTCCAGTTAATCCTTCAAGTAAAAAGATTTAACTCGAGATTATGCTGTTTCTATGAACGCTGGCTCTTGCTCGCTCTCGCGTGTCTGAGCGAATGCTCCTGAGGCGATGCCATAATTCGAATCATACAGAGAGAAAGCGGAAAAGGAAGCACCGGGCTTCCCATTGGTTCCGGCGTTCACATATACATCATCTACGAAGCCTAAATCTGTATGCAACTCCTAATGAATGCGTCAGTTACATTTTGAATCTCCATTTAATGAATTGCTTGATGGCTCAGAAGAATTTTGACTCGTCACTCTCATTATTTTTTCCACACTTTCTTTAGAGAACACTAAAGTGCTTGGCTCATGATAAGTGTTGGGACTGATAACCACTTACCAGCTTAATGTTAGATTAGACACTTCAACTCCCAGCTGCATTTTAACTCTCTAAAGCACGTGGTGCCACTGTTCACAAACTCACACACTTGTCAGCCATTCCATTATTTCTTAAAGAACAATGAGACCCTCAAACATACCACATGAAAATATTTCCTATATACTGAGTTCTTGAGTAAAAAGAAGCGTGTTGTTATATATATATATATATATATATATATATATATATATATATATATATATATACAGTACAGACCAGAAGTTTGGACACACCTTCTCATTCAAAGAGTTTTCTTTATTTTCATGACTATGAAAATTGTAGAGTTACACTCAAGGCATCAAGGGCTATTTGACCAAGAAGGAGAGTGATGGGGTGCTGCGCCAGATGACCTGGCCTCCACAGTCACCCGACCTGAACCCAATCCAGATGGTTTAGGGGTGAGCTGGACCGCAGACAGAAGGCAAAAGGGCCAACAAGTGCTAAGCATCTCTCGGGGAACTCCTTCAAGACTGTTGGAAGACCATTTCAGGTGACTACCTCTTGAAGCTCATCAAGAGAATGCCAAGAGTGTGCAAAGCAGTCATCAAAGCAAAAGGTGGCTACTTTGAAGAACCTAGAATATGACATTTTCAGTTGTTTCAAACTTTTTTGTTATGTATATAATTCCATATATAATTCCACGTGTTAATTCATAGTTTTGATGCCTTCATTGTGAATCTACAATTTTCATAGTCATGAAAATAAAGAAAACTCTTGAGAATGAGAAGGTGTGTCCAAACTTTTGGTCTGTACTGTATAATGAAAGATTATATTATTATGATTCAAAATGAATAGTTTAATATATACTCAAACGTTACATATTTTAAAATGTAATTTATTCAAGTGATGGCAAAACTGAAAAAAATAATGGTAGAAATCATGACACTCAATATGTAGGAATGGAAGTCCCGCCTTTGAGGTGAAAAAGTCAATTGCCTTTTAGTGTTTTATATATGTTTTTTTTTTTTATAATTTTTTTTTAATAATCTTTATAAACAGTTCTGGCAATTTTGAAAAACATCCCAGGCGCCGTTTTTGTGTTTCTATTAACAAGAAAATAGCTGCTGAGGTGTTACCAAAATGGCTGGCGAGTAGATTGACTTGCCTTAAAGGGACTTTAGTATGACATTATCATATTAAATTACAGTGTCAGGTTTTTCTCCTTCTGAAACAAATTGAATGCTGCATATTTCGCTCAGATAATGGCCCGAGGGCCTCTCATTTGGCAGCTTGCAAACCAATGTGCTAAGGTCTATCAGGTCTGCTATTCTAACGGCTTCTCTTTCTTGCCCTGAATATGAACTCCTGCCTTACTCATTGTGATTCTCTTCTCATGGCCTGTTGTCAGCGGCTCTGCTGAAGTCTAAACGGCTGAAAAGCATCTGTGAGTCTTATGGAGAATGATACCTGTTCATTTGATTGGCCGGATTTTGAGTTGGTATTTTGGTCGAAGTCTTAGCCCTCTGCTGTTAAATCTTTAATGCTTTTCAAATAACAACAGTTGTGAGACAGTTGATTGGCTGTAGTGTGTATATGTTGGCGCATGGGATGGTTGCCTAGTAACATCATCCGTCTTTCTGCAAGGTCTTTGCATTGTGTTAGGAATTCTTTAAAAGTAGCATGTTCCCCGGTTCAATCAATTGAGACGATCAAAAATACCTTTTTTCGATGGAGGTTCTTGAGCGCTGTCACGGGTTATTATTGTCTGATGTTTAGCGGTTTGAAGAGCATCTCGATATATTAGTGGCACCTAATTGCATTACCTGGGGGGAGACGGATGGCGCCAGCTAAAATGGTTGGCTGTGGCTCAAGCTGTGTTGAAGGCAAGTGCATCTTTACAGCTTTTACATCCATTTCCAGCTGGGATCTTTTATTGACGACTAAGTGATTTTCCAACAGTTTTTTTTTCCAACACTCATGCTTCATCTTTGCAAGTGTTTTGCCAGTCAACGTCTAGAAGCATATTAGCGGGTATTCTCATTACTGGAGTTATACTACAACGTTAAAATATCTGTAACCGCTTGGATAGTATTACATGCTGGAAGCATTTGTTTACTTATTTATTTTACAGTCAATTTTTGTTATTTATGTGACTTGTACACTATCGGTGACTATATTTTCACTGCGCATGAAAAGATGGCATTACCTAATAACCAGTTTTTGCACATTATTGTTGAATTACACAACACGGATGTAGTATTTTCTAACAGAGAATTAACAGGTCAAGTTTAGCACAGCAACAGTCTTTGTTCAAATACTCCACATCTGTTTACCTGTTGGTCATAAAAAACCCTTTAACTGATCAGCTTTCTCTTCTAGATGATATATTATTTTTTTTCTTTGTTTTATTTTGTTATTCATTAAATTTTTTAAATATCAACACACACTGGCCCTAGACTGACCTGACCTGACCTGAATAAATATGCAATATTCCACCCACACAATTAGTTGTATTATACATATTTTGAGCATATAGTATATATAAACTAAATGCTACCAATATATATATATATATATATATATATATATATATATATATATATATATATATATATATATATATATATATATATATATATATATATATATATATATATATATATATAAGAAACATACATTTAAAATTCTATTTAAAAAAAAAAATGTGCATCTAAAAGTGACTTACTACTGAGGTGGCATCTTATGATGTGGATTTAATCAAGTGAATTATGGTTTTGTAGATGGTTCGGAGTATATTGCACTTATGAAGCCAATTACTGGACATGAGGATAATATGCAAAACAGCGGAGACAATTATAGTCTAACAGCTTGACAATATTTTCATGTTTCTAATGAAACTTTGTTCTGTCCTTGTCTCTAAACAGAGCCAAAAATATGCCGTCACAATCCTTTCAATAAAAACATCCTAAGTGGGGGTTAACAACAAGGGGAAGTAATTATTTTTTCACAGGCAAAAACATAGCACTTTTCAGGTGTTGTTCATTGTGAAGTGAGAAAAGGAATGTTTCTTTGGGGGGGGGGTACCTATCGGGACCATTAACCTTACGCCATACAGCTGTACAGCAAGTATGTTTCATTAAAAT
Organism: Carassius gibelio; assembly: GCF_023724105.1. Classification (NCBI taxonomy): domain Eukaryota; kingdom Metazoa; phylum Chordata; class Actinopteri; order Cypriniformes; family Cyprinidae; genus Carassius; species Carassius gibelio. The sequence goes on along the minus strand of NC_068409.1, from coordinate 19,641,699 downwards.
GCATAATGCATCAAGTCCAATCATTGCATGCCATTGATCAGCACTTGAATAAATTGAATTGGAATTCTATTAACATAACAAGTTAAGCATAAAGTGAGATGAATATTTAACAATAGTACAATATAGCATATGTAAACCCCTTTGCCTCTCTAAATGGTATTTAAATGACTCGAACAGACTATATGCGTCTGAACACTACGTGTTCCCAATTACCGCATAATGAACATTCAGGCAATGTTATCTTCGATCCGTTCCACAGAACATTTCATATGGAATCGTTAAATGAACCCTGCTCAAAAGAACCACCAGCACCAACACCATGTAGAATCTGGACATCATGATGTTTCCGGTCTGTTTTACGTGATATTTGCTAAGCGCACAAATTTGTCGCCGTGAAATGTGCGGTGAGGAATACTTGTTGGCTCCTTGTTTGTGGCGCCTGTCTCCATTCGCTCTTTGTCTGTGGGCTACAGCCTGACTCCCTGCCTCTCCCCAGTGGCCGCCGAGCTTTCTCCTCTCTTCGCCACAAAGCATTTGCATGTACTCGCATTCAAAGCAATTAGGCCCTAACCTGTCAGCCTGACAGGTGGCTTCCATCTCACTAAATGCACCTTTAATGTTTGTGTCTGAGTAAAGTCTTTGCGGGCCTGAGTTGACAAACCATTGCGTTTCTGTATTGTGAATAATTAGGCCAATTATTTTGAGCGGATAGCGATTAAACATATGCGTTTTGCCGATTCAATCCAGCAGGGGTCTGTCACTCTGTTCCACGCGGGCCGCTCGCTGACCCAAATTAAGGCAGAAATCCCTCCCTCTGCTCCCCATCAACTTCCACAGCAATGGCAGGAAGGAGAGTTAGCTATAGCATACACTGCCTTAATAAAACAGTAATGATAATGACTGTTGGTACTGCTGCGCCATGACATCAGGCCGAGGGAATCTTGTTTTATAGGACTGCTAGCCGTGGCCGACAGCCTGATTTATCCAGAGTTTCATTTAATACCTCTGTTTAGCAGATAACACTAATTTCTTAAGTGTTATGGGGTTTCAGCAGATTGTTTTTGGTGTGTGTGAGGTGTTTTTGCTGGTGAAAATGTTAGGTTAAGCAGCATTAGTTTGTCTAAAGAGTCTTAGGTCTACTGAATTATTATTATTGCTGTTGGTCACACATCATTTCATGAACATAATGCTCTCCTAGATTAAGCCCTGTCTTCTTTTGTGAAAAACACGGCGTGGATAATCTTCTCAGCTCGTCGATGTCACTTGTAAATGCTCGATTCTTTGAAACGTCATGTCCCGGTGCCCTGCTAGGGTCACCAAGAGCTTTGAGCAAACCATCTGTCTAGAAACGTGTCAGGAGCTGACCTGAATTCAGCCTAAGTCAATGAAGGTCTTTGTTGGTGCATCGAGCTTCCTCATGGAAAAAGCGCAGTTGTTTCTCGCCACCCTCCATTTGCTCCCCCCATGCAAATGGCAATGCAAAATAATGCCGGTTGATGCATGCAAAACGCAGTCACGTTAGAAATATTGACAGTTTGTTTTGCCTGTAACTATATTTGCATCGGACGTTAATCATGGCTTGCAGGTGAGCCGCCACGTGATGTTTATGATGTTTACAGCAGTGCAATGGCATCAGCCGATGGTCTGAACTCAAGAGTTGGGGAGTTGATAAGATATTACATGCCATTTTTTAAAGGGACTCCCACGCAGCACTGCGAGGCAACTAATGCTGCCTCTCACAGCAACAGAGAAAGCAGGAGAGGGAGCTATCAAATGTGACTGTCAGTCAGACTCTAGGGAATCACTTCCCCATTCATGACCATGAAAAGGTTGCAAGTACAATGTTTCTTAGCAAGTAAAAAAAGCATCTGTTTTTACATTTTTTCACTTCATGTCAACCTTTTGCCTCCTCACTGCAGGCTAAACGCAAAACAAAATGTGCTAAGCTCCTTTAGCATGGAGAGAATAGAGAGAGCAACCAATGCTTTGTGTATCTTCATCTTTCTATTCTTGTAGGAGGGGGAAAAAAAGAAGGAAAGCTCCTTTTGAACCTACTTTTTCCAACACATGTAGGAGACATTGTAGCTTTTTAGTGCACAGACGCTTTGAAACAGTGAGTTCTGCCTTTGCCTGGTGTGCTATGTGGGCGACACCAATGCAGACTCATTTATTAGACTGCTGTAATTAATGTGTTTGTTGATTCCACTCAAAAAAATTGTAAGAATGCCTTTGTTTTAATTCTGGTGCATTTCAAGAGTACAATAACTGGATTGTGTGCTTTATTTGTGGAATTCAGTGTTCTCCCGTGAGCGTATGATATTGGATGCTGTGGGAGTGTCATTAGGAGACAGGGCAAAGCTACCTGAGATACCCTGAGAGTTTGTGTCATCTTTGTCAGATCGGGCCTATTTACAAGCATCTATTATCCGCAGTTTGTCGTGTGGCAGGTGTGGGATCTTCTCAAAGCGGACGTAATGAGGACATGTGGAACAATGTTTGAGGAGGAATACATTTACATACTTTTGAATATTTTCGTAGTCTGCTAACATTTTTGTAAAATGTCGTATTAGAATAAGTAACACCTCCACTGGGAGCAGGTAACACATTTAAATATGCACTTACATGACACACAGATACACTCGGTACTGTGCAGAAAAATCGAGATCGATACCTTTTTTTTTTTTTTTTTTTACATAATGCTTGCAGAAAGGCTGAATTTTATTATTATTATTATAGTTATATATTTAAAATCATTATCAATGTTGAAAACTGTTGTCCTGCTATCTATTCATTAATTGTATAATGTATGAATATATCACTTTGTATAATATATATATATATGTGTGTGTGTGTGTGTGTGTGTGTGTGTGTGTGTGTGTGACATATATAACATTATACAGTGACTTTTGCAGCAGGGCAAATTTTAGCGTGGGGTTTGGAATGCACCAAAACATCCCATTGCTTGGGAAGTCCCAAAACAAGTACCATATGTTATTTAGAAAGTATATTTTTATGAATTTCCTTTTTAGGCACACAATGAGTACGTAAAAAAAACTGCCCAGGGAAATACAGAAGTTATGCATAAAATATTGTATGGCGTTTCGAGTTGTTACATCAGACAACAATGTGGGAAATAGACTCAGGAAGACATATTTCGTTTTTTCTTTAGCATTTGAGAGTTTCCGTAGGGAAGACTAGGAAATGTTGTAACATGCAGAGACTTGTAACACCATTAGTTTAACCAATTAGAAAAGAGCTACAATCGTGATATCACAATCATACATGACCACAATCCTTCCGATGTGACTGTAGGATTTGAAAGTCTGTAAAGAAGTATAAAAGACAGAAAACAGTGTGAGCTAAAAACGTGTAATATTACATCAGATTTATAAATTGGTTTGCAATCATGTTAATGTATGTCAAATTTCACATGATGTGGCATAAACTCAATCAATCAGACTTAATTTGATATGCATGTGGATTTGATATACTGATTAAAAACATGGGGTCTTTTCAGGAATATTTTTTCAGCAAGAATGCATTAAATTTGTCAAAAATAAATAAATAAAACATTTATAATGTTCCAGAATTTTTCTATTTCAAATGTTCTTTTGAATTTATATTCATTAAATTTATCATTTCTATTTCTAAAAAAAAAAAAAAAAAGAAAAAGAAATAGGCTGCATTGTGTGCTGCTTCCTCTCTCTCCCTCCCTCCCTCTCTCTATCTCTCTCTCTCTCTCTGCTCGTAACCTGACCTCTCCAACTCAATACTTGTTCTCTTGCTGTAGGAAGGCACTCTAATCACTAAAAAACCTGGAAAGTGCTCTTTTTCTCTACTGTTTTGTGCTTACACGTCTGTTCAAGCATGTTCCCTGCTGATCTTTCATATCCATATATATGTAATAATTAACAGAGTTTCTCTGAGTAATTTTTGGGAAACAGACTGTGGAGGTTTATCTCATGAATTTGAAAGAATTATGATTTGTAATTTAACTTTTGTGGGAGTTTTTCCACTGTTACTCATTGCAAGAAAAAAAAACTAAAATACGCATCTCCTACAAATGACAAATTTAAGAGATTTTAACAGATTGCTTTCAGCAACACACTGGGTGAGCATCATCATTCAAATGTGTGGCAAATGTATTCCTGAAACACAATTCCATTTATATACAAGACTCAGTTTCAAGAAAATATCTCTTGTCTATATTCTTATGTAAAATGTTCAGTGTTCAGGCATTATAACATTATTGCATCAAAAGTATGACCCATATTAAGAGGAATAGAGTAATATAATTTAATAGAATGATATACTAATTGTACTAAATTTAGTGATTTATTGGAATGTGAAATATGGCTTTTCCAAAACCTTCACCCTCTCATTTCACTTGCACAAACTCGCACAAACCTGCAATAATTAAAGACATTATTTAGCATTCATATTAAAAGCTAAATCTCCTTCCACCAGGGGATAATTAACTTCACTTTTGGTGTGAAAGGGCTTTTACATTTGCTAAAAAAGTAACTTTTTTTTTATATTAGAAATAATCAAGCAAGGCCAGATAAGATGAGAAAAAGTAACGCAAAAGTAATGAAATACATTACTTTCTATAAAAAGTAACGTAGTAACACAGTTCGTTACTTTTGTAGGGAGTAATGCAATACTGTAATGCATTAACTTTAAAAGTAACTTTCCCCAACACTGCTGCTTAATGCATAAATGAAAATGTGCTTTTCAAGCCCCTCTTAACCCCCAACATTGAGTTTGTATGTCCATTATGAGAATTTAGGATCTAATGAGTGGGGTCAGACAGAACCCCTCCACCCCCCAATGCCCCACTTATTTGCACCCTGGTGTACCAAGGCACTTCTGCATTTGGTTTGGCACAGGAAATGCATGACATGCATGAATCTGTCCTCATCATCAGATGCAATGTAGATGCTGTGACATAAACATTTTCTTAGTTGTCACAAAACCCATCCATCCTATACAGTTGCTAAACAAACACTCTCTGTGAACTATATTAAATATGCATTTTCCAAAACTAATTCTGCATTAGACCGGCATGATTTTAAGCTAAAGTCTATTCTGAGGTAGGGAAGCGTATCCTCAGATTCAGCATGTCAGACTGCCGTACTGTTGCTCAGCGAGCTCTTTGTATTCCTTGTAAGTAGACAGCCGTTTGACAGTTTGTTTCAAAGAATGTTTCAAAATGTTTCAATACCTAAGGGGAGGTGTGCAAGGAAGGAGAAATCACAGAGGCAATTCAGTTATGCAAATCACATCACACTGTTTTCATTAATCCCACCTGAACATTGCAAACTGTCTGTGCAGAACCTGCAGAGAGCAAAAGAGGAGAGAAAGAAGAAAAAAAAAACCTTGGAACTTTTTCAATCTATCAATGTCTTAATGTGACGAAATTATGACAGAAGGAGTTATGTGGCATTTTTGATGGGCTCCGTGATGATAAAAACACCTGGTAGACTTTGACTGTCAAAGGAGATATTTTATAGATATATTTATTTTTACATGGAAATGGCATGTAATTACAATTACAATGTAATTTCTCTATACCAAAATGGATAAATAACTATATAGCTTGTTTAATACGTTGTAATACACTAGCTTTTATTCATTCATTAAAATTATTATTATTATTATTATTATTATTTTATATATATAAATTAATTTAGGAAGGACACGTAGAAATTGAGAAATGTATAATGCTACAAAAGAATCATGAAAAAAAAAGTGTTTGACTGTTTAACATGGATAATAATAAGAAGAAATGTTTCTTAACCATCAAATTATTTTTGAAAGATCATGTTAAACAAAAAAGGAAAGTTTTTTTTATTATTATACAATTTTTTATATTTTTCAAAATATTAATTCTACTGTATTTTTGTTCAAATAAATGCAGCCTTGATTAATATAAGAAACTTCCTATTTTTTTAAATAATCATAATCCTCATAAATAATAATAATGCAAATAAATACAAAAACCTCATTATTTGAAGTTAAAACCATTTTATCTTGCTCTAATTGATTCTTTCATCAAACCCATTCTCACAATACTGAAACGCCTCTCCATTTACTCTTCTGCTGATGTCTTATTTATTTATTTGTCACTTAATATTTCCCTTTGAAGTGTCAACTGTGGGATCGAGTTGTGAAAATATTCCAGCCAAATCCCATCAAATACTCTATAAACAGGAGAACTGAGGGAATATGTCATGCTAAAAGCATAATTGGCATTATACATTCTGTTTAAAATCTTCATCGGGGGATCCGGACTGACAAGTCCTCATTAAGCCTCTGGCCTCTGCCTTGCTGAAGAAATAAAAGTGATTGCTGTAATTACACCAGCAAAGATGAGGATGATGATGAGGAGGAGGAGGAGGAGGCAGTTCTGACTACAGGTGGCTCTGATTAAGTTTGATCTGGCAGCCCTCCTCTTTCCTAGCTCTTCTCTAGGCTCTATGCCTCTAGGTGCAAAGGCTCGGAGGCAGCCTTCCATAATGAGCTCCTCAGCTACACACTGGATACCCTGGAGTACAGTCCCTACAGAGCCGTAATGAGCACTCCAGTGCAGCACTCTGTACTCGCAGCCAAGGGCTCCAAGCCGGCCTCCCTGTAGACAATGGCACATGGGTGGGCACGGCTTGTTCGCCATTCTCCTCTCAGTCAGTCCCCGGGGTGCTTGTATGGAAGGTGGGGAGGGATGGCCGGGAGCCTGCAGTTGGCAGCGGTTGCCTCGCAGGGAGAGGCGCTCGTTTTGGCCAACCGACAGCCCTCCTTCACATCCAGCAACCGTGTGGGGTTGCAAGCGTGAAAAGCGAGGCAGAGAGGCGTCCCGTCGCCTGGGGCAAGCAGAAGGCACGTGGAAATCTTCTGGATGGACTGCTTGAGTGGTGTGTGGAAACTGTTTACTTCCCAGATGCCGTTTAATAGACTCTTACATGCCTTGTTCTGTTGAGAGAAAAGACTCTTATGATCAACAAGGCTGCATTTATTTGATCAAAAATACATTATTACAAATATCATTACAATTTAAAATAACTTTTCTTTTTGAATATATTTTAAAATGTAACTTTGTAAAAATGTAATAGAATATAATATTTATTTAAAAATAAATAAATAAATTGATGAAAAAATATAGATATAAATACTACAACTACTACTACTAATACAGTCATTACTTGAAATAAAATAAATGGTTTCTAAAATGAAACAAAATATATCATCTTATTTTAATTCAGCTTGTTTCCTGGTCAACATTTTAATTTTCACTTGATGTTTTAATGTAATATTTTATGTAATAAAATAACTAAAACTGAAATAAGAATACAATTATATAAACATACTTAAAAACAACAAAATCGAGATGAATTACAAAAAAAAATAAAAATAAAAAATAAATGTTCCAGAACTTTAACAAAAATGAACATTGAAGCTGAAAATATATTTTAAAAATATAACTTAAAAATAAATATTAACACAAATTATAAAAGTATCTTAACATACTAAATAACATTGCTTTAGTGTCACATGAATCATGATCTTTCAGAAATCACTCTAATATTCAGGTTTAGTGCTCATTTTTTTTTTATCAATGGTAAAAAGAGTTGTGCTGCTAAATCTTTTTTTTTTTTTTTTTTTTTTACATTCTTTGATGAAATTGATGTTGATGACACCAAACCATTTAGTTGGGTTGTTATTTTTAATGTCTTTTGTTCAAATTGTTGAATAAAAGTATTAATCTAAGTACTTTTATCAAATTAAATCAAATTAAAATAATAATAAAACAATTTTTGCTGATCCCAACAGGTAGTGTATTGTTTTTAAAGGTAGTGGATTAACATTTTATATTTATGTATTTGTATATAAAATTACAGATCAACATCTCTGGATCAAATAGAGGAAAAATTGATTCATGGCTGAATGTAAGCTCAAAAGAACAGCATTAATTTTAAATAAAAACCTTTTGTAATATTATAGATGTCTTTGCTATCACTTTTAGCACTTTTGTTCAATTTAATATGCCCTTGTTGAATGGAACAGAAAAAAAAAAGCAAGTGAAAGCTATGTGAGGATGATGGACCGCGTCAGTGGTGTGGGAAAACTATTTACTTCCCAGACAGCGTTTAATAAACTCCTGGAATCAGAAGACACCCACTTTTGGTAGCATTTGTGATGCGTGCGCTCTTAGTCTTTTGATTATCTTCGTTATTTAAATGGATTTGCATAACAATCAACCAGATTTTATTAGCCGGCGAGATGCAGAAAACAATCAGTGCGCTGCAGTGTTGATGCAAGACTCTTAATTACAATGTTGAATAATGTCAAGCAAATGAATCAAGCCAAGCACCTCTCACATCAGCTTTCATCAGGATGGAGAGATACAGGGAGCGCGCTCATTACGCTTGCAGAGTGTGTGGGTCGTCGAACAGGGGGCCGAGGTGATGCTGGAGTGCTCGGTAGGTTCGTTTTTCACTGTTCCACAATTACGGATATGGAGGGAAATATGATAATATTGTTTATGTGTTGCGACTGGCAATGGCCGACTTTTTTTATTTATTTTTTTAATTGCTCTGTATTTTAATGAGCTCACCTCTCTTGATCTTGGACAGACATGGTGTTGGCTAGCGCTGTCTTTTCTGAAACAGCTCCATCTGGGAATGAGGATTACATAGTTATTATCTTGGGGGAGGATTAAGGATTTGTGTCTATCACTGGGTGGTGCAGCCAAAGACAAATAAATCTCAACATGCTGTTAATACATAGTCTCTATTGTTCCTTTTGTAATAATCAAGGGAAAAAAAAAGAAGAAGAAGAAGAACACGGGTATGACGGCGGTGAGGGGGTTTTGGGTTTACTGCTGCATGTCCTGTTTGGGATTTATCGCGACGATGTTTCATCATAAGGCATAATACGCTGGATTCTGCTGTACTGGAACAGTCGAGCTGTAGAGAGATCAGAAAGTAAATTCATTCTCAGAAAACAAAGATTGAAAAATGAGAAGAGGATACAAGGTGTTATTGCTCCGTCGCTGTTATGTTATGAATATACACGGTTTTATGTGGCACGGCAGATGCATTGTTGGAGTACAACCCAGATGCTAAATCAAACTTTGATACGTTATTCTGACAGGCTTTCTCATACAGAACTATAATACTATGAAGGGTCTGGATGGATGGATGGATGGATGGATGGATGGATGGATGGAAGGATGGATGGAAGGATGGAAGGATGGATGGATGGATGGATGGATGGATAGATAGATAGATAGATAGATAGATAGATAGATAGATAGATAGATAGATAGATAGATAGATAGATAGATAGATAGATAGATCAAATCATCTTCAACCAAAATATTGCACCTAAATAAACAAATACCGTTTTTGGCAGTGCTAGGGGCGCAGTTAATCAATTAACCTTTTTGATCCTTTAACAATATTTGACATTTTAAGTTGTTAACATGAATCAATATAACCGTTTGCCCTCATACATGTCAAAGGTTTGTCTACTAACACGCAGACCATGAATGCCCCTGGCCACAAGTGACTTTTGGTAGCGCAGCAACCTGATTTGATCCTTTGTGATGTATGGAAAACCAAAGCCCACAAAATACAGTCTTCTCTTCATCTAAACCTGTTAGCTCACCAGGTTAGTGCTTAGCAAGTGGAGAAACAAGTAGCACACCTGTTACTGCAGGCTGACCGCCGCTTGTTTGTTTGTAGGTGTGATGTATGTTGAAAGCGTTGACGTGTGTAAGCGTTGAAAGCCCCGTTAGGAACCGAGCACACGACCTGATTTGATGGCCCTCAGTGCAGCTGTAGGATTAAGGGGAGCGTGCTGTTAGAATTGGTTTAATCATCATGAAGGACTTCACCTTAAATGGAGACGACGTGACATTGTCTTTCCAAACGGCCTCTTTATTAGTGCTGGAGGGTGCTGTAATCCAGAGAGCTACAGCCTGCCAGCGGTTCTTCTCTGAACGGCTTACCTTCATGCCACCACATGTTCGGTCCGGCCTTAGAGCCCACGCCTTATTTAGATGATTCAGTATTGTGCAGACAGAAAGAAAATGAAAAAGAGTGATTGGGAGGAGAGAGAACGGAGATAATTAGTTGCAAGAAATCTTGGGTTGTTCCACGTTTCTTGTTGGAATTCCTGTGGACGTGAAGCATCTCATATCATTTAGTCAAAAGCATTGGATTCATGTCATATTTTCTGAAATATCAACATGCTCTTAAAAAAATCATGTACATCACATCTAGTTTTATATATTAGGTCCCAATGTTGTGAAATATAAATACCTTTTTTTTATTTACATTTTCACTGCATTGGCACAAAAATATTCAAAGGCTTTAATAGATTTGTTTACTGTATATATATATATATATATATATATATATATATATATATATATATATATATATATATATATATATATATGTGTGTGTGTGTGTGTGTGTAATAAATTGCTGTGATGCAAAGCTGAATTGTCAGCATCATTAATCCATTCTTCAGTGTCACATGATCCTTCAGAAATCATTCTAATATGCTGATTTGTCTGGGTTAAAATATCCAGCATTAGAAATGATCAGGTGTGCACTGCACTGAAATATATCATCACTGCATTTGTGCAAAAATATCCTGAGGTCTTAATGACTGGGATTCATATTTCTCAACATAAAGATCACTATTTCACATCTACAGCAACATTTGGACTGACTGCTGTGTAATTCAGTTAACAGCCTGCAATTTGCATATGAGGTTACCAATTTCTCTTCAAATTTTGACTTCTCTTTTGTCCCACAATTGAATCTTTCAGACATCCAGTGCTCTAATCTGGCCGCTACTGTGAACGGCTGTATTTAGATATGGTACGTCAACCTGCCAGCGTTTGATCACATGATAGTGTCTTTATAAGATACACAGTCCTTCTTAGCAGACAGAGAAAGGGCAATGAGAGCGAGGATTGGAAATGACAAAGAATTAGAGTGTCATCGAGGATCAGTTTGCTTTTAAAATCTGCCGTTGTTCGTCCATTTGAACACGACATACATACGGCCGCGGTGTTTTCCGTCTCAATCTTATAAGCCAGGCTCGAGTTGGTCCACTGGCAATGGCTTAAGCAACAGATGACTCAACCGAACAATATGCTTATAAACCACTTAGCCTCAAAAACAAAACAGAAAGAAAAGCCTCTAAGTGTTGAAGTGCTCATATTAAGCTTTTTTTATGAAGCAAAACATAAATCCATCACGACTTTAAAGTCAAAGTTATTAAGGCCGAACGCTGAAGCTGGGTCAATCACGGCACATTTATGTGCCACATTTTATCCCAGAATCAAAATATTTGTAAGCGACACATGCAAAGAAAAGTATTGTTTTCTTTATGAATCTCCAAAGGCTATGAATTATTCAGTGCGACCAAATACCAGTTAACATTTTCCGAAACGAGAAGCTAAATCACAGCAGAGACTCGGCCGCCATTCAGAGAGAGCTGTATCTTGTCACACACATTCTACTGGATGAGCTCTTTTCTGGAGCAGAGGAGAAGTTAGGCAAAGCTGGTTCTTCTGCTCCTCTACCTCAGAGACCAGGATCAGCAGGCAGAATCCTTTATTTGTCCCAGAGTTGAGTGTGTGAACACTTGGCCTGGTCCCTCGGTGCTGCCAGGATCAGAGATGCGCGCGGCCGTGGTCTCTCTGCTGGCAACACACAAAGCCGGCTTGAAATGACAAATTGGTCTGAGACACCACCAGGCACATGCCAAGAAACGCTTGCAGAACACACCACACCAAACTGGCAATCTCAACTAAGTTTAGACAAGCTGAACACACAGGCACAAATCAAATATCTGCAGGGTTTGTGTGCACACGTGACTCCGTACAGGATGTTCATGAATAATTACGATGTGCTTTGTTTCTACCGTGTGTGATTTTGCATGAAGCAGGCATTCATATTGCTTTTATTTTGGATGGGATAGGGTCTCTAAGGATTCTGAGGGAGGTGGTCCATATATTCTCTCTTTTGTTTTTACTCATGATATGGAAAACCATCTATTTTTTTTATTTTTTTTTAAATAAGATACTATATGTTTTCTGAAATCTACCTCACTACTTATGAAATAAAGCCAGTTTCTGCCTGAGTTCATATGACGATTAGACTCTTTCTATACATATGAACCCTCTGGAGTCTAAGGGTATTTTTGGGGTCTGGAGAAGTTTTGTCATGCTCTGACATTTGTGCTTTTTTCAGTTTCTGAAATACATGCAGTTTCTGAAATGCATAACATGCAGCATTTAACTCATAAAGCATGTGCATTTCATAAGTGTACTTGCAGAATTTAACATACTTTTGTTCAGTTTACATTGAATATATATATATATATATATATATATATATATATATATATATATATATATATATATATATATATATATATATTGTGTGTGTGTGTGTGTTTGTATATATATATATATATATATATATATATATATATATATATATATATATATATATATATGTCTTATATACTGTACAACTTTAAAATATTATCAGTCGCTTATTCAAAATAACCAGCTGTGATGGTGTCTCAATGGTGTTGTGTTTATGTCACAGATTCTCATATTTATTTGGCAAATTTAACTTTTGTGGCCCGATGCCCAGGAAAACCTTGTTGATAAACTGTTTTTGTACTTGTGATTCAGTCATTTGGACAACTCACTCATGCACTCATGTACAGTACATATGTCAAATCATCAATGCATTAGGGATTTTGTTAATTTTAGAGATGCTTGTCCACCCCAAAATTAATGTCACTTTACACTCAATAAATAAATAAATAAATAAATAAATAAATAAATAAATAAATAAATAAATAATAATTCCTGCACACAAAGTCAACTGAAATGTACTATCATTTAATCTTATTTATGTTTTCCTTTTTTTAAATATATATTTTAGTCATTTTGGCCTTTATTGTGATATAGGACATATACGTATTGACGGGAAGTGAAGTGGACGGGATCAGCAAAGATCTGCAAACCAGGAATCAAACTAGAAAAACCAGATCTGCTGCCAGAAAACCAGATATGTTGACGCTCTGCCCACGAGGCTACTGCCACCAACTATTTATTATTTTCATATTTAAACATCTTTGGTTGGGGTTGAACTTTAAATATCCAAACGTGCAAGTTTGTACATGCTTATTTATGCTATGGTAATGCCTTTTTACAAATGCACTTTGCATATCCTACCATTTTTGTTCATGTAAAGTTGATTTATGAATTCTAAACAAGGGCAGTGTTCTGTTTTTACACTCATCATTGTTCATTTAACTTATCAAATTTAAAACAAGACCAATCCAGATGCCAATGGCAAACATTTAGCATTTCATTTACACAGAACCAAAACTTACCTAAAACTATAACACTGTTGTTTTGGCTCCCTCACAGGCACATGGCATTTCCTTCAGGCGATGCAAATGTAGTTAAACAATGATGTTGTTATGTTCCAGTGTAAAAATGTTCCTTCCAATACTAAAGCTAATTTACAAACCACAAATACCAATAGTCCACATATAGGCCAAAAACAACAGATATGAATCTATGAACTTAGACTGGATATGAATGACAGGACTTATTTCAGTATGTGGCAGGTGGTTACTTTGCCTGCCTGGTAGTGTTTTTTTTGTTTGTTTTTGTTTGCCATTAAAATGATATTCGGCCTGTCCTTGATGGTTTGTGCCCGAAACCGTGCCTTATCATGATTTTAGGTGGACCACTCAAATTGAAAGCCTCCATCGCTCGAAGCCGTATCAAAATAATTGTTTCGAGTCATAGTGGATTTTATCTAGGAGAGGACTTACTCGAAAATGATCCTGGAGAACAATAAAATGCATTTCTTTCTCTACGTCGGCAAAAATGTACGGGACTCCAGCTTGCAGTTATTGAATTCAGGCCCCATATCAGTCACAAACCCAAATTCCCCTTATTTCTTTCGGGGGGTAGATGTCCCGAATATGATAAATGTACAATACGGGCCTTTGATTGTATGGCCGAGGCAGCCGCTAAATTATACTGCTCAGTTTGAGGGCTCCGTGTTGCCTAAGGCTTTTAAATTGCTAATGATCAACTGTGAAGAAGCACTTTGATAGCAGTGCCGGGGGACTTTAAAGCAGATCTACTGTTGTGTGCGGAGCACCCGCTTCACACTGGAAACCCTGTACCATTACTCTTTCAGAAATAGGGGATGTCGAAAATGAAAACAGGAAGAAAAATCCAGGAAAACAGAATAAGTTGCCCAACCCACTCCAAAGGCAGACGTGCTGCATGCATAAGTATTACAGCATTAAGGAAGACACATCTGACAAACGCACCTAGTAGTGTGACTGTTTCATTGTATACTAGGCCTGGAAGGTTCTTTATTTTACACCACTGTCATCACATTGTCATTTCATGTGGTGCCACTGCTGCTTTTTCTTTTTTCGTGTCGCGAGATCAAAAACATGGAAGTGACGCGATCGGAAGCATCTGATAATCCGTGAAACACAGAACTCGTTTTAATCCCACAGACAGAGAGAGAGAGAGATGTGGGTGTTGTTGTTGCTTCCTCTTATTCCTCCGTCTTTTTAGGTCCGCTTTTTCACATTACAGCAACAACAACAACAACATAATGTCATAAACGGAGACAACAAAATCAAGAGCATGCGAGGGGTGTGCAACTTATTTAACGCTCGGTACTCTTGAGTGTCAGCCAGGAAGTAACAAGTACAAAGTCTCCCAGTGTGTGAGGAGAATGTTACTGGGCCAGAGCATCCTCGCTGTGCCAGGCTGCCAGAAAAGCCCCGCTCCTTATTTTGCCTTGGGTGAATAGTGCTCTTGTTTGTGAGTTTAAATGGGAGTCGTCTGAGATTGCGGTGAGTCGTCTCCACCTGGCGCGTATCGGAGAAGACAAGTTAATGTGACGACGTCAGACCCTCTCTTTAAGATTGCTTTTAAGGTGAAAAGTACTTCGGCGCTCGCTCCTGCCAATTCTCAGCCTGAGGCTTTTTATCTCATGAGGGCTGGCTGAGAGAGAGAGAGTAACAGAATTATTTGCGAGTTCACTCAGGAACTGTGTTGCCAGTGCCATTAATATCAAACCAGAGGCACTCCTACATTAGGAACAACTGATTGGCTCATTTTTTGTGACTTTGCGCATATGCTACCAGTCAAAAGTTACAATCATTAAGATTTTTGTGTTGAGGTCTCTTATGCCCACTAAGGCTGCATAAATTTGATTTAAATTAGAGTAAAAACAGTAAAATTGTGGGGAAATTAGTACAGTTGAATAGTGCTATTTTCTGGTTGAATGTATTTTAGAATCTAATTTATTCCTGTGTGGCAATGTTGAATTTCCAGCATCATTACTCCAGTCTTCAGTGTCACATGATCCTTCAGAAATCATTCCAATATGCGGATTTGCTTCTCAGTTATTATTGGTACTCAGTGGTTCTTATTATCTCTTAAAAAAAAATAATAATAATAATAATTTGAAAAATCATTCAAACATGTTTTTCTTTTAAAATTATTTGGTGAATAGAAAATTAAAAAGAACATCATTTATTTGAAATGTTTTGATACATTCTAAATATATCTACTGATACTTACGATTAATTTTATAAATTTTATTATAGTATTCTATTATAGCTTAGGAATAACTATGCTGCAAATTCAACTTTGACATCACTGGAAGAAATTATATTTGAAAAATATATTAATATAGATAAAACGTATTTGAAATTGTAAAGATATTTCACTGTATTACTGTTTTTACTGCACTTATCATAAGAGCATTAGAGACTTCTGCAACAGCATCAAAAAACCTTAATCATTTCAAACTTTTGACTGGTAGTGCACACTGTATCTGTCATTTTCTTTAATTTTCATAATAAATGCATGCAAGTGCCCGACTAGATCAGATTAGCTGTGATGAAATATTCATGCTTTGAATTTAAACCCCTGCAAAACAGTAATAAATGAACATGTTTGCTCTGAACTGCTTTGTTTTGCTCTGCTTGAGAATGAAATGTGATTTTTAATGCAGCTAATCCTTTTAAAACACATAGCAGGCTCATTATGGCCTAGGGATACAGTAGTGTCTGTGTGAGAGGAGCGTGTGCACGGCCCTGTTTCCTCACCTAGCTCTGTCTATGTGACAAAATTTGCTTTATCATTGTTGGCAACCGTAAATAAAAAAATATATCATTCCAAATTCGATCTCGGCTATTATGTGGCCCACAGCACTTTTGAGCGAAACAGGTTTTATCGTTTATTATAAAGAGAAGCACAGTCACGCATACCATACCTGGGTCATATTATGCTTTACCAGCTGATTTTTGTATTTTTTTTTTTACTTTTAAACATTTTATCATGCAACTAATGTGTTTACATTATTAGACTGCTTGGGCCATCTAAAGCTATATATATATATATATATATATTGGAAATGTTTAAATATATGAGATTAATTTTAGAGTTGTGAAATACATGTTGCTTTACAGAAAGACAAATGAATGTAGATATTTCAACAGATATCATGGTATAAATGTTAACATTTTAAGATAATTGCTTATAACAAATTCATACCTAAGAAAAATTAAATGCAATTCTATTTAAACCTTTTTTATATACATAATACAAATTATACTTTTTCCCAAGATTCTTTGAGTAATTGAAAGTTCATAAGAACAGCATTTATTTGAAAAAAGAAATCTTTTGTAACATTATAATTGTCTTTTTTGTGTATTTCTTGATCGATTTAATGTTTTCTTGCTGAATAAAAATAACATTTTTTTTTTTTATCCTACCGACCCCAAACTTTTGAATAGTAGCAAATTTAATTTCCATCAAAACAGCATATTCACTGATACAGCGAGGCATATTAAAAGTTGGAATTAGTTGTTATCTGTACAAATGGTACACAAGGGGCTGGGATTTTTGTATTCAAAGCATCTAGATGGCCTTTTCTTTTCTTACATTTTTTTTACACAGACCAGTGCAGCTGTAATACCAGAATCAGACCCAGCATACCTGCACCTCCAAGTCATTACGAAGGTCTAATTGAGACCTCTTCCAGCTCTCAAGACCGGTCTAAAAGAAGGGGCTTCACACTGCTTAGCAAATGAGCACACCAGGAGCGAGAATCCTTGGTGTCTTGATGCACTTGTGGGAGGCTGTCATTTCAAAGAGAAGCCCTTTATAGAGATGGCACATTGAGCGTCAGTCAGTTCAACACCGCTGGCGAGGAGATTACGGCTCGTTGCAGCCTACCGCTTGCTCCCTTTCTCTCTCTACTACTATTTGGAGGGGAAAACATTCAGCAGAGTGAAGTGTAGCAATCACTTCCATGGCTTGTTTTGGGGAGGAACAGCAGAGAGGTTTAATATTAGCAATTTGGCATGTCGATAAAAACTAATTTGTCTCTGTACTGTGAAGCTGAGACGTAACACCTAATGAGAAGAGATAATAAATTTGCCTTCTATCTGGCATTTTCCATCATGTTTATTTGACTGCACTTCACAACCTTGACAAAATCACATTTTGCTTTCACAAGTTTACTGGCGCTGCATGAATTATGGAAGGAGACGTTTTTTTTTTTTTTGTAAAAAAGCAACTATTTGAAAGCCATTCCCTCCATCTGCACTTATTTTATAGACTTATCCGCTCTCCAAAATAACAGCAGAGCATTTAAGTCATCCGCTTTTACCAGTGCAGTTATGTAGCATTTGCATAGCCTAGGCTTTCAGTACAAGGTATAATTTTGCCACACATTACAGAAAGGCCATTCAGTCGAACACACTGGGTCAACATCGCATGATAATGGTGCCTGTGTACCTGCAAATGAATAAAGCCCCAGTGGCGTGTGTGTCTGTCGTCTATGTCAGATTTTAATGGGATCATATATTATTTAAACATGCAGGACAAGTTAATACACTCTGCGCAGCATACCTGTCATATTAAATAATTAACCATGGCTGAGAAAAACATTAAACAGGAAATAAAGCATTAACACAAATGCATTTATTCCAGAGAGATTTCTCCCCTTCAATATGTTTTTGTTTCATAACTGTTGCCCAGTTTATTTAAACAATATCACACCAGCAAGAGGTGTTGTTCTGGATATGAGCACCACTGTGATTTAGCCATCGGCACAAAGCCAGAGGGTAATTGATATTCAGTCTTATCCACAGTATTTTTTACACAAAAGTTTTATAAATAACTTCTGTTTCAGACAAAATGCTTGTTTATTTATTTATTTTCCTCCTTCTATGAAAACGGAAAAAAAAAGCAACACACAGAGAGGTTGAAACCCATATATATATGGTAGCTCAATTCAGTTAAAAAAAAAAAAAAAAAAAAAAATATATATATATATATATATATATATATATCACTGTTTCTGTCACTTTTTGTCTGTGTTTGCTAGTTCAAGCTGTGAGTCTGTGGTGGCTGTTTTTCATTGACACTTTATGCTGCTTACATTGTTACACCAGCAGGTGGCAAAAAGTGAGCTTTACAAGTGAGTCATTGAATCATTCAACCATTAATTTATGAATAAGAGAAGTCTTTACAACTACCCTGATTTATTCTTGAAAAAAAATAAAAATAAAACTGGTAATCTTTGTCGTTAAATCATTCATTCAACCAATTTGTTCCTCTACACTGATTCAATCAGAAGGGAGACATTGAATCATTCTTTCAACTGATTCGTTCAACTACATTTATTTGTCAAGGATCAAGTTATTGAATAATTTACTTAGCTCATTTGTTTAACTACACTGATGCTGAATTCAGTACTAGTATACTACTCTTACTATTTTTATCATAATGTTATATGACAAAAATAGCTAGAGTACTATGGTAGTATGCTGATCCAAATTTAGCATGGTTCATTTAGAAGTAAGCTACTGAATCATTTATTAAACTGATTCTTTTTTTACTAAATTGATTCATATAGAAGTGAGTCGTAGAATCCTTCACTCGGCTAATTCATTCAACTACACTGATTTATTCAGGAGTGAGCCATTGAATCATTCATGCAACTGATTCATTTAACTACATTGATCTGGAGGTGAGTCATTGAATCATTCACTCAACCAGTTTGGTTCTGCGATTCATTCAGGAGCTAATAAACACCATTGCTGTGCGTTGTTCAAAGAAGCGACAGTTATGCTTCACAGGTGGCACAAAAAAATAGAAGTAGTAACTGGCAGCATTGTGTCTTAAATGTAAATTTCTCAATATTAGCTTATTGTTTATTGAACTGTTGTATGAG
The DNA here is from genome assembly GCF_023724105.1 of Carassius gibelio. Lineage (NCBI taxonomy): Eukaryota > Metazoa > Chordata > Actinopteri > Cypriniformes > Cyprinidae > Carassius > Carassius gibelio. The sequence goes on along the minus strand of NC_068409.1, from coordinate 19,622,365 downwards.
ATATCACACTCGCAATGGTGTTGTGAGTCAGAAAAGCGCTGTTCCTCTTGTACCATGTGGAGCAATTGAGTTCAAATTGCACTGTTCTTAACAGAGAGCTTAATAAATGTTTTGATTGACCAAAGTAGAGCAGACACAGGTCAACGTGAGCGATGCTGACAGCGACTCTCCTGAATAAACATGTCGTGTCCTCTGAACTGCCCTTGTAACCAGGAGAACGTGTGCTTTATTAGTCTCCCTCTACTTGAGATCCTGAGCCTGCTCTGCTCAGGTTACAATATCATGTATTGTTTAAAACTAGCTCATTAAAGGAGTGTAAGAATCAGGTTGAAAAGGATGATTCTGTAATTGGCCAATTGCGCAAACATTTTTTTTAAATCTTGTAACTTATGTCTGTGTAGAGTTTCATGCCTTCAGGAGTGACACAAAAACCCCTTCTATTATCTCAGACTCCTAGGGCTGACCATGCAGTGTTTGTCTTTTACCCGACAGCGGGTGTGAAGTGAGGTTACCACACAGCCCATGCTGACTCCTCTAAGTGCTGATGAAATATAGATGTTGAAGTCTGGACCGCTCAGTGTTTCATCTCTCTTGGTGATACCATAAGGAAGCCATTAATAGTGTCAGAGAGCATTAGTCCTACAAAAAGAAGATAACTTGATGTAAGAGAATGACTGGCAGCACCTGCTTGGATTTAACTGTGCGTCCCACAAATATTAGGGAGAGAAGTTTGTACCCTGCTGTGCAGGCTTTTTTCCCTTATCATATGTATGCAAGGTCGCTTCAAGATGGTCATTTCCCCCTGTGCTGCCTTTGTCAGTGCACAGAGGCCCTGCATTATGCATAATCACAAACAGCAGGACCATCTGTTGTTGCCTTGTTGACTTACCTACGTGCAACCTTTTTAGTGTTGGATTTCATGTATCAGTCTGATGTAGCACCATATTTACAATATGCTAATTGGTTAATGAAATCCTGTTTGAGAACCTTTGCACATGTTATGAAGCCTGTGCTATGTGTTACGCTCCTGTTTTCAGCAGTGAGCACAGAAATAGGCTTGTATGGAGAAGTTTTGCTGTAACCATCTGCTGGCAATATATGCTATCAGCACAGATTGATGACCTTAACCTTTATTCACTCAATTGGCTTTTCCATTTCTTCAGAATAAGTGTATGTAATAGGTCACTTTGTTCTCCCTTATTACGAAACATGCAATTTATAGAAACTGCTCTCGAAAGCAACAGTTTTATTCCAACTAAAATAACTAACACAGGGTGATTTGTTTTTCTTCTAGAACCAGAGCCAGACTCCAGATAAAACATTCCCTGTTGTCCCAGCCATGTGTCCCCACAAGGTAAGTCACTGTCTTACTAATGGTTCTGCCTGTTAGAGGCAATGCATTTTCACTGTGTAATAAAGGCTTTACAGTTTGTTGTATCTATTTGCATCAGTGCTTCTAAACTGGTAGATCGCAACCCCAGAATCTTTTTTAATATGCAAAAAGAAGGGGAAAACAATGTGAAAATGTGTATTTTGTTGTTGACATCCCAAGCTTAGCTTTTTTGTAGGATATTTATTTTTTTGCACAAACATTTCTCTAGTGTAAACAACCCCAAGGTAATGGGTTCGATTCCCAGGGTATGCATGAACTGATTAAGGGCCCTATTTTAACGATCTAAATGCAAAGTGTAAAACGCACGTATGTATGTATGTATGTATGTATGTGTGTGTGTGTATATATATATATTTGTGTATATATATATATATTTGGTTTGAGTTGGTCTATGGCGCAGACTATTTTCAGCTTTTTAAAATAGCATTGCGCCAGAACACACCTCTTTTTTAGACCAGCACGCCCATGGGCGAAAAAATGGGCGCCTATGCATTTTCTAATTAAACAACGTGGTGCTGGATGTGAAAATGCAAAACTAACTGCACACTGTGAATCATTAGTTAAGTGTTTATTAAGTTAAGTATTTATAAACTTCTTACTAATGACTATTAATGTTGGGAAAAGGCTTCATAAAGGATGAACTGACTATTTCTTAATGCTTACCTAATAAAGTATTACCATATATTTAAGCCATAAACTATTTTTTTTATTGTCAGTAACTGATAAATGGCAGATAATACAATTCTATACTAATTTGTCTAAATACATTACAATTTTGTGATGCCTACATTCACTATAAAATGATTATTAGTTTTTAGTGTATGTTTAATTTTTGTATTAGAAAAATGCAGTCATTTTGAGATTTGCTAAAGATTACATTTAACATTATTATTAATGTATTAATATTTAGATTTATTAATATTAAAGGTGCACTAAGCAATTTTTCCCAAATTATGTTGAAAAGCACCAAAACAAACAACCCCATACCTCTGAACCTTGCTCATATTTTGAAATCTCCACCCCACTTGTACGTACATTCTTCACTTGTATTAGGGCCTGGCAAGTTAACCCATTATTATCACATTAAGGCATTAATGATTAACGGGCGATATTTTTTTTTAACATCTTTTATTATTATGAAAGTCCGTTGCTCACTGGCTCTGAATACACATACAGACAAATCATGGGTCACAGGAGGGCATGTCCACTTTTATTTTTAACATAAAAGAATGGAATAAGCTCATAATCACAACTTCATAAATGGGAAATAGGAAGTTTTCTATTAGCAGAGAAGCACTCAGCACAGTGGAGTGTGTTGTTTTGTTAACTTTTTGGTTTATTATTTTGAGTCGTATGGGACGCGGTAACAAACTGTCCTCTTACAATATATTGCTTTACACATCTATTGCTTTTGCCACTCAGAAATATTTGCGCAATCATGCCGCACGAATCAGACGCGGAGACTTCTGCCACTTTATATGTTCGTTTGGAAACATGAAAATGTACCTATGTTCCGCACACAAAAATATTGCATTCGGTCATTCGGTACACACTGAAATGTGTGTGTGTGTGTGTGTGTGTGTGTGTGTGTGTAGGATAAGTGCTCATGCATCATGAACATTTTTATCTGGGAGATCATTTTATTCTGTGTTAAAATGTATTTTAAAGTGTATTTTTGCTTACATATGTAAAAGACCATGTCTGTTTCTCCATGCTGCCATGTACCACAGCAAGGAGGCATGTCGGCAGATATTTCCTTTTTTTGTATGTCTTATCTCAGGTTGGAAACAAGACCCAGAATTAAACCGTAGTATTGCAACAAGATGTCAAATTATCTATGATTTCATGCCCCTGGGCCCAAGATTTACCAAAACAGTGACAAGAATCAGTCAAATTCTTTGTGTAGATGAACATAAAGAAAGTGGATTTCCTACATGAAAGCTGGCTGCCTCGATTTTCATCAGTTTGTATGGTAGAAACGCAGTAATGTGTTATATTGCCAAACCTCGCACTTCTGTCAGTCCACTAACCCCAAATGTGCCAAAGTGCTCATGTCCTTTTCTGGTTGACTGGGCGGGTCAAGAGTAAAGATCTCACAGAAAAGTCAGCGAAAATCCGACATCCCGTCAGAGAGGGGTCCAAGTCTGCAATCCCCTAATATACAGCCAGCCATCAAAAGCGTCTCGAAAGCTGCAAGAGAAAGCGGCAAAATGTTTATACAAATCACCCAGGTACCTGTCACGAGATGTATGAAAAAGGCAATCAGCTTTGTCCTGAACCTCTCGGCACACAACGGGGCTCTAATTGCTGACCCGTCCTTCACACAAGCCCGCGCGCTTCACCCCTGTCGAGATCACCTCTAATAACACGTTCTATACAGTGCTGATGCGCTCAAACTCACCTGCTCGACACCCAGGCTGCAACGTTTTGTCCTTGAAATATGAAGAGAGTTGCAATTCCCGTGTTGCTGTCAGCTCTCCTCGAAACAGCCGATCTGGATGGAGGTAATGAAGGGATGCCACCGATTTGTGATGGCGTTAACGTTTCCCCGCGACCAGCAGAACATAATCTCTGTCTCGTCGCTTCCCATTAGCGCCTGTGATCTGCACAAGCCAATATGCAAAGGAAGCAATGGAGCAGTGGAGTAATTCTGCGTGTCACTCAGCACCGATGAAAGTATAATGGCTAAATGGTTAGATATGATTTCTATAATAGGAATGGTGTACTGTGTGGCACTAAGACCAGTCCTGTTTTCTTTGCTGGTATTGTATGCATTCAGAATGAAAGGGAGCTAATGAACAGAGAGCTTTTAAAAGCTCCGTGATTATATGGAAAGGAGAGGGGAAGAGAAGGATGGCGGGAGAATGAGAGAGCAAAGCCGAGGGGGGTGGAGAGAACACTAAGTATACATAATTGCTGCTTGACACATTGGCCAAATTCTGCTGTGCCAGGATTGGAGTGAAGATGATTAACGGCTGTCCGTGTGGGTGGGCAACTTGGTCACCCAGGGCTTCTAGTTTCCATAGCAATTGTACTCCAAAAGCCATACATTTCATTGTGAGAGTCCCTGAGGCCTGAGCATTGTTAAATTCCCCAATAATATCTTACATTATGCGTTTGTCCTCTCAGCAGTAATTCATTTCAGCCGCTGTGATTCACAATAGGTCAGTAGTGAAAGTGGAGAGAGTCCCAATTTCAAACCTCCTATCCGAACGTGAAGAATGACACATCTTCGCACTTAACGTTGATCAAGTGGCCCCGACTTGAGAGAAATTGATCAATTGTCTGACATTACAGCAGGCACGTCTGTTCTGCCGATCCGACGGACGACCCGGCTGATATTCTGCAGGTATTTAAACGCCATTCATCAAGGCTTCAAGTTAACCCTAGCAGGCAACCTTCCCGTAGAGTCGGCAAAACAGATGGCAGATGGAGTGCAGAATTTGACCGTTCCCTCCCTGAGTGCGATGCATGCGAAACCCTGGCACGAGCCACCTGATCTGGGCACAGTCAGACCGCCATAGCAGTCTCCGCCCCCCCACACACCATCATATTTCATCTCTCTCCGTGACGTCACGTTCCCCCGCCGCTCCAATATTGGCCCTCGTGGCCGCACACTCCTCCACATCCTACTCTGAATAGTATTTTGAACTTGGGAGAACCGGTGGTGAATAAGCACATCTTAAAAATGATTCATTCTAGATAATAAATGGAAATCCCTCCAGCCATGCAACAACAGGCTAGTCATGCAGCAATTAAGCCGCATAGCATGCAAAACTCAAGGCGGCATGCTCTGCGTTGGGGGCTCCGCTCCTGTACATGTGCCATTCAGGAGGGAGTAGGCGTGATGCTGGAAGACAAGCAGCAAAATGCCCAAACCCATACCGCCGTCTCAGCGTGGCGCCTGAGGATGCTTTGGCGGACATCTTTAGACAAACATGTAGTAGAGCTGGAAAAACTCACAATTGGAAAGGTCAGTTGTGACCTCTGGGTGCAGGGCTATGCTGAGCCTGTCACTAGCAAGCACAGCATGTTCATGTCAAACAGAGAAAAGGTACACCGGCTGCCCCTCTCTCGAGTCTGCCGTGCAGCAGGTTACGTGTTTGTGCATCTGTGTTGAGGATATTTATAGCTGTTTTGATTCATCAGTAGTGTCAGGAACTGCAAACAGGTTCTTATTTAGATTATCCACGTGGATAGAAAATACCAGAACTATTTGACGTTTGACTCCGTTAACAGTTCTCGAACATGATTTTGTTTTGATTTTAGTGAATACAAAACGTACAGTGCAACCAGTGTTGTCTGATTGGTGAACAAATCGCTGAACACTCTATCTTTCAAAAGTTTGACATCAGTAATTTTTTTTAAGGAAGTTAATATTTGTATTTAGCAACGATGCTCTAAATTTATCAAATGCTCCAGTAAAGACATTTATGTTACAAAACATAAGCATTGCTTATTATTTCAAATAAATGCTGTTCTTCTGTTCTTTCCATTTATCAAAAGTATCGCAATTTCCTCTGAAATATTAAGTATTAGGTATTGTTTTTTTTTAATAGAATTAAGAAAGTGGCTTGCGCAGCAAATCAGCATATTAGAATGATTTAGAATGAAAATTCAGCTTCTAAATCACAGCAGAAAAAAACTGTCTTATAGAACTTTTGAACAGTAGTATTTGTTGCCACAGTTTGTGTTTGTTTGTATGTAATTAGGGCTAATTATTGCATTTCATTCATGCCTCCTCTAAAAACACTGAGAAAGTCAACTGTAAATACAGCTTTTGCAATAATTGTCTAATTATATTTATTATTGAAATTTCTAGGCATCTGACAATTAAATTACACATTTTTTTTTTATTAAATATTTAATTATTTTAAAAATACCCAAAATTAAATTAAATCAATCAATAAATGAATCAACACTGTAACAGTTAAATTCCCATTCTTAATCATCTGGTGATCTGTATGTTTTTTTTCCACATTAGCTCTGGCAGCATATCTGTAGCGATTTCTTTTTCAGAGAAGTAATCGTGGTCCTCGATTCGCTTTAGTTAGCTCCTGCACTTGGCTGTAATTACAAAAGCAGTGTTAATGTGGTGTCTCTTTAATTGGCAGACATGTTGGTTTTTTACAGGCATATTAAAGCGGGGTCTGTGCACAGGGTACCGCATTTATAGACTTGCCCCTCACAAGGTCCTCTGGCTGTGGTTGACCTGACTAATGAAGAGATGAAAGGAATACTAACCTCTGGAATTACAGCCGTAAACCCACTCGGATCGGATGATTTATGGCATTAGAACAAGATTAATTTGTCCCATTTTTCATACACATTTCAATATTAATCAGTCATACTTAAAAGAAGGCAGGAACTAATTTTTTTTTTTCTGAAACTGTGGCAGGTTTCCTGCTTTCCTAGTTAAACCAATCAGGGATTTCGCCACATGCTGTCCAATCAATTAAGTCAAATGTGTGCACAGCCCTTTGATATAGAATCATTTGTCAAATCAGCGGAGGTGGCAGAGTGCAGTTACCCAGGAGTCTGAGGCTCTTGACTCCCGTCCACCTGGAAATCTGCTCAGCGTTCAGATTCAGGCATTCCTGGTGTCCTCCATCCCATTAATGGGGTGTCATTGTGTGCACTGGTTTAGCTCAGCTAGGGTCCAGAGGCTTTTTCCATGCATTAGCCTTTTGACTACATAGCTTAACCTCTTAATTTTTTGAAAGCTCTGCCCAGAGAAAGCTCGATATTATATAACAGAATGGCAGCCATTAGGATTCAAATGATTAGCTTTTTGCTGTTGCGTGGTTATTGCATTTGACGTTACACGATACAACAACCACATTCGGCGTGACACAGGAGCATCAAACCTAATCTGGTTTTCTGCCATTATTGTGTAATTTGTGATCGGAAGTGAAAGAATCCCGAGTTCTTCAGGTGGAGGTAATCTGCTGATTGTGCTGTATGGAGAAGCAGCTTGGCACTGAGGGGTCATTTAGTTCATATATTGCTCTTTTTAATAATGCTCTCATGTTTCTTTCTTCTTATGGCTCTCGAAGGAACTCCTGGAGAAAACTTCAAACTTCACCTACTACTATTTCCTACTGAAGCGAGTCTAATTTAGAGCGGGCGAGATGCAAAGGATTCTTTTTTTGTAAAATGGGTTACTTGGAAGCCTTCAAATAAGTAATGTTGTTTAATTATTAATTATATATATGTAAGTTGCGCTATACTCAGTTCTTACACATACACCGTGGTGTGAAGTACGTGAATAATTTATAGAATAAATATAATTACTCAAATCAAATTTATATAACAATATCTTTAAAAAATGTCCACTTGTTTCAGTCTGAACTCCTACTTATAGTATTTATAAGTATTTGTACTATTGGATAGGCCTATGATCAGTATATACTTTATATTTACTATGTGGATATTTAATTTAATTCTATAGTTTCCCTCAACTTTAAGCTACCAATTTCCACAAAAATATAAACATGTAACTGGAAGATAAATATACAGTGACTTTTTATTCCTAACTGTGCGGATTTCTATTTAAATTACTGTATTTCATAAATGAAAAATTGCACATGACACATATTTGACTCTGCACATATATGACTATATGACTATGCACGTGTATGTACAGATATTCCATTTATTGAGCTAAAAATTCAAGTTGATTGCATAACTTTGAATTTTTTATTAACTTTAAAACAGCTGTGAAAATGATTTATATTCAAAAACCAAGTGCCACATTTTTACTTTAGTGTGCTGGACACATTTGAGTTATTTTTTGGTCCAGTTGCCGTAATATAACTCAATTACTCCGTACTTTTGACACCACTGCTTATCCACCTCATTATGAATCCGTGTTGTAATGTAAGTTGAGATTAGTAGGAACCGTCTACTTTTTTGTACTCTTTAAAGGGCTTTTGATGTAACGAACACTTGATGTACCTCCATAGGAGCCGCTATATAAATGAGTTTCCAGCCACAAACAAGGTCTAGTTAAATTAAAAGAAGTGCACAGAATGAGCGGACGGAGTTAAATCAAAACGCAATTGAAGTGTAGTACATCAAGATAATGCTAGAGTGGTTTCAGTCTTATGATTCTTATCTGATCTTCCATACTGATCAAAGCCATTCGACTTGAGTGCTAAATATTTCAGTAAGAATAAAAAACAGCGTGGCATGACCACGTGATTCATTTCTGGGCTCCAAAATGTCTCTTTCTCTGTATTTAATCTGCAAATAAGAGGTCTTCAGACAATGTTATCGCACTCATGCTGCCAAGTGTCATGCAATTAATCAATCATTTGGGTTCGTGATTTGTGCAGGCTCTACATTTCATCATGTCCTGTTTTGACAAGGAAGCCAATCTTCATATTCGGGAACAAAAAAAGCCATCTGGAGCTTTTATTGCACATGCTTTCCCCACATTTATGGTTATAAGGTATTCCCTATAACGCGGTATAATGATCCACCCATGGAAAGCAGTCATTTTCCTGATGTAGGGTGAGATGCTAATGAGCCTGTGTCACAGGCACTAGCAGTAGTGCTGTATCTTTACAGTGGGTGGCTAAGCGCAGGGAGAATGGAAGAATCTCCCATAAGCTTAAAAGCAAATTAATGCCTCTCACCTTCACGCAACCTTTCCCTCCCTCTCCTCTTCATGCTATTATTCATAGGACTCTCACTGTCAAGTCTGGCAATAATTTGTATACTATTCTTAAATACGTTCCCAGCCCCATTCCGAGAGGCACCAGGGGGAACAGACAAGGGAATATTTAAAAGTGAAGTTTTTCTGCAGCGATGAGTGAGTTTGGTGTAAAATGTAAAATTTATGATTTCCTGAGACCCTCGGTCTGGTCCACAGATGGGAGTCTTTGTTGGGAAAGGGCTGGAGGGAAATGCGATGCTATGATAATCGTTAAACGGATGTAAGTACTATGATTGTATTGCGGAATATTACATTTGCTTGTATATTCTGGGAAGGAGAATCAAGACTTGTTGTTCAAAGAGTAGTAAAACGAAAAAAAAAAAAACATTATATCTACCAGATGACCTCATTAGACTGTGCTCCTCCAATCCAGAGCTGCTTTTGCACTGACATCTGATTGTAAGCATCTCCCATACAGCAGAGAGCTTGATAATAAGACATTTACTGGTAGGCTCTTCTCTAAAGGTCCATATGGGGTTTACAGGTCTTGAAGCAGTTGGCTTGACACTCAATATAAACAAGCTCTGGACGATTTCAGACTGAATCAAGCGCTGGAGATTTCTAGCACTGTTCACTGTGACAACATATGCTGCGTTTGATAGCCATAGCCAGAAAACAGTGAGAGGTCTGGAATAGAAATAATGTTAGGTTTGCTCCCTTGTTGCACTGGCTGATGACATAGACTATATTTTCAGTCACGGGCCTGTTTTAATAGGCCATGTTTCATGTGCAGACGTGTGCTGTTATTGGCGGTTACATTTTGTATCGTGTTTGTTCTCATGCATTATTAATATCTAGTTAGTCTAAATATAAACAGTTTTTGTCATGCCTGGAAAGCTGTCTGTCGTTGGTGTTAAGGGAAATTCATTATTTCATCACCCTCATTCCAGCCGGCATTATTTGCATGGTATGCAAAAGATGTTTAACAGAATGTCAAAGCTTCTCTTTTCCATAAAACAGAAGTAAAGAGTAAAGAAAATAATAATAATAATAATAATAATAATACACAGGTTATATTAGACCACTCAACTTAGTGATTGCTATCGGGATGTGAAAAGAATTTCAAGCAGTATAACAAAAATGTTTTTGAACCAAATCACCTACCCTGCCTTTAATGTGTGTTTAAGGTTTCTTATTGATTGAAACACAGATTGATTGTTCATCCACTTGGCTGTTTGTTTCTCTTCAACTAAACTCTGTGCACCTTCCTCGGGCTGTTTTGCTCCTCTTTTTAGATTCCAGTGAGTCATGTGTTGCTGAATTTTTTTATTTATTTATTATTATTATTTTTTTTTAGTGGACACACTCTGCCTTCTGTAAAACGTTGATACCTCTTAGCTCGCAGGATATAAAGGAATATCCTCCAAAGTCGGGGCTACATCACACAGCCGAAGCAAGTGCCAGGCCAGCAAAATACAAGCACATCAATCCCAGAACATTTTCAAAATATCAGATAGTGTCTGTAATACCTCTGCCTTGTGCTTAGTGTTCCTGGAGTAGAAAATCCATATTGAAAGGCCAGCGTGGGAATCTTTTTATGAAGTGATTTGACTGCAAACACCATTTTTATGGCAGAATTTCTACTTTAATATTTTGTACGCCTTGATCCCTGTAGGTTTGTACCTCACCTTTTTGGTGAATCATAAACCGAAAAAAAAAAAAGGAACAGTAAGAAACATGTAGTTTACAAGTCAAGTCGCCTGCCCAGAATCTGTTTTACATGTTTTTTATTCTCTTTGGTTCTTATCCTTTGCTGTCCTTCTCGGACTATAAAGCTTTTTACTTTATTTATTTATTTCTGCTGTTTATTACTTTACTTTTATTTCATTTTCATGTGAAGATAAAACACATGACCTTGTCTTTCTGTTTTCAGCTTTATGAGTTGCAGTCTCATCTTCCTGCTATTCACAGACAGTTTTTCATAAAGACTGTGTGCAATCAAAGCACAACATTCTCAGATAGGCTGCCCCTCATTTGTAGTATTGAAAAGCCTCTAGACAGGCTTTTCTTGACAACTGCAATTATGTTTCTGTAGAAAAGAGCTCAAATTATAAGAAAAGACCTGTTCTGAGACTCGGAAGGTCCATGAATACTTGAAATGCGGCACATGGATAACTGTTATTGAGTTAATTAGTCTGGGCTTATTAGGATCTCCCCTTCAGTCTTTCTCTGTCGGTATAAACTACTTAAGTCCACCATGGGTATGCATCTATTTCCCTCAGTTTAAAATCAATCTTGACAATCAATAACCATTGCTATTAATGTTAGAAAAGGCAAAGCCGAGTCAATTCCTTTAAGTGTATCAAAAGTGTAAATAAACACTTGAGAGGCTCATATCTAACATAAGCAGGAGTCATGGCTCTTAAGTGTGCAGCGATTAAACTTACGCATTTATGCATTCATAAAGATTTTTTAATTACACACTTTTAGCCATGGAGTAGAAACAGACTGGATTTTACCAAATGGATTTTATGGATATTTATATACATCTGCAGTAGTGCAGCGAAATACCTAGTCTGGGGAGACTTATTACACACTAATATATATATATATATATATATATATATATATATATAATTAAATTAAATGTATGCATTTGGCAGACGCTTTTATCCAAAGCGACTTACAGTGCATTCAGGCTATCAATTTTTACCTATCATGTGATCCCGGGGAATTGAACCCCAACCTTGTGCTTGATACCACATGCTCTACCAATTGAGCCACAGGAACACTAATGTATAGTGAACACTATATAAGATTAAATATGTAATAGTGTGACACCTTTAACATTCATTCATGTAAAATGCAGAGATGTATAAAGTACTAGAGACCCATACTTGAGTAAAAGTACAAGTGCTCTATCAAAAAAGTGACTTGAGTAGAAGTTGAAGTGCTCTTTAAGCACCAGACTTAAGTAGAAGTACTAAAGTATTCAAAAATTTTTGTACTTAAGTATTGCAAGTAGTCTATTTTAAAATTTACTACTCAAGTACTGAAAGTAAAAGTAGAAGTATTGTGTTATGTAGCTATTAAAGAAAATAGTCAAAAGTTTGAACATATTGATTTTACTATTTCAAATGATTAACCTAAAGGACAATCACAATTCCTTTGACTGTAACTTCTTGTAAACAAAAAACGGTTACTAGGGTTAGTTAGCCCAATTTGCAAAATGATGTCATTAATAACTTACCCTCATGTTGTTTCAAACCCATAAGACATCAGAGGGTCATTTAGAGTTTTTTGAAGCATCGAAAATACATTTTGGTCCAAAAATAGCAAAAACTACGACTTTATTCAGCATTGTCTTCTCTTCCGTGTCTGTTGTAAGACAGTTAAAAACAAAGCAGTTTGTGATATCTGGTTCGGGAACGAATCATTCGATGTAACCGGATCTTTTTGAAACAGTCCACCAAATCTAACTGAATCGTTTTAAACAGTTCACGTCTCCAATACGCATTAATCCACAGATGAATTAAGCTGTTAACTTGTTTAATGTGTCTAACACTCCCTCTGAGTTAAAACAAACCAATATCCCGGAGTAATTCATTGACTCAAACAGTACACTGACTGAACTGCTGTGAAGAGAGAACTGAAGATGAACACCGAGCCGAGCCAGATAATGACTCGTTCACGAGTCAAGAACCGTTTCTGTCAGACGCGTCTGATTCGTGAACCGAGGAGCTGATGTTACTGCGCAAGAAACTGTGTGAAGCAAACCGACACACAGAGCGTCTGAACCGAACTGATTCTTTTGGTGATTGATTCTGAACTGATTCTGTGCTAGTCTTATGAGCCCAGGTGCAGTCAACGCAAATGACGCCATTGCATCGAGCGCAAAAGAATCGGTGAACTGTTTTCTTCAACTGGTTTATTGAATCAAACTGTCAGAAAGAACTAACGTTACTGGTCATCCGAGAACCGATGCAACCGGTTCTTGACTCGTGAACCAGTCATTATCTGGCTCGGCTCGGTGTTCATTTCTCTCTTCACAGCAGTTCAGTCAGCACACGCAGTCTTCTTAATCGCTTGATTCGCTCAATGATGTGCCAGCTTCATCAAATCTGCCATCTACAGTTCTGGCAGTGGTTTGTAATGGAATGATTTGTAACCTTATTATAATTGTAACGAGTAACGATGCAGCACATAAAAAAAAATATCGGAGTAAAAGTATTAAACTCAGCGAAAATATGTACCGAAGTAAAAGTGGAAGTAGGAGAAAAAAATAATACTCTAGTAAAGTACAGATACCGCCTTTTAGTACTTAAGTACAGTAGTGAAGTAGTTCTACTTCCTTACTATACATCTCTGGTAAAATGGCATGCTTTTGTTAGTTGATCCCTCTTTTTTTAATCAGAATTACCATCTATATTTGCACAACAGAGGAAATAAAGACCCAAATATGACACCTGCAGGTTCACAGCAGTTGGTCATCGTATTTATGGAAACACTTGGATCCATATGGTGTCCATATGCTTAAATATGATTCAGACGAAACCTGTGTGGGGTTCCCGCTGTGTTCACAAACTTATCCGGCATCATTAATCAGTGTCACCATCAGGTGTCTTGTTTGCCAGGCGAGGCCTAAGTGACAGTGATAAGTGATCCTCCTCTTGTTCCAGCACGAGCCCTAATACAGTGGGCTTTTCACATTATCAGGCGCGGACAAAGCCAGTGCCACTCTGAATGAATGGAAGTGTCAAGTTATTCAATAAGTGAACAATCCAAACCATTAACAATTTAAATGTCATGCTGAGGAAGCTAACAGTGAAGGTTGATGCAGATATTAGGTCCTTACTTTTCCCATCATCCGCCAGTCAAAGCTTAACGCTCGAACGACCTTCCGACTGTTTCTTTTTACATTGAGCTGCAATGACAGAAGCCAGGTGCATGGTGAGACCACATGTAGACCGAATATTGACCTTCGGCCTGATGAGGGATTTCAGGAAGCGTGGAGGGTGGAGGGCAGAGTTGCAGACTGATGGGAGTGTGAAAACATTACCTTGCCCAAAGCTGCAAAATCTCTTCCTGACATTTTTTGTTTGATGATGTCTTCACTTAATGTATAACTAATGCATTGTGTCAAAAATTGAAGTTGTTTCGTCAATAACTAGATCCTTTTTCATCTTGAACCTTCAGACTAATGTAATCAATGAGATCTGATTATTAAGTTAACTCCAACAATGTAATTGAAGATGTCCTTCAACTCCACCTGCATTCTAGGGAGTGCTTCAGAAAATTTGCTTTGAATTCGCTTGAAAGTACATGATTGAATTTTAATGCATAATTAAATCAAGCAGTAAATCAATTCATCCCCCTCTGAAAATGAGAATTCAACACTCCCAAGCATCAGAAGCCAATTATGATGAAGTTATTATCATAGAGTTGTATAATGGCACAAAATGACTGCACTGGCACCAAATCAGCGCTTGTCAATAGAGAGGCGAGCGAAATTGCAAGTACAACATCAAGTGCATGTTGCCGCGCATGCTTTCCATTTATTTCACTAAAATAAAGGTGGCAGTTTACCCACACGAAACCTCTGGGGGGGACTTAGACTGCTCTCTTGATGAAGAACCAGATCAAACTGGTCTAATTTCCTAAATGAATCCTCCAGAACTATTACCAGCGAGCCCAGCCTCTGCATAATGTGATGAGCAAAGGGAACATTGATGAACTTTTTTAATTATTACGCCGCTTGGGAATTTGACATACCAGTTCGGGGATCCACACCGTCAGGCTTTGCGCTGTTTTTTAGCTCCTTTTTAATTCACCCAATTTGTCGGTCCAAATGAAACACTGAAAGGTTAGAGTGTGGAGTAATTAACAGCACCGGGCCTAATGAAATCAGGAGGGGATGGCGTGTGCCGTGAGGATCAATACAGGTCTTTAAGTGTGAGTTGGGAAGGAATTGTTCAGGGAAATAAGGAGCACTTAATAGTAATAAGTTGATGAAAAGGCTACAAGCCTGCATGTGCTAAATGAGAATCTGTTGGAACACAGATAGAGGTGTCACTTGAAGGTGGCAATGTATCGAACTGTGATCATGTGGCGACGTGGTGAGCTACGCTAGCATGTTCTAAGCTAATCAGCCTTGATGGATGCGCCGTGCCTTGGGTTTAGAAATGCAGAAGAGTAAAACGAAACTGCCAAAGGGCAGCGTGTTTGTTGATATTCCAATATATTAACTATTATTTTTGTTTCTCATAGTATTGGAGGAACAGATGCTAGCTGTAAATATGTGCAGCTCTCCGCACATTCCTGAAGCAAGAAGAAGAATTAATCACATGAATACTTCCACTTTAAACTCCTGCTGCCTCAGACATTAATGAGCAGCGCAGGATTGATAATTCCACATCTTGGGCACAATTTTCCCATAGTGGGAGCGAAATCTGCAGTGGCAATGTGCCAAAACACACTTAGCAAAACTGGGCAGAGCTGACCTTTAAAAGTGTGAGGGAAACATCCTTAAACACAATGCGAAATGATAAACGGGTGGCTGGAGCAAGCTGTCACAATTTTTACTGCATTGAATGTTTATCAGGGTATATTACAGGATGTTTTTGAAAGTTGCACTATGCAAAATTTTAAGTGAAGAGATATAATATAGAAATTATTAACAGCACTGTTTAGAATGTTGCTATCTATCTATATATCTATCTATCTATCTGTCTGTCTATATGTCTGTCCGTCCATCCATCCATCCATCCATCCATCCATCCATCCCTCTATCTATCTATCTATCTATCTATCTATCTATCTACCCACCCACCCACCCACCCACCAGCAAAATGTATAGATTTTCACTTGCAAATTCAATTTGTATCTTTGTTTTATAATTTACAAAATTTTAGTTATTGATATTGGATGTTTATATCAACAGCATTTAAGTTGATCAAGTCATGTGATTTTGTTTTAACATGTTGAACACCCTTTTGAAAGGTACAAGGGAACTTTATGCAAATAGAAGTGGTGTTGAGGTTGCTGGGATGAAAGGCCTTGAGCTTTCCTCTTCTGATGGTTTCTACATAACTGCATCTGAGGGAGAAATCGTCATGTGATACCGAGTGTCAAGCAGTTTCCCCCATTAGTCCACATATGCCCAATTACTGTTTATAATGTTGCTATGTTTGGAGGTGGGCATATGCTTCAACTATACGAGTGGGCGGTTGTGCACATGCCTCAGTGGAACAAGGTGCAGTGAGATATTACACATTGAAAGCTGTGCTGTATTTCACCCGAATACAGGCACATAAACAAGGCTCCCTGGGCAACTGTCTGATGGCAGGTCACGTGGTTCTTTCACCTCCACTTAACAGCTGAGGTGGAGGTCCAAGGCCTGCCAGACAGTTCTGCACGGCTGAGGTACTACGACAGCTTGTGCTTGACCGTCCTGTCACTGTTTTAGCACATTACATGGCACTTCCTGCCAAGGAGCCCCCAGTCATGAGAGCAGCTATTTGAAGCATTGGATAAAGCAAGAGAACACTGTTCCTCAGACTCCATCGCTGTTTAGATTGAAGACAGAAAAAGACTTCATTGAGACAGAGATGAGAATAACAAACATTAAGCCTTTTTGGTATCTAGTTTTGGTTCCTTGCCACTGTCACCACTGGCTTGCTTAGTTGGGGACACTTAATTTCCATCGATATTGTCGACTTGATTGCAAAGATACTATTTAAACTGAACTGAGCTGAATGATGACATTATAATGCCTTTTGGCATTATTGACACGTTATTTTTCATTATTAACACACTTGTTTCCAATTTAATGCTGTACAGCTTTGTTGACACAATCTGTATTATTAAAAGTGCTATATAAATAAAAGTGACTTGATTTGACTTGACTACTGAAAACTGGTCTTAGAACAGGAGAACAAATTGGGAATAAAACTAAGTGTGATGGTTTTTGTTTATTATCATTATTATTATTATTATTATTGAATGTTTATTGAAATACAAGTAGTGTTAAGGAAGGTACTGTTGCTATTCAGTTTTCTGTAAGAAAAGAATAACCTTAAAGAAATCTTTAGTCTTATTGTACCCTAATAACATCAATACTGCATTGTAGGATTTTAGTATATTTTTGGCTGTGATATAAGGATGTTATGGGTTTATTTATGATAATGGTACCACATTTTTCCAGGCCATCCTTTTTTATTTTCCCAGATAGGATCGATATGGAAATATTTCTGTCCCCATGATAACAGCCCTCCATCTGCGTTTGTTCAGTCCTAAGGGCAAAACGAAGAGTCCTTTGTCTTTGCTGAGGCATGAGCTTGGCTGCAAACAAGCAATATATTTTAGCTTTATGGAAGGGGTGAACACCATGGAGCATCGTTCTTCAAGGCCAGGCGTAGCAGGGTGACTGTTGAAGAAGGTTATGCTCATTGTAGGTTTCATCCTACATTCCAGGCTACTTTGACAAGCCTGCAAATTTCCTATCCTTTCCCTTTTTTTTTTTTTTTTTTTGCCAAAGCATTTGGTTTTATGAAGACATAAGCTTTAAAGCGGTGCTGGGATTTGACCTCCCTGGGGTGTGAGCTTAGTCCTGCTATCAACAGCGCAGTTCCAGCCTGGTGGTGGGTCTGAAATTAGCCCATAATAGCACCTCAACACGCCAGATCCACTGAGACGGGTTTGGGATAGAGAGCGATTGAAGGACAACACTAAACAAGTAGTCCGCTGAGGATTGAGAGCCCAAAGTGAATGTTTCCTTTTCATCACAGACATCACAAGAGGGCTGTGACCCCAGCAAGGACATCTTAAACAACAGCACTGCGCCGCAAGGCTCAAGTACTTAAAACACCTCAAACATATGGCTTGCTAAACGAGCACACTTGCGATGTTTATTCATGTACTGCCAGAATACTAAATGAAGGAATGAGGAGCCAAAAGGATGGTGAGTTTATATGAATGAGTATTAATTCGAACAACTATTGTGCAGGATCCTTGGCTGTGAGTATATTAGGGCTTGTGGTGAGGAGTAGTGCGAATGGAGAAATTTTAGGCAATGGAATTACAAAATGCTGATGTTTTACTTGGTCGGATATTTTCAGTGACCTCTTTGACTGCAGAACTTTAATTTAAAAGCGCTGCAAATGAACTCACAATTTGCATGATTTCCAGCTAAATGGCATAATGAGTTCATCTCAACACACAATGTGTTTTTCATGCTGCAGGTATAGACACATTTCAGGGTTAATGAAGTTAAAACTAAAACCATAAATTTGAGGTGTATTTTAAGTGGAAATAAACGAAATGTTAACTGATATAAAATATACACTTAATTTATTTGGCTAATCGACATTTCTAATTCATTTAGTTTAACTAGTTGATGTTCTACAATAACTATAACTAAAATTTAAATCAATACAAACTATATCGATACATTAAAAAAAGAAATCAAGACATTTCATTTAGTTCAACATTTTTCTAAAATAACTATGGAAAATGTATACAAGTGATGTATTTAAAAAAAAAAGATCTATTAAGAAATTACACAACAAAACATTCCTATGATTTAACCAAAAGTAAAGCAAATGTAAAAATAAACTGAATTAAAATAATTAATGAATTAATTAAAATATTAATTTATTTAAATAATAATAATAATAAAATATAATAATATCTAAATGATCCCAAAATAACACCGTTTTGCTCATATAGTTTTAAAGGAAATAGCGACTTATTAAATAAATTGGGATTCTGAGACACAACACAATAAGCTCTGGTGTTTTTAATCAATTATTAATTCAATATTTTAATGATCAGAAAGATGGGGATGATCAAAGGCCTGGTTCATGCCTCTCTGCCATTGCTCACTGAGACACACTCCGGCTCTTTGAAGTGCTGTGCCAACAAATGCACTTATCTCCACATTTTGCTCTCAGGAATACATGTGGAAGCCCTGAAGAAACACTGGCCTGGAGATCCACTGCGGCGAGGCCAGGGTCATTGACCTGTCCTTTTGCCATAGATTTAAATACAACATCGTACAATGTATACCTTTAGATCTGTGCTGGTAGATCAGCTGAGAGAATACTGATTCGTTTGAAGTTTTCTACATTTCTCTGTATCTTCAAGAACATTCCTATTTTTGTCAATCAGACTAGACATAATTCAGATTTCATTCTATCGTGTCTCTCTTCTGCATTGCTGCCAAAATACAGCACGGCAACATGGAAACATCTGTTTTCATGTGTATTCTTTTGGTGAAAATATGCTTTAAATGTAGTCCATATTTCAACGTGTCACATTCATTCTTAGTCAATTCTACTGACTACAGCGGAATCAATGAATGAATAAATAAAGCAAGCAACGGTGTGCATAAATCTTTTTGAGTTATGACAGCTAATAATTCTGTTCAAAAAATCAACTGTATTGAGTTTAGAATAATTTGTAGCATGAATACATTTTTGTTGTTTAAAAAAGTTTCAGTTGAGTGGTAGCCAATTCATCAATTATTTATTTCATTTAGAATCAACGGGTAGCACTGTATGTTACCTGTTCTGCATGCAATTGCAATGTAATTAATGCTAAATTACAGATACTTAGGATGAAATTTACCAAAAAATGCCTTCATATATCCCCCCACCTACCAACACAACAAGCACTTCTCTTCAGCGCAGTGGTAACCACAAAAACTCTTTTAAATGTCAAATGAATTTTCATTTACTACATAACAACACCTAATTTCAACACAGACTCTCTTTATCTAGTCCTCTTCAAAGCATGCTGGGAACTAACAACCCAATGCCCAATTTTCAAACAACTTCATTAAGTTTTCATTAAGTACAGTACCCTTTTTAAATTAATTAATACAGAAATTTGAGTCTATTAAGCTGATATAATGATCAACATTATTATATCAACAGAACACATCAAAATAATGCTTGCAACTTAAAAGGTTTAATTAAATCAACAAATTAGAATTGTTAACTTGCAACCATGCAGTCAAACTGTGGTAATAGGTCCAGTGTGTCCTATTTGAAGACAATAACAATTTAGCTGATAAGTAAAAAATGGAACCGGAAATCAAAATTCGATATTAATTTAAGTGAAAAAAAAAACATTTATATATAACATAATATTATGAGAACACTTCTCGGTGTGAAAACCTGAGCCTCTGATGTAACATAATGCATAATTTTGAATTCTTTATGCTTTCGTTATTTATTGTGATTTAGCAGCACAACATGATCATCATCATAGTTCAACATCATGTTGTGCACATGATTTTGTGTCAGTGATTTACTTAACACTGAACATGACTTCAGTATCTGAAATATAACAGCACATTCCCCTCAAACGTACTCTGTCTCTGGTTTCAATCTTTTGTCAATTTCCGTGCGCATTACACTCTCAATTAAATCTGAATAGTACATTTTGGTCACCGAGTGCAAGGGCAAAGCTCACATTAACTCCCAGCACATGCATCTCTCGCTAAAAAGGGCTCCCTGTAGTGAAAGCACAGTTCCATTCATGGTTTTAACCTAATGAGCTAATTAATTTGTTGATTATTATTTTCAGCCTCAAGATGGATTGGCGCACGGCAGTGTTTGTCTTCTCGAACAACCGCATGATTCAAGGGCAATAAATTCAGAGTCTCAATGCCTTCTGATGAACCCAATTCAGTCCGTGACAAGAGTAGAGGTGTCTGGGAGACTTTTCCGCCACCCTGACAGCCTGTCGATGCCCTGTATTTATGGACGTGTGCAGTCTGCCTTTGGCCACGCAAACCCAGGCCTCTATTGTGTTTGTCAAAGTAATAGGATATATTTGTCCCTTGTTCGGATAAATCAGCATGGACAGATTCTGGCCAACAGAACGGTTTGTTAATGTTTCCAAATAACTGCTAAAGAAATGCTTTTGTTGGGCATGAGATATAAATTCTTCTCTGCTGACAATATATTGCATGAAATAGGGCTGGATGCTGTATCGACTTTGTAAGATACATCAATATATTTGAAAAAAATTATATAGGGTAGAACAGTATAGTTTATACAGTAGTGTGATGTTGTGAGTGCATCTGAAAATTTGCGAGAACATGGAGCGAGTTGCTGTAGGGAAAGTGCATTATCCAAATAGTCATGTGAGACATGCTTTATATTATATGCTTCAAATTTGCTTTATAAACAAATAGTTAAATGCAGCTTGCCATGTCAAGTTATCTGACAGATATGTGCACTGATATATCCGCTGTTCTGTTTGAGATGCGCTTTTCTCTGGGCATAACTTTCATTTTATGTGTGTATTCTCATTGGTTAATATTAGAGCTTTTTTTATTAGTATTTTTAATTTATTTAGTTTTTAAATGTTGTGCTTTAAAAGCATGTTAAATAATGTGGAAAGCAGCAGTTCAAATATAAACATTTTAACCGCTGCTTTCCACATTATTTTACACTGTCACTGTGGCAAAGGTACTTATATGCACCCTTTAGGGGTAAACAAGGTACCCTTTTGAAAGTGTATTGTCCCAGTGGCAGCTTTTGTACCTTTTGCCCCCTGACAGTAGCATTCTCTATATTTGTTTTCATAGCTTTCAATTTGCACATTATTTGGAGGATATATATATATATATATATATATATATATATATATATATATATATATATATATATATATATATATATATATATAATCATAAGTTAAATTATTTGGAGATTATTCGGATCTAAAAGATCAGATGAGCAGCAAAAGCATTTCATCTGTCATAATTAGGTCGCATCCGAAAGTGGAAATATTTCAAATCTTTTACACCATTTACAGCTGCACCATCTACTGCAGTACAAAAAGGTGTAAAAAATTTTGAAACCTAGCCGCGAAAACCTTTACAGCCTGAAAAGTTCTCAGCCCTGAAATAGAGTGCTTTGCCAGTTTATTTTAGCCATAGTGTGCAGAGAAAACGGTACATTTAGCCCACTTTGTAGAAATACCAAGATATATATTGTATGTCGCCGTTCAGCCTAAAAATACCAAGATACGATTTTTCGATATTGCCCAGCCCTACTGTGAAAGCATTAGTTATTAATCTGTTTATGGGGCTCAACGTCACCAAGTGAAGCTTTTTCCTTAGCCTACTTTCCAAATTGAATGGAACCATCTATCTAAAAACAAGAATATGCTTTTTAAGACCATCTAGCCCACGTTCTGTATTGTTCATCTAGACACCAAAGCTGGCCGTCCTTATCTCGGAGCTCAACTCATGTAATGGTAGTGGAACTTTGTAGGAGCTGTTCCACATCTCACACTGCCAGAAGATATAATGCTGTGCCTGTTGAGATCTACATCTCCTTTTAAATGGGTATACCAGAGGCCACCGTGTAAATATTTCATTGCCTTGATGAATCTCAGTTGTTTTCCATGACAGAAGCAATTACGTCGGTGGCGTCTGAAGGGGGGCTTTTCACCGCCGCTGTCCCACGCTACTGTGTAGCCACGTTGTCTGAAGCCTTGAAGACCTGACAGGCCACATCAGTCAGCCCGTCCCGTATGCTCGGCTAATCCGTCCGACCTCTGCTACGAAAGCACGTGGGCCCATTTCTCTGTGTGAATTGTTGATTTGTCGACACGAATGCTTGCTTTCCGTTCACAAGTGGATCAAAAGAGGCAACCGTCATTCTCACGTCCCGTGGTCCTCGGCGTCTCTTCATCACCATTGCTACTTCGACATCCCAGTCCTGCTTTTCTTTTCAATATCAAATTGCTCATTTATTATCCTCGAAACAAAGAAAACACAATCTGTGATTAAAAATTAAACAACGTTATCTCTTCCTGAGCTATTACCGAGTCCCTCGGGAGAGAATGCTATTTTGCTGCCTTGCAGGCGTCTTTTGTTCTCGTTTTGGAGGCATGTCACAATTTATTGTTAATTTTTGATGCTTCATTTGATATGCAGTTCTACCCGTGACATGCACGAAAGTCTTCATCTCTGTCAATGACTGCCTGTGAAGTCCTGATTTGAGGTTCACATGGAGCAGGGAATGTATTCCACCACAAGCTCTGTCAACCTGCTAATGCTGTAATCATAGATGACTGCAGACTCACTCTGCTCCACCACCCGAATCAATACGTAATCAGACACATCATGCAGAACCCATAGAAACACTTTCGCAGAGGTAAATACGTGTGATGTGGCTTATCAATACATACGGGTCTAATTTTGGAAGCTGTGACACAACTCCATAAATATAGTTCAAGCTGAGCTCCTTTGTAACCTTGTTCGGCCGCCGTTGTCTAAAACACATGTTGCTTTGTTACTGGACAATAACTGGAGCAGAGGACAACCGTCCTCATTAACAGTCTTTGCCTAATCCCTTTAACCCCGCTGCCAAAGTGTCTAGGCTACAGAGAGCCTGTCCTAAACTCGAATCTGAATTTACTTTATATTAAAGCTTAGGGCAGTGATCTTGACCTTCTTTCTTAAGAAGAACTGTCACAAGTTGCACTTGTTAAAAAAAGAAAAAGAAAAAGAAACTGTGCCTGAAGTTGCCTACATGCTTAATTAAACAGAATTTGATTTTATTACTTTTATTTTGTTATTATGAAATTCTTGCATCAACACATCAAATGAATGCCATATCTTTTGATGTTTAAAAAAGGCACTAGCATTTTATGCTCAAATGTTTTCAGGCACACATGCATTTAGACTTTTAAGCTACATAGAAGGATAAATTATAGTTTCAAATGACTGGAGTCGGTAAGAGGTCAGAAATGATGCATTACATTGATCAAAAGAAATGAAAATAAATATTTAGAAAGTATAATGTTTTAAAAGCTTTAAATTAAATTAAAGATGTTTGTGTTGTTGTTGTTTTTTACTTTTTTAATTCATCAAAGAAACCTGGAAAAAATATCACATTTTCCACAAAACTATTAACCAGCACAACTGCTTTGAACATTGATAATAATAATAATAATAATAATAATAATAATAATAATAATAATAATAATAATAATAATCATCATCATCATAATAATAATAATAATAATAATAATAATAATAATAATAATAATAATAATACTAATAATAATAATAATAATAATAAAGTTTCTTGAGCATAAAATCAGCATATTATATTGATTTTTCAAGGATAATGTGACACTGGAGTAATGATGCTAAAAAAATCAGCTTTACATCACAGGAATAAATAGCATTTTAAAATATATTAAATCACAATATTACTGTTTTTATTGTATTTTTAATTAAAAGGACCCATCCTTGCTGAGCATAAAATATTTAAACTATTTCAGTCATTAAGTGCATGAAAAAAATTATTACACAGAGCAGGTTTCTAAAGAAATGCAACAGTAGAAAAGCATTGTGTGCAAAGAGAGATTTCTAGAAATAACATGAATCAGGTTCTTCGAAAGACCTTGTGAAATGGCTTGATGAACAGTTCTCCTTTCCATGTTGATGTTCTTATGAACGCAGGATGCTCGAGCAGGACCTGTCGAAGGGCTTGTCATTTAGTTTTTATTTTTTTTAGACTTTAGTTAAACCAAAGCCATTTACTTTGCTCTTTGCTAGTAGGTTGCAGGTTGTATTAGGGGGCGGGACATTCTAGAGAGCCATTTGATTGGACAAAAAAACTGCAATGCAGGCTGAGTCATCAGCATCTTTTTTTTTTCTTCTTCCCACAAGTGACATGACTTGTAGCCAAGTAAGGTAACCCATACTCAGAATTTGTGCTCAGCATTACACTCACCCAAGTGCACACACACAGCAGTGAGTGAACACACACACATGCATGCAGTGGACACAAACAGAGCAGTGGGCAGTCTAAAAACAAAAAAAAAAAAAAAAAATCTTACTGCTGCGTCTGGGAAGCAATTGAGAAAGACTGTGATTACAAATACATATATCTGAACATTGTGAACATTTAAATTCAGTGTTTTTGGCGTCAAAGCTAATGGAAAGCCACAGAACTCAGATCTTGTTTTCATGGCACCTTTAATGTTTCAGTACTTTTAAAAATCGTGTTCTTTTGAATGGCTCACAATCATTAGTAACCTCTGGTTTGCTTAAAATTTCAGGATAGTTAAGAGTGTAATGACTTCAGTGCCTTGGCCATCACATGCCTAATTAACTTGTTTTTCTATCTTGTTCTTCTTTTTTTCAATCAGCTGTTGTCAGAACTATAACAGATTTAACAAGCGATTTTCTGATTCTGCTCCTTCAAAAGAGCAAACGTTATTCCGAGCAAATGTCACTTGCAAATGCCTGGTGAATCAGTGTTCTTGACGCGTGGAAGGGTTGGAGATTGTCTTTTGTTTCTGAAGTGCTTGCCCCAGCATGGATGATCTTTTCATTATCATGAAGTGCTAACCCAGGGTCAGCGTGCACAAAGTTATGATTAGAGCGATCTGTAATCTTCGGCATTTAGTTAATTATGTTGCTCTCGAGGCGGCCATCCATGTCAACTTCAAATCCCTTGAACGCGGTTGGCGTGTATTTTTTTAATCGTTTGAGGTGTAGTCATAACCTGCTGTCCCTGTGAGCGGCGGTACCATGAAAGCAATGTTCTTAAAACTAATCTCCGTTGTTCTAAATTCAATGTCATTACTCACATACTTCACTGAGCCCTTTGGCAACAAAAAGAGAGGTAAGACAAAGCGTTTTCACCTTCAGCTGATGAGAACATACAAATCTGTCGCTGACCTTTGCACTCGCTGGTCGTTTGTCTTTTTTGCATTTGTATTTTTTTAGAACGTAACTCATTTATTCATTTTGTAAAAACACATGTGGTTTGGTTTAGAGCTCGTCTAATGATTCATTTGGTTGCTTTTGTGGTTTTGTAGAACTTTGGTCAAAGCAAAGGGTTAAAACAACATCTCCCCAGTCTCAAAATCAAGCATGTCAGTGTGTTCAGCTCTTGAATGTGCAGTTTATTTGCAGAGAGTGAGTGAAAATGAGGAGAGGCGGCTCATGTTTCTGGGCTGAGCTTGTGCGCAGATCTGGAGAGATTGCTGTTGGTGCCTTACTGGTTCATGAGCAGCAGCAAACGAGAAAATTAACCATAATGCTATTTCACGGTATTTCTCTGTTGGAGATCACCCCTGCCTGCATCTGCAGAGCCGGGATGATGGGAAGCAACTGCAGCAGCTCATTGGGTCACTCCACGTGAGCGCTCACATATTTGTTAGCCTATTCATGGAATTGTTACTAGCCCACCCTTCCAAAGATGAGTAGCCAGGGTATATATTAAAATATATTAACACACATAGCTTTTAGAGAACCAATTCATGTGTTTGTGTGTGTGTGTGTGTGTGTGTGTGTGTGTGTGTGTGTGTGTGTGTGTGTGTGTGTGTGTGTGTGTGCGTGTGTGTGTGTGTGTGTGTGTGAAAACATTAGTGTTTAATTTTTATTTTTTTCTTGTATTATGTTTTTAAAGAAGTTGTTTTATGTTCACTTATCTGCATTGATTTCATAATACATACAGTATAAACAGTGATGCTATGAGATAAAATAAAAAAAACACTCATTCTATTTTACTAAATCCTTCAGAAATTATTTAAATTATTCTAATTAATATTGTTTTGTTATGAATATTAAAATCAGTTGTGCTGTTCTTTATTTTGATTAATAATTAAACAATTTTCTTTGATTAATAAAAAGTTCAAAGTAAAAAAGGAACAGCACTTACTTGAATTTTTCTTTTTTCTTTCTTTCTTTCCTTTTTTTTTTGTTTTTTTTTAAGTCTTTACTGTTCAATGTTGCAAATTAGCCTATTGGCTAGAAACCTTATGCAACGCATCTACACATATTGTTATGGCTCTGACTGTGATAACTATGTATGTAGCTGCATTGTCCCTGACAAATAAACTGTTTAATCATATTATACTATTAAATATATTTTTAGCAGAAGTACATTTTTCTTTCGCTTTTTAGTTATATTCTTCAAAGTAAGCAAATGTCTGCTATATCAAAACTGCATTTTACATACCCAGTATGTGGATAAATCTCTTTTCCGTCTGAAAATCGCAGCACCTGAGATCCTGTTTGTTAAACAATGCAGAGGGAATTAGGTTTTTCACAGCTTGTTTTTATAGCTTCTATTAACCCTCTATATAGATGTGCAGCTTTGGCTTGTAAATCCCAAACAGCGACAGTTTGTTACTCCAAATGAGCTTGGTGGTCCACAGATACCTGGCTTCTTTCTGAATAACAGTGATGTTGTGACTTTGCTTGGAAGAAAGGACATGGCAGTGCACCGATCTGTGACTTCCCTCTGGAGCAGAGCGGCTGATGTTCTTCTTCCCTCTTCTTCATGTTAATATAAGCACCATCTAATTCTCTCAGTGAGCAATCCAGCCCCATCTGCACATTGTCTGGGTCGCCACCGGCGAGGGGCTTTGGCAGGAGATGGCTTGTTACAGAACTTGGCTTATTTCTCCTCTTTTTTTATCTCTATGCACATACTTTTGATGGCGATGTTTTATCCTGTTGGACAGGCTTTGTTTGGTCTTGGTATCTCCTCTAGCAGCTTGTGTTTGTTTTATGGATTTTTGGCATGGGTCTTTAAACAAGTGATAATGTTTCACAATACGTACACACCTTAACCCGTGTGGAGACAGGAAGATGACACACAGACGTTTGCGTATGTTAAGACAGACATTAAAACGTGCAGTATCCAAAAATTTCACATAAATCCTTTTACATCTACCAAAATTTACAACTCCTTTAAGTGTTTATAGAATTATGATTTTTTTTTTTCACTATTAACTAATACTATTGCATCAGTAAACTCCTAATTTTCTGCTTATTAATAGTTATTAAGGTAGTTGTTCAGTTTGGAAATAAGTGATTTAAAATATGGTAATGCAGAATAAAACATTAATACAGTATGTGCTTCGACTAGTTAATAGTAAAAGTTAGTCTCTTAACTAAAGTGTCACCATGAATTAGATATTTGTCCCATTTGGATTCAGTTTACAAAAAAAATTAAATAAAAATAAACTTGTGGAAATGTCTAAATAGGTAAAATGATTTATGGTTTAGATTTGAAAACTTTTTAAAGTGTATTCAGACATTCAAAAACATACATTTACGATGTAGCTACAAATATGTGGTCTACATTGAAAGTATTCAGAAATGCAATGTCTTTAAAAAACGCAAAGTTAACATTTAAGTGTTTTTCATTTGCTTTTTGCGGTCCATTTAGACTTCTAATAGAGAGTGGAGATTTGTGGCTGTAAATTCTCCTGAAATGTCCTTGACAGCTGTATTTAATCAATTATGACTGTAGATTTGGAATAAGCATAGCAATTAAAAGCATTAAAGTGATATTTGTGCACATTTCTGGAGAGCTGACTGTTGTCAACTAAATTGCAATGAATTTCCCTTAAGGGGCATTATGATGATTCAAATCAGA
This sequence comes from Carassius gibelio, assembly GCF_023724105.1. Lineage (NCBI taxonomy): Eukaryota > Metazoa > Chordata > Actinopteri > Cypriniformes > Cyprinidae > Carassius > Carassius gibelio. Next base: position 19,593,879 of record NC_068409.1, on the reverse strand, counting down.
TCCTGATTAAGTATTCAGTAAAAAGAGAGAAAATGAAATAAGAGCAGATAAAATAGCTTTTGACGTCTAATATGCAGTTACTGATAACTTATTCAAGATTCAGACCAGTTGTGTTTGGACTGCGGGCATCTAATGAATCCAGCTAGCCTTTTTTTTTTTTCAAAATAAGGAGACAAGACATGTACAAGACATGTTTGGTGATCATATGCATGTTACTTTACATTTCAAAAGCAGCAAATAAACCGTTTTACAGATGCAAATCAAGCTCGCTAATGTATGGTTTATGTTAAACAGGATCATGAAAAGTTCAGTTTATGCCTTATTGTGACTACATGGCCTCTGAATTATAGATAGCGTAATTCCCCAGCGACAATCTGTTGTTCTGTCAGCTCGGATCAGAGATGAAGCACCTAACATCACACTCAGAGGTCAGAAGCTGCTTTCTGCAGCAGAGTTGTGAAAGCACACTGACTAACCCCATAATTAAAGCCAGAAATTAACCTCAGAAGACCCCAGAGAGCTGATGACAGTACAACTATAGAACTAGAGAACATTTCACAGCAGTTTTAGATCTTCATCACTCTGACTGTCATTTGTAAATGCTAAATAAGTTTCATGTTTTTTTAAGCTAATTGATAACATGAAGTTAAGTAATATCACTTTAGACAGTTTTTACATTTGAGTTTGCCCGTGGCGTGATGTGATATACTACATATAAAATTGTTTTAATCATCATTTGATTATTCTTATATCCATGCAGCTTTTATGATGGCTAAATGGAATATTTTGTCTTTTTTTATTTGTCGATCCATAGGGCCGTTTTAAATTAACTATTGAGGGCAAACAAATTCTGGGAACGCTTTAATTCTCACTATTAACTAGTTTCTTAATAGGATGCCTATTATTAACATATTGACTGTTTATTAGTACTTACAAAGAATATATTCTGCATGACCATATTCTACATTACTAACTATTAATAAACAGCAAAAGTCATGGTTAATGGTTTGTTAATAGTAAGAATTGAACCTTTAAATAAAGTGTGTCCAACCCAATCTCACGGCAATTCGTAAATTTTTCACAAGGTGGCTTATTTCTTACGAATTCGTACGACCACACTCGTACAGTTTCATACGATTGTTGCCAAATCGTACGTATTTTACGAGTTGCACAATTCGTATGAATTTGTACGAATGACCTACACCTAACCCCGCCCCTAAACCTAACCGTCACTGGGGTTGTATAAAATCGTACGAGTGAGGTCGTACAAATTCGTACGAATAAGCCACCTCGTAAAATACGTACGAATTGGTCGTGAGATAGCGTTGGTGTGTACCATATTCCTTTATAATGTATTTAAGTTTTAACCAAAAAAATTAAATAAAAAAGATGTTTCAACAAACCATGTACATAACTTCTGAGGAATGGTTATTACCATAGTTGATATTCTTGACAACGTTCTGTTTATTTCTCAGATTTGAATATGCTTCTGTGGTGGCAGAAACACAAACTATAATGAACTTTCACAGCTTTGCATTCAGCATGCCAACTGTAAGGATTTCCTTTTGTCAATCCACCAATAGTCCTTAAATGAAATGGGAAGTGGTTTGGAGATGTGTATTTGCTTTTGGAAACACATGCTCTTTATTAGTGCCAAGGTTTTTTTGTTTCTTTCTTTGTTTGTTTGTTTTACACACAGCTATTCCTTTTCTTTGCTTTCACAAATATCACAATAAGGCCTTTATTTGTGTATCATAGTGACAGAAGAGAAGTATTCGAACGGGGCTGGTTTAAATTCCCTAGAGCTCATGAGCATGTGCTAATGATTAACTTTTGATTCTTGATTTCTTTGTGCAATGCTTTAAGAACATAAGAAAATATGTTGTGCATTTATTTTTGTTTTTAATTCAAAACTGGAGTTTTAATAGAAAGCGTATTTGATACTGATGCATGTGCAAGGATAAAACTTTAGATATCTTTTATTTCCAGTCAAATATGAATACTCATATAAATGAAATACTCAGAGCTATAAAAACAAACACAATCACATCAGTATCTCAGTATCATGGCTTTTATTCTTTGCAGCAAATTTGGCTTTGTGAATGCAATTGCTTTGCCTTTCATTTTGGCTATAATAATGTCACTGGCTATCCTTGGCATAAATATGAAAAAGCAAATAAATTGATATTGGCATGTTAGAGTCTAATGTGATATTAGATGAAGAAGAAGATAAAGGCGCTCTGTTTTATAAGTACTCCAGTAAAGGCTGCGCTTGCCTGTGGCCATCTTCTTACCGCCAGCAAATTAAAAGAAAGCAAAAGGTCACCTTACATACCAGTCTCAGCCCCGAAGTTCTCCTCTTTTGAACAAGAAAATCTACATAGTGTTCCTAGATTTGCCTGGTTAAAGCTACTTGATCCACATCCTCCTCCACTGACTAAATTGGGCCAGTGGGTCGAAAGCTGTGGAGCCTTGTGAAAAAGAATCACTAGTTTGCATGACTGTGGACAGTTTCTATCAATCAGAAACACAATGCTTAGAGGGAGAAACCGAGTCTCCCATATTCAGCAGCAGAGGAGAACCGGTGGCTCAACTAGTGACGCAAACCATTTTATTAAAATGGATCAAATGATACTTTGCCATTCTTGCTGACAGTCATCTCATAACTGAAGTTTATGTTCATGTGATTTTGTTTATTCCTTCCGATGATACTTGGCAATATAATAACTCTGGCACCATGCAGCACACTCCACTCTCAAAGTGTTTTTTCCAGCTAGTCGAAAAAACGGTGCTTCATGTGCTCAATCAGATGTTTTATTTGAGTAAAAAAAATTATTTATTTAATTTAATTGCATTAATTTAATTTGAAAACTGACTGATTCTCTCTGACTGTTTTGTTAATTTTGAATACTCATATTTTATGTGATTTTGATTATTCTGCTGAATGATATATATACATATATTATGATATATAATATATATTAGCTTCTAGTTCGACACTAATGATGACAATATTATACACTTTACCTTTAAGGTAACATGTATCTGTTAACTTTTTGTAGTGTTAAAATAAGACATCTTGGATATTTTTATTTTTATTTTAGAACACATACAGCTGCAGGTCCAGAACTGCGAAAAAATATTCAAAATGAAGTCCCCTGTTTCTTTCTGAAAGCCTGAAGCCACTGCCTGCTCAGCTTGACTATTGTGTGTTTGTGTGTGTATTTTAGCAGACGCAACGCCGCGTGACCTTTCACCTCCCGGACGGCTCCCAGGAGAGCTGCAGTGACAGTGGGCTTGGAGAGCAGGAGCCCAACAGCGGTGCCAGCACGACCCAGCCTCTGCCCTTGGGCTTCCCTCAGGAAGAGTACTATGAACAGACCTCACCCAACAGCCGCACTGAGGGGGACGGGAACTCTGACCCCGAGTCCAGTAAGTACTGACCGCTGTCCTTTACCAGCACATTTACAGCAGCAGCGCGGGCAAAAGGCAGAGGACACGACCGTGACGGCCTCCATGTAGCCAAGCCTGATAAACTGCTGAGCAATGTTTTTATATCACATTTAAACAGATTTAGTCATTCTTTATATATCTTTCTAGCAATTTGATTTATACACTATTGTTAAAAAAATTGTGGTATATATATATATATATATATATATATATATATATATATATATATATATATATATATATTCAATAAACAAGTGTTATGCTCACCAAGGAAGCATTTATTTGATCGAAAAAAGTGATAACAGTAATATTCTGGAATATTATTACAGTTTTAAATTATTGCTTTAAATTTGAATATGTTTTAAAAGGTTTGTGAAAAAAGTTTTTTTTATTTTTATTTATGAATAAAAGATACTAAAGAACAGTATTTATTTGAAAAAAAAAAAAAAATCAGCACTGTGTATTTCCACACAACGAGTTTCATGCTTCAAATCAATGGACATCTCCGTTCAAGTGCTGTCTATTCATTTAGATCTGATCCAAGAAATCAAAAATTTCTTCCCTAGATATATTTGATTTGGATTGTTTCTCAGTCTTCGCTGGTGCAAGATCACAATAGCCCACAGTATGTAGGGCACATTGCTGCTAAGTGAACATTATGCTGCCCTCTGCAATAGTGCTTTGCGTAGCAAATAATGCTTGTTTAGGGTGGGTGTTTATTTGCTCAAGTAGTTATTGTTTAATGAGGCGCAAAAGCGCTAGTTAGTATTTACTGCCAGGCTACTCTATATTGCACGGCCATTAGTATGACCGACTGGTGTTTGTGAATGTAAGCTTGGTAGATCTTCTTCATCATGCAGCATATAAAGCAGTCCTTGTGTTTGATTCTCGCCGTAACCCGGGGATGTGAAAGCCCTAGTATCTGAAATTTTGTAGGACGGTCCGGTGTGGCTGGTGGGTCCTTTGATTCCAGGGTTCATTTCTGCATCATCATGAGGAAACTGTGGGGGGACTGTGATCAGCACAGATCTCTTCATCTCTTTCTAGCTTATACATCAATAATATGGCTGAATTACCATAGCGTTATTCATGTTGTTTGAGGCAACACAAGTTTGAAAAAAAAAAAAAAGCACGGGAGTGAAATAAATTGGCTTGCATACACCTGCAGATATTCTCTGTGTCTGGTCCATAAATGAGACAGTAGCGTCTCTGACTGAAGCTCAAATGCACTGCAGCAGAGCTGTGACACTCACAGTGTTGTGTAAGAATGAATGCATTTCTTCAGCTCTACTCCTGCCAAGCTATTAACATACACATGATGGCCAGTCTTTGCTCTTAGATTAGCTGTTGTTGAACCGACCTGCTGTCTCTGATAATGCAACATGTTCTCTCAAACCGAGCTGTATCCATGCATTTAAATCCCAGTATTATTTTTCTATGCATGCAAACACATATCTCCATATAAAATGCTTTGACTGTATTTTTACATTGTAAAAATAAGGTGTATATATATATATGTATATGTATACTTTGTGTGTGTGTAGTTGTGTTTGTGTGTACTGTATATATAAAGAGACATACTTTTTATCAATTATTTAATTATCTGAATATATAATAATTTTCAAATGAGCAGTATTTGTCTGGCACAAAAAAAATTAAGTATATTTGGGCGATATAATTAAAAGAATTAAGTGTAAATTTACACTAAACACTAAGCTAATAAAACTAAACAACAATGTAATTTGTGCAAGTGAATTAAAAACAAGACAATAAACAGCCCTGCTTAACTAAATGTTTGTTTCACTGCAGAAGGATGATGTGAAAAGACTTGCACAGTTTAAGTTTCGTTTGAGTTTTGGGAAGAGTTTTGAGTGATGACTCAAATAAAATCACTGAACTGTTGAACTGATCCCTGAGCTGTTGAAGATGAATCAGATGAACTGGACATCCCTAAGTGTTTTCAAGGGTTAGTTCTCCCAGAAATTATAATTCTGTCATCATTTACTCACCCTCGTGTCATTTCATTCATCTTTGAAACATTAAATGATTTCTGTCCCTCCACTGAAAGCCATTCCACAAACACGTTCATAAAGTTCATAAAGAGATCGCAAAATCAAATCATGGATCAAGGAGATTAATCAAAGTCTTCTGAAAAAAATATTATCCTTTTATGTTATTAACAAGTTTAATTTGTGTTTTTATTCATAATATGTAAACAACACTGATCAACGCAAATATATACCATATTTTCCGGACTATAAGTCGCACTCTTTTCATAGTTTGGCTGGTCCTGTGACGTATCGTCAGGTGCGACTAATTTGTCAAAATTAATTTGACATGAACCGAGAGAAATGAACCAAGAGAAAACATTACCGTCTCCAGCCGTGAGAGGGCGCTGAGTGCTCCTATAGTCTACCACTGAAAACATAGAGCGCCCTCTCGTGGCTGTAGACGGTAATGTTTTCTCTTGGTTCTAAATAAATGTGACTTATAGTCCAGTGCGACTTATATATGTTTTTTTCCTCATCATGACATATTTTTGGACTGATGCGACTTATACTCAGGTGCGACTTATAGTCTGAAAAATACGGTAGTGTAAATAAAATATTGGCAACGGAAGCTAAAGTGTGTACAAAAAAACAAAACGAAAAACTATGAGATTTGTTCTTGCACTTCAAGCAATCACATCTGAGCTTTGAATTGCTATATTTGGTGTATTTGTGTTGATCAGAAATCTCTCATATTTCTTAAAAAAACAGAAGTGTTATGAGTGTGGAGCAACATGAGGATGAGTATTATGTGCCAATTAGTATTTCATAATGTAATATTCCTGTCATGCACTGGATGACACCAAAGTCCAAACACTAATAATTCCATATCTGACCTTGTCATTTTTTGTGTACTATTTTTCATACCCTGAAGATAACAACAGGCTTGGTAATGGGCCGTTCTTGTGCATCATCTTGTAGAAAGGAACAAACTATAACACTAGCAGTCATTTGCATATGCTAAGTGATTGCTCTGTTGCTCATTAATATTCTGCGATGGATGCGTCTCAGGCTTCATAAAATCAGCCTTGTAAATGGGAGCATGTCGTTTGTGTCATTTGGGAACTGGGTTAATTGGCAAAGTGGACACCTTTTCAAATTTTGGGGGTAATATATTTATTTTCCCTTCTATCTGGAAGCTAAATAGCTCTCGGGTAATTCAGTTACAACAAACAGCAAATGATATACGAGAAATCCGAGAGGGAATTCTGAAGTCAGTCATCTTATCGCACTGTTTCTTTTCACTTCAACTTCATCCGTTCCAGCAAACCATTCTTTGTACACAAAATCTATCATTTATTCTATTGTCAAAGCACAAGCTGAAAAAACCTGAGAGCTTCCAAGCTGACAGCCTCATGAATAAACATGAGCAATCCGGCGCTGCTTAAAATGAAAAATACATCATGCACTTTTATCCCAAGATTATTTGCTGTTGTGCAAAAGCCAGATTGATAAAAAAAAAATCATGTCATTTATTTATAATCAGCAGCACAAGAGCGGTTGGAGATGGCGTCAAACGGCAGAGAAAAGGCTGACGTCATCTCCTCGAGCGTGATGGGACCCCCAATGTGGCATTTCCTAGCCCAAAAGTTCACTGATAAAAGCTGACGCCGTGGTTGAGAGTTCAAAAAGAGAGATAGTTGACAGACTCTGAGACTGTGAGAGGAGTGCATCGGAGGCGTAGGGAGCCCAAGACGGATTAGATATGGTTTTATCAATGAGCAGCAGGCAGCTGTAGCTGTGGCAATCGCTTATCTTGTCGTCTCAATTTGAAAAGAGTGAGAACAAGAGAGAGAGAGAGAGAGCAAGACGAAAGGGGGATTGAGAGAAAGAACAGAGAGTACCGGTGGCAGACCCAGGGAAAAGGTGACGTGGGTTTAGGTGGCCAGGAAAGATCTGGCATGTCATCGTGGCTTGAGTAATAGCGAGTGGAAAAGCAGAGGATACGACTTTTTTAAAACAGCGTCTTTATTAGACCGCCTGCTTTCGAAATAAAGTTCATGTGACATTTATGTTAGTGTTATTTATGAGGCAGGAGGCTGTTCGTTTTATGGCTCCTTTTTGCCTTGCCTCCTCGGGCTTTCTTTATCAGATGGACACTAATACAGTTTGCTCATTTTTGCCACACTGTGCTCTGAGCGGCTCACATTTGCCACGGCCTCTGGCCGATTGGCTGAAGACTGTGTTTTGCTGTTGCTGAATTAGCATGGACGCTGTTGTCTCTCTGCCACCACCCTGTGCTTCCCTCCTCCCGAACAGCTGGCAGAGGGAAAAGGGAACTTCTCATGCAATTAACATTTTTTAAATCTCCGCTGTCCCTTCAGGCGGCCAACCCTTTGTACTTAACATCAAACAGTATTATGCATTAAATTGTATGTTTGGGATCAGCGTCGCCATGGAATCCAGGTTGGTTACGTGTTTGTTAAGCAAACAAGCAAACAAACTTTAGCATTTATTTATTAATTTTGTTCAGTTTCAACGAATCCTTTGGACACGCAGTGTGTAAAATACAATTATATTAAGCTTTGCCTTGAAAGTGTTGAGTCTAGTCTTTGTAAGGAGGTGAGTGTTACGCACTACAAAGCTAATTTGCCGTAATGGTGTGCTTCGTGATTGAATGAGTCACATTATTTCCTTCCAAATAAGTCAGATTAATTACATAAGGGTTATTTATAGAGCTATACTCATGCAGCATTGTGGCTGTTTTGATTTACATCCTTAATAACCCTCGCAGACATTGGACTGGTGGAAAACTGGTAGCAATTGCATTACGTGTCATATGGCCACAGGTGTTTTTTTTTAAATATTTATTTTATTTTTTATTTTTTGCATCGCGCTATTTAATATTGCTGTTTTGGAAGGGCGTTATCTGTGCTTAGACGTGATACAGTTTAAGTCAAAATGTGTGATAGTGTAGGCTACCAAGATCTATTTGGTCATGTGGTCTTATCATGAAGCAACACACTGCATGTGCATTACTGGTCAAGGATTTTTTTTTTTTTTCTCTAAAAATCTCTAATGCTTAACTACAATGAGATTCTCATTACCAATAATTCTTATTTTTAATGCTTAAAAACTGTAATATTGTGAAATATTATTATTTCAGTTTATAATAACTTTTCTATTTGAATATATTGTAAAATGTAATGTATTTATGTGATGCATTGCTCCAGTCTTCACTGTCACAGTCACATGATCCGTCAGAAATCATTCTGATATGCTGATTTGCTGCCCAAGAAACATTTATGCTTTGTTTGTTTTCAGGATTTTATGATGAATATATATATATATATATATATATATATATATATATATTTTTTTTTTTTTTTTTTTTTTAAGAGCATCATTTAAAATAGAAACAGTCTAACATAAATGTGTTTACTGAAATTTAATTCTTCCTTCTTGAATAATGTAATAATTCTAATGGTAGTGTAAAATAATGATATAGCTTTATTTTTTCCTTACATTCATTAAAAAAAAATTTTAAAATATGTTTTCAGAAATGTAAAAAAATATATATAATGAAAAATTCTGAATGGATACTGTTGTAATGCTACATTCATGGGATTTGCTTTTAAGTGAATTTACAGAAAGTTTCATCTTGAATCATATATGTAGAATAATGAAGGTAAATATAGCTTATAATGGGCAATGAAGTCCATTTTGCTTTTGAATGCAACAATTTCCTCATGCAGTATAACTGATTTAATCTGCATTTTAGCAGCTAAAAGCATGTTTCTGCCACATCATTAGTAAAGTGTTAGTCATGGAGAGATTTCCTGATGTCTAGCATATGGCCTCACGTGACCAGCTTATGTCTTGCATTTCTAACATCTAATCTTTATGTATAAAAAATAAACTCAAATAAACCAATCCATTTTATTCATCCTAAATATAATAAGATTACAGTTTTAACAATGCCCATACACTTTCAGAGTAAGAGCTTTAATGTATGCTTTCCCTAAGTGCATTCATAGGCATTTTTTGTTATTGTTTTCTAGCGCAGTGTTTAGAACTGAAACATGCACGGAGTTGGTTTAGCCTAAGATATTAAATATTCTCTCTCTCTCTCTCTCTTTCACTTTGGCAGAGCATAGCTGTTATTGCAGTTAGTAGTTTAACAGATGCTAGCCTGGCCTTTTTGGATAATCTCAAGCGGAGCATGTAAAACAATGTTATAAGCAGAGCATAAGTGAAGGGACGCTGCGTAAAATGCATTTTCATTAAATCAGGCTGCCTATTATTTTATTCAGTTATCAGTAATGAATGTGTAGTTTAATTACACTACATTTTGTTTTCCATTTGCCAATCAGAATCCTCCCTGGAAACATTTTACTCCAAATTGTGACTTTTTATAGGTGCAAAACAGAAAATATTTGCTAATTGCCAACAAGAAAAAAGGCTGCATGACTGAAAATGTTCATCGTTGCTTTTGTTTCGACTTTGATATATCATGTCAGGTTTTAGTGTAAAAAAAAAAAAAACAATGACATTGTGAAATAATATCTGTGCTTCAGATGAAAACACATATGTCGGTGACTGGTTGATGTTGAGACATCCTGAAATACAAGCAGTTGTAGCCATTGTCCCTTTTCATCATAATAGCAATATTCTGACAGATTTAAGCGTAATATCTCACTTGGAATTGTAATTTGACACAACTGCATCAAAGCAATCTCTGTATCTCAACCATCGGAGCAAGTCAGCTCATCCTCAGCCCGGCTTGAATTTAAAAGGAATAAAAACAAATGAAAAAGCGTTTTTTTTTTTTTTTTTTTTTTTTCTTGCATGCTTGTTAAACACCTTCCACGGGATACCAGTAATCATATTGGGACGGTCACTTGAACCAAACCATATTTGCAAAGTTGGCTTCTCTCGAGCTAAACAAATAACTGATTTTGTGCTGCAGGGTTTTGGAACCTGTTTCCAGCTGCCACATTAAAACCAAGTTAAATGCATCTGGCGGCAGTATGTATGTACACATTTTTTTGTATTCTCATGCCAGTTTTGCCCTTTTTGCATTTTCTGTCTTTGCCTGTTTCATGTCTGGCCCTGGTCAGGTGGGATTTGATTGGTTTCATCTGTTTATCTGTCATAGCCAAGAGGGTTTTAGGAAAGAGTTGACTCTTTGAGCTGATATTGAGGGGAACCTGTGTTTAGTCTACTTCAAATGCCATCGACAGTTGTCTTGGGGAGACAATGTATTGATCTGGAAAGTCAAGTCAAAGCACTAAAATCTCCTTTGTTTCCCTTGAAGAGTTAGGAATGTGTCATACAAGAAAGCTCCAGAACAGTGTGTTAAGCAGCTGTGTTTAGGGGATCGGAGGCAAAAATTTTATAAATTAATACATTTATACCTTTATAGAACTTCTTTTTAATGTTAATTCAAAAATACTGTTGTTCATTGTTAATCTGTGTTTGTGCATAAGAAGTGTTCACTTATAGGATTCAACTTAAAATTTGAATATGTATTAGAAAAGGGTTATAATTGAGAAAGATGAATAATAGTTTTGCTTTCATACACTCATTCTGATCCACATACAGGGGATGATATGAATCAGGAGTCGCACCAAAATGAACCAAATTTATTCAAATATTCCAAATATTGCTGTTCTATGTGTTAGTTCAGTCTATGTCTTCAGAATATCCTGCTGGTTTGAGTACACAGAGTGAATTTCTATAAGCTTTTATTGGTTTGAAATCATCAGATTAGCTTTTTAATTAATATTTGTGAAGGGGATTAAATAACTTTTTAATGAGGAGCAGATACCTTTTGCCGATAAAATATCCATAACAGCCTTCAATCCAAGAGTCACTAAGAATATGTCCTTCAGGACGTTATTTGGAGACTCATTTGAAGTGTTTTCTGTATGAACGTGAGTTCTGAATGAAAACCCACCGCAGAACTCTCTGACTGGGATTTCAAAGGCTCTGACAATTAAAACAGCGATTCGGTGCTTGTTAACATGTTCAGTAAGTCTCATGTCTGATTTGGAGGATGGATCAATAGCTGTCACGTTTGATTGCATCTCTGGATGAAGTATTCTGAACTCTGTGGGGGAACTTCAAACACCCAGCTCAAAAGCACTAGCTAACAACTGGCTATCAAGGCGATGTGTCTCATTTTTCTGACAAGTAATGTGTTTCTGAAAATCGAAATCACCTGTTCTTAAAAAAAAAAAACAAGAAGAAAGAATTACAGATTCGCAAAGTAAAAGATAATTAAATATGCATGCACTCTCTTCAATAGAAGTAATCCACACGCTAGCAGCATTGACAGGTGCTGAAGTTTGATAGTGAAGATTTCTTTCTGAAGGTTAGACCTCACTTTCAAAGTAACCTCAACTCTTGATAGGATTGTTATTGTCCACTAAATTCCAAATTTCTGTTAAACCAGACAGATTCATCTTAGACGTCTGTGGATTTCTATACAACTCGCGGAATCAGAAATGAATCAGAAAAGAAAATCATTGTTTGTTTATTCATCCGTGAACAGTCGTGACCAGAACACTTCTGTTCATGACATTTTGATTAAATTTTTTTCCCAAATGTCATGATTTCATGGGCACTTTCATGTATGGTTGCTTGAGAAATATGTAGAGCAGCTCATTATCAAAGCATTAAAATGCCAGGATATATGTCTTGGATACACATCAATTTTGCATGCTCTTGAATCACTTTGTGAACAGAACCAGACTGCAGACTCCAGTTCCATCAATCAAACGCATTTTGTTAGAAGTCCATCATCCTTCAGAAACACTCGCCTCCTTGACATCTACAGAATCCAGCCTGCTTGATTCGACATGGTGCGAGGGATAGGTACTAACAGCCTGCTTCCTCATTCACATGCAACAGGAAAACACAGAGAGCCACTGAAAAATTGATATGTTGATGTTTTATTAAATGCTATTTGTTACCAATAGCTTCAACGAGAATGCTTGTCTCTTATGCAAACAGTAACTCCTAAAAATCTCAAAACTGTCACAAGGAGACTAGCTATGAGCTTTAAAAATGGTTGCATTATGTTGCACAATTAAATTTAAGCACATTATAGTTTTTTTTATTCCGCTTAATCTTAATTTGTATTCACTTCATTTATTCGTGTAGCAACGCTAATAGCAGTCTTTTTTATTTTTTTCCATTTGAGGACAATTTGCTTAAAGAGCTCAAATTAGGCCGATTTCATATTATTTATATATGACATTTGAACACAAATTATGCCCTATTACTTACCAGCGTTTAATGTTAAGACAGTTGTGTCTGCACAGAGAAGTGGGTCTCTAAAATATGCCACGGCGAATTGATTAAAATGCATGTCCTCACCTCTTTCTCATTTTTCATATGCAGACAGTGCCAAGGATAAAGATGGGCCTCAGATAGGATTATTGACCAAAATAACCGAGCGTCAATATATTCTTTTAAAGCTAAACAGACTCGGCATCTTAAGAGGTTGTATTTTTAGTAATTTTATAAACCCGTGTCATTTTTTGGTGTCTCGTTAATATACCGCTGAAGCCACTTTAGATTAATATTAGTGCAAATCGTGCATTGCATATTGATGTAATGATGTCTAAATTCATCTGTAAACTAGGGTGTTTGATCTATGAGGCATCTGGGCTATTTAGGATTGACATATTGAGAAAAAACCTTAAAACGTAGCTCACTCCTTTTCCAATTTATCAGCAAGGAGAGTGAAACGCTGCTAATATGAGACCGATCGAATGTGAATAAGTCATCGTTTTTAGCTCCCAGTCCTTTATCTTCACACAGGTCAGTAGGATGTAATCTAGGCACGTGTGCGTGTGCATGCAGGAACCGGATTACTCGTGGCACCCTGTGGTCCGGTGATCAATGCGAGCGCTGATTCGTTGATAAATTGGTATTCTCAAACAAATGGATGACTTCAGAAAGAGCTCAGGGCCAGTAACACAGACAGATGGAGTGTGGGAACAAGGGAGCTTTGCTGAGTGGAGGTAAAAGGATTTCATTTGGGACACACGGAGGATGGATTAGACTTGCCCTGGCAGGAAGTGTTTGGGCTAACAAAATATGACAGGAGATTTTGAGGGCTTGACACTAAACATGGAGGCCTGGCAGAGGCGTAGCCTGTGTGCAGAAGAGCTGGTGCGTTCATCACATTTGCCATGGTCAAGTTCGCAGGCCATGCTGCTGCTACCGAGCATCTGTGGGACCTCCAGGCAGTGGAGCACCAGGAGGGTCAAGCAGTTGCCTGCCACTTTGCGCCGTCTGCGTCAAGGTGGCCACCGAAGTGCACCTCTTACTGCCGAGGCGACCAGCCACGAGTGTCCCTGTGCCCTGATTCTTCTGCGCACCTGCTTGGTTGCATTGATTTGCTCTCATTCCAGGCGGTCCTGACTCCCAGGGGTTTCAGCTGTTCAGCATCTGTCACGACATGCAAAATTATCCATGTTGAACCAGATACTGTGTATAAATCTTTATTTACCATGTCACCGCTCTCTAGTTAAAGCAAGATAGACCTTGCTTGTGTTCTCTGATTAAGTTTCATCATGCTACCATGGGTACAAACACCCAAGATTTAATCAAGATTTGCTGTTGTGGTAAAACACATGCTTTACATCTAAGTCAGAATTTTAAACTTTTCTGTAAAAAAAAAAAAAAAAAAAAAATACTAATAATAATAAATACACACGTACATGCACCTTTCAAGCATCACATGCCTATTTATTTAGTTTATGATTATTTACATATTATTAATATACTTTACCAGCCTACTTAAAAAATAATCTAGAGTAAAATAGAGTAAAATAGAGTAGATTACAGTATCAAAGTCCAAAATTGAGTTTTCAAATTGTTATTTAATTTTTAGTTTTGTTTTTTAGTTTTATATTTTAGTTTTTATTATTATTCTTTTTAGCTTTCCTTTCATATATTAATAAGGTTTTATGGTGATTCATTGTATTTACTTACGAAATGTATAATGTAAAAAAAATAGATTATATATATATATATATATATATATATATATATATATATATATATATATATATATATATATATATATATATATATATATATATATATATATATATATTTTTTTTTTTTTTTTTTTTTATGGCAAATCATACGTTAAACTTCCAAAAACATGTAATTCATGTAATTTATAATTCAAATTTAGTTTTAATTTCATAGTGTTTCCACTGCATGTAGTAAAATGCTAAACCACTTTCCTTGGTTTTAGTGTTGCGTTTTAACTTTCAGTTTCTTTTAAAACCGTGAAACTTCTGGTGTGATTTCTAAAACAGGTCTGCAGCGGTTTGAACAGAGGGTGTGTGTCCTTGATTGTGTAGCTGGCTTAACTAGTTGGTCACAGCGGGAGGCAGATGTTGTCTTGCGGCATGGCCGTTCGCCTCTGCCACTTTGATGCCTGATGTCACTGTGCATGCAGGTGCACTGCTCTTCTGGGTTAACTCTCTCACTCTCTCTCATGCCCTTGGTCAAAGCTGCAAGTGTCACACCAGGGGATATGCCCATTTTAGAGCCAGTGAGCTAAAATAATTGATGATCAGACCTGCTGTCAGTGTAAAAATGCAACTCCAAACGAGGCACGGCGTACTAAGCACCGAAGCGCTGTTGCAAGCGAAGGTATGACGAGAGAGCCAGGCGTGAGGACAGCAGAGGCCTATTGCACCAGCTGATGAGGGTTTTGTCCTTGAAATTGTAGATTTGCATTCTAATGACGAGATATGCTCCACTGATAATAGACGCCTTGATGCACTACAGCTCGTAGATCTCTTTTACACCTCCACACTCTACAGTTTCAGTTAATTATGCATGTCTTTGTAGCGACACCGTGTCTCCAATGGCAACCCGCAGGTAGTGCCCATAAAGCAGGCCCCTTGTTTATCCAATGAAAGCCCGGGCCCTTATTTTCAGAGAAATGTGTCCGCTCCATATTGCCATCTCATTTTTAAACTCGGCCGTGAAGAGGGTTTCATAAGTTAATAATGAGAGAACCTAAAGGAGCGAAAAACACAAGCCAGCTGAGATTCATATCGGCAATACGACGTCTTCAGCCGCCGAGCAGGGCTGATTTTTCAGCAAGACGCATTACGCCGCGTTATGCTTCTGCTTAGCGCTAAATCAAAGCACACGTTTTTCAAACTGGCCTATCCTGTGACTAATCGTCCCATTAAGATCGCGAGTAGGCATTTCATTATGCCAAAGGTATTTTGAATTCATAATTCTTAACAAACACGGTGTACAAGGTGTATCTAATTAGGCATTTTACACTCCATTTCTTAACAACACCGGTAAACAGTCTTGAGCTTGGGAACTGGATCGCATATTTGGATCCCGGTGTGATGGTGCACACCTGTTCTTCCCCTGTCTGAGAAATACTGGGTAGCAGAGCATCTGATTGCAGGTGGGAGACGCTTTTAATCATTCTCAGGAGTGTCGTGTCTCTCCCTTTTTGCCGGGGAGCCTGGGTATGCGTGGACACGGACCCCTTCCTCGCTCGGTGACGAGCAGCCTTTCGCTTTTTAAAATGATTATTCCCATTATTCCTCAACTTAACTGCCCATAGCCGCACGCTCCCCGAGTCACATCCATCTGTTTTACCTTTCAGAGCATCTGTCATGGCTTGCAGGGACATCCACCTCTCGAGTCGGAGCGACATGGGGACATCTGTCCCAACAGACAGCCAATCAGGATGCAGCGACCGTTCTGTTAACGCTCCGCTGGGCCCGGCGCCACGCTCGCGAGCATTCGACACGCTGTATCCAAGCAAATTGCATTCCTCAGTGAAGTTAGTGTTTCTAATTCTTCACTCACAGCCAGTTGTGCCGACAGATAATTTGATAAGGCCTGTCATAATGGTGTTGGCGAATCCTGATAAATGTGTCTAATGTGGCTGTGAGTACGAGCTGGAAAAAGAATACCCAGAATTTCCTGATGAGGAGTGTGAGCCAGGAAGTGTTCCTCGCTTTCAGGTTACCAGAATGAGTGTTTGTCCTGTGGCACATTTCGAGCCACACTGTATGTTTTAATGCGGTCATGTGGTTTATTATAAAAATCAGTCACACAAATAGCTACACCAATTCACTCTCCATATTCTCCTACACAATGTCACTACATCACCTCCCCCTCTTCTGTTGGTGTACGATACAGCAGGAATTCATTAGACTGGCATAACGCTGATGCATTCCTATTCCGATGTACTTTTTTTTGCCCTCACACATAATATCCTCTCTCTTAAAGGGGTAGTTCATCCATTCTGTCATCGTTTACTCACCTTCATGTATATGACTTATTTTCTTCTGTGGAACACAAAAGGAGAATTTTAGAGTTATGTTATAGCCATTCTTTTCCACACAGGAATAGTGAAAGGGGAACAACTTTCGAGATTTAAAAGGATGCAGAAGAAACATTAAAAAAGAAATTATAAAAATAATCAAACAAGTGACTTTTGAGCTTTATTTTAGGCCATGTGATGATATACATTGTTGTTCAACTGTAATCTTCCCCTTCAGTTAACTGTTAACCTTTTACACATTGTTAAAACCATTCATTAACAAATCACTGGAAAAAAAACAACAACTTATATTTCTACGGATTTTTCATTCAAAGTTGGATTCGGAAAATAATTTATTGTAATGCTCACTGTTATAAGTACTACTTTTATGTTTGTTTTATGGTCCTTTAATGCAGTTCTTACTAATCAGGAGGCTGGGGGCCAGGGGTCTTAACAACCTGTCAAGGATGTCTAAAAAGTATTTAAATTAATACATTATTTTATATTAAATTAATCCAACTTTACTCTAAATTACAATATATAAAACCAAGATGTAAACTTATTTATGTATGTATTTATTTATTTATTTATTTATTCTAAATAGCAGTGTTGAGTACTCGAGACTCGGACTCGGTCTTGGACTCGGTCTCGAGACCGTATTTTAATGGTCTCGGTCTTGTCATGGACTCGTGTGCATTTTGACTCGGTATTGACTCGGACTCGAACATATTAGGAATCGGACTTATGCCCGAGTCCACTCGAGTCCCAATCAAAATATTTCATGATTATTACTGTATGTTAATGTTTCTTTAAATTGATGTATGATTGATACATCCAATGACTGGTGATTTTCTTGTGACATGAGACGTTAGGCCAGCGACACACTGGATGCATGGCGCAAGCGTCTCAACTGCGTGGCGTGTCTGTTTTTAATTCGGCTCCCATGTTAACAGGTTAGAGCTTGCAGACTGCCTGCGTGAGACGCGCATCCCAGGCGCAGCTCGAGCCGCGCGGAAAATGCGTGCATGCTAGAAATAGAACCGACGCCTATTTTTCACGCGAACACGCGCGTGTTGGAAGCGTTTCCAGGCAAAATAAACTAGGAAAATATGTTTATATGTCACTTGTGTCATTATGTACACAAATACATATTAATTCATGACATTTTGATATTTGAAAGTCTATAGGTTGGCATAAATTCAGATATAAATGTAATTTAAAAAAATAAATAAATAATTATCGATTTTCAAATATTGCACCTGTCAAACATACTCTATTTTGCAAGAGCCTGGTTTTTCGGCGGCCTCTCTCTATGTCATCTATAGCAGAAGCAGCGCGCCAGCGCTGCGTCAGACACGCTTCTGGTGTGTAAAGACACAGAAAATGCGAAGCAGCCACCACGCTTCTGGCACGCAGCAGAGACGCCACGCAGCCAGTGTGTGACCGGCCTAAGTTACCCTCCTGCCATCCGCCTGTAGTGATCCCGCTTTCCAGAAAGCCACATTGCTACATTATTTCTCTCAACTATGTTATTTTTACAAAGTAGGACAAAATGGTGACAGAAAAAAAACAAATATTGTTTAATTAAATTATATAATGAATACAGACACAGACTGACTGTCTCAACACTAAACATCTCCCCCCCAAAAAATGTCTGACAGAAGGCATTGAACTTATATGGCATTTCAACCAGCTTTCTTCCCCTGGCACATACACACTTTTGCATGAAATTTTCCTGGACAGTCAGTCGGCTCTTGTGTGTATGCCCTCCGTAACTAAAAAAACTTCGACTAGTGTGTATTTTACCCTGCATTAAAACCCACCATCCAGTGAAATTAGCATTAGATTATCCGTTGCTGTTACAGAAAGTGATGAAATGGTAACTTTTGTCAGTCACCGCTTCCTCTGCACCAATAGAGAGAGTTTTTAGTCTTTGTGGATTGATCATGAGACCACATCGTGCTCGGTTGGGTAGCAGGATGGTCTCCTCACTTAATTTTTTGAAAAGTAATTATGCCCATCTTTAATCTTCACAACATCTAAAGTGCACATAATCCAAAAACATTTTCAGGATATTAGTCATTAGTTAAGCTTCAGGGTTAAAAGTTATGTAAAAGCTGTTACAGTTGAACATTTACAGGTATAGTGGTACAGTAATGTTACTTGTACTAGAAGTGTTATGTAGAATTACAATAAAGAGTCATACAGTAATGTTATGTGTACTAGAAAGGTTATATGGATGTGTATAGTGGTACAACGATGTTATGTGAAAATGGGCACTTAATATTGACAAGTAACAATTCATAATTCTAGTAAAATTACCTTTACACCACATACTATGTGGCCCTTTTACCCTTTATTGTTTCCATCATACATTTTACATACTCTTGAAGATTTCTTTAGGTCTTGTCTCAGACCCAATCTCTCTGGTCTCGGTCTTGACTCGGACTCGACCATCTCTGGACTCGATCTGGACTCGGACTCGAATGAGCCGGTCTCGACTACAACACTGCTAAATAGCTAGTGTTATTATTATTATTATTATTATTATTATTATTATTATTATCATTAGTATTATTATTACTAAATAACATAGAGTTCTTAAAACTTCTGGAATCACAAAAAAAAAAAAAAAAAATGTAATCAAGGCCAATCCATTTAATATATCAATATTCGTTTTTGTTTAATAAAACAAGCAGCTTTGTTATAATTCCAATGAAAATATTGAAAATATGTTTTGAATATAGTGATTGAATATTGGTCAGTGGAATGGCCTTCAAGTCGTAAAGTTTGAGAATCACTGTTTTATTGTCATTTGGAAACTCTCTGTGCCCTTTCCAGAGAGTTGGGGATATAAAACAAAATCACCTTGTGGGTTTCACAGAAGAAAGAAAGCAGTCTAGGGATTGATAGAGAAAAGAGGTCTAGGACAACAAGAGGATGAGTAAATGATGTCCGAATTTTCATTTTTGCATGAACCGTTCTTTGAAGTTTGTGCCCTAAGTCTTTTCATACCGAGGATGATTTCTCAGAACGGCGCTGTTTGGGAAACTGACCAAGTACTGACCTATGGATGCACAAAGCCACGGGTCCTCCATTCTCCCCCATCTACTTATGGTTTAATCTGTGTCAGATTTTCCCCTTCTGTTAAAATATGCCGTCTGTGGCTGCCAGTCTCTGTGAGAGTCTCTGCTTAATCCTCATGAATACATGACTTTGTGCGCATGAATAAATAAAAAGCTGCTTGGCGGGTAATTGAGGTGCCGTGCCACTAACAAACGAGGACACAATTTGTAAATGAGATATTCCCCCATCTAGCTCGACGATGATTTATATCAAATTAAACCATTTACTAAAATCATGCAAGAGGGCTTGGAAACCGTCTCCTTCTAGCACTTCTTTTTTTCTCCCTGCTTCTACAGAAACAGCAATTGCGAAATGTCCGTCAATTGCTCTGTATTGCTCTCAGTTGGTTAACCGTACATACGGAAATTAGATTTCTGGATCTTTTCATTCGCTTTTCCATTTTCTTCATTTGTTGCATGTTTTCATCTCATATCTTTACATTAATGACGGACCCCTGGCTGTGCTGCAGCCCATATGGCCTTGGAAAAGCAGTGCCTCTAGTCTAATTTCACACACAATAATAAAACTATGATTGCTATAGTTTCTTCATCTGAATACATCATGTTCGTGTACTTTTTAGTACTAACCATGTTTTTTTTTTTTTTTTACCAGCCATTCTATCATAGATGACCTACTATTCCATTTGATAGTCTGTTTGTATAGAATTGTGTACCAATATCATACTGTATATTGAGGATTGAGAAGATCATACATGACAGTTGTTGAATTGGCCATCAAACACATAGGGACGAAATTACTTAACATTCATGGCACAGATTATATTCACCCCATTGTGGTGATCCCTGATTTGTTCAATTCCTTTAGCCTAGTAACTTTCAAACTTGAGCGCTTGGGGGAAGGAACGTCTAAAAATAAGTAGAAATTACTATGTAATATGACAAATTACTTGCTATATGCAGCACATCTAACAGCAATATAATAAAAAATTATAATAATTAAATAAATAAATAAAAAATGTTATAATTTGGCTTTATTTACATTTTGAAACATTTAATAGCCAATTATTGAAGCTTAGAAAGTATTTTGTCTATAACATTTTTGTTTATTCATTTATTCATTATGCATACACATACTGAATACACAAACTTACTACCTTACACATATAGTACTAGGTGCATAAACATACTAACTTAAAGCTGCAGTAGGGAACTTTTGAAACTCTAGCGGTTAATAAACAGAACTGCTTGCGTCTTGCGGAAGAACATTGTAGCCAGAACTACTTCTCTCTGTTTATGTCTATGAAGAATCGCAAAGGTACTGGGTTACTCCGCCGTGGTACCCCTGAAGCAATCTAAAATAGTCCGAATATAAACACTTATTATAGGTGCACCCTAGTGATTCAGGACAAGCTAAAAACACAGTTTGGAAAATGGATTCATGGTGTACTCGCTTATTATATACATTTTTCTACATTTTGAACACAAACAAAGTTACAGACCGCAGCTCTGATTGGTTGTTTTTTACCGGGAGCGCATGACTTTCTGCAAATGGCAATAGGACACTGGGAGGAGCCAGAGGAGCTTGATTTTTTCACAGATTATCTGTCTCATATTCTACTGTCAGGACATAACGACAGGTTTAACACATGTAAAAAATATATATTTACAAAAGTTACCAACTGCAGCTTTAAATACTGATATTTAATTTAAAACTTTCAATCCACAATAATGCATTGAATTGATCAGAACTGACAGTAAAGACATTTCAAATGTTACAAAACATTTATATCCTGTTGGGAGCCATTGGCATCAAAATATTTGAAAGTTGGACACAAATAATGAATTCATAGCGAATTACCCTTGGTGTTATTGGTTGCATCAGAAATGTCTCGTACCTAGTCCGCCTAGAAAGCATCAAACTGGTCTCATTCCCTCTGAACGTTTCTTTAAAATGCCTCTGTATCATTTCATGGATTCATAGGATGTTCATTGGGCTCAATAATTTGCCTTTGTGTTGCATTGTTACTAAAAAGAAGCGTAATGAGAAAACAGTTGATGAGCCAGACATCCTCTCTCTTGCCTGTGGGAGACCTCAAGGCAACAGAGGAAGTGCTAACTCCAGATAAACCTAACACAGCAATGTAAGGCAGATAACACAGTTAACCTAAAGCAAAACGGCTTATCTTTGGGAAAACACACCTGTAGTAAGCAGTGAAATGTTTAAAGCGCTGCTGCAAGTACATTTAAGCTGGAAGAATAGCAGTGGCATTGTGCTCACGGCCAGAATGCAATAAATAAATGATTTCAAGTCGAGGGAGAAGCACGCTGCGTCTCTGATGTGGTTTGAAACAGTGACATTTTGTCAGCGAGGCGAGATATCCGCCGGTCGGTGGGTTCCTCAGGTAACTGTGCCAAATACACAGCAGAGCCGCTTTGGCGTCGGATTTCGTCTCGGGAAATGTTTTCCATTAAAGCTGCAAATGTTCGTTCGCCGTGGCGTCATTAAACAAAGCGGGAATGTGGTGTAAAAGTGCATGGGATATCACGGGATACTCCTCGCTCGCAGCTTTGTGCCCGGTGTCGCCAAAGTCTACACACAGTGAGACTCCCTGATTGCTCCGCACGCTCCAGGGCTGGAGAAGACTAGCGAGGCAGGGGAGACAATATGAACCTCGTCGGCTGTTATGTGTTTAAATGACTGCCATCACCAGAGAATGAAATAATCAAAGCTAAATATAAAAGCATATCACCTTGTCGCTGTCAGCCACTGCTCTTCTACACATTTTGTAATGTTCAATATCCCACAAAAGCGTCTCTTGAAGAAAGCCGCATTGATTTCACAGGTTCTGTTCCATCCTCGTGCCCTTGTGCCTAGTGCTTGACCCACTTATTTTCTCATCTTTCCTTGCTGCCTCATGAGGGTTATGCTTGCCTACTGCTTTTCCCATTACAAAGTGGACGCCTGCCAAGTACTGTACGGCCTCTCTCCGAATGAGTTAGGTGATACCAGCTCAGTTAGTCAACATCATAAATCACCAGACAAATTGACATATGTGCCACAGGAGAGCCGATCCTTAAAGGAGGCTGAAGACCACACGCAGCTACAGAACCTCACCATCGTCACGGCGGCGAATAAATATTGACAAAGCATTAAGTTAAGATATAGCATCAAGCGTGGCATTTAGCCCATCTCGAGTGGATTGTGCCTAAATACATTTGGAGTGTGATCACCGCCTCTTCTAATACGCATGGGTATTTCTAGGCTTCCAGCTGCAGTAATGCAGCGCTTCCGACCCCTCCTTTTCTTTAACGATGTCCTAATTTCATGAAAGGACATGATTTACGTGCCAAAATTATTCATGCACCGCTCTGGGTCAGATTCCCTTGCTTTCTTTTTCCAATAAAAATAAAACACAAAAGGTGACTCTTAATCGCCTGGAAACGGCCCATTAGAGCAATTACCTGTCTGCCAATAAATGCAGTTCTGTGGGCTCAAACTTCCCAAAGCTAATTTTCCATCGTGTGTAGATACTTCGGAATAGCGTGCAGATTTTGTCCGGAGCACAATAATGCACCCAAATATATTGTTGTTTTATAGGCTTGTTACATGGTTATGGTTTGCAATGTTGCACAGTGAACACACAAGTAACAAGACACTGGAAAAAAGTATTTTAAACCAGATATGCTTTGGACATATCATTTTGGAAATAAAATAAAATAAATGACATTTTAAATAAATACTATGAAATTTTAAATAAATAAAATGTGTTAAATAGTTTGGTAAAACATATCTCTCCTTCATTCATTTGATTATCTCTTGAATGCATTTAAGATATAATGCTAAGTCCCTGTGAAGGGTGCGGATGAATTCATAAAATGGCTGATGGTTGGCTTGGGGCAGGAGAGATTCCTTTATATATTCCTTGATTATCTCTTCTAAGCTGTGTCCTTTCAGGACATTGAAGAGGATGGGTTTTGACTGGCACAGAAGAGACATGGGTTTCCATATCTCTTTTCATTGTGAAAGCAAAAGGGCCCTGTAAAGGCAGTTTAGAATTGTAAATGCAAACCTCTCAGCAAGGTACGCAAGTGACTGGACTGACATGCATTGGTATGCAAATAGTAATGCTGTCAATCAATAAAAAATTTTAATCAAAGTCATTACTTTATTATAATACGTGGTTTAATTAATCATATTAATCACATTTAATTGCATGTAGCAATATTTGCTGAAGAAAAGCACGAAATGAAGATTATTCATTTATTCATTGTTCTGGCAGAGGAGTAAATCATTGAATGAATATTACATAAACTGCTTCTCATGCTTGTGTAATTAATTATAAAACATCAGAAACTTCAGTAGGTGTTTTTTGTTTTGTTTTGTTTTGTGAAGGATGTATTACATTGATCAAAAGTGACTGTAAATACATTTCTAATGTTACGGAAGATTTATATTTATGATCAATTATATAAAATAAGATGCTTATATATAAGATAAACTTATAGTTGAAGATAAATTTAATATTTTTCTTTTGATATTTTAAAAGTACTGAACACTGATTTAAAATTATTAATAATGCCTATATTAAATTATTTAACTATTGTAATAATATTGTTGCTATATTTTTTAAACTGGTAACCTTGATGAGCATAAGAGTCTTCTTTTAAAAAACATTTTAAAATCTTATAGAGTCTTACAGAGTAAATAAAAAAAAGACTGTAAAAAATTAAATATCTTTAATTATGTCCAAAAAGTGACCAATGTGACTATAAAATTCTGAAGAAATACAGCACAATTAACTGGCTCCTGTCTATAAAATTAAGACAAATTATAATTATTAGTCACCATAAGCAACAATGCCAATAATTCAGTGAAACCAGCACTTACAGAGAGAGAAACTGATTTGTTCTGCATCGCTCCCATGGATAAGTCAATGCAGGGGTGTATTAGGGCAGGAGTTTGGGATAATTGTCTGAATGTACGGTTCCTTTTAGTACAGCACAGAAAAGCAAACCCATTTGCCTTCCCACAGTGATCACGATGCTTTTCATCCACACAGTACCCAAACATGTTTAAAGGCTCATATTCTGAAGAAGTAATATAATAATCAACTTAAAGAAACATTCTCAAACTCTACTCAAAGTGTGTGTAGCAATCTTAAAAGTGATGATTCTTTGTATGGCGCTTGTGAAATCCTTTCTCTGTGATCTATTCATTGCAGTGGGATTTGCATTTGGATTTGAGCAGGATTTCAGTAAAGAGTATGATCGCTCGCTTTGCTGGTTAAATGTTTAAAGAAGACATGCAATTTGAGTTTGTGCCGAGCTCATCAATATGACATTGGTGCAGAGCTGAGAGGGGAGGAAAAAAAAATAGAATGAGACAGCCTGACACACCTCCCTTCCAAATCCAGACTCAATCCATTTTCCGAATCCTCCACCTGTCAAGATTAGAAATTGTGTGGAGACAAAACTTCTTACATGGATTTTGGCTTGCCTTTGAACGTGACGTCTGTGAAGGAGAAAGACGGGAGGAAAAATAAGAGTTCATCCATTCTATGATATCATGCTTCCTATTTTGATTCCACTGGGCATATGGACATACTGAAAAGACAAAAATTGGCAACCAAGCGTGAGTTTTTTTACTCACCAGGAACCATAATGCTCAAATTAATTGGTTTGAGGAGGGCAAACTTAAATTTAACAAATTTACTTTTTTATATAATATTTAGAACTTTCCTTTTCTTTTGAGTTCACAAAACTGACACATTTTAAGTAATCTGTTTGAGTTTTATGAACTTTTTTCATCTTAAATTTTTACTGAAATTGGGCTGGGATTTATATTTCCCAGCATGCCTTACCATGGCACTCGAAAGGGAGCACAAATTATAAAAAAGTAACTATGTAAGTTTTTTTTTGTTGTTGTTGTTGTTTTATGTGCAAGTTTCATGGTTGTTGTATTAGCTAGTTAAAGCTAGCCAAGTTCACAATACTAAAAATGTTTGTTTAGTTAACATGATATGATACAGGATAATTTAGCTAATTTAGATAATTTATCTCACTCAAGTACAGTATTTCAAGGTGAAAGCAATTAAAATGTACAAGTAGAAAATGTTTACTCAAAATGTTTGATGCAACTGATTACCTCAGATTTTTGGCAACGTTTTTCGGGTTTACAGTGTAGAGATGACTCAAAGTGGGCCTGCTGTGACTCTAAAGGGTTAAAATGGAAAGTTTTGTATCAATTCGCAAATTACTTTATGAAGTGTCTTATTACATTAGTGTGATTTAGTAATGTGATCGTTTTGCATAGGTACTATATGAGGGCATCCGTACAAAGAAATCCATTTCGATCTCTGTCGTGTCCGGCAAAATTAGCATTCTAAGATGTGGCTCTCAGCTATATATTAGTATGGATACATTGCATCTGCACTTATAAAAGACAATTTGTTCTGAATTGAAACTTGATATCCCTTACAGTCCTAGAAAACCAGATGAAAATGCATTCATTTTTACAATACGCAAAGCATATTTTCCTATCCCCTATGGAATACGGCATATAAAATAGTTAAGCTACACTGTTACAATATGCATTTTTATATATTGACTGAATACATATTGCCTCAGCCATTCGGATTAGCTAGAAATGCCTCGCTTGATAAAATACTGTGACACTTTCAGTTGCTTTTCATGTATTTTTCTAGGAAAACACACACTTAGTTAAGATTTGTAGATGGCGTTCCTCATAATAAAGTTCAGTCACAGTAAATTACGATGCACAGTTGTCCTGAGGGTTGAACCTTGAATGCATAATTCTTGTCAAATGCTAATGACCACCCGATAGTTAAAAGAGGTTATTAAAGAAATGGCAGAGTGAAAAAGCCATACAGTATACTGTCGTTTTATAGCGGCGTTATGTGTCATTGTAGTTTTGGTGCCATCAATCACCGATTAGTTATAGTTCTGCTTGAGCACAGCAGGGCAAGCACAAATCAAATGTCAGCTCTCGCTAGTAATTTCTAAAGACTGTCAAAGGCCAGCGCAGTCTCATCAAGTCCTACGGGAGATAAAAGGCATATGGCAGAGGATGGAGACGAGACATCCGTTGTGTTGACAGATTTCATCGCGAGTGACTTTCGCACACCTACAAGGCGCTCGTATTGGGCCATCATGCCCTCTGTGAACAATGAGAGTGATGAATCTGCCGTTACGGGCTTTCATGATGCCACTGAGGCCAATCTATGGGAACAGCCGTTAAAATAACACACCACATGACTGGGCCTTTTTAACAAGCTCCGAGACACGAGTTCAGGGAGGGGTTGTGTGGAACGAGGGACCTAGCTGCACATTTGTGTCTAAAAACTATACGTCCTGCTGCTCGCTGCTGACCTCCAGCAGAGCAGTTCATCCATCGTAGTGTGCCGCTCCAACACAAAGTGATCACGAGGATAGGGCTTTCTTTTTTAATTAATTATTTATTTTTAATGACCTCTTTCCACCAATGCTTTCACTTTAAGTGTTGTTTTGTGAAAACAGGTCATAAATGCCAAAGTTATTAATCTGTATATATGTAAATATTTTTTTTTTTTTTGTCTCGTTAAATTGAGAAGCATGGTTGTGTGTGATAATAAGGTTTTTTTTTTTTTTTTAGAGAATCCGTTTTGATTGAACTTTGTTTTCTTACTGAATTGGCAAATAAGTGTTTCTTGTTGTCTCACTTCCACAAACTTCACAAAATTTTGTTTATAGAGATTTATTCTTTAAAGATGAATAAATATGTTTTAAGAATAAATCTCCAGTTTGGCCAGTTTGAGAAATAGAGAAATACATTTTATTCAAGTGTTATTTTCTGAAATTACTTAATACTTTAAACAGTTTTGCAAATAGGTTTTAAAGCATAAACCATACAATCCATATCTTCCGCATGCAAATAATATTTTTAAGCCAAACTTGACTACTTTTAAAACAAGAAAAAGTAAATTTATGAAATAATGATACACATACATTCAGGATATATTCTCTGAAATCAGATAATCAAGAACGTTAGTAAGTTTGCTTCTCAGGAAACGTTATATACATTCCCCAAATTATCAAATGTTTTTCCTGTGTTAACTTCTCTAAACGCAGTTGACTTTTACTTAAAACAATAAACTATATTTGCCAATCTAGTAAGAAAAATAACAGAAATTCAGTCTTGATATGTAAAGTAATTTTACTTGTGGGGTAAACCTATCACATCAAACTGGAAAACAAAACAAAAATACGGATTAGGAAACATACTGTATATTTTGCAGTAAATGTATCTTTTAGGTTTCGTTAATATTCACATTATAGATGTCGCTGTCCAAGTCTTTGTTTTTCCTACTGAAAGGACTGAAGCGGAAGGTCCAATATAATCAAATTACAGAAAGCTCTGTATTCAGATACACAATGCCGGAGCAGAAATATGGTGCCGCATTGTTCGTCTATTGGCATCAGCTGATGAGCTAATCTCTTTGAAGCCATTCTCCTTTCATCATTAAAGCACCACACTCTGCAGGCAGCCAAAATAAAGATAGCCAAATTCACACCAAACTTACAATACTAGCGATTATAGGAGCCAGTACTTAAAAAAAAAAAAAAAAAAACGGTTAATTAGGGGTATAAACTGAGGAGCTGAGAAATAACTGGAAGGACCCATGGGGCATCAATATTTGTAGTTGTTAATGGTGCCGTTGTGTTAGACGGCCCACAAATTTTCTTTGAAAATAAGGAGCAGATTCTTTGCTCCAAGTTTCCACTTTTGTTCTTTGTCGTCTTCATCTTCTTTCCTGCTTCTGCCTAACAAGCTCAACAGTAAAAAATAATGTATGTTGTGTTAGTACAAAGCATTATTTCAAGCCATCATTATAAACCGACATGCAAACGGTCATTATTAATTCGACCTTGGACACTAACATCTCGAAACAGCCTTGATGCACTGCAGTTTACCTCACATCAGAGAAGTTTTCCGACAATTGTTCAGGTAGATTGAGCATGGCTTTAAAAGCCTATCAAGAAAATTGCTGGGCTTGTTCACTGACCTTAACTGTTCTGTACCGTGACCAAGTTTTGACTGTTACTTGGCGTGTGTGCGCGCTCTGATCCTTGCCTTTAATAATGTTCTCCTGCACACCTACACTTGCTGGGCTTAAGCAGGCTTTCCACAAAGCCATCCTGACATGATTGATTGGAGTATAACCTGCCAAATGCATGGCTTTGATAGCTGTGATGTCAGTGATATATTGCTACATTATCTGATTGCATCATCCAGCTGAACTGAAACAATGCATTCGGTTTGGCCCTAAAGAATGTGCTGCGAAAGGATTAGCGTGTTGATTTGGTCGTTTAAAATAATGAAATTAAAAGTAGAGAATGATGCTGGCTATAGGTTTTTTTATAGACCACCAGGAAGATGCTATGGGGTCTAGGAAAAAAAAAGAAGCATGCTTTATATTTTGAAAATATTTTGAACAAATCATGGCATACCAATACATTCCAATTATTAATTATCATTGGTGTGTAGGAATAAAGGTCAAGTTCAAAATATAAAAAGCTGCAATCCACACCCTATCAATCCTTCAATATTTCAATATTTTACTTAAATATTTTTCAAGGATTGATAGTGTGCGGAATTGCATCTTTCTGTTTTTTTATTTATTTTTTATTTATTTTTTTTATTGCAAATAACACCTTAATGAATTAAACACAAATTAAACATTGACATTTTGAAGAAGGACTGAAATGGTATGAGTCTTATAATATGTTTATCTGCTTATTTGACTAATTCGATTTGACTAATTCGATTTCGATTTGAGATCATCAATGTTGGGGGTAACACATTACAAGTAACGCAAGTTACGTAACCAGATTTCTTTTTTCAAGTAACTGGTAAAGTATTGCATTCATTTTTAAATTGACTAGAAAATATCAGAATTAAAAAAAAAAAAATGCCAGTTACTTTATCCCATAATTTCAATATTTCTCAAAATTAATAAACACAGTGAAATGTAAACTCAGAATATGGTGCAAACATTTAATTATTAAATGTCAAATAACACAAATACCCTTTAAGTGTTTAATCCCATTTTATTTACCAGTGTCTTGCTGATTTTCGATCAGCCAATTTGCAGAACCTGATTTTACCAAGCGAGACATGTTCCTGGGACAACAACTTTGTTGTCCCTGGAACAACATTGTGATTAACCAATCAGATTTGAAGAACCAGTTTATAGATTTTGTGAAGTTTACGCTTATAATTACTGTTTGGTGCTTGTACATCAGTGTCATTCATCTATCATTTCCTCTGATTTTAGGGATTACTCATGGTTAGGGTTAGGTTTAGGTGTAGGGACGTGATCAAGAATATATTTTTGGAGTAAAATTTTGTTCCAGGGTCAACAAAATATGTTTACCTAGGAACACATTTAACTCAGCAAAATCAGGGCGTGCAACCAATTCAGCCATAACTACACATCGGTTTCTTTTTTTTCTGAAGAGTCTTCAGCTTTGTTCTTCATATGTCCTATGCTCATAGATTTCAAAAACAGTCACAAATAATTCAAATAACACATTAAATTAAATTAATTAAAACAATGGTAATAGTAAAAATTTGGATTTAGAAAGACTGAAATGGTATTTTCTTGGAAAACCTACTAAAAAACCTAAAAAAAAACAAACAAATAAAATACAGTGTATCTGGGAATCAAAAACTCTGCAAGCTCCTAATGTAGCTGCTTCAGATTCATTCCAGCTAATCCTACTCATGATGTCAATGTCAGACAATGTGACCTTATTTGAAAAGACTTCTTGTTGCATGATAAATATTAAATGAGTGCTATTATCTGTCTGTAGCAGTACAATATTTCTTGCAATCCTTTTCAGTTTCATAAATGCGGCACCTATGGTGGGACTTGTATCTGTGTACGCTGAAAAAAATCCTCCAGTCGCTCACAGGACATGGTTTAGCTCTGATTCAGAACCAGCTGGCTCTCGTCTGACTGCTACAGGCAGCTAGAAGATTATGCATGGGCATTGTTGTCCAACTTTCACACAAATGCAAGCAACCTCCCAATATGTGCTTTCATCTACACACTCCATTTCTTTTCTTTGCTAATGGAGGTTAATCACATATAAATGCCCCATTTAATGAATGAAAACATACAAATCTCATTGATCTTATTCATATAATACTGAAATAATAAGTTATTATCTGAAGATTATGTTTGTAGTGTTTTCACTCAAACCTTTTGACTGCATTAGCGCTCACGGAGTTGACTGTTGTCTTTCACACACTAATTACAGTACTTGTGCGAATTCTTAATAACTAAAAATTACAGTGTGTGCCTCTCAGCATCTGAGGGGGTTTCTAAGTTTAAACGCTTTGTTCATTGTCAGCAAATTTACTGGGAATGTTGTTTTGTGTTTAGAAATAAATGCTGATCGAGGTGTCACTTCCAGTCGATTCGTGACCTCAGTTTGCCTGCGAAAGAGTTTGACTGGTTAAAATCTTCACAAGTCAGAGCGGCTGTGGAAACATGGATTTTTTCTTTTGTTACGCTCACATTATCTCCCAAAGCAATTGCTGTTCTTCAGATTGGGCTTTCCAAGATGATATCACAGACTAATGGATGGCTATTTATCCATTAAAATGAAGAATAAATTGATGGACAAGACATAAAT
Source organism: Carassius gibelio (assembly GCF_023724105.1). Taxonomy (NCBI): domain Eukaryota; kingdom Metazoa; phylum Chordata; class Actinopteri; order Cypriniformes; family Cyprinidae; genus Carassius; species Carassius gibelio. Next base: position 19,562,317 of record NC_068409.1, on the reverse strand, counting down.
GTAATTCGCATCACTTCAAGCTGTCTGTCTGTGTTGCAGAGACTCTTTTCCATCTTTTCTCAAGTCATGACTCTTTAATTGTCTCGTTTGGTAATGCATGCCATCCTGCTCATGTCTGTTTCTGCTATTAATGGAGGAAGCCTGCGTTGTGACTGCCTCCACCCTCAGCTTGTTTTTCAAAGCCACAGGCCATTTCAAGGGCCTCGATTTCTGGGGATTTTATTTGTCTCATCCTGCATGAAAATAGAAGATGCACGGAGGCAAAGATTCAGGGGCACATGTCACGCAACAGCGGAACAATGTTCCAAAGCGCGTTAAAAGGGAACTTTTTGTTGTTGATATATAATTATTTATTTGAGAGGCATCCAAAATAACTATCCAACAGTGTAACAGTGACAGGGTTTGTCAGAGACCTAATTATTTCAACCATGTTCCCCCAAGGTTGTGTTTCCTAAGCCCAGGGTAAATGATTGTGGTTGGCTTGACATTATGTTCATTTCATTATCAACAGTATTATGATAGTCTCACCCCATTATCCTGTCTGGGCTTTTTGCAATTGATTCGAATGGCTATTTTACTGCACTTTTGACATATTAAGCTGTAATAGGAGGAAACATCGCAATAGTATGTCCAGTTATTTTTTTTCTGTGTCAGTGAAGGTCATATATTCAACTAAATGGTCATTTCTTACGATCATTTTTATTTATTTATTTATTTTAATCATCATTTCTATATTTTAAAATGTCATCGTCGGTCTTTGACGTGACAGAACAACGCAACATCATCCAACCTGTCAGCGTGTATTTGTAAACAACGTTTAGTCTGTCTTTTTTTCTGTTTTTGGAGAACAGAACGTGGCTGCGTACCCCACGTATCATCAGAAACCGAGCAGAAACAACACTCTGCTGCAGTCTACTGATGTATATTTAGCTGTTGTTTTAAGCGCAACACTAAAGTAGGTTTTATGTCGAGTTCTTTATACGTTTGGTGACCCCAAATCATTGATCATTTCTGCTCTCATCGTCGCTCGCTTCTGTTTAGCGTGATGTGAGATGGAGGGTGTTCCTATTTTCTTCACACAGTACATAAGAGTCGTGTTTTGTCACAAAAGCTTCCCGAAGCCATCGTTGTAGTTCGCGTAGCTGTGATTATTGTGGAGTGAAGTTTAGAGAAAACAATTCCAGAATGAAGGATAGAGAGGCAGAGCGCAAATGCAACAGTGCAATATTATGGCGTATAGAACAAAAATCAGGAAGCGACTTTATCAATTTCAATCAATCAAGTGTGCTGCAGGCAAAACTGTAGTCTGAATGTTATTTAGCACAAGTGATTTATACTTCTGCTTAGATTATTTTCCTCTGACTATGCTGTCATGTTATTACTTGACAAGGTGAGATTTGCTCATGTATTGCTGTATTACCTCCAAAGGAGAACATCACAGCAGACCATTTTTATACATCCATTTCAAGTGAGCTTCAAACTATGACAAATCCCTCCCAAAATTAGGTCTGAGGTGAAGCGGGATACCTGGAGACAGTGAGTCATAGGTGAGATAAATCTCTGCCAATAGACTATAGGGAGTGATGACTTCCTGTCTTTTTTGTTTGGAGGTTAGCATCAGAAAATCTGATCCTTGGCATTTTTCTTTCTTTCTTTCTTTCTTTCTTTCTTTCTTTCTTTCTTTCTTTCTTTCTTTCTTTCTTTCTTTTTTTCTTTCTTTCTTTCTTTCTTTTTTTCTTTCTTTCTTTCTTTCTTTCCTTCTTTCTATTATGCTTGTTGTATTTTCAGCTATCTGATGGCATCCTGATTGGTATCTGTTTCACAGCAAATGTTTCTTTCCGTACAAATGCCCTGCTATTTTCTCAATTGGTGCAATTAATCTTGTCCAAACATTGCAGAGTTTCTGTCATCTGACACTCTTTGCCGAGCGTGACCAATGTCAGCTTTCATTACATTTTTGAAGGTTTTAAGGATCCCTCAGGGTGTCAGTTCACCATTTTCTGAAGATTCAGCTCTTATTGGTGGAAGTGGGCAATAACACTTATTTTGTTTTTGATATTGACCAATATTACTGGTACCTCTGTTAAATAGAAGGTTTCTGTGATTTCTGCAGATAAAGTGAGTAATTATAGTCATTTAACATTCTGTCATTCAACTGCAAATTATGAGACTCCTTTTCATTTATTAACCAAATTACCATTTATTAACAACGATTATATTGCACAATCAATCACTGAACTGCTTATTGAACTATGATCAGTCTGCATATTTAAAATTATATCAGACCTCACAAAAGCACTTTATAATGTCACATATTGTCTTCAGCATTAGTTCACATATACATATATATATATATATATATATATATATATATATATATATATATATACACACACACACACACACACATATATATATATATATATATACACAACTGTTTTCAACATTAATAATAATTACAAATGTTTCTCAACCATCAAAGCATCAGAAAACGGTCGCTTTAAATTATTTTTACATGACCCGATATCGATGATTGTTGAGCAAAATTGTTAAAATAAAATTTCGAAAAACAACATTACTCAACAAATAATGAGCTTTTATTTATAGTGAACTCATGCTTATAATAATAAAATTACTACATTCTAAAACAAAAAAGTGTGCAGCTTTCGATTTAGTAACATAATATAGGTATCATAGTGTTATTTTAAGGCCACTCCACCCAGTGCTCTTTATAATGCATGCATGTGTGTGTGTGTGTTTGTGGGTGGGTGTGTGTGTGTGTGTGTGTGTGTCTGTCTGTCTGTCTGTCTGTACTGGATTTAACAGTTGAAAAACCATTACAAATATGGAATGTTCCCATATAGAAATATCAGTGTGCGTGCGTGCATGTGTTCATGTTCATGTTCATGCGAGCGTGTGCCTAAGCATGTGTTTTGGAACTTCCAGGTTGAGGTCTGTCTTTCTCACCTTAGGAGAGGGAAAACTTCAGCAGATGGCCAGCCTTTAGGGTCCATAGCACATTGTCACCACTGAATTACAGTCCAGGGGGAGATGAGATGCCTGATAACCTCCATCCCCTGGTTCCATCTGCTGAATCCTAAGCAAGGACACTGAACTCTAGGATGCACACAGTATTTCAGAATCCTGATGAGAAATTATTCATCGACTAGAGCAGAATCCCATTGCTGAGCTTGTCTTGTATATATTATCGGTCCGTTACCTAAGATATGCTACATTATGTTTACATGTCCATGCATGTATTGCTGTGCATATGATTTGGGTTTTATGAGTTTGTGTGCATGTGTGTGTGTGAGAGAGTGTGTGTTGCAGAGCTCTGATTCCTTCTCACCGCCAGATTGCTTTATACAATGGTACATTCTCAATGCAACAAGCACACTGATGAAGCTCACTCATTCCCCTGAACGCTGTTTGAGAGAACAAAAGCAAAGGCTTGAATGGAGAGTGATCATTACCGCTCTCGGTTGTTCATCCTCACTAAAAATAGGAATTTGTGACTCCTCACAGAAGCTTTCAATTCTCCTCACATGAATGACCCAAATACAATAGACGTAAAGCCCTTGTAATACACATTGCAAGAAGATGCAAAACAGCCTATTGTCTTTATTTGGGCAAGAGGCTGTTTTTTTTTTCTGTTCTTTTCGCCATGTACGTTTACCGTCAAAACATGAAAGCATCACAATAGAGCATCTAATTCTGATTGTTTTGCATCAAAGCTGCTCTTGTGCGTCAATGGTGAGGAAAGATGCCGTATCTAATTGCAGACACCACTCGCCTCTGTACTCGAGTATAATTTTGCACTGTCTCTGTTTGTCCTCGCAGTCACTGGATCCCTTATAAAGACAATTAATTGTGTGATAGTAGTCATTGCACAAAGCACATGTACAAATACTGAGAGGGTGTAATTGTAAGGCAGCACTTCCTGCGTTTTGTAGTTCTTTGTCCTATAAAGGCACAAAGGTGTGTCTGTAAGAAGATGTATGGAGAAATGTATCTGCAAAATCCAAACAATGGCAGCAGAGCCATGCTTCATAGAGTAGATGTTCCACGTGCCCATGACACATTAAAGATCTGAATCTGGTTTGTGTGATATCACGATCCCCTGCAGTTTCTTGCACTTTCAATTAAAGGGCAAATGATAATATTTCACACACACACACACACACACACACACACACACATATATATATATATATATATATATATAGTAAAATATTATTATGATGTAAAATAATGTGTCTCTTTTAATATACATTAAAATCTCATTGATTCCTGTGATGCAAAGCTGAATTTTCAGCATTATAACTCCAGTGTCACATGATCGTTCAGAAATCGTTCTACTATGCTGATTTGTTATCAGTGATGGAAGCTATTACCGTTTAAATAATCTGTTTTGTCTTTTAATATATTTACAAAATAATTTCTTTCTGTGGTGCAAAGCTACAGAAATCGTTTTAATATGCTGATTTGCTGCTCAAAAACATTTCTGATTATTATAGACATTGAAGACAGTTTTGCTGCTTAGTATATATATTTTTTTTTTTCTTTAACGAAATTAAAGAATATTTTGAAACATCATAAATGCTTCTGCTGTAATATTTGATCCCTTTATTACTGATTAAATTAATATCACTGTTGAGAAGTTTGGCTGTAATTTGTTTTATATGTTTTAGGACAGCATTTATTTGAAATAGAAATCTTTTTTCTGCCATGTTTGAACATTTTAATGCATCCTTACTGAATAAAAGTACTGATTTATTTAGAAGAAAAATAATAATTGTGCTACTTTAGTATATATTAAAAATGTATACAATATGTGACATGCATATAAGCAGCTGTTGTACAGTAGATATACAACAGCAACAATACAGAAGTAACACTAGTACACTAGTGCATTCTTTTTTATTTGATTTACATAGGGGGACCTCAAGGTAACCACAATTCAAAATAATTTATATTAATGTTTTTGGAGGGGTGGGGGATGTGAAGTCTGCTCCCCGGTGCGCTGAAGACCCTAACCAGGCGAAACCTCTCCTGAAAGAACAGCTGTTTCCACTTACATAATGGCAGCAAGATGTCACTTCATATTCTGGCTGGCGAAGCTGTCACAAGCCATTAATCCAGGTCCGTCCATGGGCCACGCTGTCACATCCAGCACCAGAGCGTGGTGGAGCCCGAGAAACAAACAGCCCTGTGTAGTGTAACCTACACAGCACTTTAAATGGATGTCTTACAACCTCACAGCTTTATGCCACCTTTTTCACCTGTCACAGGAGAGCCTGTCCTCCCATTATCGAATGGCACTCACAGACCATGTGACTGATAACATGCTGTATTCGGGCACATCCACACAATCTATGCATTGTCACATGTCGAAATAGCACATAATTATCAGGTAATTACATTGCAAAGGGGAGCTGTGACGTGTTCTTTCACTGGCACATATAAATTACCGTCTGTGGGGCGCACGGCATGTTTTCAGGATCCATTCTTGTTCTTCTCTCCCCTCACACTGTAATTAAGCAAGAGCTTTTGACCGTATTCTTTAAAAAGGTGGCCGTGGAGTCATATGTTCAGTTTTTTGAAGATACAATGACTTCTCTTTCTCCACATCATGAATAAATGGGTTGGATTTTGTTCAAAGCAGTGCCTTTGGTAATCACTGGATCTTTTAGGGATTTCATCTGCCCTCTACTGGCCAACAAGAAGAGGACAGATGCATTTCCACATTCTAGAGAGAGAGAAAAGAAGCTAAAGTAACTTGAAGCGCCATAAACATCGGTGTAATTGTGATACAGATTACTTGTGTGATCACTTTCAAGGCCACGTAATAAAGAATGATCCATGTTTTCTGTACGTCAAGTCACTGTTGTATCGATCAAAAGCTTTTGCTTTCGTCTGAATGCAACAGAAAGACCACAGCTTTTTCGTCCTTTGCTTTTCCCATGTCTCTAAAACCCTGCAGATACAAAATCTCACATTAACACGAGACCGCAGGAGTCCGGCTTCTTCTCTCCAGCAATGAATGCTTCATACAATCGGGACCCTATTACTGCATAAAACACACTGGCTTGTCAATGCATCTGAACCTTGCAGAGATCTAGAGCTCTTTAGAGTGTGTTGAAAGGTCATGGGATGTGATGAAGCACTGCTGGATGCTTTGGGCTGGAGCTTTTCAGATGTGTTGAGCAGCATCAATGTGTTAACAGTTTGAGGCTTTTCTTGGATGTGCAAAATGATCCCTTACACAATGTGCCAGCTGTTCCAAGTGGAGTAGAGGAGAATATTGCATTAGACATCATGGATCTGGGGAAGAAAATTCGGTATACAATACCCCATGCATCTGTTCCGATGTGCAGGTTATTTCTTGACACTTCCTTGCTGATATCCAGCTTCGGCAGGGAGAGATGCTTCCTTTTTGTTCCCTGTGTGTTGTAATATTTCTTGCCTACAGTAATCAAATATTAATGTTGAGAGAATCAAAAATGCCAGAGGCGGAAGAGATACTCCTGGCGTATGCTCGCGGATGTTAAAAGAAGATTCTTTAGCAAATCTGTAGAAATCTTTTCGTTTTGCGATCTACTCAGGGGAGAATGAATTGCGTCCGCTGATGACGTTATTCGCACACGCTGTTTGCATCATTGTAGTGTCACATTAACTGAAGGAAATGAGCAATTTTGGTGCATACTTCTTAAATACAAAATTTGTAGTGCAGTTCTCCACCAAGTGGTTCGGTTCTGAGTGCCACCACGATGTACACTAGTACGTTATGCTGGGATTTTACAATATTGCTCCTCCACTAAAGCCCAGACACCTGAATCAGCGCTTTGAAATGAATGTATGTCAGCTTATAACAGCACTCTTCATCACTGGAGAACTGCAGTGATCAGTCGATCTCCATAAACAACAATAATAGCATCACACTGTATTTATGGTTGGTCCACCTGTTGTTACAATCATATAAAATACAATTCTTACTCCGTTTTGTTGTTGTTGTTGTTTGTTTTTGTTTGTTTGTTTGTTTGTTTGTTTTTGTTTTTGTTTTTGTTTTTCCCCATTCATCTTTTTTTTATATGTAAATTTCAAGTTTTTTACTTTTATAAGAGTAACTTGGCTAAAGACATAAAATTTATTTATTCTAGCTTTACATAGAAGATCTACTTTTTGTTAAATAATTGTGGCACAAGAATTATTAAAAACATATTAATAAAGTCAGAAAACTGAGGTTTGCCATCATTTTAAACACAAACATCTCAATTATTATGATTTATTTATTTTCTAGCTGGCAATGTACTGGTTATCAGCTTTCAAATATTATTAATTATTGGGTTTCAATATCCTACAAAATATCTGTATCAGTACATCCCTAACTGTGATGTCACATTGTGAGTACAGCACATTCTAAAAACCAGCCACTTTTGCTAAATAGTTTGTACTATGCTTAATTTAATTCTGAAGTAATGATGAATTGTGAGTGGATGGTGAATAAGATGCATTTTTTTTTTTGTTGAAATACCATGTGCTAAATGGCACATTTTTTTAGTGCATTCAATCCTTAGTAACAAAAAAAAAACCTTCCTGATTGTAAATTTACTTTTGCTTGATGGTGCGTATTATTTTTGAGACCTTTGTATTTGGGTTAGAATATTAAATGTATCTGAGTCTTTAAAAAACATGACCGATTTTCCATTTTAAGGAAGACTTGCACTCCTTGGGTCAACATTTAATTGCTTTTTAAACGGCCGCCCTGCAAGCCAATGGGCAATTGAAGAGAGAGCACAAGAAAACAAGTAAATGAAAATTGTAAGATAAACATGGATTCATAATTGTTGTGGTGCTCATTTCTCTAGTGTCTGACCCTGGCCTGTTGTGTGTTGTAAAGTAGCTCCGTGCTGCTCAGCCCTGCTGTGTTTTGGCACAGGTGGTAACGACTTGACTAGTTCAGGGGTCAATTTCAATTAGCCTAGAGATTTTCTAACCCAGACTATATTAAGTTATTGACCTAATTAAAACTGAAGGTATAACTTGTCATAGAGTTTCTTGTGTCAGATTTCATGTAATGTAAACTCATTACGGCAATGCCTTTTTCTCCAGGAGGAAAACTCTTTATGGCCTGACCTTTCGTGGTGGTCATTGACAAAGCCATGATCCAGTGCAGATTTCATTAGGGAGAGAAACTCATCTTCATTGATCAAACTGAGAACTGGCTAGAGGGGCTCAGCAGGGCGTGGAATAGATGCGCACTGATCAAAGAGCTGCGAGCGCGCTATCAACAGGCCTTCGCCTTTCACAGGCTGTGAAGAGGAGAGAGCCCACATCCTTGCTACACTGTTAGAAATGTCTGTAAATTTAACAGTATTTAACTGTAAAATGAACTGTATTTTACTGTAGGACAGTTATACAGCATATTACTGTATTTTAAAGTTACATTTTGGGGAATACCCTCTTGGCGACACTAAATTACAGTATTTTTAATTTACTGTAAATCTAAATACAGTAAAGAAAAAATGAGCGCGAAACCTGACCAATCACAGATCAAGTTTTATTTCCCACTTGGAGAAAGAAGAAAACAAGAGCCACAGATGCAAAAAGAACCAGTCAGATGCAAAGGTGGGTACAAATATTACTTCTTTTACTTTAAATATATTATATCTTTGGTTTAACTAAAACAAAAATATAAATAAAAAAACGCTGCCACTGAACGGCGCGCAGTCACCTCACATTTATACTGTGAAGAGAGCTAGAGAGAGTTGTGGTGACACTGTGCAAACATTCATATTTCTTTCCTTTCTTTCCCTTTTCTGAACGTTTCACCGTCAAAATATGGACAATAACGGGTCTCTGCCTTGGGTTTGACCACTCCAGGAGCTGGTGAGTGTTCATGTCAACTGTTAGCCGAACAACAAAGCTTTCGTGGATTTAGCTTAAAGTCAGTCGGATTTTTTCCCGCTATTATCGCTTGCTGTTAACTGATTACCCCATATAAATGCACGTCATGCTTGTAGTGCTAGAGTAAAACCCGCAATGTTCGTGTCGTGAGCAAACACTGGCGTCTCTGTGGAGACATTATACGCCTTTATTAATCATGACAAAGGGCATAAAAACACGGCGAATTTAAGGTTTTCGTGTGCAGTTCCTGAATGCCCATACACTTTCCAAAGCCTCTCCGCCCCTCAGTCTCACATTTAACGTTACCTTAAACACATAAAGTTAAGGAAACTAAACAACCAAGAGAAAAATGTCTACTTCAAATGTAACATTTGTTCTGTACATCAGCATCGGGAGAATAACATAATCTCGTTCGCGAAAATGCGCCGCAAATGGCACAGAACATAATGGAAATGTTTTCAGGGGACCCCAGTAAGTGACGAACCCGACTGTGTACATCCAATGCGCGATCAACGGCTGTCCGAATTCATTCACAGCTTCAAGTGAACCGTATTAGTGGACTAATGTAGAAATGAGTGAATGAGTGTTAAGGGGGCGATTACGGATTTAGCCAACGTAATTTCCTCATTATTTTAACCTGGGATGTTCTCGTGACAAAGCAGCATGGTGTCTATCAGCTTAATAGCTGTACTTAGGACATAAATGTCTTATTATTGCTGTTAAAATAACTGTTGCAAATAAATATATTTTATACAAAAAAGTTTTCGTAATATGCTTTATCTGTGTGTGTCTCAACTTTAAAATTAGCTGTTTCATCTTTGGACCCTACATTACCTTACATTTCTTACCTATGAAACTAATTTAAACATAACATTACAATTTTTTTTACAATGTTACTAATGTATAGATTAATATCTCACCCTCATGTTCTTTTTACATTTTTTATATTGCATATAAAGTTGTATGTCATAAATATGTAATCTCTGTATTTTTTGCAAGAAAACAAAAGTAGACGTTGAGTACTAAACATTCTCCATCCGGGTTCGTCACATATTGGGTCCCCTGGAAATATTTCCATTGTGTTCTGTGCCATTTGCAGTGCATTTCTGTATTTGGTTGTGTTGTGAATATTTGGTTGTTTTGTTAGACATTTTTCACATCAAATGATCTAACTTTTTTTTCTGTTATGTAAAGGTTAAATGTTAACCCTGACAACAGCAAGTGCTCCTCAAAGTTCCACGTCATCAAAAGAAGTGGGAAGATGGTGCAAAGGAAGAACTCTGGTCTGAACCCTCATGTATCCTCCTTCATTAAAGGGATAGTTCACCCGAAAAATTAATTCACCCATTAATAACTCACCCTCATGTCGTTCCAAACCCGTGAGACCTCCATTTATCTCCTCTGTCCCTCCATTGAAGCTGTGTGTTCGGTCTGCTGTCCATGTCCAGAAAGGTAAGAAAAACATCAAAGTAGTCCATGTGACATCAGAGGGTCAGTTAGAATTTTTTGAAGCATCGAAAATACGTTTTTGTCCAAAAATAGCAAAGACTACAACTTTATTCAGCATTGTCTTCTCTTCCGTGTCTGTTGTGAGAGAGAGTTCAAAACAAAGCAGTTCGTGATATCCGGTTCGCGAACGAATCACTCCATGTAATTGGATCCTTTTGAACCAGTTCACCAAATCGAACTGAATCATTTTAAACTGTTCGCATCTCCAATACGCATTAATCCACAAATTACTTAAACTGTTAACTTTTTTTAATGTGGCTGACACTTCTGAGTTCAAACAAACCAATATCCCGGAGTAATTCATTTACTCAAAAAGTACACTGACTGAACTGCTGTGAGGAGAGAACTGAAGATGAACACCGAGCCGAGCCAGATAACGAACAATAGACCGACTCGTTCACGAGTCAGCCACATAAAAAAAGTTAACAGCTTAAGTAATTTGTGAATTAATGCGTATTGGAGACGCGAACAGTATAAAATGATTCAGTTTGATTTGGTGAACTGGTTCAAGAAGATCTGGTTACATCGAATGATTCATGAACTGGATATCACAAACTGCTTTGTTTTGAACTGTCTCACAACAGACCCGGAAGAGAAGACAATGCTGAATAAAGTCGTAGTTTCTTGCAATTTTTGGACCAAAATGTATTTTCGACGCTTCAAAAAATTCTAACCGACTCTGTGATGTCACATGGACTACTTTGATGATGTTTTTCTTACCTTTCTGGACATGGACAGTAGACCGTACACACAGTTTCAATGGAGGGACTGAGAGCTCTCTGACTAAATCTAAAATATCTTAAACTGTGTTCTGAAGATAAACGGAAGTCTCACGGGTTTGGAACGACATGAGGGTAAGTTATTAATGACCTAATTCTGATTTTTGGGTGAACTATCCCTTTAAGGAGTTTCTGGATTTCAGCTGGCAAAACTATTAAGCTACTAAGAGCAAATACATTCTACACAGGAGTTTTCTGAATTTGTAAATTTTTAAGATTGTTCTTATGACTGAATCTGTTCATGTCTGTTGTTTTAAAATGCTCTTAATATGAAACTTTTATGTATAAATGAAATGTATTCAAGTTTTTGGAAAACTGAAAGTACAATCTGCAAGAATATTAAAATGTTATTTCAAGTATTACAATTTATAACCAATAAAAGAAGTTAAACAGTCTTTTGTTTCTTTTTATAGTTTTTACTACTGAGACATGAGACCTGTTGAAATACAATAATTTGTAAAGTTTTACAATACATAATAAAAGTGAACCAATTACAGTAAATTTCACAGTGTAAAGTAATATTTTATTGTATTAAAATATATAAAAGGAGAAAAAAAACAATTGTGTTTTACAGTAAAAAAATATATTACTGCAAATGCATTTACAGCAAGTTAAATGGTACTGTAAATATGAATACAGTATTTTTACTGTAAGTTTAATTTACAGTAAGTTACTGGCAAACTGCTGCCAGTAAGTTACTGTAATTTCTACAGGAAATTTTTTACAGTGTAGGAAAGCGTATCGGACACTATCTATATATACACATAGCTATCTACATACGTGCTGCCATTCAAAAGTTTGGGGTCAGAAAGACATTTTAGGAAAGATGCATTACACATGCAGCCAATCAGCATTTTAGAATGATTTCTGAAGGATCATGAGAAACATTCATTCAAAACTAGCTGTTGTTTCCCCATATGACTGCAGAATATGTATATTATAAATGGCCCTGCAACACATTGGTTAGCTTGTGTCCAAATAGTGATATTCTCAGGACTTTCTTAATTATTTAAACCTTACTGATTTGCTTTATTTCATTTCTGCACGCCTCAACCATAAATACACAAGCCTGCTCGAGAGAGAAAGCCAGCACACTCGTCTATTGTTCGCCTCATTTTGGATTCTCATTTAAAACGGAGAAAAAAACATCAAAGGCAAATAGAAGAGGACATGAATTAATTAACAATTTGAAGTGAACGTATGTACACAGACCGCTGTGGTGAATTGCTATTCATTTGGAATAAGACACTTATCACAGCTTTGCAGACAGCAAGAAACACCTCACACGAAGTTGTATTGACACAAGCAGGCAATAAGAAAATTCTTGAACGAAAAGAAGAATTATTCACTTCAGAAGCTTCTTTAGCTCTTCAAAAAGAACCCGACATGCTGCTGAAATATTCAGTGAAATTAATAATATCACGCGTTCGTGCTGCTTCATAGCCCATGGCCATGGTTTACTTTCTATTTATAGTTAAGACGGGCCCCGTGATTTTTCTTCCGGTGACCTTCCATCTAAACCTGTTCTCCGTCAGCCCCCCGTGAGCCTTGTACACGGGGTTCATTCGCGCCTCGCCCAGCGAATTCGCAGATTCAGAGGCTAATTTTGTTTGTGCATTATTTGTCAGTTTTATTTTCATTAACTTCTGGCTGTGATGATTGATGATCTAACAGATGCTCCATAAATCAGCGCAGACTTTGGCCATCACTTAAAACATCAACTGCAGCATTCGATATAAATGAAGATGAAACTCTTGTTGGAGCGCTTTTTAATGACTTGACTTTACTTTGCTCGCAACTTATAAGGAGCTGACACTTGAAGCATTGGAGCAATCTGCGCCCATTTACAAAGTTCAATACCCCAAACACCAGCTCACCGGTGTCCCCTCACTCAATATTTTAGGCCATAGCAAAATGTATAGTATTTTTCAAATAAAAAGGCAAGGGGAAAAACTGCAAAGGGCGTGCAACCACTATAAATGGTAATTGTCCTACTTTACTGTGCCTTGTATGAAACACAGTCCAGTTTATAAATGAGACGTCTGCGAGCTCCTCTCCCGGCGCGCTCCTGTTTCAAATCATGCGGCCTCTGCTTTTAACTTTAAAGGGTGCCTGTCACCATGCCTTCCTCCTTCAAACGTTTGGGTGTAGCGAGGGCTTTCTCCACTACTTGGCTATGTGATTCTCCATCATTCCCTTAATGTGGGGTTTGATGTCTGAATATATTTCACTAATGGATCATAAATAAAAATGACCCAGGTCAGCCACAAGCAAATTAGTAAATTAGTTTGCAGCTTGGCAGAGAGATGGATAGAGTGTAGTCAACCTACACCAGTCAAGCAGAACCGTGCTTTGAGATGAGCAGCTGCCTTCAACCAAACACTGTACATCACAAAAGAAACAAAGGGTCCCTCTTAAAGAAGGGAATGTGATATTAATATAATGTTTCTCTTCCTTCCATCTGCAATGACATGTCTTTCTGTCTTTTTTCATTCCTTTCTTCAGTATAATGACAGTTATTTCATTATTTTTTCTTTATTTTCAAGTTTTTTTCTTTGTTGTCATCTTTAATGTTTTTTTTGTTTGTTTGTTTTGATCTTTTATTTTGTTTCCTTCTTTCTTTCTTCCATACTTTCTTTTTCTTCCTTTCTTTCTTTCTTTCTTTCTTTTTTTCTTTCTTTCTATTTACTCCCTTCCTTCCCTTCTTCTATAATCTTTTTAATTTATTTCTTTCTTTCTTTCCTTCCTTTTATCTGTGATGGCATCTTTCTTTTTTTCTTTCATTCTTTCGTTCTTTCTTTCTTTCTTTCTTTCCTTCCTTTTATCTGTGATGGCAGCTTTCTTTTTTTCTTTCTTTCTTTCGTTCTTTCTTTCCTTACTTTTATCTTTGATGGCAGCTTTCTTTCTTTCTTTATTTCTTTCTTTCCTTCATTTTAACTGTGATGGCAGCTTTCTTCCTTTCTTTCTTTCTTTCCTTCCTTCCTTTTAACTGTGACGGCAGCTTTCTTTTTTTCTTTCTTTCTTCATTTCTTTCTTTTTCTTTCCTTCCTTTTAACTGTGATGGCAGCTTTCCTTTTTTCTTACTTTCTTTCTTTCTTTCTTTCTTTCTTTCTTTCTTTCTTTCTTTCTTTCTTTTTCTTTCCTTCCTTTTAACTGTGATGGCAGCTTTCTTTTTTTTCTTTCTTTCTTCATTTCTTTCTTTCTTTCTTTCTTTTTCTTTCCTTCCTTTTAACTGTGATGGCAGCTTTCTTTTTTTCTTTCTTTCTTTATTCCTTTCTTTCCTTCCTTTTAACTGTGATGGCAGCTTTCTTTTTTCTTTCTTTCTTTCTTTCTTTCTTTCTTTCTTTCTTTCTTTCTTTCTTTCTTTCTTTTTTTCTTTCTCTCTCTCTTCCTCTCTCATCTGTAATGACACTGCTTGGCATTTCCGCTGCTAGTTACCCAGAGTTCATTTCCTGACAGTCTGAGCTGGGGCATATCCAATAAAAAAAAAAAAAAAAACTGGAAGGAATATTCAATATTGCACCTCCACAGAGGATCCATGTTTTGTCATCCCTGTCGTCTTTGTTCTTGACATTTCTAGGGTGCAAAATGTCTATTATGACTTTACACCGCTATGTTTCACATGAATTCACATTAACACATTTCCAGAGAAATGATCATTTGTGCTTTCAGCTAGTGATTTCAGTCCATTATTCTGGTCATGAACCAGCCGTAGCAGGTTTAAGACTCTGATGATGCAGCACAGGAAAGGGGAAATAGGCAGGAAGGAGTAAAAATGTCAAACTCAATGAATTCATCTTGGTAACATGTATACAGCGTACCATTTTCAAACCGCTGCGGAGGAGAGCGCTGTGCTCTTAATGGCCAGCGTATTTGATTATGTGATTCTTGCGTACAATAAACCGAATTACTATAATTTAGTGTTCAATATGGAATATACTAGACTGTACAGAGATGGACGTTGTGACCACAGAAAAGGCTTGTGCAAAATTAATGTCACTATCTGTTTGCAACCACATCATTTCATGTTATTGCTGAGCTGGGGAATCGAAAATGAAAACTCTTATCTGTGAGTGTTGTATTGATTGAAGGTGGTAAGGTAAAGATTTTCAGATAGTCAATTACTACATTTAGATAGCACTCTTTTTGTCATTTGTTCTCTCTGTGTGATACAATCGCCGCAGAACAGAGTGGTTCTATGTTGTTATACTGTGCTTTCATATAGTATCTCTATGGCACATCACACCAAAACACTATGAATCTAAAAAATATATTTTTTTGTGTGTGTGTGTCTGTGTGTGTGTGTTTAATTTAGATATGTATATATGTATATGTATGTATTGCATTTCTCTGTTGATGTATGGAACTGTATATTGCTTGGATTTTCCTAGTTTGTTGGCCCATGAAGACTGACTGTTTTAGAGCCCATAATAGGCTATTTTTGGATGTGGCTCCAGCGATTCCTGACAGCGTATTCGGCACATGCAGGGTGAATCAGGGAATCATCAGAAATCAACTTTTTCTATCATCTCAGAGCAATTGACTGATGATTCACTGCGACATCTCTGCTGATTTCCAAATGAAAAGCAGGAGCTTGCTGAATAAACATTCAGCTGATTGGCACCACATCGAGTTCATGGATTCTTTGATTGCGCACCAGTTATATATTATCTATTTGTGGCATTATGCAAAAACGTATTCATGTCTGAGCCATGCTAAAGGCTACTGTGGCAAAGCTGTGTGGGGTGAATTTAGCTAAATTATTGTACCACTTTACTATGTGGTATTTATTTACAACCTGCAATCAACTTTAACCAGACCTAATGGGCACCAGTAGAGCACTGCAGTTAAATGAAGTCATTAATTACAATAACAAATAAAGAACAAAAAAATAAACAGATAAAGATCAAATGAGAGAGTTTATTATTTGCAGTATTTATTCAGAAAATATTATAATAATTATAATAAATGTATTAACGGATTAATTCACATGTCTGTGTATAGCGAACAGTTTTTCTGTATAGGGTGAATTCATTAAATTGCTGTTCCACTCAACAATGTTGTATTTGTTTACAACCCACAATCAACTTTAACCAGTAGTGCTTTATAGTTGCACTTAAATTAAGTCATTCATTAAAATAAACAAATAAAGAGCAAACGAGAGAGTTGAATCATTTAAAATGAAATATAAATATTTTCTAAAAAATATACATCTTTATCTATCACGTCTTATCAATTTAAAGCATCCTTGCGTCTTTTTCTCAAAAAAAAAAAGAAAGAATAAAAATTTTCTGAAGCCAAAATTTTGAACGGTAGTGTATGTTGTTAAAAAAAAAAGTTTTCTATTTTAAATAAATAATCTTTTTTTTTACTTTTTCTTCATCAAATAATCATGAAAAGAGTATCACAGGTTCCAATAAAAAAAATTAAGCAGCACAACATTTTCCAGCACTGATAATAAATCTGCATAGTAGAATGATTTCTTATGGATTATGTGACACTGAAGACTGGAGTAATGATGCTGAAAATACAGCCTTGCATCACAGGAATCAATTAGATTTTAATGCATATTAAAATAGAAAAACATTATTAAATAATATTTCACAATACTAAATTTTTCTTGTATTTTTGATCAAATAATTGCAGCTTTGATGAGCATAACAAACTCCTTTAACGCACATAAAAAATCGTTCTGATCCCAAACTTAATTAACCTAATGTGCACCATTTAAATTCGTTAATTAAGTCATTAATTAAAATAATAAATAAAGTGCAGAAACTAAACAAATAAGTAGCATATAAGAGACAGTTCATTCCTTTATATGCACTGTTTTTTATCCATAAATGAATGTTTTCAATACACATGCAAAAAAATATATATATTTGAAATGCATGCATATTGTAAGACATGATTTATTTATTTATTTTTTTAATGTACAACCATACATGTATAATTATACATGGTGCACATACATCAGTCCCATTTTTTTTTCAGTCTGTGATACGTGACTCTATCCAAACAGCCGAGTCCACCAATACATCTCGAGGCCAAATCATGTCAGCATTTTTCAGAAATCATGTTAACATATTATTCTGTCCACATTCATTTACTTCCCCAGCCTCCATGAAGGTGAACAAGCATTCCCATTTAGATGCTGAGGGGTTCAACCTAAATTAAAAAGTATTTTTAAATGGAGCCCAGACCGGTCCATACCAAGCAGCTGTCTATATGCAGCTCTCCCCTGTTACGCTCAAGGTCACAAGGGGCGAAGAGTTTTAATTGAAAATGAAATTGTCTACCTGATGGGTTCACCTAATTATGAAATATTAGAGTGGAGAGCACGGATCAGGAACGTGAGAAATTATGAAGGGATCACCTTGGAATATTACGCTGTGTGAACCTTCGTGCTGACCAATGGCAACTAATCTTAGCTTCAAATTAAAGCCTGCGCTCTCTATCCTCAAACCAGAATCACAAATCCCACGAAATAATGAACGTAATCTAAAGGCCTCCGTCCTCCGTAAAGCCCGCTCCTCGAACACTATTGGTTTCGCGAGGAAGCATCATTATCATACATATGATGTGGGTTTCTGTATAGGCGGCGAGTGGGTCACCGAATGGGCTTTGATGACAAGCGGCGACACTAAGCCTCATCCCCGGCTTCACAACATGATGACAAAAGCATATGACATTTGGAGTATGGAGTTTCTGTCTTTCCATGCCATCACCGAGACACGCTAATGGGTCCTGACATTACAGCTGTAAGAGATGCCAAGCATAAAATGTGACAGACAAAGGGTTATCTGAGGAGAGGAAAATACCTAGAACCCGACGACACCCGCTCTGGCACTGCAGGACAAATGACCAGGGCTTATCTAGGGCCGGATAGAGACACAATCCAGTACGTTCGGTGTTAATGTTTGATAACGGTTGCCTCAGGCAGGACACAAAAACTCAGGGCAATAAGGTCAATAGGTTTCGGGCAGTCTATTGAACACAACCCTCTGGCTATTTTCTATTCCTTACACTCTCTGGAAGTCTTGTCCTTCTGAGCTGCCTTCATCATGACTGGGTGTCTTTTTCCAGAATCGTGCTGTGTTGGCTTCCTTTGAGGCCTGGACCCATGTGTACCTGGCTCTTTTGAGTTTGCTTACGTATTGATCGCCATACTGTATTTATATTTCATGTTTCGGCCTTTCGAGGGGCAAACTCTCTTCGGCCCGCCGCGATAAACATCATGGGAAATGGCCAAAGCCATGTCAGAGTGCTTTAACATTTGTCCTGCGATTCGGTTAATCCTGCACATAAACAAAGAGGAATGCTGAGAAGCTTTAGAGGAATAATAGTGGTTTTCATGTGCATTAGTAAGTGAAATGACTTCATGTATTCGATTCTTTTTTCTTCCTCATTTCCCCTTATTGCCTCGGACCTAAACAACAAACGGAAAGCATCAAACAGCATCTTTTCTGTTCTATAAGCCTGGCAGCTTTGGGTCTGTACATGGTTTAGTTAAACAGTTGACTTTTTTATGAACTAAGATCTTCCCGTGTACATAAAAGCCAAAAACCGCATCCTTTCCTTCTTAAATACTCATTATCGTAACTTAGTTACTCTAGTATAACTGTAAATAAACACATACATACATTTATTTTAGCTCTGAGGTGAACAATAACCGATTACATATTATTATACCCCACTTTGACCCAAATTCATGCCTGGATGTTGCGTTTTAAAATTACTTGCCTCCAAATGCAAAATGAGTTTTTGATATCTTGCTCTGCTCCTTAACTCTCTTTGTGGATCTCTCTAGTATGCATGTGCGTAAATGTATATGAGTTTGTTTGTAGGATTGGCTGATAATAAATATTCTGAGACGCGATGTAAAAACTACGATTTTATGGCATATTTGAGAAATAAGGATCTTAATATACTCGCTGCAGATCGTGTGATTGCTTGTGAGGAATGGGCTGCTGGTCTAACACACGTCTCTTCTATATTCTGGGCTGAGCCGAAGTGCTGGTGACAGGCGTTTGACAGGTAGACAGTGGAGTGGAGGGGAAGAGAGTGGAGGAAAAACATGTCTTTGGAAGAGGAGCCCTGGAACTGTCTGCTGTATGGGCACTCTAAATATATTCTTATGAAGCCATACATACAGCGCGTTCATCTCAACACAGCAGCATTGTGCAGTTGCAACTGAATAATGCCATACTGTTGTGAAATATTAATATCTGTGGTGGTGCTTTACAGTGAAGCATCATTACTTTATATAATGCTTAACTGGTCATTAGTGGATATACCTTTTAACTGTTGAAATGTCATGGAATTTGATTTATGCTCGCTCATAATGCATTCATATTTAAACATTCAATTGTACTTGCTTAACAGAACACTTTCTTATACAACTTAGCAAGCAAGCATGTTTTATCATGTTTTAATTTGTAAAAGATTTATGGAAAACAAACATCTGGGGGAGGGGGTAATTATTGATTTTGCTCCAAACAAATGTGTTAATTTGCTCCAACCTAACTTTTATTAAATATACACATATCTTGAGAACACAACCTCTTCAAATCTGTCTCCATCACTGGACCTCATTCATGAAGCAAGCATTTTTGTGTGAATTGTTCATAAATCTATTCTGAAATATTTTTTTCAGATTCATTGAAAGTATTTATATTTTCAAATTGTTAGGCAAACTAATGATGCATTGCATTTTAATAACACCATTTACCATAAAACACACAATAACAAAATGAGTTAACCAATTAAATCATAGAAAGATTATCAAAAACAGTAGTCGTTTTAATCTAGTATTTGTCTGCAAGAACACTTTAAATGAATAATGTTTGTGTTAGGCATAAGGCCAATTAGTCTCTTTTGCATATATGCATAATACTGGAGCCAAACCTGAAAAGAGACTCCTGAAGATTCCACAACACTTCTGTACACGCAATCCAAATAGTTGTAATTTGTTGGCGGATGTTATGAATTTTGAATGAGTATGTATATGCACACTCTGTCTGGGATTCATTAACATACGTTTAACTATTAATAAATCTGAGGTAGTACATTTTTTTTTTTCAACCAAGGAAAGAGTTTACCTGCCAATGATATTAGATTTACTATTTCCAAAAGTTTTCTAGGCCCACTGTTGGACTTCTGACGTGCCGCTATACCTCTGGACTACGGAAAGAAAATGCAAGAGGTTATAATGACAACGGCACAAAATATTCAAATATTCCAAAACTGATGGAATGTCCCCTTGATGCCTGAAAGACTTTCTGTTCCCTGCGGAGCAGAGGCAGGCGAAGAGTCCCGGGTCAGGAGCAGGAGCAGGGATGCGGCTGCCTCTCTGTTTACAAGAAAGTGAGAAAAATGGCTTCTTTTGCAGAGAACAAGGGAAGCAGAAATGTGAACATTTTAGAGCAGCTTAAGAACTTTTTTCATTTTTGAAAATGTGATTTATTGAAATCATCATACCCCTTGAGGTGTCTTTAATAAATCGCAGGCTGCTGTCACAAAGCGAGTCACTAAGCTTTCTGTTTTTTACAGCGGCGATGCCAAATAATTCGTAGATCCATCAGAGCTATAAAACAGTAGCTCAGACAACACCCCCTCGGTGTTGGGAACTGCTCGAAGCACCTCAAATGGACGCCCCACACAGCACTCAAGCTATTCTTAGCTCTTTCTCAGAGAATTGGACGAGGCCCTTCCTTGAATCAGATGTTGAATAGAAAGCGCATCGCTCCGAGGCATATATCACGTACACAAAGAGACCCTGAAGGTTGTTTATTAAATATTCCTAGCAGCTAATTAACCACCTCCACTTCTTGGGACTGCCATTGTTAACGCTTCCATCGTTTGCAGGTACATTTATTTTGCGAGACAATGGACTGAGCGTGGCAGCTGGCCTTCTGTCCTGCCAGTAAAGGCTTGAAAGATGGCCCACCTCTGATGCCATGTACTCACTATCTGTCTGACCATAGAGGCAGTTACCAAAATATATTGCTGAGGGGAAAAGAACAAATCTCTGGTGACTAACAGATATATTGCAGATCCGGAGGCATAGTTTATTCCCTCCCATCCCAAAGGAATTTATTTGATAGTAAAGACTGTTGCCCACTGGTGTTCTTGAATATGATGCTTCTGTGGCGGTGCAAACGTACACCTGCTCCGCGTGAATTTGCCGTGTAAACCAGTTTTGGATCTTTAATGTTATTTTCCTCATATTTGATCCCTAACGGAATGCCTGGTAGCCTATCTGCAGATGTCCTCGGCAAGCCTAAAAACATATTTTGAGGACTAGCAATGGTAACGGAGTTCAAATCAGCCACCATGGAGAACATCCCAGCTTTACAAACTGATATGAATGGCGAGTGAGTTTTGGAGGAGGCAGTGCGTGGCTCTGTCTCTGCCCTTACCTCCAAAGCTTTCCGTAATCTCTCACACATATTGCTTCATCCATCTTTGTTATCTCTTCATAAGAGCACCGGCTCTGTATACAAGGCGGATATTTTACCCCAAAGAAATTGTTTCCTTCCTTTTACATTTCAAAAAGTGTTGTCCATTGAACATTTCACTTTACTGGCAGATTTCTCCACGTATGTAAATTTGGCATTTACTTTGCTTTTTTGTCCAGAGTGGAGGTTTGTGTGTCTATATCATTCTTTCTTTCTTTCTTTCTTTCTTTCTTTCTTTCTTTCTTTCTTTCTTTCTTTCTTTCTTTCTTTCCATCTTTCTTGTATTAAAAGGACAGTACAATAAATGTATACAAGTCAATAAAGATAATGACACAATAAATAATACAATATAATAAACGATCACTGCTGTTCAAAAGTTTGGAATCAGTAAGATGTGAAATGTTTCATATGCTCATCATCAAGGCTGCATTTGATCAGCAATACAGAAATAAAATATATAATTATAAATTATAAAATTAAAAACGAATATTGTGAAGTATGATTGCAATTTAAAATAGCATTATTCTATGTTAATATATTTTTGTATGTATTTTATTACTGTGATGCAAAGCTGAATTTTCAGCATCAATACTCCAGTTTTCATTGTCACATTATCCTGCAGAAATCATTCTAATATGCTGATTTATTATCAATGTTGTTTTTGCTGCTTAAGTAATTCATTTATTTGAAACCTGTGATACTTTTTGTGGGTTCTTTGATGAATAAAAAATTTAAAAAAGCAGCATTTTCTTTTTAATATATAGAAATCTTTTGTAACAATATAAGAGACCATTCAAAAGTTTGTTCTGGAGTTTTATTAATGTTTCTTTTCTTTTCTTTTTTTATTTAGAAATTAATTCATGTTTTTTTTCCTGCAAGGATGTTTTAAACCAGTTAAAATAAAAAATACAAATAATAATAGTAAAAGAATAAAAAGCGATGGTAAAAGTATAGTAAAGACTTATATTTTTAGAAAAAAAAATGTTTTGAATAAATAGTGTTCTTTTAACTTGTATATATAGATATATGCATATAAAGTATTAATTTCATCAACTATTGGCAGAACTATTTACAGTGAAGTCATGAAGAGCAAATGTCATTAATATGGTAAAATAAAAGGTGATAAATATGACGAACTTACACAAAGACATATTTTAACCTTAGATTTCGATCTGGCATATTGTAAGTTGTCACAAACACATAAGCAGTCATCATTGGGCATTTTACCATTTATTTTTGTATGTGTGTTTTTCCAGATTTCAGATTGTGACTGAATGTATTGCTTCTCTTCACATGCTGACCCATGTACACAATAAGTCCTGCTGGCGGGGAGGGAGAGCGCAGCATGGATCTTGTAGCGCTCTCTATGTTATTATCATGATCAGTGCTGATTGCTGATTGTTATGGTGTTTGCACCTCTCTTCTGTTCAGCCCATGCTGTGTGTTTGGGCAGTGCTGATTGTGTTGATGCTAAAACCCCCTCCTCTTGTCTTTCTAATGGAGGAGAGGCCTGAACACAGCAGACGAGAGGAGAGGTAGGACCACACCAGACAATCAAGACCATGGGAGAGGTAGAAAAAAAGAGAAAAAGTCAAGTCAAGTCAAAAAAAAAGAGGCTCAATTTCCTTTCTCACCTTAAAACACATGGAGAGAGGGATGTTTGGAAAGATAATACGGCAGCATCTTATTCTTCGAGCGTGTGAGTGGCAGTGTGGAGATTTGCTTATTTTTTATTTTTTTATTTTTTTATTTCCAGATCAGACACCAAATGGATTCTTTTATCGGCGGCTTGTTTTTAATCAACACTAACAAAAGAAAAGACGACGGAGAGAGTTTGACCCGCCGTGTTTTGGGGGACAAGCTCTTTCTGTGGTCATTTTGTCCTTGATTTTGTTCTTTTATTTGTTTTGCTGTTTTAATCTCAGCCAAGTCAATAATATTCTTTGTTGTCTGAAAATGGTGTGTCGGGGAAAAAAAAAGGTCTCCCTCTTTTGTTGAAATTACCTGCCTGTGACTTCTCTCTCCTCAGGACTCGGGGATGAAGTAATCATTAAATGTTATTTTCTGCCCGCAATTACTTTCCGTTGCATTGGGTCAAACACAGCATGGATAGAGAGGAGAGTGAAGTGGGCTGGAGAGGCGGTGTGCGAGCGAGGAAAAGAGGAAGTAGACTTGAAGAAGTTTAATATATCTGGGCAATCAGTGACATACACGACCGTTCAAAAATGTGATGTTTTAATGTTTTGAAAGAAGTCTTAAATGCTTACCAAGGCTGCATTTATTTGATCAAAATGTACTGCAAAACAGTAGTACTGTGAAATATTATTACCATTTAAAATAGCACTTATCTATTGAAATATATTTAAATAAAATTAAATTTATGCATTTAGCAGATGCTTTTATCCAAAGCAACTTACAATGCATTCAGGCTATCAATTTTTACCTATCATGTGTTCCCGGGGAATCGAACCCCCAACCATGCGCTAGCTTACTTGCAAACGCAACGCTCTACCAGTTGAGCTACAGGAACACTAAAATTATTACACTATAGCTACATGAACTATTATATTTAAATTATAATTTTCAACATCGTTACTCCATTCATCTGTGTCACATGATCTTTCAGAAATCATTCTTATATGCTATTAATAGGACAGTTTTCCCCCCTGAAATGACCAAAGACTTACACCAACACTCAAGCTGCTACTGCAAATGACCAGATTAGAAATATGATAACAACTTTTATTTAAAAATGAACTTAAGTATATTCACATTACAATAAATGCACATCTAAAGTTGCACATATATAAAAGAACTCAAATTTACAAAACATGTAGAAACATTTCAAATTAATTTACCTTTTTTTTTTCATCCAAGCATAATATATTTCATTGTATGGACACAGACAGCTATAGGTCACACTTTAAAAATGCTGTATGTACACTGAAACCATGTGTGCTCTTTACAAAAAAAAATAAAAATAAATAACTACCTTATATTCCAGCCATTTTTGCTATTAGTTTAAACCAAGTGGTCCCGAGGTGATTTTTAGTGGATGGATGAAGTCAGTTCCCCTTAAGTTCACACGGGTGTCCTATAGCACAGTCTATTTATCACAGAAACATTCCACTAAAGTTTGACAACCATAAAGAGTCCAAATCATTCTTGTCTTACACCTATTATAGAGTTTCAAAAGCTTCTAACTCAGACAAAAGCACATTTTTAGAGCACTGGTAGATTGGTAGCGTGTGACGAATCGCTGTACTGGAGAGGCTGTTTGTAAAGCCCTTATATGGAGATGGTTTGTGCTTGTATTATGCTAATTATCATATTCATGCACACGCTCACTCATTTTATCACTGTTAGAACGAAAGTAACACATTTATGCATGCATGCACCTGGAATATTTTTGCACATAAGA
The DNA here is from genome assembly GCF_023724105.1 of Carassius gibelio. Classification (NCBI taxonomy): domain Eukaryota; kingdom Metazoa; phylum Chordata; class Actinopteri; order Cypriniformes; family Cyprinidae; genus Carassius; species Carassius gibelio. The sequence goes on along the minus strand of NC_068409.1, from coordinate 19,537,241 downwards.
ACATTTATGTGCAATGATTAGTGAATGAGGCCTGTTGTGACTGCTAGAAATGCAAGGCCAACTTTTCTCATTGCTGCACTGTGAAATATGCACCTTGATTAAAAATGTGTTGAGGTGCCGTCAGTCGACTCCGCCCTTTTGGGAGGACAGGCATATTTTATACCAGTTAGCTTGTGAAACATAGCACATCCTTGTACTGCCACAGCGGTTTCCATTTCATAAGGATTGAGTCAATGAGATCTGGTTTGAAAAGCTAAATAAAAATTTGTTTAAGTCAATTAAATAAATGCACATTATTTGGTAATGATTTATAAGACTTGATTCATCTGTAGCCTATCAGAACTATATAATCACTGTGAATGCAGTGTGTAAACAAACTTAGTAATTGTCTAATTAAATAGAAAAATGTCTCGTCAGTAACACAGACAGGTCAGTGTTGTTGTTCTGAATGTATCTGTATGAGAGCACTCTCGTGTTGTAAGCAGTGTCTGTGGTGCAGGTGTGAAAGAAGATAAACAAGTAGCAAATTGAGAAGATACTGTCTGAAAGTCTGAACATTTGCCAGGCATAAAGCGCATGCTTTTCTTTGTAAAATGCTCTTTTTCATGAGGAGAAATCATCTGTGCCAGATTTTTATTCAAATACAGGAAACAGCACATGTGTTGCCCTGAAGTTTTTTTTTTTTTTTTTTTTTTTTTTACTGCCGACTAACAGATGGCGGGATGTGTACTTTATGTATTCAGGGGGCCATTATTCAAAAAACACCCCATTATGTGCTGGACCCCAGAGCAATCGTGAATTACAACTTTCCCCTGAAACTGTCATGCTGTTTGTCAATCGGTCATTTAATCTCAGCAAGGGCATTCTTCATCATAGACGATATATAGATTTCCACAACACTCTCTATATATATTTTTTTATTTTTTTATTCATTCGAGTCAATAATTATACTAAATTAGTAAAGATATTAGTAAAGAAACGAATTGCATATGCTGATTTATCAATCAAATTAATCACAATTAATCACACATATGAATATTTGCTAAGAAAGAGTGGGTGCCGTCAGAATGAGAGTCCAAAAAGCTAATAAAAACATCACAGTAATCCACAATATTTTAGTCCATCATTAATTTCTTGTGCTTGATGGTGCTTAATCTGTGCATATTTCTATATATTCTTGGTATATTTATTTAAGGACCAATTTTGGCAGTAATTGTTAGTTTTTATAAAGTACATATTAATGCCTTATTCTTCATGACCATATTTTAAATTCCTTAATCCTAAACTTAACAACTGTATTATTAACTATTAATTAGCAGGAAATTGGGAGTTTATTGAGGCAAAAGTTATAGTTAATAGCAAGAATTGAATGTTAAAATAAAGTGTGACCATTTTTTCATATATGATTGTGCATAGTCTACTAGTTTCTTAATTCAATACATTTGTAAACTAAATCCATTATAACATGTTACAAAGTCATCATTAAGATTCATTTAAAGGGTAACCTTTAGTTGCAGAAAGTAGGACTCGTGAAGATGCTGAAAAGCTCCCGTAAGTGTATAAAATATGTTGTCTGGCTCCACAGAGCCCGGAATTTCCTTAACATATTGCAGTTGCTGGAGTGTTGCATGCCCCTGGCCTCCAGTTGTAATTTATTTGTGCGATGCATGTCACAGTTTACATCCCACTGTACATTTGTACATTTGGGACTTCATGAATATATAATAGCTAAGAGCAGCATGAAATCATACGGCTCTCCTCTGCAAAAGTAAAAGTGTAAATCACTCATAAGCAGCGATGAAATACGAGAGTGGTGCTGGAGTGGAGCTGGTGATGAAATGCATCTAGCCTGCAGTAAGTGGCCTTTCCCTGATTCATGAGAATGAAAAGTGGGCCTCTTATTTCACCTGATGGTTGTGTCCAGCAGTTGAGTGAAAAATGGCATCTTTCCCCTTGTGAAACACCCATGGGGTTAAATAGCTCCATTATTATTAATGACCATCCATTTGCCAATCTAGATGCAGAGTCAGAGTCGGTGTGTAATGAAATGATAAAGTCCATGTAATTACAAACTCAATTATTATCTTTCAAATTTCATTTTGTTTGACAGCCTGGGATTTGTTTGAAGCTTGTGCCCTTTGTTTAATCTGTATTGCATGCATGTACAGAAGGGTCCAGAGGACTGTGACCATATTGAAAACTTGGCATTTAAAATCTAACTGAAGAAGGAAGCAAACCGGAGATTTTAGAATAAAAAAAAAAAAAATCTTGAGAAATATTTTAAATTGAGTAGTATTTCTAGTTCACAAATCAGATAAATCAGCTCAGTTTGTGACACTGAATATATTACCTCCATCACAGACAGTGAGATGTTCTTTTTGAAGCACAGATGCTCATTGGATCTCAGTTACAAGTATTTTAAAACTATATTTCAAAATGATCTTGAATTCAAAGCAAGTACTTATTTGGTTAGTTAGTGATTTTTGTTTGTTTAGTTTGTTTTGTTTTGTCTAAACTGATTACATGAGTGAACGTGTATTTTTTTTATTTTTTTTTATTTTTTTTATTTATCTATCTGTCCATCCATCCATCCCAAAAACAACTGTCATGAATGAAAGTGTTCAATCTAACCTCTCTAATGTGACATTTTAAAATTAATGTTATTCTTCAGTTTTTAACACTTTCTAACTAATGTGTAATGGGGGGGGGGGACTATTTTTTTACATACAGTATGCACGCACACAAACAGAGAGCTTTCCAAGACTAAAAAGTTGAAATAGAGTAACGTTTTTTTATTTTATTTTTCTTCATTCATTTCATTTAGTTTAGTTTTTATTTGCAAGAAAGTTTAGCTATCCTTAAGGTTGCCAGCTGAAGAAAATATAATCATATCCTTAATTTATTTTGGATATTTTCTCTTGTCATGCTCTTCTCCTGTCCCAAGGGTTCTAACCGTGCTCATATGAAGTGCACCAATTAAATACATGTAAAATTTCCATACATGGCTGAAAAGATACTAAACTTTGATCAAATATGCCACAGTGTTCCCCCTTGGTGGGTTATGTTTTGGCTCAGTGAACTTCGTGAAGACTCATTACTTGATCATTTGCATATTAGGAAAAAAAAAAGCACAACCCTAAATCTTTGCCATGGTCTCTCGTGAAACTTTTATTTGTGCACTGAATCCCCGATCACATTTTTTTTCAAATAAAATTATATGTCATTCAATAAAATTCAAGGCTGAATTGTCTCATGTAACATAAAGCTCCCTGCTCCATGCATAAATGTGCTGTAGGTGGTACAGAGCCTGTTTTTCTTAAGCTCTACAGTCAACCAGATAATGTTTAGTCAGGAGAGAAAGAGAGCGGGGAGAGATGATGTTCTGTATTTATGCAATTAGCCTTCTAATTGGTAGTAATGGGTTTGCACATGCTAACATAATGACTTGAGTAATCATCTCTGTGGCGTCCTTGATGTACATCCCATCAAGATATATTCAGGTCGTGCTGCTTTGCTTAACAGCCCTGTCACAAATTGTCATCCGTGTTTATTGTCTTACTTCAGCATGTCTGTGTGCTACGAGCACCGTTTCATAGCACTTCCTGACCAGGACGATCCCATACTGTCAGATAGCTTGTCTATGTAAATGTCACTATAGTCCAGACACATGTAAGTTCATTTTATATGTTAAAAGATGTTGATTTTCTTTCCACAACAGCATTTATTGTCAAACAACCTGGTATAGTGTAGACAGTGAGATTTCTTATTTAACAAATTCAACAGAAATTCCTTTTCAGTTTTCACTCTCTATTATGCTAATAGGTTTTAAAAGGATTGACACACTTTTCTTTTGTTTTAGTTTGGGAAATTAAACTCAGGTTTTGAAATGCATGTTAATTTTTGTATTGTTTGTTTATATATATATATATATATATATATATATATATATATATATATATATATATATATATATATATATATATATATATATACGCACATACACATGAAGAGGTTTTTTTTTTTTTTGGAAAAAGCCTTGTTTTGTTTTTTGTTTTGTTTTGTAAACAGTACAGCTAATAGCTCAAAGGGCTATTTCAATGAAACAAATTAGCATTCTGTCACCATTTACTTCAAGTTGTTCCAAACCTGACTGAGATTCTTTTATGTGTTGAACATAATATAACATATTTTAATATTTGTTTGCCAACTTTCTTCAAAATATATTCAAATTATCCGCTTTGACTTCCATAGTATTAAAAAATAAATAAAAATACTATGGAAGTCTATAGGGACCTTGACCTCTTTGGTCTCCAACATTCTTTGACATATCTTCTTTTGTGTTCAGCAGAAGAACGAAATTTGTGGAGATTTAGAGCAATTTGAGCGTGAGTAAATGATGATTCATTCATAGGTGGGTGAACTATCCCTTTAAGGATTGAAACGCTTTTCTTTTGTTTTAGTTTGGAAAATAAAGCTCAGGTTTTGGAACAAAAGACGAGACCTATGTAGTTTGTCATAGGGGAGCAATCCAATTACCAATCTCTGACGACAGCATTAGACAATGTTTGCAGGGGAAGATTGAAAATATCTTCAAGCGTTCGCACCGCTGTAATTACAAGTGTGAATCAGCCCGGGACTTCAATCAATAACCACTGGCCATTTTGCGAAATGTTTCAATCTGCAGACAATTTGCTTTAAATGCGAGCCGTTATTAGAAGCCATATTACTCTCAGAGTAAATAGGCTTGGCATTTTTAAGCCTATGTTTTTCGATAATGTAAATATCATTACCTCACACAACATTCCATTTTTTTTTCTGCGAGAGGTGAAACTAACAATACCGTCTCTTACCCCCTTACACGAGGTTTTCCGACACATCTATATATGTGCCGACCGGAGCACGTGGGGTCTGATTCTTTTTTAAAAGCTCGACAGGAGAGTAGCGATTCCCCCTGAATACAAAAAGCACTTAAACAGCATCAGAGTGAGCCGCTGCCTCGGGCTGACGAAAGCATTCAGCGCTGTCACCCACATCAGTCAAGCAGTACTAGTCCCTGTAGAGGAGAAACTGATACGGACTACATCTTTGGAGCTGTTTAATGTGAAATATCACATGCAAAAAATAGTAGCTCTCCTGGCTGTTGACATAGCGCCACTGACAGTTCGTGCTGTGCCTCTGCATGCTGGAAAGCAGCGTGGCTTCAAAATACCTTTTACACATAATGTAATTGCGCACATACTCTCCACTGCTTGTGCTGATTGGCTTCATACCCACACACACACACACACGGACCCGCTGTGCAAATGCACTAAAGGTGTCTCAAGCACTTCTCAGTGAATGTGTTAAGGCCAGACATGTGTCTGCCTGCGCGCATGAATCTGTCTAGCGTGGCGTGATGCGCTCGGCCCCTCAAAAGAACAATGGCTCTGAAAGACACCTCCAATTTCCAAAGCAGCTCTGGGGTGATTTACAGCAGCCTCCGAGAGCGACCTGGCCAGGACTCATTCTGCTTGCTCAGTGAGTGAGTGAGCAGCATCATTTTTCCTTAATGAAGTTAGTGACCCTCTGAAAGGTGACACGTTTATCGCTCCACTGATTTATGCACTGATGCTCTGAGGCAGACTATAGCAGAGTAAGACCGGGAGCATGTGGCCACATCTCTTTCACTCTATCCTCTCTTTCTGTTTAAAGCTTTTATATTTGTGCTATTATGTCTAATTCTCCAGTATTAAGGCAAACTGGCATGTAAAACAAGAGCATACTATAGCTCTATTCCAAAATCGAATAAGCTGTCCGAAGTCCACAATACACAGTGGTTTTTATGCATATACAGTGCACATGGGGTAAATATTGTCTTTAGCACAGTACACATTCAACCCAATTTTTTTTCTCACCATGCATACTTTGTACATTCAGCTTGCATTTGCTCCTTGAATTGTGTATTTGGATTTATTAGTTCATCCAAAAGGTGGCAACACTGCCTGGTGTTTTTTAGTCGAAAAAGACGTTGAATAGATGGAACAATCAGAAATCGTCTTACAATTTGGAGATGAGAGGGTGTGTATCAATTATTATTGGAAAAAGTGCAGTTACTGACTTAGATCACGTGAGGCACCTCCGCCATACAATGGCCTTTAGTCTTTCTCCCAAAACATATCTATGGCAGCAGTGTTAGCATTAGCCATAACGTTAACATGAACCAGCTCTCTATCCTTCTTGTTTGCTGTCATCTTGAAAATTGCATCAGATAAAGCTTACAAACTGGATCTCTGCATTCCCGCAGATGATATATTCAAGTAGGAAGTGGTCAAATCTACCTGTAAACTCTAGTTTAATCATGTACAAAGCTCTCATGACTTCTGAAGAGAAATAGCACAGACATTGGATGAAAGAATGATCCTTACAAAAATAACTACAACTTAATACAAATAAAACCAAAAAACCATGGATAGTATAGTTAATCCATGGAAAGCACAAATTAACCGTGGTCTTGCTACACTAAACATACTTTAACCATGGTATTTGCAGTAAAACTGGTTATACAAATAGTAATCAGTGCGCCAAAATAACATGGTTTCTTTTTTGTAAGGAGAGTAGATTTTGACAGGCTGTGCATTGAGCTGTACGAATATGCTAAGATTTCATGTTAATACTGAAGTTGAAGTATATGTCTTTTATATACCTTTTATGTAAGCTTTTATCCATCATATTTAATTATCTGGAATGCTCTAGATAGGCACCAACTCTGTTTGAGTAAAGAAGTCTGGATTGATTTCAATGGGGTTTTACATTAGCATGTTGCTAAGCTAATGGCATTATACTTAATAACCATGAAAATGCATAGCACAAACAAATGTTGAGTAAGGTAGTATTTTTTAATAACAAAGAACTGTTTTTATTGATGTTTTCCAGTATTGAATGAAGTTTAATTGGAACCAACATTTCTTGGATTTGTTCAAGTACAAACTATAAACCCATAGATATTTATATAGGTAGATCTCTCATTCGAGTGCTCCAGACATGCCAGCACATCCACCATCTTGGAACAGTGAACAATTCAGATTCTGCTTAATACTCACTTTAACAAACCAATCAATTTTCAACAACATTATGCAGCCTATGGTTCTGAAAACCATAGGTATATGGCAGTCTTCTCTGATGATCAATAACATTTGTAAGAGTGTTCTCAAGTGTTAAAAAACTTGTTTTGACAGTTCAAATATGGCGGATGGCTTACATGCAGCGGGCCATACCAGCTAATATATAATATTTATGTATGGATGTCTTCTGCACAGAAATTAAATCATGGTGCTAGCAATGGCAAGGCCATGGATTTGATTCCTAGGAAATACATGAATTGATCTAACGTACAGAATGCAATGCCATTTACTTTGGGTAAATGTTTAAATATTTATTCTGTATTTCTGCAATTCAGAATATTTTGATGTCCCTCTCCATGATATTAAAATACTAAACATAAAAAAGCAATAACTATATTGGCTCCTGGTGGTAAAAATAAAAATAACCCAAGCATGTAATGCAAGGGAACCAGACGTAGTCCCTTTCAATTATATCTAACATCTTTACTTATGCAAATATTCTAAATTATTTCTAGAGGACAGCTTGGAGGGGGGACCAGCATGAACAAAGTGATGTTCAGACAGGGCTCTCCTGTTCCTGGCGGGTTAAGATATACATACGCCGCTGTAGGGCTCCAGCCTGCCTCCACAATCACTGTTTTACATTCTAATTATTAGAGTTGACAGCCTTTTTCTTGGCACATATCGCATGTGATGTCAGAGTAAGTTTAATGAGATTAGAAAGTTGGAGTCCTGTAGTTTACGGTTCTCTTTCCTTTGAGCAAATCACGTTCTGTTGCTCGCAGCTACTGTAGCACGTTTACTGTACGTGTCAGCTGCGCTAACAAGTAGGCAAAGGAGGAAGAATTGCTGCGTTTCCGTTTGATTTGTCTTAATTGACTTGATTTAAGTGGGAGACATCAGCAGAAGAAAGGTGTGCCATGGTGACTGCGATTAAAATAAACAACGGTTTTGGAACCATTCATTAATTCTTTAATATGTAAAAAGCCAATCTCAGACACAAACAACAGAGACTTTTTTTAAAGATTTAATTAAGCCACAGGGAATTCAGTGCATATTGTAGGTAAACACTTAGGACCATGGGAATACCATTTAAATTAAAAGAACTGGTGTTGTTTTTCTCATTACCAGATGAATTAAACATTTATCCCTGCCTTTCATTCCTCTCAGAAGCTGACATTTACAGGTCACCTTTTGAGAGTGCCAACTTTGTATTGTCTCCAAGTGCCTTAGCAATATGAGAAAGTATGATTTATTTTGTCTTCCGTGTTCACCTCTTGACTGAGCCTCCGCATTTGTCATTTCATCATCCACAGCTATTGAAGTGAACCTGCAGAAAGCTCTCGCCGAGGCCTCCGAGACCTGTACCCAGGAATGTCTGATCCTGGGTCATTCTGACAGCTGCTGGATGCCGCCAGCGCTGACCCAATTCCAGACGTCCGGCTCCGCCACTCTGCCCTCCTTTGGTTTTCAACAAAGCTGGGCGCGTGGGACCAAGGCAGATGGGCGTCACACCCTTGGCAGGTCAGTGCCCAAAGATGATCTGGACAAAGGGAGCAACCGGCCCCAATTCTACAACACACTTGAGAGACACTGCAGCAAGAAAGAGGATCCAATCAAGGTCATCCCTCTAGCCAGCTTTTCTGCCACGTCCAGCCCCCAGACGTCTGCGGGTGGGGGCTCTTCCGCCTTCCTGCACGAGCATCAGCTGTAGAAGCGAGGGTAGGCCTCAGAGTACTGCATAATGAGAGTGATTGAAATGGAAAAGCTGACGGGTTCTGATCGTTATTAGCATGTGTCAACCCTTTCCCGGCACGGCGTAAGGGGAAGTTAAAGCAAAGGACGCTAGCTTTCGATATCCTCTGTGAAACTGAAACATGTACAGTAGACAAATGGTAGATATAGACCAAAGTAGCTCCTCAAGTGAAAATAAGCATAACAAAAAAACACACAAAAAAAAAGTGGTGTGAAATGTATCTTAGTGGCAAATGAAATAAGCTTTACTGTTGATCAAAAGGGACAGGATTATAGCAAATTACTTTTAAGTCTGTGCTGCTGGAGGAAATCATTGCATTCGTTTACATGCTCGCTGATATTCCTATCTAGTTATGAAAAAAGTAAACGCCATGTTCTTGTTATTCAAAGAAAGTGTGTGCATATTCCGCACATTATCTGGTCTAATTTTAAATTCATATGAACATGTGTCTGCAGCTAGTGGTCTTGGCGAGTTTAATTGGCGCTCACTAACAGCAAAGCCGGTGGTTATTTCGTTGTGCTTTGCACATGAACGCAGACACGCTTGTAAACAAAACAATAAAAATTAGGCTCTGAGTTAAGAACCGCATTTCAGAATATTACAACACATGTAAGCATAGTCAATAAGGTTAAGTGTAATGTGTGAGCGCTGGGTGACCGCAGTATTTCTTTCGGCTCCGGCTTCGGTCTGTCGTTTTCCAGCTGAATTGCCGCCTAAAGTCAGTTTTATTCTGCTGAAGAGATGTAGTTCCATGCCCCTGAATGTGCTGCTTACTCTGCCAAGACTACACATGCAGCTAAGCCTTTCTGCAAAAAGTAGTAACTTTTATATATTAGGGGACTCTTTTCTTCTTAAACTTTGACGTTAGTTCTTTTCTCCCTGGTGAGCTCAGAGCCGTCCTCTGATGTTCAGCATGTTGGTAGTTTCCGTGCATCTGACACCCTTTCTCTGCCATTAAAAGAAACCCGCTTATTTTCAACATTATCTCATTAGCAGAGGCACAGACATGGCTAAAAAGGCATCCTTTGTTTTTTCGCACTTCCATATCAAGTATATATAAAATTTATGCACCGTAATAAGTGCTGTGCAACCAATTACAAGAATCTCCCAATAGTATAATTACTTTGATCAGTAATCACCGTAACTGCTATAGAAGCAGAACGCTGCTCTAGAATGGCATAATTGGCTACCTTTTGTATGTGTGTGTGCGTGTGCTTGTATGATGCGCACTTCTTTTTAAACTTGCGTAAAAAATTAAGCATTTGCGAGATTTATATACAATGATGTCAAAGAAACAGCCTTAAAATGTGTATTGTGTGGATGTAATGACTGCTAAGTGAAGTAGAAGTTTGCTTACAATCGTGTCATATTTTGGTCCAGTTTATTCAAACAGAGACATCAAGTAATCCCGCAAAGAGGCTGTGCGGGTTGAGAAATCAGCACAAATTTAATTCGCCAACACTTCTCCTTAGTACATACTGATGACACAAAAATATTTGGGTCAGTGATCCAAAAAATTACTTCACTATAAAATAGTGTACGTGCCAGCACGGAAATGTGTCATAGTGAGACGTGTTGGAGTGTGTGTGTTGCTCTTTGATGCGAGAGAACTGACAATCACTCCAGCAGCTGTTCCCCCAACAACAGTTTAAGATCTGTCCAACACTCTTGATTAAGAGGAATAATTGCGGTGTGGTACTCTATTAAGGGAAGGAAGCAGTGGCTTGGCCTTTGCGCTCCAGCTTTTGCACGTCTGCAAGCTGGGACGGTGTGAGAGTATCGAGTGTAAGGATAGTGACTCAACTCAAACTCTCCTAATCTATACAATAGATCAGAAACGCTCGAAAAACAAGGTCTGAAATACTAACATCAGCCGTAGTGTCTGTATTGCTTAACACTGCTTGAAAATCTCTGCTTCTGAGAGTTTAAAAAAATTCCAATAATTAAAAACAATAGTTTTTGAAGATAAGGGCTGTAGAGGTTCACAATACATATGAAATATATTTCATATTTCTGGATTTAGAGGTTTTACATGCTTAAAGTCAACATGAAATCAAACATTACTTTCTTAATTCATGTCACGGGGGGTTCTGTGAGTGATTCATCTGTACACACTTTTATTTAAAGAAAAAAAATGTGCATCTATGTTTTAATTAAATTTAATCTAATCACATGCCTCTCAATCAACTTACTTTAATTTGGCAGCGCCAGGCAATAATGATAAAAACATTAATATCTAGCCATTTCATGGTCCAATGCAGGGATGTGCAGCAAGTTCTCTGTTTTCTTTTGATTAATAAAAAAAGAGCAACACTCACCTGGTCCAATCATATCCTGATTAATAAATTAAAGCATTTTTTTTTCTCTCATTTTGACACAATTACAGAAGATAAATGTGTTGCAAATGCTATTTCATGTTGACTTTAAAATGCTTAAAAATAAACATTTGCTGAAATCTGAAACAGCTATTTTTGAGTAGTGGAGCAATTCTATTAGTGCCAAAGGTCTATCGAGTAAAAAAGACAAACATTGTGTGGGAATGAATGAACATTTGTGATAAATGCATAAAAGGTCTCAATATGCATGGTTATTCTCCCCTCTAGCACTTTTGTACTTTTCTAAAAAGTTTGTTCCCTGATGTATCATGTAAGCAACCTTGATAATGAGGTGTTTCTTTTCTCTGATAGATTTTTTTTTTACTTTTTTTTTTTTTTCAGGAAAATATTATGGCAGATCATCTCTGTAGTCAGGCATTTGCATGTGTTTCCAGTTGACCTCCGCTGGCTGATTGTGTTCTGTAGCAGTAAACCCTTGTTCTGACACGATTCAGTAGCTTGTGCTGTCGTACGGTCATCTCCTCAGGTTTTGTCATAGTTAGTATGAAGGACTAGAATGGCAACACACTTGGAGTGCCCAACACGACATTACACAAATCAAATAAATTCTCATCTTTCCCGTACAAAAAAAAAAGAAAACAAGAAAAAAAAACGCAAAGTGTACATAGATATGCTTAGCAGTAACCCTGGAAAACAAATTTTAGCTTACTGTGTGTGTAAAGAAAAGGAAAAGTGGTTTATACTTACTGAAAATAGTTGATAAAAGACAAAAATCATGAAAAATGAGGACAATCTCTGTTGTAATGTATTCAAAACATATGCATACTGTATATTATTATATGTGTGCGCTTGAGTTTGTGTGTGTGCATGTATGTATACTGGCACAGCAGTGTCTGGATAATGTATGTACACACTATGTATCTTGTATAGAATCTGAAAAGAATATAAAACTGCTGATATATTACACCTGCTTGTAATTTAAACATCATTTGCTGTATTTCACAATTATTTCTTTCTTTAGAGGTGAGCTTTCATATGTGGCAGCAGTCAAGCAGTGGACACTGTTGAACAACTGAAGTATATCTTGATATCATACCCCTGTAAAATACTCCTAGAGGTTAAAAAAGAAGACATGCTCATTTACATTTGGTGTAATGTTTTTTCTCGTCTTGAATTTTTTTCTTGAACCATTAAATATTGTGTATCTTTAGATGCTCTGTTGTGTGTCCTATCATTTCGAAAACACTTGAATCCTATTTTTCTCTTATAGACTCCAAAGCCTTGATAAAAAAGCAGGTGGTGGAGGAGAATACTAACAATACTAACAAGAAAGAAACATAGTTAGGACCGGCTTCCATTAGAGAAAGCAAGCAATATGCATACGAAACGTCTATTTGTGGAAAAGCAAGGCGGAGGGAACTCTTGATTAAGTCTGTCTGTACAGACAATAGCAGTTATACAGCTGTTAGAGGCATTGATTCAGTCGGAGGAAACACACCTGAGAGATTTTAGTTAGAAAGAGAAGAGGCCACCTAGGTGGACTAAAGAATAATTGGTAAGTCTGGGCATATAACCACCATTATGTGCTCTGCAAATGTGCCAGGACTGCAGCTTTGGACCAGGCCCAAGACGGAGTTGGGAGCAAGAAAGGAGCCTTAAAAAGAAAATGAATAAAGATTATCCAAGCAAAAGGGTCTACCTACAGCACTATAAGTTCCTGAACTTTTTGCTGAACTGCCTAGCTGCACTCTTTTTCTGCTGGCTTTACATTTTTGATGCTTGACGAGCACGTACTATATGTGTATATGAGTGTGAGCTTTCATATAGGGGTGAGCTCAATTATCCTTCCTTTCCCTCGTTAGTCAGAGGAAATACTGGGCTTCCAGACCGCAATGCAGATTAAGTAGCAGGTAAACAAATGATCATTTAACAGAATACAAATGGAACAATTTAAAGCAACAGTTCACTCCAAAATGAACATGGTCATAATTTACACACACACTTATGTCTTTCTTCTGCAAAACACAGAATAAGATATTTTTGAGGAACGTTCATGTTATTTTAGTTTTTCTATTATATTGTTATTATTTTATTATGTTTGAATCATATATATATATATATATATATATTTATTTTTTTTATTTTTATTTTTATTTTTTATTTTTTATTATTTAACATATTTTATTTAATCGTTGTATCAATTACCAAAACTTGTTTTTAATAGTTTTACTGAATTATATTCTAAAGACCTGTTTACACAAAGAGCGATAAATATAATGATAGAAATAAATATACATTTTTACAAAAATGTTTTAAATTTAAAAGAATAGCAGAGTCCAGACCACAACTTTAACAATTACCACACAGAGAAACATTATCTTTAAACATTATCATTATTAATATATTTTTTTTTCAGCTAATGAGCACTAAACTGACAGCCAATCAGAATTTAAAAGTAAGAGCCAATCTAATTTAAAGTGGCAGATGCCAAAACTCTACCCTGCTTGTAATAAATGGAGTATTATGACACTAGTAATATTTATCAATGTAGTTATCTTTATAGTTATCAAACTCAAACATTTATTAACAATATAAAAAAGAGAGCAGTTATGGCAACTAAATCCTCAAGCACTATGACGTTTGGTCCGATGAACCTCGAAAACTAATGAGGATTTATGTTAGCTGACAATTAGAGTGCGTGTAGTTGTTGTAATTTGTGTATTCATTAATTTCACTCTACCTTTATGTCCATTCTGGAACTTGACACTTTTGGTTCCCATTGACTTTCAAAAAAAAAAAAAAAAAAAAACATATCCCAAGTAAGAAAAGACCATACATATTTAGAATGTTTGTTTGTTTGTTTGATTGTTTAGAATGATACTGTATTTAGAATTTTCATTTTGTGTTGATCTGCCCCTTTAAGAAAAATTTTAAGCAAAGTCATGCCAGTGCTTTAGTGTAAAATCCAGAACCTATAAAACTAGCATTTTTGGAGTGTGTGGCCACAGAGTGCATGTGGAGACACTAAGTGGCTGTGACAATGGGTTGATATGCATGGGGGAACATGAGAAAAGGTAATGGGCAAAAGGGTACGGCTGGGGTCTTGCAGTCACACATGCAGCGAGCCCTTCCACACTTTCCCAGAATTATTCCCCATGGCCATTTTATTAGATGAATGAGACATGACTGGCTAGCATAGAGCTAATCAACCCAGTTTTGTTGTAGCAGCTCAAACGGGGGACTGCTAGACTTCAACCACTTTCCTCACGGCCGTTTTGTTCTTTACCTGTAGATAGAGACTTCACCACGACAGCCCACACTGCTTTAGCGGCTAAAGCCCACCAGAGTTTCCAGGTAAGTCCCAGTGGATGTGACGATCTGAGCGCGGAAGCTAAACGAGTTGCTAGATTTGAGGTTACTACACAGTGACACTGTGGCTGGCGAGAGAGGGCTTAAGTGTACAGACAGAGTATCTCTAGATGGGGTCATCACATCACCGCTGAAGATCTCCGGCTCAAAGCTTTTTCCTTTTGCTCAAGTGGGTTGCTGAAGGCAGTGCTGCAGTTTGGCTTATGTCTCATTGCCGTGTTGACCCAGCGTTTAAATCCAGCAATAGCTTTCGAATCAGAGGCAAATACAATAGGAGAAGACAAGAGCGAGTGAGACTTTAAACCTAGCTCTGTGAAAAAGTAATAACAAAGTTACTATTGAATCACAGAGCAAGCCATTTGTAATTTGTCCCTTTCAATAGCTGCAAATACAATACGCTACGAAACAGACCACTGTGATGCAAAAAAATGCCTCAATGCGCCGAATGGGAAATGGACCGAAGTGGCCATTTGCAAGCGACTCACACCTTCTTATTGTTCATTCGTATCTGGCTTCAAGAACACTTGTTAACTTTGCAAATATGTTTCTTTAGTGGAGACGCACTTGGTTTTCAAAGCACCATCTGCAGAGGCCGTGGTTGAACATATAGAGGGTGTCAAACAGCACGCTCATTTTAAATTGTAATTAAACTGGCCATCAGGTACCTTGAGGCTGTTTAGTCTTCAGCAGGATACTAATTACTATAAGATGACCTTTGGAAAAATATCTGGTGAATAATTCATAATTGAAGAGATTGCTTCAGAGACATCCGCTCTGAACTTTGTATGCTCACAACTATTTTCATGAATTTTCAAATCGAACCCTCCGATTCGGTCTTCGAGCAATACAGTATGAGGGAAAGGATTTTTACACATACGGTGAGGTTCCTTTTAAGGTGGTGATAAAAATGTATGTGTTTTATTGCCTTTAGTTAAGACTGAATCATGTCAGTAGTACACTTTCATTTAGCATGAGGCATACAAAAAAGAAGCCATATAGTAATGTATTAAACACAAGTCGGAGCTCAATGATATTTTCATTTTCACGATGATACAGGACCTGACTTCCCTGAATGTCAAATGATTAGATTCATACAAATGTGATTCTGAAGCCTTTATATAAATTGATATCAGAGCAGAGGTTTATATATATATATATATATATATATATATATATATATATATATATATATATATCAGTAGATCCTGATTGGCTTCATGTGTGAAATATTAGTTAGATAGGTGTCAGGTAGTTGAAGACATATGCATTTATCATAATTACCCCATGCATACAATTTTTTTTAGGAACACTCATACAAATTAAATCAACCAAAATGAATTTGTGTTCATTGTTGAGTAGTATGAGACTACATGACACTCAATCACACTGAAATATGTAATAACAGTAATATTGTGAAATATTACTGCATCAGTTTAAAATTAAATTAAATAAAAAATTAAATGTATGCATTTAGAAGATGCTTTTATCCAAAGCAACTTACAGTGCATTCAGGCTATCAATTTTTACCTACCATGTGTTCCCGGGGAATCAAACCCCCAACCTAAGGCAATGCTCTACCAATTGAGCTAGAGGAACACTAACTTTTATTTTTTTTTTTCCAAATAACTTTTCTATTGTAATATATGTTAAAATGTAATTTATTACTATGATCAAAGCTGAATGTCACATGATCATTCAGAAATCATTCTAAAATACGGAGTTGATTCACAACAAATATTTCTTATTTTTATCAGTGGTGTGCAATTTCTTTTTTTAAAGAATCTTTTATTCAGTAATGATACATTAATTTGATCAAAAGTGGCAGTAATGACGTTCATAATGTTCTAGTCTTAATCATTCCAAATGTCAGGTATTTTAATCTAAAAATGCAATGTTTCAAAATGTATGTGTCAGTATTATGTTTTAACTACCCTTGTATAGTGTGCTTGTGTTTAGTGTTTTCTCTTTAAAAAAATAAATGGCTTGTCATGTTAGGTTCAAAGTTTGAATTTGCTTTATACCAGTGGGATCAATTTACACGATGTCATCTAGGCTCCACAAACCCACAAGCTGTCCATGTAAATTCACTACATACCTGTAAGTTACTGTTTATTTCCTTTTTAAAAATACCAGTCATTTCTACAAGCAAATGCAATTCACTCATTCTCTCTCAAATGTTTTATTGATGTTGATTCATTGTAGCATCAACCCTTAGATGGTAAACACAGTGTACCTGCTCCTGTCCAACTAGATTTCTTCTGTATTTCCTAAAAAAAAAAAATAATAATCAGGTCAAACTAATTCAATCATTAGGCTCAATGCCCATTGGCTCTTGCCCTGATACTGTAATACTATTATGTTGTCCAGTCTCTCGTGCTTCACACACGGGATTCAATTTCCTCCGTCTTGCCATAGGCCAATTCATTTTTCCATAAGAAATAAAAGAGCACACTGTGACCAAAAAGTAGCACGAGCTCATCATGATCACAGTGATTTTGAAGTACATGCAACTTCAGGTGAAAAGATTTGATTTTCTTAAATGATAGGTACAGTATTGCTATTATTTGATTCTAAGACTTTGGCGGCGCCGATCCCCCAATGATGAGTAAAAGTGGTGATATATGTGCAAATTCTCAAAAAAGGTACAAAAGCTGTCACTGGGACACTACCTATTCAAAACATGTGGATACTAATATGTACTTTTAAACTACTGATATGCAACCAATATGTACCTTATGAAAAGGCACTGGCTAGTGACAGCTTTTGTACCTTTTTTCTAAGATCTGGGCGGAACCAGCAACTAGCCTATACATTGCTATATTTGAGGTTTATCACATATTTTAAAGCCTTTCTAGATTGGATCTATAATCATCCATGTACTGTATTAGTTTTATAAATTGCAAATTTACAAAGTGTCTTGCTATTTTGTCAGTCATTATAGATCAGGCTTCGTAACGGCACACACAGAGTCAGCAGTAAAAGGAGGAAAAATCTATTTCAATTATTGATGGTGATAATGAAAACTAGGTGTTATTTTGGAATGGCGAGAAAAAATTAGTTGACATAAAACCAGTGCGAGGTGCAGAAACTTTCAAAAGTCTCTAATCGCTTCTTTATAGATTTCACGCTGTCAAGAAAATGAATAATTGGTTTATCTTTCCTGTTCATTACTCAAACCCGCTTTGGAACTTTAATCCACTCATGATTTCACAAATTCTGGAAGCATTGCAAACAAAGACCCTTTCTCAGATAAAGGAGGCTTTCAAAGCCAGACTTTTAGTCTAGCCGATGGAACAATGAGAAATTAGCTTTAGTCGCCTCTATTCACGGGAACCGAGCTCTGGACCGGGTCAGGTGATTGTGTGATGTAGACAATAAAGGCCACAAAAATCTGCTCTATGTGAGCTGAAAGGCTTGACGGAAAGTCCTCAGTACGTGCTGATTAATGACTGACGATTGCAATGACTGATTTAAATAATGCTAATTGGCCAACGGGATAATGAGCCGTACATTTCCCCTAATTACAGACTGCGCAGCTCTTTGTGACGGCGCTGATTGGAGGGTTTCTGAGACTGCACTGCCATTGGCAGCGATATGCAGATGAAATGTAAATGGATATACCTTATGTTTTTTTGTTTCTTTGTTTTAGCACATTGGCACAACTGCCTTTTTATGGTTATTTTTGCTGTAGTATCAACTGAATCATGATAGATTGTGAATAAAGACATCATTAAGACAATGTCGACTGCTAAATGTCATTATAACTCTGCATTTCCAAAAGCTGAACATGCAAACGCTATCATCTAGCCGTCTGGAGACAGATAATAGCCATGCAGGGTTTTATCTTTTCATAAAGTGCATTGGTAAGTGAATTATGAATAATATATACAAGGACACTCTATATTCATGTTCATGTTCTCGCAGCGTCTTCAAATTTCCGAGATAGTCGAAGTACAGCTGTACATAGCAATAGCATGCAACTAACGGTGGAAATGGATGAAAACATCTGCAGTTTCTTTTAATTGCTGACTAAGGCACAGGGTTGGATGGTGTGGATTTTGTGCCTGAATGATAATTAGTGTACTTACTGTAGGAACACAAATAAGAGAAGAGAAGAGAAGAGAAGAGAAGAGAAGAGAAGAGAAGAGAAGAGAAGAGAAGAGAAGAGAAGAGAAGAGAAGAGAAGAGAAGAGAAATTTAAAAGGCATCGCAGCTGAATTGTGAATGGTGCAAGACGCTGCTGAGGTAAATGCCTGTAATGTAAATCAGTATGCACGTCCTTATAATCTTATTATATTATCCTGATGCTCTCTCATGTCCCGACCACAATATGCTCGATGACCTCCAGAAAGTATTTTCAAAACATTCTCATGCCAGTCTTAGAATAATTCATTTGGCAGGAGAGTTAAGAAGGAAAAAGGGGGAAAGGTAGATAGCTGTGATATTGCAGCACTCTCTCTCTCTCTCTCTCTCTCCATGGCCCTAAAGGAGGATGACCCTCTTGTATAACCTTTGTGAAGCACATAAGTTGCCGTGCAGGCCTGTGGCTTGTTGCCATGGCACTATGTAGACGATGCTCCCTCTGAATGATGGGCTCATTGCATGCTGCTGAGAAAATAGCATCAAGCCAGAATGATTCATCTTGTAGAAGCACGGTGAAGAGCGCACACAGATCGCTCCTCACAGCGGCGACTGGGAAAAAGAAGAAAACGGCTCACGAAAAATTCAGAATAATTACTTTTCTCAACATATGTATCGGATGCCGGTTGAAGTGCGCAAACTTTCGATTCAACATTTCACACCGGCAGGTAAATTGAATTAGTGCTTAAGAGCAAGAGAACAGCAGAGAGCCTCAGAGCAACAGAGAGGTGGTATCAGAGAGGGAATAATTGCTTTTGCTGATGTACTGAGACGATTCTTCAATATTAGATCACCATGAAAGAAATTAATAAACAAGGAGACCGGTGGCAATAAAACGAATACCACAATGGCAATGAGGCTGCCTCTTAATTATAATGAATGGGAAATTAGATCTAAATTGTTCCACTAAAGCGTGCATTAATTGTATCATCTGATGCACAATAGAACTTAATTCAGGGGTGTGAAAAGTTCATTACCTGTGATATTCATCATGCCAAATATTGGCCTCGATGGCTCGTGGGAGGGTCATAAAAAAGATTGCGCTCGTCCCTGAGCATTGTTTAATATTCACGTCTGACTAATCATGTCTTTGCCCGGAGTCATTTTTGGATCGTCAGTTCCTCCCTCCGAGTTCCCAAAATCTGGCTGGCTCAGAAACGCGTCCAGATGGAGTGCGAACTGTCGCTTCTTGAGGAAAATCAACAAGGGAGTCACCAGTAGGACTCATTTTCAATTGCGATACAATAGGATTTTTTGTCAGCGTTGACTCTACCCAATATTGCTATTGTGCTAATGTGTTGTTGGCAAAGGTTTTTGATAACTGTTGAACAGAGTTTATTGTAAAATCGCCTAGACAGTTTGTAATTGACGATCGGAGACGCTTTCCTCAGCCAGAGTTTCTTTCTCAACCTGCCGCCTCAGAAAGTCCAAGGACACACATACAAAAGCACAATGATTGTAGAGTCTTGTAAACAAGTTTAACAACTGAAATAGACCCCTATCCAACAAAACTGCAGAATCACAACCAATAGCTTATACACTTTTCTTAAAAAATACAAAACAAATATATATATATATATATATATATATATATATATATATATATATATATATATATATATATATATATATATATATATATATATATATATATATATATATATATATATATATATATATATATTTATATATAAATTGTATGCTAATTTGCATGCAGTTGTTATTATAAACAGGAAATCAATATAATATGAATATAATTATTTTGAAACACTTTTTTGAGTGTGTTTATATGGATGCATGTTATTTAATTAAGCATAATTATAATAATAATTAATTCTGAGACTGGTAATATTATTATTATTATTATTATTATATGGTGAAAATGATTATTATGATTATTATTATTAATAATAATAATAATAATTCTTATTTAGAAATATAGTATATAATTTTTTTAATAAATATGAAGTTGAATACTATTATAATAACTAAATCAAACATTTGGTGTCAAAAAATAATAATAATAATGTATCAGTTTATATTATAAATAGTATTGATAAAAAAATCACCATATAATTTGTTGCAAATGGAAAATAGCAGATAAATAAGATCATTTTCTATGAGAAATCTATGAAATCTGAGAAGATATTAATGTGGGAAAATATTTTTTTTAAAAATTGTTTTTTTCTCGAAATACACTGAACAAACATTTATTTGATAAGTATGTTTACATTCATGCACGCAGCTTAATTATGAACAATAATCTGACAAAGTCAGCTATATCTAAATGCCTTAACTTCTTGGTAAAGCAAAGGTAAAGCAAAGGTCATATAAGCAAAATGTTTTATTAAGCTAAACCAACAAATAGATGTTTGCTCATTACCGTGACTTCACTCCAAACACCTTTAATGTCATTCTGCCAGCTTATTCAGCCAGTGCATGTCTGTTTGCGCCTTGACGTCAAAAACATATATATTTTATAATTAGCTCATTTTTGACCGCTTTGCTGTACATGTAAACACACTAAGTGCTACACCTGGCATTAGTGGTAGTCATGACTACAAACTCATATATGGACCATCAAGCTTGAAATAGCTGATGTCAAAACATTACCGTGGAGCAAGAATGCATTTATTACTTTGAAGCAAAAATGCATTTGTTTTACAGACTGAGTAAAAGTTCTCCTCTCTAAAGAAACAAACTCTGTGAAATCTGCAGCAGACATTTGCTTGGTCCCCCACCCAAATAACGTTCAGTAGAGAGCCAGCAACCTCTGATTACCAGCCGAGAGCTTTAGGCGCTCTCCACCATCCTGTCAGTCCATGAAATATGTGTTACAATATCTGCAAATAGAGTGTAGTCCTTCAGAAAACTACTACAGTATATCAAACTTGAGCTCCTTTGAACTTGGAATAGAGTTTTCTATTATTGTTCCCTGGCAACACATGTGCCTGTGTGCCATTGTCTCCCAAAGCTGACTATTTGGATCAGTAGGGAGAAGAAGCAATCCCAAGGAGAACAAAACAGCAGATCTAGGCAGCGTTCAGCCCTGTTTCATCCTGATGCGTCGAGATTTGTTGTTTTAGTTGACTTGTGAGGTGTACTTGGACAAAAGCCTTTGAAATGTCAAAGAAATCCTCATAAGACACTGAGATAAGGGAGTAATGTTTCTTCAATGATGAAGTCATGGCTGAATGTGTCAGAGCGTCCTATTATAGAATCAATCAACTGGATCACACTGAGAACGCAGCCTTTTCATGTTCAAACTCCGATCAGGATGAAAACCTTTTTTGAAAATGAGACGGGGATGAAAATTAAATAATAATAATAATTATTATTATTATTATTGTTGTTGTTGTTGTTGTTGTAACTGGAAATAATGCTTTCATTGGAAAGACTGGAAATAACAACAACTATTATTATTATTATTATTATTATTATTATTATTATTATTATTATTATTATTATTATTATTATTATTATTATTATTATTATTATTAATTAATTATTAGAAATACTAATTTAATTTGGAAAATGGAAATAGTAGTAGTAGTCGTAGTAGTAGTACATATTATTGTTGTTGTAACTGGAAATAATATTTTCATTGGGATTGGAAATAATAATAATAATAATAATAATAATAATTATTATTATTATTATTATTATTATTATTATTATTATTATTATTATTATTATTATTATTATATAGCTAAAAATACTACTTTGACATACTGTTTTAACTATGGGTCAACCATAGCTGTTTTTAAATATGTTTTATAAATGTGAAGTTGAAAGTTTAGTAATACATTTTTAATCAGTTTATAATATTAGTAGTATTAATCTCAAATGCATTGTTAATACATTAACTATACATAAACTAATATTACAAATGGTAAAGAACCTATAAATAAAATCATCTCTTTATCCATGAGAGGAATCTATGAAATCCAGGAGGAAATGATTGTTGGAAAATGTATAAAAGTATCAGTCTTTTTCCTCTGACTTACTGCCAAAAATAATAAAATGCCATTTGCATTTCTAAATGAGTTGCTTTGTGACTGATGTGATATTATGTGCTTATCATTACATAAAAAAAATATTTATATATTTTTTTAAATCTAAAAATGTTTCCTAATATACATTTAAGTGTTTTTCTCTGCTTGCACAAGTAACATGAGATGTCAACAAGGTATGAAAAATAAATAAATAAATGGCATTACATTTATTCTGCACTGATTGAATTTCTGGAGTTGATTTTTATTGTTCCTCTGTGTTGTACTGATAGCGTCTTATTGAAATGAGTCTCAGAGCTAGCTGATGTCATTTATCGTGCCGTCTGCTCCTGCATTCCAGATCGCTAACACACAATCAAGATTCCCAGCATGCAGTCTGGTTTTGGTGGTCCCGAACCTTCAAGAAAGCGCAGATTGGTTCCAGCTCAATGGATCCTCCCCATTATTTAATGTATTCCAGTCTATTACCACTGCTTGCTGTGACATCTCATTCTTTTCCACCAATATATAAGAGGTCATTCAATAACTGACACCTCCCTTCCAAGCCATAGTCATATTTCTGTTGCTGTTTTGGCATGTGTCACAGCTGTGAAGCACAAATTCAAAGATATATCTGCTGACAGAGATTTCCCTCATGAGAGCCACAGTAAATGCATTCCTCTCGGATGCCAGACAGATCTGTCGAAGACTATTGATCATGGTACAAAACCAGCCATAAAAATCACGGATGACAGAAAAGATGTTAAGAGTATTTCATGTTGTAGAACTTAGATACTTTTATGGAAGGTGAATTAGGGTAATTGGGGCACCTAAACTCTGATGTCTGCATTGTTTGCTCGAACAAAACCATATCCCAGCTGGGATTTCATGGGCCTGATGTCAGACTAGAGTGAGGACGGTTGTCAGAGAAGAAAACAAAATCCCAAAGGTGGGAGACATGAGATTTTGAGAAGGTTATTGTTAAGCACCAAAAATCTGTCTAAAAGAAAACAATGTTCCAAACTTTTAATTGATGTTTGTTGTGTGATTGTGCAGTGCAATCTGGGATTGATTGGTTTGTTTTATTTAATTGTTTACTTCTTTGTTTATTTAATTATTGTTGAACAAATAGTTATTAAAGGTTTTAGATTAGTAAGTCTTGTCATTTTTTTTTTTTTTCTGCTTCTTTTTTTAATGATGCATGATATATCAGTACCACAAGACACTGTAAACGTAGTGGTAACCTAGCAACTGTTACCATGAAGAGGATTATAAATGATACATATTTTTGTTGGTACACTTTTAAAAAGTTATTGGCATACATTTTACACAAAAAATACTATTTAAGTTTTTCAGTATTTCAGTAATTCAGTTTTAATTCAGTGTTTTACCTTACCTGTCATTTCAGTTAATTTACTAAATAGATTTATTAACAATTGCTGAGTTCAAATTACTTTTATTAAATATCTATGTAAAAATTACTTTCTTTAAGTATCTATTACTGCATTTAGGTTGATTAAATTATGTTAAATATAATTTTATCTTGAATAAAACCAGTTAATGCAAAATATTAATTTTGGTTGAGTTTACATTATTTTATTTTTGCGTGTGTTTTTTTTTTTTGGCAGTCAATAAATTGTACATTAAAGGAATATATCACCTAAAACCTAACTAACTAAATAAATAAATAAAATAGTAAAAATACATTTATGGAAACTGCAACTGTTTTGTTACAAATACATATTTTTTCTAAATATCTTCTTTTGTGATCCATAGAATAAAAAAATACATGAACAGCATTAGGGTGAGTAAATGACAATGCTATCTCACGACCAATTCATACGTATTTTACGAGGTGGCTTATTCGTACGAATTTGTACGACCTCACTCGTGATTTTATACGACCCCAGTGACGGCTAGGTTTAGGGGCGGGGTTAGGTGTAGGTCATTCGTACAAATTCATATGAATTGTGCAAATCGTAAAATACGTACGATTTGGCAACAATCGTATGAATTTGTACGAGTGTGGTCGTACGAATTCATACGAATAAGCCACCTTGTGAAAAATGTAAGAATTGCAGTGAGATCGGGTTGAAAATAATTACGGATAATTAGCATTTTGGGGTGCACTATCTATTAACATTAATTTTGTCATCATTTGAAAATCTCCAATTTAATATTATTTTGTTATACAATACTTTGTAATGTGATTCCAGAATTCTATGTAAAACATAACAATTAAAATATCAATTAGTATCACATTTTTTAAGCATTTAACAAAGTAGTATAGAGCTTAATTGACCATAATTTCAATAGCATTGCATCCATTTGATTATATAAGATTGTCTCAGATCAAACGCAGACGAGGGGAGAAAAAGCTGAGGTAAGAAAACAACTTGACAGTCCCAGCCACATCTCATTTGTAGAACATAAGTGTTGTACATGACAGTGAGTTATATAAGTCACAAGTACAAAATATGACCTGGATCCACCTCTTCTCAAAAGTTTCCACCAATCAACTCCTGACCATCATCGGTTTCTTTTTTATTTTATTTTTTAATTTTTTTAGACCCCACAGGAATGGACCATTGTTTGTAAAGTGGGCCGTTCCTCCGCCGTCTTCATCTGCAGCGGCATCAAACTCTTCCCAGGCTTTTCATTGAAATTCACAGCCTTGTAGCGGCTGATTAATTTTCCATGTTGTTGTGGTGCTTCATGTTGTTGTTTTATTTTAAGATGCAGTGCAACCTGCTCGCTGCGGATCTGGCAACACACAAGACAGCTTCCTCCAGTTGGATGGGAGGTGCACAACTGTCATGGAGCAGGTGTTTAGGGAGTTCAGCTCTATTCCTTTGACTGCAAACAACTGTACCCTGGGACCTTACACATGCCACTTAACATTCACACGGTTCAGGACTCATTAGAGTCCCAGCAGCCTGCTTAGGGACTGTGGCATCTGTAGAGTCGTCTAATCTTTATGTCATCAATGTCTCAGATCAAACGCTGCTAGTGTTAGCTCTACTTCACCATTAGGAAAGAAGGAGAGTTTGATTTAAGTGTATCTTAACCCCTCCCTCTTTCTTCAGCAATTTTTCTCTCTTCAGACAGTGAGCTTATAGAGAAACTAGGTAAAAAAAAAAGAAATATATAACTGGGTTGTATGAAGATAAAGAGAAATTGATTGCCGTGGGCAAAGTAAGCTGTGATTGCAGGACCATTTACGTGTTTATATGTCCTGCAATTGTACATGCCGAGTGCTGGTGAGGATTTTTTTTCTCTTTCATAAACACGCACACACAGACACACACGCAGCGTTCTTCACCCGCTCTCTTGGGGAGATTCATATAGCAGGAAACAGGACTGTCAGAAGAGTATAAGAGACAGACACATGAGGGAGATGGGGAAGACATGCTTGAGAGACTCCATCTCTTTACATACACACACAATATGGACTCCTGACTTTAAAGATCTGTGCCAGTAGTTTCTGCAATTGCACAGCATTTCTGATAGGAATTATGATCCAGAAATACAACAAAAACATTCTACAGAAGTTCTACTTACTGAACCTTTTTGTGTTTCGCATTGGCTAACAAGTAAATGTATAGAGGAGACCAGGGCTACTTGTCATGCTTTTTCTCCATTTAGTATAGACACAGATCATGTAGTCTCAAATGCAAAAACAAACAAAGAAACAAAAAATAAATAATTTATTAAACAATAGCAGTACATTCTGTCACAATAGAAGCTACCAGCTCTAAATCTTACAGCTGAGACAGATTACGGTTCTTTAACAGAAATACATAATTTAAATAAATGAGTTATTTTAACAAAAAATACACACTAGGAAAAAAAGGTACAAAAGCTGTCACTGGAGCATTGTACACTTTTGTACATTTAAGGTATTAATATGTACACTTTGGATACTGATATGTAGACTTTGGGTAATAATATGTACACTTTGGGTACTAATATGTACACTTTGGGTACTAATATGCAGACTTTGGGTAATAATATGTACACTTTGGGTACTAATATGTAGACTTTGGGTACTGATATGCAGACTTTGGGTAATAATATGTACACTTTGGGTACTAATATGTAGACTTTGGGTACTAATATGCAGACTTTGGGTAATAATATGTACACTTTGGGTACTAATATGTACACTTTGGGTACTAATATGCAGACTTTGGGTAATAATATGTACACTTTGGGTACTAATATGTAGACTTTGGGTACTGATATGCAGACTTTGGGTAATAATATGTACACTTTGGGTACTAATATGTAGACTTTGGGTACTAATATGCAGACTTTGGGTAATAATATGTACACTTTGGGTACTAATATGTAGACTTTGGGTACTGATATGCAGACTTTGGGTAATAATATGTACACTTTGGGTACTAATATGTAGACTTTGGGTACTGATATGCAGACTTTGGGTAATAATATGTACACTTTGGGTACTAATATGTAGACTTTGGGTACTAATATGTACCTTTCAGGTAATGTACCAATATTGACTGTTTAAGCACAAAGTTGTTCCTTTAGAAAAGCTACCGCCCCAGTGACAGCTTATGTACCTTTTCCTCTGAGAGTGTAGCTGTATTTAATTCAGTCACACTCTACCTTAAAAAAAACATTTTTTGAATATTTTTCCTCGCTGATGGACCTCTGTAAAACATTTGCAAAATGCTGCACATAATTACAAATCGTGGACAAAACGTATAAAGTTCCATGCGACAGTGACAATTTATCTGCTTTTCAAGTTCATTTGACACTCCATTCCTAAGTCTTGTCAGCCTTTATCTCGGCAAACATCAAAATCCCTATACAAAAAAGGAGAAAATGAGCTATTGATTTTTCCACTAACGCTTTTTCTACTTTCCACTTTCTCCCCACAGCATTATCATTCGGGAGTCTAATTGAAGGTCAGAGTCGGTTTCCTTGTCAAAGTCTGCTTCCTGACAGTCAGCCTGGCTCACAACAAAATGAATTATCTTGGTTTAAGTATTCTCTGACTAAAAATCACCAAGTGATATTCTCTTACCCTCTCCTCTGCGGGGGTAGTTAACAATACGTCAGACTGGCTGAGAATTCAGCTTTATTAAAAGTAATTTGTGTGCCTGTCAAGAATAATAAAACTGTCAATTTTTACTGTACTCCTGAATGCATACTGTCCTGCTGAATGTCTGAAGAAGCTCCAATGGCAAATAATGTCACATGTCAAGAAGGATTGCTAATGATTTGTCTTAATAGAAAGAGGTGGCTTTACTCACCCACACATCAGTCAATATAGAAATAAAATTGATTCACATTTGTCAGTTTAATGGCAGAATTTACCCATTTTATGGCTGTGGCAATCAGTCTGAGGCCTATTTTTACTGTACATGTGCAAATCCGGCCTCAGGGTTCTGCTAATATAAAGAACAGATACTCTTTATGACAAAATCCCATCCAATAAGTGTTAGAAGTTTGTGTTCCAATGATGAATAAATGTCTTACGGGTTTTGAACGGTAATTGATGACAAAATTTTCATTTTTGGGTGAACTAACCCTTTAAGTGTGCATAATGTCGATGACTTAACTTAATGTCTTTGTATCATATAAATGTCAATGCTCTTCTAAGCAAATTCAGGTATATTTGATTACTTGTGATTTATTCATCTCCATATTGTGTGTTATTAATTTGATTACATTTAATCGATTGACAGGCCAGCTTATAAGTTATATTATAATAACAATGATTTTAATTTTTGTATCACCTTTTTTCTTAAGGTTGGCTTTAATTTATTGGCAGTCTTGTAGAGAAGCACACAGTAAGTGATCTATTAGTATAAAAATCATACACTTTTTTTTGTGAACTTGACATATTTGATGTGAGTGTACATTTGACTCAATGCTGTCAGCCAAGTCATTGCCAAGAAAATACTGTTTAAGTATAAAAATGGAGCATAATGCAACTTCTGGCAACCGCACAATGAGGCTTTGCCAAACACCTTATGCAGCAGTGCTATGCTTTTCATTAAAAAAGTGCTCTACTGAGAATAAACAGATTGCTCCATTCCTGAAGAGACTCCTGCAAAAACCAAGGCTGAAGCAATCATCGGACGCCAGCGCCCACCATGCAAAAGTGTCAAACAGGTGAGACAATGTACTGCAGGTGGACTTTCTCAGAGGGAAATCTGGTGATTCAGATAAACAGATGGTTTACAGCTCAGAATACAAAAAATAAAAAATAAAGATTAAAGAAAATACTTGAACTCAGACTTTCAGCTGCATCTTGAAAGCATTCACCATCTTGCCATCGTCCTATAAAGGCCTATATAAGTAAAAAGTAAAAAGTCCCATAAGTAAATAAATATAAAAATATAAATATAAAAATAAATATCTAACCAATTTACTTATTATAATATAAACAATGTATCATATATATATATATATATATATATATATATATATATATATATATATATATATATATATATATATATATATATTGTTATATATATTATTGTCACGAAATGGCTGAAATGATTAGCGAACCACAAACTGACTAAGATGATTTGCGAACCAGCTACAAACTCCCGAACTGACTCAAATGATTCACGCTCCGAACTTCCAAACTGATTCGCGAGCCCGCTCTGAACTCCAAAACTGACTCAAATGATTCGCGATCCCCAAACTGACTCAAATGATTCGCGATCCCGCTCCGAGCTCCCGAACTGACTCAAATGATTCGCGAACCCGCTTTAAACTCCTTAACTTATTCAAATGATTCGCGAACCCGCTCCGAACTCCCGAACTGATTCAAATGATTCGCGATCCCCAAACTGACTCAAATGATTCGCGAAACCGCTCCGAAATCCCGAACTGACTCAAATGATTCGCGATCCCGCTCCGAGCTCCCGAACTGACTCAAATGATTCGCGATCCCCAAACTGAGTCAAATGATTCGCGAACCCGCTCCGAACTCCCGAACAGACTCAAATGATTCGCGCTCGGAGACTCCCGAACTAACTCATTACGAACTGTAATGTTATGAGTTTTGTTTATTATAATATGAACAATGCAGCACAATATTTTTTTTTACATTATATAATTTGCTGTAATGCCCGAATATTGCAGTATACTACATACTGTAATTATTTAATTTAATTTCAAGAACATGTAACAAGTACAATTCATTTGACTTCTGGTTTTTGCACACAATACTACAGTCCTATATAGATGCCCATTTCCACCACATAAGATAAAAAACTGCTTTGGTAGTTGAGATGAAAAAGTTGTAATTATGAGATAAAATCTGAATAGTCACATAGCAAGTCATAGTTATGAAATTATGAGATTAAAAAACACCCAAATGATGACATAAAAAGTCATAATTATGAGAAACAAGTATAAATTATGAGTCATAATTGTAAGATAAAAGCCATAATAATGATTTACCAAAGCATGATTGTTTTTCTTATGCAGCGGAAATGGGTTTCGGATGCAGGGATGGTTCAAGTCATTATAATCATGCGGTACACATTCAAGTTGTGATATCTGAAATTCACAAATCAAGGTGAAATGTAAACAACACCCGTTTCTACAAAGTCACTGCATATTCTCCTGACTTATTTATGGTTTACTGAGCAGGTCACTTCCCTGCTTGCTTGAACAGCTGCTGCCAAGCTAACCCTTTCAAAAAACAAGGTTTTGAGGACAACACTTGACCTGCTTGCTGTCAGCTCTCTCATTGTTTATGAAGCTATATGATGACCTATTAAAATAGCCTTTGCCTGGGTCAAATGAATTATTTATCTAGGCTTTTGCATGCCTGTGACATGTAAGTTCTTCATACCCAAGAGCCTCCTCTCAACTTCAATACCTTAGAGCATTTCTCCGCCCATGACACAAAACAAAAACGTTCAATTCAGTTGAATTCAAGTTTATTTGTACAGGACTTTTCACGATACAAATCATTGCAAAGCAGCTTTTACAGAAAATTACATTTCTACAATATATTTAGTAGTAGCTTATCAGTGAATGTGTCAGTTAATGTGTCAGACGATGAACACTTTTAACTGCAATGATTACATGATGTAATCAAACTTATAGCAATATTTGTCAGTTCCTTAGCTGTTTCAGGGTTAGCATCATCTGAGGTCCTCTGAGGGTCACCATCATCTCTTTTCTTGTGTTCTGGATCCAGACTGGAGCTTGTGTAAATTCTAGTTACCACGGGAAGTCAATCCCATGGCACAAACAGAGAAACCAATAGAGACATAATTAGCCTAGCTGCTGCTCCAGCCAAGCAAAATTAATTTGTTTAACCCAAGCTAAAGAATAATCACGTGTATTTGATCAGATATAACTGCAGTTCAAGATTATGAGATGCATTATTTAAACACTGGGCCAAAGACATTTGTCTTTAATCTAGATATAAACAGAGAGAGTGTGTCTGAACCCCAGACGTTATCAAGAAGGCAATTCCAGAGTTTGGGAGCCAAATTTGAAAAAGCTCTACCTCCTTTAGATGACTTTGCTATACTAGGTACTACCAAAAGTCCAGCATTTTGTGACTGTCACAGTGGTGCACTGTGACAAGAGACTTTGATTATGATACTGGACTGAGAACACAACACACTGGTCATACATTCACTTTTCATACAACAACACATATTTGTTTTGCGCAATGTAAGATCTGTTAACACCAGGTGTGCGTGTGTCATTGATTGTGTATTGTATAGGTGTTGATCCTGTTCTCGCCATTTTTTTTTTTTTAGTTTAACACTTTGTGAGACATTAATTTTATTATGTTAATTTGTGTATTGTTGAGAATACAAACAAATGTTTGTATATAAATAAACATGTTAAATGTTTATTGTTTTCAATCATCCACTTACGTACTGGAACATTTCCTCATAACAAACAAAAGAAACCCAGGCACCACATTGCCACCATTTTTAAATACCCGTTTCCCGCCAGTAGAAGGCACACTTAATTGGTCTCATGCCGGAGGGGGAGATTGGTGTTTGTTTGATTCTTTGGTAAACAGTAATAATGAATTTAGTTTGTGTTGTTTGAAATGGTTGTATATTTTTGTATATTTTTTGGTTATAATAGTTATGCCTTTGTTACGGTTAAATTGCTATTTATTTGTTTCGTCTTTCTAGAACTGATTTGTTACCATCAATAACTTAATGGTTTAGTCCAAGTGGGAGGTGATTATACTTTTTAAGAGTTTCTCTCAGTCTTGTAAAGGGAACTCATAGAGTGAGTTGGTGAAGTTGCTTGCTTGAGTTTTGGGTCAAGTTCTTGATATAGGCCAAATTTTTGTTTGTACATTTAAGCTTTGTACAGTGTTTTTTTTTTTTTTTTTTTTATCTTTTGATACTTTTGGAGTAACACTGTAAATGTCATTTTGTAAAATCTTTGTTTTTCATATTTTGGAAAAAACAACAACTTTTTGACTTCATCAGCACGTCACTTCATTTTTTTTCATGCCTCCATGGGCCGGTATGTCCAGAGCCGGGGTGGCAGTTGGCACACCACTGTCTCTGTTACAGTGACCTTAGGGAGCATGATTGATTGCAGCATGGTAGAAGACTAGTTAAGTACGCATGGAGCTAACCCATTAAAGGGCCTTATTGGTAAGTAATACTATTTTGTAACCGATTTGGAACTTAATAGGTAGCCAGTGCAGAGACTCTATAATTGGGTTAATATGATAATATTTTCTTGACCTGGTAATGACTCTAGCCGTGCATTTTGGATTACTGTACCTGGCTTGTTCATTGAGGATGCAGGACAACTGCCTAGCAGTGCATTACCATAGTCCAGCCAAGAGGTCATGATTTAGAGCTCAAGGTTCACTTGTCTATTACAAAAATACTTCTATTTTATTTTTTATTTTTTTTCACCCATGCACTATTTTCCAGTAATTGAATATGTATGCAGTTTTTCTATTTGGTCCTATTACTGCAGGTAGTACTTTGCAGGAAAAAGATTCCCGCTTGCTAATCTTCAATAAATATATTAAACATTTATACTACTACGGGGCATTGAATGCTTGAATCTGATTGGCTGATGAAAGTTCTAAGGTGTGCAGTTATTTTCAGAAAAGCGCATGGTGAACGTAGTTCTAGGCTGATCTTTGAATCTTTCTATTCATTCATCAGAGAATTCTGATGTACTCAACTGTTTTAAATATTGATGATGATGATAATAATAATAAAAACCTGTTTCTTGAAAAGCAAATTAGCATAGAATTATTTCTGAAGGATCATGTGACACTGAAGACTGGAGTAATAATGCTGAAGATTCAGCTTTTTGATAACATGAATGAATTAAATTTTTAAATATATTCCAATCGAAAACCGATATTTTAAATAGTAAAAATATTTCACAGCATCACCGCTCTTGCTGTACTAGTTTGGATTAAATAAATGCAGGCTTGGAGAGCACATAGTACTTAAAAAAAAAAACAACAACATTACAAATCATACTGTTCATACTGACACTGTACTTAAGTCATTTTAAGCTAAATAACATTCTGTGCTAACAAACTGAAATGAGATGGTTGTTTTCAACAAAGTGGTCACAGTTCTGTTAATAACAGTAGACCTGCTGGTGAAGTGAGAAGTAAAAAAAGATATTGGGGAAAATGAAGGAAAGGGAAAGTTGCAGTGCAAGAGAGAATTATTATTAATATAATTTTTTTTACTGCCCTAGACTAAGGATTTAGACCTTTTTTTTTTTTTTTTAAATGTGATGGTCATACAAATAATATTGTTGTCTGGTTTCAGAATTGTTGTGGATGTACTGTATAGGCTATATACAGTAAGTTCGCCAAGCACAGTACTATAAACATAACAATAATATAATAAAATAACAATATTACCGGCCGGCAACACCAGTGAATGATATCGTCTGTTTATTCTAAGCGCACACTCATCTGCCACTTTAAATTCTTGAGCTCGTTACAGCAGGATGGAATTTGATTGATTGTCAATATTTGTATCATTCATCAGCTTGAAAAAAATTTGACAGTGATTCTAACAATATTGTTTCCCTGTGCCTTTAACGTTACAGCTGTGGCATGAACTGCTATTCTTTAATATTGAGAACAATATTTAGAACTATATCTTTAATTATCTTCAGAGCTGTCATGCTTTGTGTTTACAGCTAATATTATTTTTGATACATAATAATATTACCAAAACAAACTTCTAGCCAATCAGCAGTAAGGGGCGTGTCTATTCATTATGTGGAGGAGATAGAACAGGACGGACATTAGCCGAGCCGGGTGACAACAGAAATATAGAGATGGCGTATAAAACAAAAGAGGAAAACGTCTGACGAATATCTAACAGAAAACTGGTGCTGCTCTCTATTTATGACATATAGACAAAAATTTCTAAATATTTTCAAAGGTCACTTTATCACGTCCTCTTTAGCTGTTGCAGCACGACAGCTGTCACGTTCGCCGTAGACATGGTGTTACATTAGCACTCATAACTGATTGCTGTCAGACTTCTTCACCTGAATTAAGATTATAATAATTTAATTTTAAAGCAAAGCCAGCACAAAATAGGACTTTAACATTCTATACTTAGAAATTGTGTACACACTAAGTGAAAATATTAATTTATATTGAATGTGAGAACTTTGCCTCCCTGCTTCAAAAAAAACCACTGCTCAGACAGACTGCTTGTTAGGAAAGCATGCATTATTGATGAACATTATTTTAGTAAAAATATAAGGAATATACCGCATTACTCAGCTTAGTACTAAAGTTCCAGTATTTCCCTTTCTTAAAAGTTATCAGAAAGGAGCTGAATTCAGTGTAAGGCCTTTTATCAGTAAATTATTAAGCACAGACTTCTAGACTGAAACGGGACAGTACATTTTTAACTTTCCTTGCACATTTAAGATTCTGTAGCAAACTTTCACCTCTTTGAAGAAGGCGCCGGGTATTGTTTCTCATGCCTTTTCTCTTTTGAAAAACCTTGAAGGTAAAGTGCTTTACTTTTACAGGTTTGGGATTCGACTTTTTTGTTCTTCAAGGACATTCATCCTGCTGCCAAGAACTGTCAAACAGGAGCATCTCAGTATAAAGAGGTGAGAGGACACCAATTAGAAAGCCATCTCTGGCCAGGAGAGCCAGCGGCACAGCTTGCCACAGGAAGTGGGATGCCTGACTTCCTGCGTGGGGTCACAGCTGTTTATAGAGACACTGATATTTCCAACCAATACAGGGACCGTTTATCGCTGAAGGAGATGGAGCTCATTTGAATAGCAAAGTACCATCTCAATGTCACCATTGAATTTACATTGTCTTAAACATCTGTCGCTGGAACAAGGGCTTCGGTGAAATTATACGAGCATGTGGGTGTCAAAACAGTTTATGCAGAGCAAGAGGCAGATTGTTATGAGCAGGGTGTTAAATTTGCTTTGGAAAAGCAGAAATGCTATTTTATGATTATAGATACGAGATATTCATTGTGAATATCTCTCATATCTATAATGAGATTTATTTTGTATGCCAAGTCTTTGTACAATAAATATAGTCTGTAGTTTTCATGTACACAAGCGCACTATTGTGCATAAATATTAACAAACTTCTGTAGACAGTGTCCCCCCATATTCTACACTGATGTGCAGTTGTCTAATATAAAAACATAGCATAGCTTTTGCTGAAGTTTCTGATACCTGGTAGAAACA
Source organism: Carassius gibelio (assembly GCF_023724105.1). NCBI lineage: Eukaryota > Metazoa > Chordata > Actinopteri > Cypriniformes > Cyprinidae > Carassius > Carassius gibelio. The sequence continues at coordinate 19,501,834 of NC_068409.1, read as the reverse complement.
GATTCTCTCAAAGTCTTAACACGCGACCTGCACCCGCAAAAGTGCTTCTGCAATCATTTAACCAAAATAGAACTTTTATTACATGGAATTGCTTTTGTGATAGAAGTTAAAACACCTTTTCGCTCACCTAGAATCCTTGGTATCCTATCACGGCTCGGAATGGGATACTCTTACCTGGGGTGAACAACTGGAGGTATGGCAGGGATGACGAGGTGTGATTGGCTCCTGCTATGCGCAGCTGTCCATGTCCATACTTGCCCCAGCGCAATTACACTCCCTGATCCCTGGCCGCTCCGCTGCCATGCAGTCAGACCCATTAATCTCCCTGGCTGAGTGGTGTGCCATGTGTTAACAGGGAGGTCCCTACTCACTCTGCACCTGGCCAGTGCAGTCAGGGCCTTGCCAGTCACTCTGCCTTCTCCTCACACCTATCCTCTCTCATTGATTACACCTAACAAACCGGCAGTAACAACACGGGAACGTCTTCAAACATCTTCATTTGCTCTCAGCTCGAAGCAATTTACTCACCAAAAGACATTACCTTTTTTAAGTCAGTGGGTGTTGTCAGAGCTCTGGCCTGGGGGTTGGCATATGTACGACATTGAGCCCTGGTGCTGATGTGGGAAATATGGGATCGAATCTGTCCGAAGGCAGTAGGGATAGCTCTAATCTGACTGGCTGAATTTTTGCAGCATTTGGGCCTCATGTGCCATTAAAGTAGAGTTGGAGATATCATAATTATGAGTTTTGAGCTCATGAATGACTGAGCCTTATTTACGCATGGGACATTCAGACGATATACAAGTTGCCAATTTAAAACATAGGGAGAAAAATGTATATATGCATATATAATTGGTCACACTTTATTTTAAAGGTACAATTCTCACTATTAACTATGATTTTAATTTATTCTTAATTAATACAGAATATAACTCCTAACTCATGCAGAATAAGGCATCCATTTGTGCATTACAAATATTATTAAACAGCCAATATGTAAGCAATACGCATGTTCGTTAATAGTGAGAATAGGTCCTTTAAAGTGTTACTGTAATATCCTTATACAGAGATCAGTTAATTACTCATTTTATCATTGCACCACATTTTTATGTATTTATTTAACAGTTTAAAAGTAACAAATCCCTGCATTTGTTAAAGTAATGGCATAAAATCTGGTATAAAATATTCAGAATTGAGTTTGTAGCACTTAATGTCTATTTAACAGGATAGTCGCAGAGAAAGATTTCTAAATTATGTCTTAAGTCTGGGAAATAGTCTGTACTGAATGGGCAGAAAATTTGATTATAGAGTCTAATAAACGTTGTTTTTCTTATGTTTTCTATACAACTGTTTGATAAACCGCTGTATCATTACTCACATTTTATTATTATTTTAATGCCAGTAAATTATTTTTGTACATTTATTTTAGATAAAGGCACCCACATGGAAACAGTTTGTGGCCAGAATAAGCTGCAATATGCAAAATACCTTTCTTTTTGTGATTTAGTGAAAGATCTGACTGTGTGAGACTATTCGCAATCTAAATAGAAAAGGTATGAAGGTCAAAATAATTGCATGAATTACCTTTTATATATTTTTATTTTATGCAGATAGTTGGTGGCAAGGCCTAAGTAATTCTGTATTGTTTGAGGACACAGTATATTCTGAAAGGATAATTGCCTGGGTACCTGCAGTAATTTACTGCTTTTGTATATTATTATAATTATTTTTTTTAAGTAAATTAGCAATCAGGCATGTCCATTTGAAACAGCAGATACCTATGCACCAGAAAGCAGTCTCTCTCTTTTTTTTTTTTTTTTTCAGTCATTGCTCGTTGATTGGCTGCTAACTTGTGATTAACACTGATAATACAAAAAATTAATAGAGATCCAACTTAATGTTAATTTAGGAGCACTGGTTTAATCACGGTCTGAATAACAAGGTCCCAAAGTTATGGTTTAGCCAGCCCTTTTTGTTCACTGAGATTAAGGGAGGGTCAGACAGTGCTCCATTGTTCAACTGGGAATGGAAACTCATTTGCGAAAATGAAGAATGTCTTGCCGGCATAAATCATGTTCCCTAATCCCTTCACTAATGCCACATAATGCAAATTGTCTCTTGCTAACAGATCATACAATGGAGAAGAGAAGTGAGAAAAAAAGTTCACAATATTCCTGCCATTTCTAGTTTAATTAACATGATCGAGACTACACATGTTGATTGAAACCGTAACAAAACAAGTCCCTAAACGCTGGAACAAGATTTACTAAGTCAAGCTTTAAAAGCCATCGGATATATTTGCCAGACTTTTATATCAAACTTGAACAGGTAAAATATATATTTAAATAATGAACTAAAACAGTACCCAAGCACACCATAGATCAACCCGAACACATTTTTTAAAGGACTCTTTAACATGAATTCAGTGTGATCCTTTACACACTTGTTGTCTTATATTATTTGTTAGACCACTGCAATGGTTAGTGTCCTCTCCGGTTGCTATTTATTGTGAAATGAAGTCTAAAGAGTGGATTTATTCTGTTTAAAAAAAGGTATATCTGCTGAAGCGGTATTCGTTTAATGCACACTGGTTTTATTTGTGTCGTAAATGTCTTTTTAATTAGGCAATTTAACAAAAATGAGGTTAGGACTGTCAAGGGGCTCATTAAGTTGAGGAAGGTCTCCTAGTCCCTCTTGTGACGTGTATGGTTTTGATGTCATGCAGGAGGACAGGCTTTCATGAGTCGTGTTTAGTAGTGTACTCACATGGTTTGCAGAGCTTGTAATTACACGTGCTAGTGTACACTTCATCCCCAGCTCTCCTGGGCACTGGACAGAAGACAGCAAGACTGATTCTAAGGCCTGCTATCGCTGGTAAAGCAGGTGTTCCTTCCTGTACGACTAAGCAATCCAAGTAAAACCTAGTGTTTTTTGAAAGAAACACAATATACAAACATTCTGTTTACTGTTGATTAACAAACTACAACATGCTGTATTTTAAGGCAGTTGTGTTTTAGATATATATATATATATATATATATATAAGTAAAGTAGTTACGCTACACTTTTGTTTTTTAAAGTCTCTTCTGCTCACCAGTGCTGTGATATTCCAAAAACATTAATTCTCCTTATGATCAATGTTGGAATCAATTGTTCTGCTTCATATTTTTGTGTAAACTGTTATCATTTCTTTTTAGGATTCTTTGAAGAACAGAAAGATTAGAAGAACAGCATATATTTGAAGTAGAATGTTTTGTAATATTATAGTATATTTACTGTCATTTCTGGGTCATTTAATGCAACTTTGTAAAAATATAAATTTCTGTAATTAAATAAAATACAAAATTGTACAAAAAAGAACTTTAAAAAAAGTCTTTTTTTCATGCAAAATTACTTAACAGTTAATTATAATTAAAAAATTAAATTGAAGTAGATTCTGTGTGTTTGTCCTATTATTATTTATCAATAATTAATAATGATATTTAGTGTTTTCTATTAACGTATGGACAAATAAGTACTTGCTGAATATGCATGATTAATGACAAAACACTCACAAAATCATGCAAACCTTAAAACTTTGCTTAAAAAAAGCCATCAACTATTTTTTTTATAATAATAATAAAAAAACACTCTAACCTGAAAAATGAGATTGCAATAGAGCTGTGGCTTGTGTTGCTGAAAGTTGTTAGTACAAACAAAACCTATAATGACCAAGTGAGTTTTGCACAGTTGTTTTTTGTGTGTGCATGCTGTAGTTTGAGCTAAAACAGCCAGACCAGTTTGAGCAGTCTGACATAAAAGCAGAGTGTTTCTGTTGTTAGTCACCCCACCATTAGGAAAGCACACTAGCAAGCAGAGAAAAGGGCCATCACATAAGCTCTTTGGAGAGATTCATTGCTGTGATGAAGTTCACCACATTGAGCACTCATTGACTCAAATCCCTCACGTCTTGTTAAATGGCATTTCTGCTCTGAAGGGACTTGCCCGCGCTCACAAGGCAGATGTTGTTGCCGAAAGCGACAGAGTCTTCAGAAGCGATGTGATCCTCCAGGACCAGGCGAAAACAAACACAAAGCAGCATTTCATCTGGGGGGCTTTCTCTTGTTTGGATCTGCAGTGTACACAGAGAAATGTGTGGATGATCAAAGACCCTTAAGTGATATCACATATGAGGGGAATATAGGCAGGCCAGGTGATAGAGGATTAATTCATGGAGATCTGTTTTGTGCACAGCTGCCAGGATAATTAGAGCGCAGACGCACAAACTCCAGTGAGTTGCTGGGGCCACGTGTCGTTTCACAGGGCATCTCTGTTGGTGTTGGGTCAACAGTTCTAGTGTTTTTTGAGTGCCGCTGTGAATATCAAAAACCATCCATACATAAATGGTTTCTGTGTGGGAAAAGCAATTGCTTATTTCTTTTTTTTTTTTTTTTTTTTTTTTTGCTTCATGTGCATTCGTTTTTTGTGCATGTGTTTTTACCATGTCTTCGCATTTTATGCAGTATATTAAATCAATAAACATAAGAACACTAAACTGAAATGCAAGTTTCTTCAAGTACTGTACATTAGCAAAGACTTCTCAGAAATAGACAGTTTTAAGCACAAAAGAGCATAGTCTCATGCAATAGTTTTCAAGTGCATTTATAAAAAAAAATGGCCTTTAATTTTGAAACTTACATTCATTTATTAAAAGTCTCTTGAAATACCATAACCTTTATATAACAAATTAAATGATGTGAATCCAGTTTTTAATGAGAGTTCTAATCATTACTTTTATTCTGATTATTCTTTTTTTCTTTTTTCTTTTTTTTACATTCAAGTCTACCTTGAAATAAAAATTTTATTTTTTTAGTGTCCTGCATTAAATGCTTATTTAGAAATTGAGGTTTAAAAAAGTTTATATTGAAAAAATAATAATAATAATAATACTAATTATTATTATTATTGAGTATCAAATTAAATGATTATATAAACATATATATATTTTTTTTTTTATTTAAATTATCCAATACAATTATTGTTATTTGATCATATTTAACAATTATTATTTTTAATCTTGTTACATTTGAGTTTTCAGTAAATATACAGTATTTGATGTTCATATGGCATAAAATGATAGATACTAAACTATAACCTTAGTGTGAAAGGAGTTTAACCCCAAACCAGTGTTGGAGGTAATGCATTACAAGTAACATAAGTTACAGAATCAGACTACTTTTTTAAGTATCTAGTAAAGTAATGCATTACTTTTAAATTTACAATGTAGTATCAGGTTGAAGTTATTCCCATTTCTTACTTTTAAAAGTAACTGTCTGGCCCAAATTATAACAACAGATAATAATCTCTTGCTTCTGTCTAACCTTGCCTGACACTAGTACACTGACAGTAGAGATGATTTATGAGGATTAACTGAGACATCCATGTATATGGCCAAATATAGTTCATTATAAGAAAACTGTCCTTTCAGATATAGCCCTATTTTGTGTGTCCAGAGAAACAAACATGTATGTTTAATAGGCACCAACTGAACTTTGATGTATTTGATAAAAGCAGCAGTTCCCATCACCCTAATGGCACAATTCCTTATGATCCTTTATGCAAAGGCTTGCCGGGGATCAAAGTAACTGAGTTTTGCCCGAGGCTATAAAAGATGTACTAAAAATGAGTATGCCTTGAACAATATATTAACAGGTTGAAAATCACCCAATTAATTCGATTGATTAGGGAGATGATTCAAAGAATGTCCACTATTTACATTTACGACCGATACTAAATAACCAGTTGTGCTCATTTAAATGGGGAAAACAGCCACACCGTTATTGCAATGGATAGTTTTTCAAAATTCAGCTCCGATTTAGCTGTTTGTTAAAATATTACCGAATCTGTTTGTAAGTGGTGATATAAACATGGTCCATGGCAAAAACACTTTTTCAAAGATTTCTATTGCTTTAAATAAGCTCTAGCTTTGTATTCCAAGTAAATAACTGCATTGTCTGGGGCTGTGAAGCCAGTCAGTGTCTAATCATTATTTGTCATCATTTACAGTACATCTAGAAACCCTAAGAGGTCGACCACGGCTGTCGTACAGACAGATCTATCTGACAGATCAAAGTTGCATATTTCTAGAAACAGTCTATAATTTGCCAGCATGTTTACGATTAAACAACCAAATTGAATTCTGTGCTAGTCAGCTTCGAGAATGGTAGGCAATATAATAATTTGGTGTCTCCTACTGCCAGCACAATATTTCAAAAGTGGAACCTCTGCCTGTGACAAATGCCAAGGATGAACGTTTCAAAGTGAAGCATCAGACGGTCAGTTGCTCCATCAGGGGATCATTAGGCCAGCCAAGAGCTGCTTTTAATGCACTTTATCAGAAGCATACCCAAAAGCTAAGTTCTTAAGTTGTAGTCTAACTTCTAACTTTTATTTTAGCAGTTTCATAGTGCTGTATGTTTTAGGGATATGGGCCTATATCAGCCCGATTGATCCAGTATTGCATGCCTTGGATGGAAATGGATGGAAAGAATGTATCTCTGTTTTCCTAGTTTCCTTAATCTGAAACTTTGTATTACCTCTCATGATTATTTGCCCCTTTATGATGTATCGCTTTTTGAATTCCTCATTTGTGAGTCTCTTTGGAATAAAGTATCTGCAAAATAAATAAATCTAAATATGAAATGTACAGTAGTATGTTAAGTATTGCCGCAGTAGCATCAGCAGAAGAGTAATCAAACGTGGTCCGGAAAACAAGCAGTAGGCAAAGCAGAATTAACTGTATTTTCATACTAATACCCCTAGAAAAAAAAAAAAATATATATATATATATGGGTGGTGGTATACAAATAAGTTTTCATATATATAATTTTGGAGGTGTTTTATATAACACAGCTGAGATAATAGGCAGAATCTGCTTTGTGATTTAGCCTTTCCTGTGATTCTCCTTTCCCGTATAAAACACAGTAGTAGAAAACATTAACATTAAAGCTTTATTGCTTCTCTTTGTTGTCCACGGCAGACAGAATTATGCACTTTCTGTCCTTCATGGTTAAGAATGTGCTGGAGTTATTTTAGGTGCACTCGAGGAGGTGACAGATAAATTTAGGAGAAGAGTGTAGCACTCGGTTTAGGAAGCGAATGTAGAAGAGACACAAAAGAGTGATCAATTTTTCTTTTCTCAGGACTGCACTTAGATTATACTCCTCACACAGTGTGCAACGGGACTCTGCTGAGCAGCACAATAGCTTTTGGTTTGTGAGACACAGTCTTGTTTTAGCCTGCATTTTTTTTATGGCTCTGAGTACTGCATTAATGACAACTAAAATCTTGAAGTTCGGCTTTAATAGTTTAAAAGACTTCTGGCATGCTAAATCTATTTTGCTGTGTGTAAAAATATAGCACAGGGTTGCGTATTAAACCTTGGTCATTTTATTTCTTAATAGTCACAATAAATGAAAATATCACCGGAGAGGAACAATTCATGTACTATAAAACAAAATGAGATCATAAAGTGTATGCAATGAAGCATCACTGTAATAGATTAAATGAAAATCAGGCAACCAGTAAGGCTTTAAGACTATACTCTGTCATATAATAATGGCAATGTGTTAATGCTAACATTCATCTTAATATTCCATTTCAAGATGATAAACTTTTTTTTTTTTTAATTCCATAACTTTCAGAAAATAAATGAGATGTCAAGGCATTAAGACAAACAACTCACCAAGACTGATAACATAAGCAAATAACTAAAGGGAGACAATAAATAATAAACAAAAACATTTTTCATAAACCAATATAAGGTCACTCCAGGCTTTCTAATAATTTCAGTAGTTTAGAGGCATTACAAAATAAATTAAATAAATGTAAGAAAATATTGAAAGCAAGTTGGATCTTCATACATTTAGATTTATGAAGAAATAAAATCTAAATATGTGGTTATGCAGTTTATAATATAACTATTTTTATTTTCCCGTTTCAATATCCCTTGAGCTCTAAACATGAAAAACTTGCTGTTGTTCTGTCATTTCAATGTCATTTTTACAAAAGCAATACTTGTTCTTAAAATCAAAGTAATGAACATGCAAGAACAAACAAAGAGTAAACGAGCACTGTGTGTGTGCGCGTGTGTGTGTGTGTGTGCGCGTGTATGAACCACTTTGGGTACATTACTAGAGTCACGCAATCGCACATACAGATACAGGGGCATGCTTTCATGCTAAGGTGGAGACAGAATTGAGTGATATAACCTGCATATCTAATGGTCTTGAAAGAACCGTTTTCACAGTTAAAACATCGCCTAACTCTGTTTGGCTTTATAATGTGGAAAATCTTGATCTTATGCAATTAAACGCAGATATTATGAGACATTCAGTTCAACCCTGTGAAACTTTATTGCATCGTTCAGCAGCAGTGAATTCTTATATTCACAGAAGAAAATCTCCACACTTCTTATTCCTTAAGGCAAAATGTGGGCAAATATGATGTGGCATTCAGAATTGGTCCAATGAACAGGTCGAAGTTCAAAAGACATTGCCTGTGCTGCTTTTCTCTTTTTCTGTATGGCTACACGAACAAATTCTGCAGTCTACAATGGCCCACGATTCATTGGCATTGATGCACAAATTATTAGACATTGACATTACATTTATATCAGACTGACTATTCAAACAATGAAGCCTCACATTGCTGTATGTATTCATCTGTTAAAAACAGGTCATTTCTTAAAGAAGCCAAGGCCTGAGAACATTAGAAAGAAAGTCTTTGCAAGGCTGTAAGATTATTCAAGCACGGCAATCAATTTTCAAAACCAGACGTGTTCCTGGCCCTGTCTTCCTGTTCTGAAAGGTGTCTTGAGTTGTTAGTTGCCATGGCAACTTTTACACTGACCATACCCTGTTGAAGTGGTTTTCAGTCCGGCCCTGCATGGGGACCCACAGCACTCCACATTTCGTGTGTATGTCTTATTTAACACACCTGATTCAGATGATCGGCTCATTTAGAGAGAACTCTATGTACTGAACTGTACATGTCAGATGGGATAAACATACGATATGTGCAACGCTGTCACTTATTTGAGCTTGTCTGAGTCTTCAAGAACAAGCTTAATCCATTCCTTACAGAACACCGCTTGCTACAAGGTTATTTTAAAACACATAAACGACAAAATAAAAAAGTACTGCAACTTCCCAGGTAGATCTAACAGTCTAAAACGTGTTTTTTTTTTTTTTTTTTTTTTTTTTTTTACTTAAATGGTTCAAGGAATAGTTAGTCGATTGGATATCTTGTTTTGTTGTGATGTTTTTATCAGCTGTTGAGACTCTGACAGCATCAATAGTTTGATTGCCCATGACGTCAAGAGGGCAGGAAGTGATTTCCACACATGAAGCACTATTAAATGTCTATGTCTATGCATCGTTTCTGGTGTCTAATATTGATCAAACCGAAAAACCACAAGGAGCTTTTATCGAGTACAAAAAGTTGGTGTTGATAAGGGGGAAAATGAAAGAAATTGACTGAAAAATGCAGGAAAAAGTGGCTTGCAAACCTACGTCTGCAGTTGGGAGAAGTGGAGTCGGATAATGCTTTTGTGGCCACTTTGTCAAGAGTTAAAAAACAAAAAACGTACACATGCAACCACTAACAAAAAATATGCCTCCATACTTTTATATGCTTAGATTTGTTTTCTGGAGAAGAATGTCTATGCCAGGTTACATAATGCATATTACATATGGTTTGGGAAACTTCACTTTACTGTTACATGAAGTGAGCAGGTTCAATCCAAGACTTATCTTAAATGGTCATTGGTAGCAGTGAACTTGCATGTACTGTATGTGTGAGCTTCCAAAAAAGCCATATTAATATGTTTCTGAATAATTTATGAGTCATATAGATTACATTTTATGTATTTCAGTGAATGGAAGAAATTATTAGTCTATAAAAAACATGTATTATCTTCAAAGTTCAAATGAAAGTTGAATGAAAGTCTTGAGTGGGTTCATTAATGATAGAATGTTCAATATTGTGCACTATCTCGTCTGGTTCCTCTCTGTCATGTTCAGTTTTCTTTTTCCTTATTCATACTATTTAGATTTCTGTGAAAACTTGCCAATGTATGTGTTAACAAATAATCTCTCCATGGCGACAACAATTTTGTAATGTCAAAAATTGGGTTGCTTTTGTGAAACACGAAGCGGTTTCCCTTACCTAAAAGAACCAATTAAGAGATCATCCTTAAGTTTTCCGCATTAGGTAAGAGGAAATCCCACTTTTAAGTCTCATAAATAACTTAAGGTTCTTCATGAAACCAGGCACTGGAGGAAAAGTTGCTTATCAGTTTGATGGCAGATTATAATTTCAGTTATGTAGAAAATTCGCTCCTCTTTATAGCATAATGATCAGGTCCAACATATGTTGTGATTTTGTTAAAACCTTTTTCTTATAATAGTGTCTAAACCAGTACAATAAATACTTTCCTCCATCTCATCCATTCTGCTTTTCACTTCTTGCCCTACATTTAGATGTTGTGCATCATAAGAATCACGTGCTTCATGTATTCTATTCACTGCAGAGGATACATTGCTGAGCAAGTGACGTACAGGTATAGTACTGCTAAATTTCTCCAGATCTGTTGCGATGAAGAAACAAACTCTTCTATATCTTGGATGGCCTGAGGGTGAGTAGATTTTCAAATGTTGATTTTTGGATGAACTGTTCCATTAACACGCAGCATAATTGAATAAAACAAACAAACCAAAACCAATAAAGTCGTGGTATTGAAATGAACAGATTAAAAGTGTAACTTTATGACAGCATAAAGGAAGAAATATTCAGTTTATGTCAAACAGGTAAAGTATGTAATTTCCTGATGCTTATGAATGATTGACATGAACCCAACAAACTACTGCAATGCCTTATCAATTCAACAATGTATAGCTACATAAAAAAATCCTTGCTCTTTCTTGCCTTGAGGCCACTGAATGAGTGAGGTGACAGAACTCGCAATCACTAACAGTATTACTTGTACTCATTTGTTGGAGCTCTTCACTCTGATTGCTGAGTGACTCATCATTTTGAAGGAAATTGGCTGCTTGAGCAATTTTTATTTCCAAGGAACAATGTTACCTCCATTTACAGAGAGGGACAAGAGACTTCAACAAAATAAGAAAAAATGCATTTCATATGAAACTTATCATGTCTTACAGGTTCTGGCACAGATTGCTTTTTAAAATCAGTGTCGTTTTTACTTGTTCTCTATTAGTAATGTCTTTTAATGCTCCAGAATGATTGAGCTCATGCTCGTATCAAAATAAGGCCCTCAGAGAGGAAGTCTACACATGGCAAAAGCATTATAGGATTAGTTCACCCAAAAATGAAAATTCTATCCGTGTTTACTCACCCTAATTTCTTTCCAAACCTATCCCAAATCATTTTCCCTCTGCTGCAGCTCTCAGATTCATATTTATGTACATGTATATTTGTATACAGTATAATTTGGTGAAATTAATTGCATTAAATCAGTGAACGATGTATATCAAATAGATCAAATCTATTGTATAGTTTCAGAAGACTTTGATTATAGCATGAAAGACAAATTTACTGATTTTTGTTTTCCTTTTTAATTCTTTTTAAACTAATCTTTTGTGTTTCCTGAAACAAAGAAAATTATATTTATGATGGCACTGAAAGAACGGAGTAAGTGATGACAGAATTTTAATTTTGAGTAAAATATTAATTTAGTTGTGTTGTTGTAAAAAATATATTTTTTGTAATGTAAACATCAATAGGGTTTAGTGTTCTTTTTTTCAGTGTGCTTTATAATATCATCTTTTGTATCACAAAAATGAAAAAAATTATACAGGTTTGGAACAACAAGAGGGTACATAAATGAAATAACTTATTAATTTCTTTATTTATTTGGTTGATCTATCCCTTTAAAACACACAATGATAAAAAGTCTAAATCAAATTTATTAACAATAATAATCACAATCACACATTTTTCCTTCAGTAAAACACTTAATTAACCTGACTGTCAGATAGTTACTGTTGCCAAGCAATGTGACGCATTCATTTTATGTGCTTGCATATCAGCTCTTTAACTTTTTCCAAACATAGCTTATCATTTTAAATTAGAAATATATGTTATAATAATGCACCAAACATGATGGATGAAGAAAGTTTAGGTTTCTAGTTAATGACACATACATTGCATCTTATCTCTATCAGAACAACAGCTTACTGTTAACAAAAGCAACACGGTTCAGGACCAAACACATCCATTCAGCTTGTCACTAACCTGCAAAGATGCTATTCATTATTCTCCATTTTTGTTCCCCTGTTAAAATCCATGCTGAAAATCAGTGTGGTTAAATTGGCAAGACTCCAGCCACTAACGCACTGTAGACCTGCAGAAGAGGGCTGTAATAATTGACACAGCATTGACAAATAAAGCTAATGAAAAAAGCTATGTGGTTTGTGAGTAAACCGCCCCTTGCATCAAAGCCAATAGATAGCGCTTAGTACGAGTTTAGAGATGACCTTATTTAATCACGTTTCATCTAAATAAACTGAGGAGATGCCTAAATATAATAGTAGTACAACTCTTGAATAAGTTGTTGAGATAAATCAGTGCTTCTGATAACATATTGGTTCTATTTTTCATCCATTCAAAATGTTTGCAATCTTAAGATGCTTGCCAGTGAGTCAGTCTTCAGTATTATTATACGTTTGAAATGTCCTTCAGCGTGCACTGAGAGTAAAGTGGATCTTGGATAGCCGGGCCCAGCAGGATATTTAGATGTGCTTTTTAATTCCAGCTCTCGATTTAAGGGTTTTTGGGTTCAAGACGTCGTGTTTTTGTATTTGCATAATCAGATAAATCTTTCACCAGTGTAATCCAATTTTGAAACAAACATTTTCTTTGTCTAGTCCGTTGTGAAAGAGATAGTACTGTGAATGTTTTTGCGCATCATGCAGAAAGCAGATGTGTGCTAACTGACTTTGACACCTGTGTAGCTGTTATTGATTGTGCCGTGGAACTTAATGAAAGCCGAATTACTTTACAACAAAAGGTGGTATTAAAGTGATAAAAATATGCACCATTTCTGACGGGTTAACAAGCATCAAGAAATTAGCTGCCACTTTTTGACAGATGCCTTGAAAACACCCCAACACCCCCCTTGAACTCTGAATTGATCAACAGAAGTGTTTCGAGTAAGGCAGTGAAGGGTGTGAAGAATGTATTGACATAGGAACCTGCAGAGATACAGCGTGACTTTATGAGATAAATAGAGGGTGCTTTTGTTTCCTTATGGAATGCATCCTTGTCCTTTTCATCAGGTTTCTTTGGGCTGAACATTACCATTCTGCTCTCTCTTATGCTTTGGTCATCATTAATTAAGACGACTCGGCGTTGGCTTGTTGACCTCTATGGCACAGGGGATTTTGATGGGTTGTGAGAAGCTCATGGAATCTGGCCCAAAGCCTGTTTTCTCCCCCGTTCAGACATCCGCAGTGGTTGATGCATGGCAATTTAAATCCCCTCTTCTAATTAAATGTGATCTGCACTTGAGCTAAATGACATTTTTACAGAAGGCTATCTCGTACCTTCAAGACAAGGTGACATTCCACTTTCCATTATACAGGATTATAACAAGTAGCCGGACTCTTAGAAAGTACGGCTTGAGCGTTGGCTCTCCCTGCAAAAATCTGTTATGGTGATGTGCAGGCAGCTTTGAGGAATCAAAGGGATTTGGGACTTAATTCACAGCTTAGCCATTACATCCCAGGTGTCAGCACAATGCAAAGTTCAGCACTAAATCATTAATAAAATAATGCCATCAGTTGTTTCCTGCAGAGTTTGTTAAATGCTAGGAATTCCAGTGACTTCTTTCTGTATGGATTCTGTTTTTACACAGTTGTACAAATGTCCTTTTAATCTGATTCTTCAAGTTGCGTTCCAGGAGTTCTGTGAAGCACTGGGACTTTTTGTTTGCTTTAGTCAGAGTGTCAGTGTGTGTATTAGTGATAGGGATTTTGCTGTTTACATTGTTATGCAAATAGGTGGCAACAAGTGACTGGCTTTACAAGTGCGTTATTTTAATCAGTCATTCAAACCCATTTGATCAGTCGCACTGATAGAAGCAATGAGTCATTTGAATTATTCAAACTTGTGCGCAAAACTGGAATATCGCATTGAACATTTGAGAAAGTTTGAGAACGCAGTCGTTCGTGTAACACAATTATTCAGAAATACTTTGACAACAGATACAAGACCATAACAACATATAGATGCTGTGAATGAGATCCGTCCACAGCTAGTCAAGTTATCCCATCTCATAGTGCAAAGTCACATGACTTTTTCGATGTGAATGTAGGAATTTATTTGGTAAATGTGTTTCCTAATTAGTTTGTGGATTTTTTGTTATTGGGTAAAACTTTTATCCTACTCAAATGTGTGCATAAGTTTCTTATGCAAATTTTTAGAATTTATCCACATCTTGGCATGTCCATCCAGTGTTTTTTTATATTTTTTATTTTTTTATGCAATACTCCAAAATGCATAGAAAAATAGGTGGATGGAAACATAGCTATTGAATTATTTGCACAAATTCTTTCAGAAATGCGGGTCTTTAGTCTTTATGATGAGTCATTAAATCATTCCATTAAAAACTTGTTCAGGAACTAAATCGACCAAAACAAGTCTTTGATAAGTCATTTGAATCATTCACTAAACTGATTTGTTAATTCAAGATTTAAATAGGTGACTGTCTTTATGAAGGAGGCCATTAATTCTCTACTCAACCAATTTGGTTGTGGCATTTCTGCTGTAAATTTATTTTGAGCTGTTTTCAATGGTTGAGCAAAATGACACAAAGTAACTGTGGTTGTTGTGTCTAAAATGTAAGTTAATGAAAACGTTTTGTTGGTTGAACGGTTTATGAAAGTGGTATCACACTATTATGCTGCCATCTTGTTAGGCTTATAACTTCTCAGTAGTTATAATGTAATATTTTCTGATTAGTAATGGCGATTTTTGAGTTTCACACTAAAAAGGGTCTTCGGGACACTCACTCTTTTTCTTTACTTGTTGGACTGTTATATAGTTGTGGTATCGCTGTTTTGCTTTGCAACACATAAAGCGGGATGCTCATGCTTTAAAATGGAAATAATTTGTTGCCTTTTTTGTGAAACATAAGTGTGATGTTTAGCACTAACACTATGATTTAAACTAGGATTGGGGGAGGTCTACAAATTTGGCATCAGACGATGTCTACAATGAAATTGTACAATGACATTGGCAGGGGTGTGGTCGAGCAGGGGGTGGGAAGAGTTTGGGGTTTGGGGCATGGGGTAAATTATAAAGGAAAACAACTAAAGAATACTTACACCTTGTCTACTCCAGATGCAACCGACATTGTCTGTCAGTCATCGTCAATCCAAACCTACATTAAAAAGTTCAAGTGTTCAATATTCAATATGTGCAGTGTTGAGGAGCTCCAGGAAAAAGTTGTGATCCACTGGCATTAAAAGAGCAGTCATAAGTAATAAAGTTATGGAAGAGATTTAAATTTCACTTCATGATAGAAACATCCATCAAGTATGCAGATCATGTTCATGTGACAATGTTCCTTAGGTGGATTAAAACCACTACTGTAAAACTCTGTTAATACCACTCACTCACCCCTGAGTAGTTATATAGAGGGTTTTCAGTACATTCAGCACATTGAATGAAAAATGCATTTTGCGCATGACTCATGGAGTATTGTTCACTTCTCTTCTTGAGAGATTCATTTTTATCTTTCAAGTGGGGTGGCCCTAATGACTATGTATATATAGGAAGACTGGAACTATTATAGCCGTCAATGGATTTTCCCTGTTGGAACATTCAGATCAAATAATATTGTAGAAAATGATGCTGTCTCCACTGGATGTAGCAATGTAGCCACACTGTAAGGTTGCAAGTTAATAAGTAGAACTGCACTGTCTGTTTGCTTATGTGCTTCGATCAAAGTGTAAAACCTTGAGAGATGTTGAGGCAGGTTAAAAGCATTTGGTTAAGTGGGAATATTGACCAGTTATGCGTCTTTTTGCTTCGCCCCACTTTATATGATGATTGACAGGGTGGGGGTGTGATCGCCTCAGAATGCATTATCAAATCCACATTGACTTAAAATACATTATCGTAGGGTATTTAATGAAAATTCAATCGCAACGTTTAAGTGTAAGTGTCAATGCATTAAAGAAAAATAAAAGATATTTAAATAACCATTTTGCTACCCTTTTGCTGCACATTTGGCTCAGAATACATTTGGAAATTCACATGGCATTTTGCTAGTATCACAATGAAAATGCAATCACAAACATGCTCTACCCATTTGTCTAAATGTATTTAGGAAAAATGGCATTTAAATTATACTTTTGCTGCAGTATTTTATTGGACATGTTAAACATATCTAATCAATTTGGGTAATACAGTTTTATTTTATTTTATAACACTTATAAAGTGTTAAAATATGTTTTAAATTGACATTAAAACTAGTGTAGAAAATGGCAAATGTAAAGTATATAACTGAATTTTCTTTTCCATTTTGTTTCAAATGTTGCACATGTGTATGGGAAAATGAACTTTTAAAACCAGAAATACATTGCCATTTTATATATTGCATTATAATTTTTTTGCATATAACATTTCAAAATGAATTTTGCTACCCATTTACTTCCATAAAGTTTGTCTTCAAAGGGCAATGCTGTATCTGCTAGGCTGTATTATATTCACATGCTCAGTGACATATAAAGAACTCACAGTAAAAGACAAGTCAATCTTGACATCTTTATTTATTTATTGTATTTGTTTATTTTTTTATTTTTTATCACCAAGGTTTGGCATGTGCAAAAATACTCACTATCACTATCTACGGTAAGAAAATATAGCACATTTTTAAACGTATATAGCATTTATTACATACGTCTTGCATGCTTCCTAATTGCCGTATGATATAAAGAGTGTTGCAGGAGTCTTATGTGTAATATTTTCTCACATACTGTGTGACCTCTGAAAAGCCTCAGCAAGAATTATTGCTTAACATGATGGCACATTCCCAGTCACTGCAGATTTAGGTTTGGCAATACCATTAGCACATTTGCAAGCCTTTGGAACAGAGAAAAGCAGCAGTGTGCCGCCAGTGCAGTCAGCAGGGAAGATCAATGAAGGACAAGTGCGTTTAGTGGCTGGGACTGAGAGCCACATTCCCTCTTGCATTACTTGTAACATGAAATCAACTTTGTAAGCTCCTGACATTTTTCCATATATGACGCAGACAGGATTGTATTCACTCCAGCAGTGTAATTCATTGGGTGAGGAGCGTCGGGCGTGCAAATATTCATGATTTGATGGGAGGGTGCCCCACGGTTCAAGCTAAGTGTTGATCAGAAATCAGGTTTTAAGTTGTTGATACTCCAAGACAGAATAATTCTCTCATCAGACATCATTTTTTAACCTAACATGACTGGGCTTAATATGGCTGGTATGTGCGAATCCAATTTCGGCGGCTTTGCTGGAATCCAATTTCCAGCGGCATCTCGCTTTGTGATAGCAGAGCTAGCTGAAGGTGTGATAAATTCTGCTTGATAAGAACAACTAATGACGGACTGGTAGAGGGAAGAAGATGATTATGTTTTACATACTAACCTTGGCTGCCAGGGCCTGTCCTTTAATGACAGCATAATTCAGCGTTCACCTTGGGAGGCTGCCATGGATTTTAGTTTATGAGGTCACCTGCATAACCTCAATCATTCAAGTACAAGCTCTGTCTTTGCATCAGTAGCTCTCTCGTTCCCGTTTTTAAGGAAAGGCTTGTGCCACTGATGCCCCGCTGATTTCATTTCCCCTTTTCTCTTTATTCTAAACCCTCTTTCTCTTCATTCGGCTTCTCTGGATTTAAAAGTTCCCGGCTTGTAAAACCAGTGGTGTGAACAGATTAACCGGCTTGTCATTTATTTTGTTTGATTTTACTTTATTGGATTTGCTGCCTTCTGTCCTTAAATTATTAATTATTTCAAAGAGTTAGTTGTCTAAATTAATGTAGCATTTATATTAATTAATTTGCCAGAATTATATATAAGGCTCCATTTATTTAGACCATAAACACAGTAACAGCAGTAACACTGAGAAATATTATTAAACAAAAAGGATATTTTTTTTTTATGTTATATAACATTCTACACTGAAAAAGATTGTCACAGAAACAGTTTTCATTCAAAAACGGCTAGTAAATTTCACAAAGAATCAAGTAATTATTGAATTAAATGCAACATTTTGAAGTAAAAAGAGTGAAATATTACTTTCAGGGAAAATGTAACTACTCTAATAAATTTTTTACAGTGCTGTATGTTGATTTGATGCTCAGGAAATATTTATCAGTGTTTAAAAATGTTGGAAGCCATGATAGTTTTTTTTTTTTTTTTTTTTCTTAGGATTATGACATGAATAGAAAGTTCAGAGGAATAGCATTCATTTGAAATCTAAATCTTTTCTAACATTATAAATGTCTCGACTGTCACTTTTGATCAATATAATGTATCTTTGCTGAATAAAATAATTAATTTCTTTCAGATATGACATCAGAAATGTCATCATGATCAATGAAAACATGTGTAGTCAAATCTCACACAGCTGCCCTAGCACTACACAATTTTTCTATTATTATTAATATCTACTTACTCAACCCTAACCAACCTATTTTGTGAAATGTTTTGAAGAAAAATCAGTGTTTATGTATATGTATGCGTGTGGGTGTTTGTGGATGTATGATGTATATGATGTATGCTTTTAATAACAGTATTTTGATTAATGCTTGAAGACCTTCTGTAGAAGAAACCAAGTTTTTGAGCTCCTCCAGCCTTGTAGTTCACTGATATGTAACTTCTACTGCCACCTCATATTTTGCGAGCTCTTTTTGTATAGGACAAAGTGTCCCGTGGGATTTGCATTATTAAAGCACTTTGATGTGCTTTACTTGTTTTCATTCTAGAGAATGTATTATCCCGTGGTGTGTGAAGGGGTAAAGTAGCACAGATATGTTAAAAGGCACCGGCAGCCTCCAACCAAAGCATAGGGAGAGGACGCTTTACTCTTCAGACATCACAGAGGTGCCATCTGTGAAACAGTACATGAGACGATGCGAGCAGCAGAGGAAGTGTTCCAGATAACCCCCACAACCCCTTTATTTTGCTTTATGCCAGATCACTTTATGATAGTGCCTAGCTTGCATATTCCCTCAGGGAAAGGGTTTTCTGTCTGCGGCACTTGTCAACATTGACATCCATACACCGATCACAAAGGGGCTTTAGTTCTAATGCCGCAAGTGTGCGTGGCACAGTGACATTGCTGTGTATGCATTTTTTTTTTTTTTATAATGTAGCAATTTCTTGCCCTTGTCTCCATTCTCTTTAGAATCTCGAACTTCAGACACTTGGCTGATTTACTGCTGCATTTTTAATAAATCAGAACTAACAACTTTGTTAAATCAAATTCACATCCCTTTTACCTTTTTTTCCTTCCATCCACTAAGTCAAAATACATTTTACAGCAACTAATGCATTTTTCAAGTAGCTGTTTTTCAGACTGTTTGTTCCTTTTTGTTAAGGACCACTTTAATGCTAATGTGAAACAGCTCTCTGAGAAATCACTGCAAGGTCTGACATGCCTTGCCAGTTCAGCTCTCTTACTCAGGCCTGTCACTGTTCCCCATGCTGTAGACAGCAGACGAGCTTTGTGAGACATTGGAAAAGCTTGGTGTGTGAGAACGTCATGCTTGTCCTAGACCAGCTGTCCATGGCGAGATCTTAAAAGATGCGAACAGGAATTAACAATTTAGATATTTTGTCTGAGTGAAAGACGTTGGTATATTTATTTCTCTATATTGATTGGTTTATTTGCATGTAGTTATTGAATAGTTAGAAATTCAACACATCAATCAGCAAGATCTATTAGAGGTATTACAGTTAAATGGACAAAAATTACACATTGCACAAGCATTTATGTAAGTTATGCATGCTATTTATATATGCGTGTGAATGCACCCTTCATCATTTTGAGGAACCTGTCAAGTGGTCTAACAAACGATTTTGAAATGCCTCAGATTAAATTAAGAAAATTAGTGGAGATGTTGTAGACGGTCTGGAAAAAAATAGCTGCTCTCTAGACATGCATACAGACTGCAGGAAGCACACGATTCATTTTTCCTGTGTCACTATATTGCCACCTAGTGATGGTCACTCACTTACCTTTTCGTCCGGAAAGATCAAAAATGATCTGAGATTGAGTAAATACTGCTGGCAAAACATTCCCTTTGAAAGTTGCTACTCAGCATATGATACAGTGCATTTAAAGTAGTACGGTGGAGACTTTTTTCATCAATATAATTCAAATAGGAATGTGGTGTATTGTGAAAAGCATCATCAGCAGTGATTGAAACCTACTCAGAAATGCAGCCTGTTGAATTTTGCATTATGCTCAATGTAATAAACACCACAAATAGACTTGTTTTCTTTGCTGAAGTTACACAATAACTTGGATTATAATACATTTTTAATCTGTGAGGTGCATTAATTGACACGGTAGGTTATTACTTGAGAAACTGCATTAAGCGTGTAAAGTGATTATCAATGTAACAATAATGCAATGTCGACGTAATAATCTATTATGAATGATGCGCTGCATGAGAAATGAATTTGTTAGTTAGGACAACATAATTGAATGTCTGATGCAAAGTCGAATGAAAGAAATGTTGGTTGAAGTTATATGTTTTCTGGGCATTTAAATGCCGAAAACAAGTTCTAAGGGCCTAATGTGAATACCAAAAGGCCCCCAGTGTATGAGAGTCTCTTTTAATATCTTCAGAGTTGTGGATGTGTTTGTAAGACTTGCTTAGCTTAACTTAAGAAACAACCGTAGGGATTTTTCATGTCCAATCAATAGTCTAGTCATCAATCGGAACTGGCTCATCCCTGCTTGCTTGTGCTTGATCAACGGTTTACATGCACAAGGGACAAGGCCTTTGCTTAAATTCCACTCCCAGCACAGTGAAAAGTAGGAAAAAATAGTCCAGCCCTTAGCGGGCTTCTCTTGTCAGTGGGCCCAGGACAATATCCCCCCATCCATCCTGATGCAGACCCATGACCTGCGACAGAGTTTTTTTAAATGGAAGCCAAGCCAGCGTAGCAACATCAAAACATATTAATTTAAATTAGTTTTTTCTTTTATTGACTTATTTGCAGTCTCTTCATATGACTTTGATTGCAACGCCACAGAAGCAAGAAATCTTAGGTGGGGAATCAGATCAAGCAATTAGATGTTGCTGTGGTTGCAAGACCAAGTTAGTCACATCAAAGACACAGATCTTGGGAAAATAATAATCACAATGTATGGTGTCTTTACATTGTCGAATGTAAGGAGAAATCAAAAGCCTGGGAATATCATGCATTTTAACTGTGAATTATGATTCATGCACAGTTCGATGCAATCTAATGCTTATAAGCTTTTGCAGAAGCAGCGTCATGTCCACTGGAACTGAAGAAGCGTGTGCGCCCTAAGAATTTTCATCCAAATGGATTTTAAATGCATGTTTGTCTAGAACTCGGTGTCAGAAATCACCCATTCACATGTGTAAATTAGGTCAGCCCAATCCAGTCTCATTTTCTACAGATCATTGCTTTCAAAAAACGGAACATTTTGTCATCATCTACCCTTGCTCCCTGCTCATTTTACTTGATACTTGACACAGAATAAAGCTGTTCATTTCTATATAATAAAAAGGCATGTTATCACCACCTGTCATGGGAGTTACAGTTTTCTTTTTTTTATTATTTTTATATAAAATTTGATAATGTGTTTTTAGAAATATTTAATTCCGTTGTATTTTTATATAGGTTTTACATTATTCTAAAATAATAATGATAATTGTATATTAGACCATAATTTGAACTCGGGTCTCCTTACTTGCTAATCAAACACTGTGCCACTAGACTTATCGAAGACATATCTTATGTGTTTAATGAACTAATAAACTGTGCAGTTTATTTATTTTTAATTAGTCATGTCTTATCTTGCATAGGTAAGCAAAGTGAGCCAGGTCTGCCATTGGTTTCCTCTAAAAATAAACAATTAAAGCATGATGTCCCTTATTATTTTTGTGTGTTTGTGAACGTTTTATGATGTTGTTAATGAAAATCCAAATTCTACAGTTCAAGAAAATATTTTTCCTTATTTCTTCCTTTCAGACTGAAGCTGGTTGCACAGACTAAGCAACCTTAATTGGACAACTTTATAAGCTGAAGTTCACCTGGTAATGTAAGAAGTGTAACAGTGCTGCGACAAATGTTCTTGCACCTTTGACTACAGATGAGATGAGAAAAGACACATTCGTGAAGAGTCTCGATTAGAGTTGTGTTTGATCCAAAATAGCCACCATCACTGCACTCAAATCCCATGTACTTGTATTTAATAATGATACGATTTACAGACTTATTGTAGGTACAAATATATCTAAGTACATTAATTATTCACAAACACATTTAAATTTATTAAACAAAGGCTTAATTAACGACATCATAATTTTTGTTTTGAGTTCAATACAGCAATACACACCCACACAAAATTAATTTAATTAATTAAAAACAATACAGGCACTTGCATTCAAAGTTAATGGGGCCAGTTTTGCAGGATTTAAGTTCAGGAATGTGAAGTATATAATTTGATAAAAGTGCTCACATGAATGCTTCTCATAAAAAAGAAAATTGTGTTATTTGGGCCCTGAAATCGTTTAATTCATTATTTTCACTGTTTTAGGGCTTGTGTTGCATTTCACAGTTAAAAAATAAATAACTATGCGGAAATATTAGCAAGTGATTTACTTCCACACTAAAATCTTAATAATGTTAACACACTGTAAATAAAAAAGTAATAAACAATTTGAGGAGTTCAGGAAAAAATCATATTTCAGTAGTTCTACGTATATTTCATGTTTTTGTAACTATTAGTGAAGTTTACTAGCATTTTCTAAGGAACGGTGTCTAGTTAGGCTCCATTCACTTCCAATGTGAGTCTGTAACCCAGATGTTTGCTCTTCTATTCAAAGAAAAGGAGGGACAAGTGGAAATAGGTTTTTATGATAATCAACATTACCCCACAAATTCTGTTAACTGGGTTTGACTTGTACCGAACCCAGAATATTCCTTGAATACGTTCATGAATTTTTTTACTAATAAGCGAGTCCTTTTCAAAACCGCAGGCTACATCAATACCACATCACAGATCTGCTCTATTGATGCGGCTGCCAGTGTAAAAGTGAAAGAGAGGAAATGGGGACCTGTCATTAGGACTTAACATAAAAGTATGAAGGAAATAAAGCCGTGCGAGAAGAATAACACAGGTGTGAGAGAGCTCAGAGGCGGCAGCTAAAGCATGGAGAAGTGGAAAACTACAGAAATAGAACGTTAGTAAGACTTCTGCAGCATGTAAATGAATTGATAATGGATCTTTAGTAGCACACTATAGCACGGCCTGTGTTATCTGTTAAGAAAACCGAGAGGTAATCATATTTTTATTAATCCCAGCGGGATATTTGCATAGACTGCAGCTAGCTTTTCCCGCCAGAATTCCATGTTCCAGCACGGAGGCACTTAGGCTTGCCATTTAAACACTAACCTAATGGGTGAAGATAAATGACCTCCATGTTTTGAACTTGGCCACACCGCCTACGGCAAGAGGGGAAAGTTGTTGTTTGTTTCCAACAACAACAACTGCGTGTCCTTGTTTTTCTCCATGGCAAGCAGTTCAATTTATGGTCGGACTCATACTTTGGTGCAGTTGTTAAATCATCCTTATAAATTAAACAGCAGGTGCTAATTGAGGAAGGGAAAAACGCACCCATAATTATTAGCATCCAGCAGAGACACATGTCGGAGGACAGGCGGCGGACGCTCTGCTGCCTTGACAAATAAAAGCAAGTCGAAAGTAACTGCTGTCGTGTATGTCAGCAAATATAGGTTGAATTTGAAAGGCAAAGCATTTTCTTTATCACTTTTCCTCAAATAAGTGGATTTGCTGTCTACCTTTGTATTAGCAATAGAGTAGTGCAAGTGAGCAAGGCAGATATGAAGCGACACATCAATTTATGTATTTCCAAAGCAGAAACTGGCCATTTTTGTTGGTGAAGTTGATTGCACATTGTAGGATTGGAGGTAGCTTTACTGCTCGGATGTCTCGATCTATTGTACTGTGTCGCCAGTATAAACTGATTAAACGAACATCTGGTTTTCAAAGTGTGCCTAATGATGTCACATTCATCTTACTCTAAATGGCTTAAGTGCATGTAATTATATTTTTAATTAACCATGAATCTGTTTCTGTCAATTACAGCAATTTGTCATTTTCTTATGAAAGATACAGTGCAATATGAGACGGGATGCATTCAGTCAAATTAAATAACATATCTGTTTCCTCGGATCGGTTTATATATTCTTTTAGGCATGACGGGGGGGTGAATTTAATAGGTCCTCATCTGTTTTAGCTTCTGAGGTTTCATAGTAGGTGGCAATTTGATTACCTCGAGACTAAATTGCCTTATCCTTCCAATCTTGTTCAAAATGCAAAACCGACTATGTGTTTCTTAGAAATAAAACATTCAAATTAATATAATCCTTTAATGCATCACTTGACACTTTTGCAGTTTCTTCAAAGTGGAAGCATACGTTTTGACTTAAATGATGAGTCGGATGCATCAGTCAGACACTTGTTCCATCTCCTCGCTGCTCCTTTGATAATCTTTTTTTTTTTTTTTTTTTCTCGATGGATCGCTAATTCCTCATTAAAAATGATGAGCTTCTTCATCACCTTGCTTTTGAAAAGGTTACTCCTTAGCCCAGAGGAGCAGAAGGGAGTCCTTCGCCTAGACCTGACAGCTTTCGCCCAGGTTTGCTCATATTGATCAGGGACTTCAGGTTGCCTTTCCTCCATTTGAACCCAATATGGCGTCTGCAGTGCGGCATACTAAAATGATGTATAATCAATGATTCATAAGCACCAACCTGGCTTGTGCAAAGCCATCAAAATTATACAGTACTATAGGCGATGATTTCATGCTGAAAAGACCTGGAACCATTGACAAAAGGTGGATAAAATGTGATTCTTTGTCCATGTTAAGGTATGGTTTAAGAAGATTAAAAAGACATTCACACATAATTGGGATGTATTGTGTACTATATTTAAGTTTGTATGCAACTAATTTGAAATGCTCTATCATCTGTCTATCGATCTATCTATCCTTACAAGATACTACCGTTCTTAAGGTTTCCAAGGTTTCTGAAGTCAAATTCTCTGTTGATGTATATCTTATATAAAGATAAAATGTCTTTATTGTAAGAGTTCTGACACACGGCAGAGCTACAAACATCTGTATCGAAAATAGAAGTGTCCTTGAGGATGAAAAATCAGTTCAATCTTATTTCAGCTCCTTGTGTAGGAGAGCCGTAATTGAAAAAGTTAAGTTGTTGAACTAGTTTGCAACACATACTGTGTGTATATGAGCGAGAGAGAGAGACAGAGAGAGAGAGAGAGTCAGATTTAGTCACGTAAATTGAATCAGGTCAACTGTATCATCACGAATACAATTTGGGCCATTATATCTCTATTCTTTGCCATTGGACAGGGGGGTAAAATAGCTCTATAATGGTTAGAAAATGATGTGGAAAGCAAGGGGCATGAAGATGTGTTGAACATGACTCCAGACATGAGTGGAAATTGTGAAGTACAAACAGATATAATTCCTCCTCTACCTCTTTAATCATTTTGCCTCATTTTAACAAAGAATCCATTAATAATGTCATGGATATTTAGAGTGTGCTTTGATAAATGAGATCCTGCCCCCTCTGTCTGGTGGGATTCCCATCCTCTTCTGAAACCCTGAATTAATACAATATCGCCGCCTGCTCTCAAAAGGACTTCACGCGTACTAGTATTAATTACAAGTGGGAAATGACTTTGTTCATCAATCAAATAATTTTCCTCAACTTGTCAAAAGCAATGCTGTCGCACTATGCATGAAGGCCCCTTTGCTTTGTTAACGGCGCTATTGTTTTGACAGAAAGTGAATGGAAAGCTGCTGCCTCTTGTTCGTCTGGTTGTCATGAGCTGCTCAGCCACCCTGCGGAGGCAAAGTTCACTTATAAACCCCAAACAGAGCGGAAACAAATTATCACATCAAGGTAGATTAATAGCACGTGCTACGGAATAATCATTGCTGCTTTGAACGCGAGCGACGTCTGTGACAAATGCTTGAAGATCTTACAGATCAGCCTTCCCTGTACTCACTGAGCAAGCTCTGTGTAAAGGGCAACTCAGATTGCAAATCGTGCTTTTCTGTTTCTTGGATGTGCTGATTTGAGGGATGAATTCACAAAGAAGATGCATTGTTTTTGTGGCAGTATTTTAGTGCAAAACTTCCCTGCCATAAGGGCCAGCCACAACTACATTTTTTTTGGTTCCATTAACGTCCTTTAATAAAAATAAGTACATGTAAATTTCGCAGCATTCCAAAGCTGGAACTGCCTGAGCAACCAATCGATTAGCTGAATTTAAAAAAAACGCAATCTGCAGGATTGGAGCGTTGCAGTAATGTGAAGTATATTAAATGTTTTTACATGTAGCATGCACTATGTAGAATTACAGAAGCACAAAATGTTGTTTTATTCGCAAACCACTTGCAATATAGCACAAGATTATTTTGCTGAATCAGAGACATTGTGAGAAAAATAAATAGAGCAGTTTGTATGAAAAAAAAATGCTTTGAGACTAAACAGAAGCTTTTGCCAGCTGGTGGGTGGGATTAATTCACAAGCAGTAGTGCTATTGGCCAGTGTATTTTGTATTTTGTTTTCAGCTAATCACTTTGCGCCAACACAGGATTGTTTTTAAGAACAAATGCTGAGAAACACTTGCAAGTTTTAACTTGCTCGAAAATATGATGATACATATGACAATGTTAAAAAACTTTAAGAACACTTTCGATTGGTTCAAATATTGACTTGGTTTTATAGATAGTTTGCACTTGAACTCCCCCTTAATTGGGACACTGCTATTATTTGTGGCTGAAAGTGCACACGGTGTGGAGATTTTGCTTGAAACTAACTTCTGTCTTGTAAACCCTCAGAAAGTTTAGCATGGTAATGTACATGTGTCTGGTCTTGGCAGAATATAACTACTATGCTACTTCTGCTGCAGCAGAGCAAGTACCAAGACTGCAAATACATCTACACACATGCTGCTGTGAGAATGTAAGAAATACTTCTGCAGCACATATATGTGAAATAACCCTTTACCGTATTTTTCGGACTATAAGTCGCACCTGAGTATAAGTCGCATCAGTCCAAAAATATGTCATGATGAGGAAAAAAAACATATAGAAGTCGCACTGGACTATAAGTCGCATTCATGTAGAACCAAGAACCAAGAGAAAACATTACCGTCTACAGCCACGAGAGGGCGCTATATGCTGCTCAGTGATCGACTGCAGAAGCACTCAGCAGCATTAGAGCGCCCTCTCACGACTGTAGACGGTAATGTTTTCTCTTGGTTCATTTCTCTCGGTTCATGTCAAATTAATTTTGATAAATAAGTCGCACCTGACTATAAGTCGCAGGACCAGCAAACTATGAAAAAAAGTGTGACTTATAGTCTGAAAAATAGGGTATATAACATACATGAAATTACCCCGTAGCAGATCCATGCAGGTGGAGCTGGGGAAGGTGAAGGGTTTCTACTTGCTACAGCAAGCACTAGCCAAGTATTTGAACATTTAGCAGCAACCTCACCACCCAAACCCTTCGCATCCATCCCACCGCCACCCCCAAAAATACACAACTTCTAACATGGGGGGATCGCATGCTTAGGGGCCCGCAAAACTCTTACACACCCCTGAAAATGTTATATGTAGTATGAACATATGTGATATGAATCGGGCCATAATACATCCATCATGTTGCTATACAGTCGGTGTCAGTCGCTTTGCTGCACTTTTTCAGATGGCCTCATGGGAATCAGATTGGAGTCATTGCATTTCAGAATCTCAGCAGAAGTAATAAGTCATCCTGTACTTTTCGTCTACTGTTTTATGAACGCTATGCATTTAGACATACCGCTCATTTCACATAAAGGCTACTGCTTTTCGCCTACTATGTACAGTAGGGAAGTGTCTCAGTGCACCACCAGCACCATAACTCTTGTTGTGTTTAATAAAATATTGAATTTCCATTCATACGCTGTCACAACAGTGTACTAATTCTAATTATTTAAACTCTACTTGTGAAAAGTGCTTGATTGCAGGCATTGTTCATGGAGTTACGTGATTTGCATAATTCTTTTAGTGAATCGGGTTAAAACAATGCAGAGAGTGTGCAAATAAACAATGCTGTCAGCAGTCCTACTTCATTCTTAGTGAAAAGTCTACAACAGGAAGTTTCAGTAATCAGTCTCATTATAAGTATTTGCATTTGTGCCAAGATCACAGAGCTTTGTGGCTTGACTGTATGTCTTAACTGCAATGTAGAGAGTTGTATTGTGATTTTTATATATATATATTATATATATTTCTCTGTATGCAATAAAATTTAAATGCTTCTGCACAGCTTTGATCACTCAGCATGTTGCTTCAATTACTACAGAGTTCTGCTTGTTGTCAACAAAACTTGAGTTAACAAGAATTTCTGATAAGGGCTTTTAAAAGAGGAAATGAGCCGTATACAGTGTTATGAAATTCACCTTAGCAGTTTGTTTTTACTTTTCCTAACAATCAGAAATATTCACAATACAAGTAACATTCTCATCTCAGTATTGTTCATGTTAACCCTTGTTTTTCTTCCCAGATTATGCTTAAAATCACACATGCTTCTAAACTAGAGTAGTCTAGAGCTACTGCGTGATACATGGAACCATTTTCAAGATGCTGTTTAAGAAATATGTCTTGCTCTCCTCAACCTTGCTCTCCTCGCTGAATCACAGTGAATAAGTTGTAGGCTCTTGTGGATATATGTTTGATGAAATTGACACACATTATCGATTTTCCCTTCAGAGAAAATACACAATGTACAGTCTGACATGTCAGCTGGAGAAGTAAAGAGATTTAACTTTCAGCGAGCGCCGCTCTCACAGCCAGAACATAGTTGGCACAATGTTTCTTAGGATGCAACCACTGTCTATTTATTTTGCCTGGAGCAAAGACTGATATTGCAGCATTTGCATATACATGCATTTGTAAAGATCCAATCAGACATCAAGGTGCAAACACAATTCTAGAATTCAAAGCTTAGACGGGGCTCTGTGAAACAAGTGCACACAGCCTGGGGTGCTGGGAAAGCAGATAAAGTGGCTAACTGTATCAAGCTGATAGGAATGAGTGAACATTATTCTTAAAAAAAAAAGTTAAAAAAGAGGTGGTTGTCTTTTTTAGGTTCAAAAAAACATGGTAGGTGTTTAGAAAATAAATTAATTCTCACTAGTTTATTCAGTGAGTGGACATACACCCATCAAATGAGAATTCAGTAATTTTATTAAATATTTCCACCTGATTTCAACTGATATATTGGATTGAATGTCATTCTGTGATGGAAATGATATTTTTAATATTTGGTAATTTGTGTAAAAGAAGAAAAAAATTCATACAACTATTAAAATTATATTATTATTATTTTATTATTTTAGATGATCGTATATGTCTACGTTCAATATGTGATCTTTTTTATATCTTTTATTCTGTTTGGTTATTGGTGTGAGACAAGGGTAAACCAGTTTAAAAAACAATAAATAAAAGTCTATTGTAAAATAGCGAAAGTGCAAAAGTTATTGTTTTTCAGAATAAACTTTTCATAATGAGTGGGTTTAACGTGACTTTCTTACAACAACACAAAATGAAAGCTGTAAGTTGATTTAATTAAAACCATCCCCCCAAAACATAAAGGCACCAGAGTTTCATAAAAGATCTTTTCAATGTCTTTTCATCAAATACGTATTTATAATTATAGCCACCATTTCATGTTGACGGATGTTTTAAGCTTTATTTGAATAACAGCTTTTTTTGTTTGTTTGTTTTTGTTTTATTTCTTATTGTACTGTTGTGAAGCTATGTTTATACTTTCATAATTGCAAATGAATTGTATTCCTGAAATCTCCAGTAAATCATTCAGTACAAATGAGAAAGACGTTCTACATAAAAACCTGCAAGGTTAAACTGCGCCATGTTCTCATGAAACACATTGTGCATGGAATACTTGTTATATTATTCCATCCGCATCACACCGCATGTCACATTCATAATATTTTACATCCCAGAAATATAATTTCTGCTTGCAATAATGTGGCAACTTATTACTCCCAAATAACAGACCAATGCAAGGCTCAAATATCCAGCTCAAGACATTCACATCCCGCACCCGTGCCTTCAAAAGGATTTTATGGTAAAATCTCTCATACTAGTTAGACTGCGGTGATTTAAAAAGTTGAAAGAGAGCAGAAGTCAGGAGCTCTGGAATATATTAAACACAGTATGAGAAGATAGCAGAAATTTTCATCATTCGGAGACTTCAGAATGCATTACCAAAGAACAATTTCAACAAGCTCTTAGTACCTCTCATTATTCTGTGTATCAAACCAGAACAAAACTCACTTCTCCTAACTACGTGGAGGAAGTGGATTGGAAAATTAAATGGAAGAGACAGCACAGCCTTTGCCATGGTATTGTCGCCAGGCCTCGTTCACGCTCAAAAGTCCCTCAGCTGCTAAATAACGTACTCTTAATATCACATCATTGGCTGTCTTTGAATGTCTAAGCGTGTCAGAAAACACATAAAAATAATTGCTCGAAGACCCATTGTCTTGAATTCACTCGAAGATGCCCTTACTTGTGCAGATTTAAAACTTTGCACGCTGGCGTGAGTTGATAAAGCGAAGAGCGTCTTCTTGACCAACTTTTTTTTTAAACCTGGAGTTACACCGAGCATCAGCGGCAAGTTTGTCTGCAGGCTTTCTTTTTGTGTAGCGGTGACAGTTACTCAACTCGTGGTGAATATCTAATGAGTAATATTTAATTGGGCTGGCATTGCCCTGTCAACTGCCCCTCCTCTTTGCTTTCTTATGCACTGGAAGCAGTCCTCAAATAAGTCATGTCTCTCATCTCCGTCTGCTATAGGGAATCCGATAAAAGCCTCTTCAGAGAAACCTGTTCCTTTGCATAAACACTACAGCCAAATCAAACAGTCCTTTCCTTCATTGTGCTCTGACAGCAGTATGACAAAGGTACACCTTTGGTTCTTTCCAACGGGACAATAGTTGTATCGTGCACATCAAGGGAAAGTTTTAAACATTTCAAGAGCCCTGAGTTGTTCTTTGCATGCAAATATTCTCTTTGCCTCTGTGCATGTGTGGCATGAAAGACAGAAGGCTCATGTTCCCCAGAGAACAGTGGTTTGAGAGCACAGTTTTGCCCGTCTTTTGGAGGCTAGCTTCATCCATATGCATTGTTTGATATTTTAAAAATCAAATATGTCTTTCCGTTTGGTTTTTAGTTTATTTTATTTAAATGCTTGTGCTTTTTTAGTGTACTGAGTTGAACTGATATAGTTCCCACAATTAATTTATTTCATTTTTTTTTTTTTTCTGAAAATTTACTCACCCTCAGGGCTTGCTCACCTCTGCAGTGAATGGGTGCCGTTAGAATTCAATATAATTCAATATAATCCAAACAGCTGATTAAAAACATCACAATAATCCATCAATTAATGTCTTGTGAAGTGAAAAGTTGCGTGTTTGTATTTAAAAAAATGAATCGTCATTAAGACGTTTTCATTTTAAATGGTCACTTCTGTCCAAAATACCAGTCAATAATCCATAATGACAATTCCTCCAGTGAAAAAGTCCATCCCTGGTAGCTCCAACATCGAAGCAGTGCGTGATCTGTGCATATTTCTCTCCTGATTCAAATTGGTGGAGGAAGCAACATTATGGATCGAGGACTCTCCTCTACTATTTTAGCAGAAAGCAATAGTTTGAAGTTAACATGCTTTATTGTTGGTTTCTGTTTATTTTAAACGTGCAAGTTTTCACTTCACAATACTTTAATTGATGGAATGCATGCAACTATTCCTATAATGCACTGCACATAATCTGTGTGCAGAATAGACAATCTTATGTTTTTATAAGTTGAAGGCTATTATATATTGAAGCGTATATATTAAACACTATTACTTTTTTATTAGCCTTTGGTCTGGTCTCAAATTAAAATTCATTTACAATAATTTAGCAAAATTGAAAATAAAAACCATTTATGATTCTGTATATAGAATATGAAACTATATACAAAATGTTTGCAATTAGTTGAATAAACTTCTAAACTTCAATTCTTCTTCTTTACTCGATGGCGCCGCGCATGGCTGCTTCAGTGCTTGGCTCTCCAGTGTTTGTACTGTTTTTGTTAGTTTTTCCTGTTTTTTGTTTAACAAACACTATCAGTTTCACCAGGGATGAACTGTTGAACATTCGGCAGAACACACCACAAGATCTTTTACCGGATTTTCGTCATGAAGTCGTTTGAAAAACTGGTTCTGGGTTATCTGAAGGACATCACTGGACCCTTACTGGACCCCCTGCAGTTTGCTTACCGAGCAAACAGGTCCTTGGATGATGCAATCAACATGTGATTGCACTTCATCCTGCAACATCTGGACAAAACAGGGACTTATGTGAGGATCCTGTTTGTGGACTTTAGTTCGGCTTTCAACACCATCATCCCAACAACCCTCCAGACCAAACTGACCCAGCTCTCTGTTCCTAGCTCTATCTGTCGGTGGATCACCAGCTTTCTGACAGATAGGCAACAGTTAGTGAGACTGGGGAAATTCACATCAAACAGCTGCTCCACCAACACTGGCGCCCCTCAGGGATGTGTTCTCTCCCCTCTGCTCTTCTCCCTTTACACCAACGACTGCACCTCTAAAGACCCCTCTGTCAAGCTCCTGAAGTTTGCAGATGACACTACAGTCATCGGCCTCATCCAGGACGGTGATGAGTCTGCTTACAGACAAGAGGTTGAGCAGCTGGCTGTCTGGTGCAGTCTTAACAACCTGGAGCTGAACACGCTCAAAACAGTGGAGATGACCGTGGACTTCAGGAGAAACCCCCCTGCACTTTCCCCACTCACCATCATGAACAGCACTGTGACTGCAGTGGAGTCATTCAGATTCCTGGGAACCACCATCTCTCAGGACCTGAAGTGGGACAATCACATTGACTCCATTGTAAAAAAGGCCCAACAAAGGTTGTACTTCCTTCGCCAGCTGAGGAAGTTTAACTTGCCACAGGAGCTGCTGAAACAGTTCTACTCAGCCGTCATTGAGTCTGTCCTGTGTACTTCTATAACTGTCTGGTTTGGTTCAGCAACAAAATCAGACATCAGAAGACTACAGAGAACTGTTCTGACTGCTGAAAGGATTATTGGTGCTCCCCTGCCCACCCTTCAAGAACTGTATACATCCAGAGTGAGGAAAAGGGCTCATAAAATCACTCTGGATCCCTCACATCCAAGTCACCCCATTTTTGAACTTTTGCCATCTGGCCGGCGCATCAGAGCCGCAAATACCAGAACAGCAAGGCACAAGAACAGTTTCTTCCCCCAGGCAATCTACCTCATGAACAGTTAAATGTTCCCCACTTATGCAAACAAAAGTGCAACATCCTTATATTTATTTGTTACCCCTCCATCCTAGTACATCCCTGCATCTTTTTCAATCCTATCCCATTATCATTTATAGCACAATTGTTTATACACTTATTTATTTGGCTACAATTTTTTTTTTTTTTTTTTTTTTTTTTTTTTGTGTCTGTGTGTTGGTGTCTCTGTGTACTGGAAGCTTATGTCACTAAAACAAATTCCTTGTATGCGCAAACATACTTGGCAATAAAGCTCTTTCTGATTCTGATTCTTCTGTATCTGATCAATTAATATATTATTGGGCCCTTCTTTACTATGACAAAACTAAACTACTTCCACTGCAGCATTTTTGGCTCAAGTCTAGGATTCTGAAATCTTTATTCCCTAACAATTGATCTGGAGACGAAAGTCAACTATTACATGGAACAGACAAAATAACCATCCAATTCACTCAACTGCCTTTGCAATCACATATTGAAATGGAAATTACACCCTCTTGGAAGTGCCTAGCTGATTCATGAATGACTTTTGCATTGATTGTGTGTTTTGCATGCATCCAACGACTTGCATTTCGCACAGTTGCTGATAACATATGGAGTGTTGTAATCTACAGCCAATTGTGTATTTCCACTGCTTGAAAGTGACACAAATCATTTCTGATCCATTCTGCAAGATTTATTTATTTTGCCACTGCACCCATTTTTTTTTTTTACTGAGGAAATCTGTGCAAAATTATAGAGCCGCCGTTCAAGACAGAGCATGATGTTAAGGAACAAATCAAGCAGATTGCGAGTCCCACAGCTTAAAGAAGGTAACAAATGTGTCATGACATGCCAAAAATAAGCAATTCACCTAACAGAGTTGTAAAACACAGCAAATGATTAAAGTGAAAATGCCTATTTACAGAAGCAACACTAAACCTGCGCAGAATTAGTCTGATTGTCTCTCTTTTGGCTAGTAAAATTAATGATTTTAAATGTAAGTCAGAAAAGTTGGCATCTCGACACAGGTCAGCCAGGGAGTTCTTGTTTTTTCCGTCATTTAACCAACCTACAGATGACCTTCCAAATCAGGCCTGATAGCAGACATTGACTTGGCCTCATCCGTGTCTCGTTTGAAGCTCTCTTATGTACTCTGTGTGACACAACTATTTCTAGCTGATAGTGCATCTCGCCCCAAGTCTTTGTGATCTTAGATATCGTGTTTGACTTTGCCAGCTGATCAATATTCTATGAATTTTTGAAGCTCATTTAGTCTTGGGGAGAGAGAGCAGCCAAACATGTTGGGACATTTACTTGGCCTTACAAAATAAATAAATAAATAGGACATTTCGGAGTACAAAAAGTTCTGTTTCTCTTGTGCTTTCAAACACAGTGTATTGTATGCATAAAAATATCTCGAATGATTGTACAAAGTTGTTAGCCGTCATGTTGATTTTCACACTTCATAACGAAGCGGTTGTTTGGAGGGAATAAAGGGAGAATGTTATTTGCTGCACACTATTCGACAGATATATTCTCTATTCCTTTTGATCAAATGACCATTATACTGCAAGCTTTCACTGTATCCTGCTGTCATTTCATTTAGTAACACTGGAATTGTAAGACCCTCATACTGTGCTTTCTGCCAAGAGATTATTAGGCACTTCAGAGTAGGAGATGACAAAGCTGTTTTGAAGAAGGTGAGTAAACTCATTCTCCCTGGCACTGCTTTGTAATTTGTGATATAACAGTACTTTAGCTAGACTAATGGTGGCAGCAACACAAAGATGTATAAATGTAACAGAAATTGATGTCTGAGAGGTTGGCAAGTAGAAGCAGGTCTGATCCAGCAAAGCACATTTCCAGTTTCAAAACTTCTCACTCATAGATGTGCATTTGGTGAAGATCATTTCAAGTTCAAGTCTTCTAAAGATATGCAATGAATGAACTGAAATGTCTGAATATGCAGCACATAAATTGTGCACAGAATAGACACTCAAGTTTTTGTTATTACTTATTTATATTTATATTATTTTTATTTATAGATTTTGCTCTAATTTGAAAATGTGGTACAATTTACATTAAAAAAAAACAAGTTTTTACTTTTTTGTTTGAAACATGGAAAAACATATAAAATATTATTGTACAAACATATTTTTTTTATTTTTTTTTTACTTCAATGATTCAAATAATTTTTAAAATATTTTAAAAGTTTCTGAAAATCTCCATGTGATTATAGGCCTAATACTAATAACGGCCAAATAACAGCAAAATTCACTTCACCAAAACCTCGCTGCATGTTTCACCGCTGTTTCAAAGAGAAATGTCCACTGGGTGGCGCTAAAACACTGGTTCAATTCGTGAACCCTGGCACGTTTTTATTATGTTGATATAGGTACATAATGCTGTGCTTTTATTATGTATCTGTATTATATATCTGGTACGTATTGCGGTGGTTCAGTATTCAAATATTGCTAAAAGATAATGCTCTATCATGTTGGAAATATGCCCTACACCAAACCCAACCCTAACCCTATTGTGCGAAAATAATGCTTTAATAATTTAAACTCTGTAAATTGTGAAAAGGAATAAAAGGTGTCAAAGTTTTACTGCCTCTAGTGTTCATTTATTTTGGAAACTGCAGTGATATGTACTTATTGGTATGTTTTTCGCATCTCGCTAAAAAGTGCACCCAGGTACATTTATGAAATGAGACCAGGTAAATTTTGTTGTTGTTTTTTTTCTTCATCTTCTTTTTTTCTTTTTCTTTGGAAGTAACATTGTTACGCCAGTCATTGAGTCATTTAAAACATTAATTCAATTAAATATGAATCATTTATTCAATTGATTCATTCAAAACACAAATTAGTTTGAGAATGAAAACAAATGACTCTTTATGAGTGAGGAATTTAATCATTAATTTAACAGATTCAATCAGAAATATGGCGAATAGCAAGTATGTTTATGAACAAGTCATTGACAACCAATTCGTTCAAAACACTGATTCATTCAGCAAGTGTATTTCTCTTGCAGACGCAACAATTGCTTTGACTTTGTTTGGCAGAGAAAAAATAGGCAAAGTGGCAATATTGTGTCTAAAATGCAAGTTGTTTAAAATTCATAGCTTTGGGTTTGTCGAATTGTTGTATAAAAGCAAACTTGCAACTGTGCCGTCCTGAATTTGAGCATGGGTTTGATTCTCCACAAGGCTGCTTTTCTTAATTATCAAGCATAGGGTTACATATTCTTGCCAAATGTATAATATCCCACGGCTGAAACTTTGTATGTTTGTGGGAAGTACTTTTGTTACAAGAATTTCCCTTGAGAGAATGCAACCGGACCCCATCATAAGTTTAGCCACCTGTCCAAGAGATTAATTTGAGATGGTTTGTAGTGGGCTTAATGATTAGAGGTATACTCTGCTGCAAGAAAAATAATCACATCGGCTAGTGTCATTAGCACTACTTTCCCCAGAGGTTAGAGCGTGTGGCACTGTGTGCAACTGAAATTAATTCCCTGACCTAATCAGAAACATATTCCAAGACACCGGTTTGATTTTCTTTTCTTAAGGCTGTTATAGAATTTATAGATTAGATACAATGCGGCTTCCGTAATTATTAGTTACAGCCATGTAATTATATTCTGCAGTAGTATTCCTGTCTTGAGCATGCAGTAAAGGACGCTCACATGGTTTACACCTCACATACCTCACTGTTTATTTATCTCCTTCCTGCAACAAGTTTTAATATGCTTGTTTATTATGCTGTTGTTATAATCACACTGCCATTATAAAAACATAAGGGAGGCTATAAACACGGGGGTAAATTGGACTTGACACTATGAATTTCAAATTGTAAATCAGCCATGAGCAAGAATTCACTTTTTTAAGACATGCTGGAAGCACACTTAAGTCAAACCGACTGTCATTTCCGAATGAGATTATAGTAGAAGTTAATAAGAAATCCATGTTTTGCTTCCGAAATGAAAACATCCTTATCTTCAACAGGCACCATCAGAGGAAGTCATTAGAATTGACGTCTCCTCAGGACTTAATTCTACAGAATCCACTAGTATTATAATACACAAACAAATCACTGATTTAAATAATAGATAACATTTACATTTAACTTCAAATACAGCTTGTATTGTTTTTGTACTGAAACTTTGGTAATGCATAGACCTTCAGCTAAGTGAGGATGACAGCAGTGCAAGATAAGTTGCACTGCTAAAGTGTTTAAGCGCAATTATTTGTAAATTGTGGCAATTGATTTTTTTTAATGGTCCTGAAAATGCATTTTGTTAGCACTGCATTATCACTATAACTGTTTTGTCCTCAGCTCATTGTGTGGATGGGCAGGATTTTGACTCGGCCAGCAGGCTCCAGCTGTCATAAGCATGGATTTGACTTGTTTTAAAGGCTATAAGGAAATGACAGGCCACTGTAAAATATGCTTTCAGACATTACCCTATGTTGGTGCCAGTTCTTCAGCTGTGCCACCACTTGCCACAATTTATATGAATCATTCCCACACTCCCCTAGCTGCTTGTGACATACAGTATTTATTGTAAATCTATTCAACACAAGCTTGACTTTCAAATATGGCTATGCTGCACGCTACTGAAGAATGAACGTAATACGTTATACTGACCATAAACATAACTTTATAAGCCAGTGCCTGTCATAAAAGCCATAGGGTGTGTGATTATGAATTTTGCATGTTTATCACACTGGATGACAATATGGAAAAAAAATTAATAAATCTTTTAGATTTATTCAGAAAATGAAAGAAGCATTATTCAGAATGCCATACTACATTAATGTCTTAAGAAATCGATGATTACAAACTTACAAGGTTTATTTCAGATTACTAAAAATGCACTAAGCTGTTTATGTTACAAAAGGAAAAGATGCTAAAGTTCTGTAGTCCTATTGTGACCATATCCTAAATATAGATATTTGTTTACATTATATTTATTTTAAAATTAATTTAAGAGACAAAAATGACCTTAAAATGAAAATGAGGCCATCCAAAATTCAGATGAGTTTGATCACCAGAACAGATTTGGAGAAATTTAGCATTACATCACTTGCCCATCAGTGGATTCTCTGCAGTGAATGGGTGCCGTCAGAATGAGAGCCCAAGCTAATAAATCATCACAGTAATCCACAGGAGAGATCTATCAGTTAACATCTTTTCGAGCAAAAAGCGTCATATTTGTAGGAATCAAATCAATATTTAAAACCTTTTTTTTTTTTTTTTTTTTTTTTACTTTAGAGTCTTGTCTGAATCAGGAGAGAAATATGCACAGACCAAGAACCTTTTAGATTAGAAAGCCATTCAAAACAGTTTAAAACAAATATGTTGGTGGATTTTGATGTGAGGAGACAACAAGTGATGGACTTTTTTAATGGAGTATGCTTTTTGGACTTAAAGTTAAAACGTCTTAATAATGTATTTGTTTCTTACAAACACAGCTTTTCACTTCACAAGACATAAATTGATGGACTGTAGTGGTATGGATCACTTATGGAATATTGTGATGTTTTTATCAGCTGTTA
The DNA here is from genome assembly GCF_023724105.1 of Carassius gibelio. NCBI lineage: Eukaryota > Metazoa > Chordata > Actinopteri > Cypriniformes > Cyprinidae > Carassius > Carassius gibelio. Next base: position 19,462,536 of record NC_068409.1, on the reverse strand, counting down.
GGACTTCTGATAAAAAAGACTTTCTGACGGCACCCATTCACTGCAGATGATTCATTGGTAAGCAAGTGATGGGAAGCTAAATTAAGTTTTTAGAAATTTTGGAAAGTTTCCGGGATTTTTTTTTTTTTTTTTTTTTGGAATCTTAAAGAAAATTTGGGTAATTTTAAGAATCTTTTGGAAAGCTTCCAAAAATGTTCTACCTTTTTGCAACCCTAATAATTTTCATCAAATTTTAACTTTTGGTTGAACTATTCCTTTAACGTCTATTGCCAAACATTTTTTTATTTTAATAAAATAAATCAATATTTTTCCAATAACAGTTAGTTCTGTGACAATCAAGTAAACTATATAAGGGGATACAAAAGCTATCTTTTATTTAGCTCATTATTTGGACAAACAGTATAGCTGCAGAGAAACTAAATCTATAAGATTAAAAAGAAAGGTGTATGAGAAAGTAGTAAAAATTCAGCACCTTCTCTTTGTCTGAACCCTGAGAAAATACAGTGCGTCATCAACCGCTCAGGAACAAGAATCTCTTTGTTAGTTTGAGCAGGATTTGAGTAAACTCTGAAACAGTGCTTATTGCTCAGTTATCCACTTTTGCTATAATGAAAAGCATGTCCTGAATCTGTCATGGGAGATTAGGTGAATGTGATTACTGTTGTCCTTTTGCCAGTGTTGATTTATACCCAGCGGCAGTACAGTCAAACCATCAGCATGTGTTTTACCTCTCTTTATAGCAGGGAAGATTAACCAGATTGAATGGATGATAAGGACTTTAAGGATATTTTACTCCCAGTTCCATGCGAATGTATTTACCCCCTTACGCACTTAAGAGTGATTGTTCTATTATTAGTGCTCATGGCTATATTTGCAACAGTTTTTGAGGGTTTTAATACTTCACTTTCTCATTGCATTGCTTTGCCAGGAGAATTGGAAATGGCTCAGGTATGGTCGGCCATCCTTTGTTTGCTGCCCATTATAACATCCATGCTGGAGAAAGGTCAAGCCATGTGTCTGACATCCAGCTGAAGAAGTGCGTCACTGCTGTGTCTTGTACTTCACACACCACAGAACATGTGACATTTTATTGTAACATATTCAAGAAGGCCTTAATGCCTGAAATCTTGCTTTTTTGGAAAGCTAGCCACTACCTTCGTCTTGTCGTACGCTCGGTTCAATGCTGCCAGTACGTCGAGGATTGTGGGATGAACTTCTTGTTACTTCACTGTGTGCTTACATAAACAAATATCGTGGTGTTTAGTACTTTGGAAACTGCCTACAGTTCTGTGTTAGATTCAATTAACTGAGCAGTCTTTATCTTTACCCAGTCCTATGTTGGCAATAGCTGTGAATGTTACAAGCGTGGGTGCTTCGAGAACAGCTACTACCTAACTGAGAGTGTGAAGAAGCCATTTTCTCTTGGCTCTAATTAGGATATGACAGATTGTAAAGCAGTCCAGGTTCAACAGAGTTTCTTTGCAATATTTTAAGTGTTGTTGTTATTAAAAGGGTTAGTTCACCCAGAAATAAATATCCTCATCATTTACTCGCCCTTGTGTTTTTCCAACTTTTATGGAAACTGCAGAACAAAGGAGATGTTTTCAGAACAGTCACACTGCTCGCTTTCATACAATGAAAGTAAATGGTGACCAGAGCCGGTTAAGCTCCAGAAATGAAGAAAAAAAGCACAATAACAGCAGTGTTGTCTGCCAAAAAAGGTGTTCTTTTACATGCTTTCGAGTAAAGGGAAACACTTTCTCTTGTTTAATGGTCAGTTATGTTAAAGGCTTGTTATGACAGTTTCTGTTCTGCATTTTCAATCTGGTTGCCGCTTGCTTTGAAGTTTTTATGATCAATTTTTTATTTGGTTTGGTATCAGCGACATCCCTTGAATATAAGCCAAATCCCATCTGTCAAAGAACAAATCATTGTCCGAATAGGACAACATGAAAACAAAACATGAAACCTGATTCTCTCAAGCATGATTGGTTTGAAATTTAAATATTTTGGTTTGAAATTAAAATATTTTCATATCTATTTATATGTTGTTTATATGTGTCTTACAGCCACAAGATCAAATATGATTTTAATTTGTTATTTTTGACTTACTAGACAATTCTTTTTGAAGGGGTCTCGAAAGTGGGTAAGTGTATTAAAAAAAAAAAAAAAACTGTGTAATATAAGTTTCCAGAAATGTCACAAAAGGCACGGTTTCCCAATAAGTCTGGGTTGCATGTATTACAAGAACATCTACTGTGACTACTAACATAAGACTGAGTGCATTTTTATTTTGGGTGAACTATCCCTTTAAGAAACGCTTGAGACACTGGAGGAAACTGATTGAAAATTTCGGTTGATTCAAATTTAAGGTCAAGTTCAAAAATTGTGAATGAGATGAATATCCCCGTCTAGAAACCACTGTAGATGTGCTTTATGAATACACAGATGAAACACTTTCTTTAACAATCCAGTGTTGCAAAGGGCTAAGGTCAAAAGCTTTACAGAAGCATCAGAACTTCTAAACTTATTGAGGTTTGTTTGGTGATTGAAGGGAGGTAAGGCTTAATTAGTTTCAACTGAAGAATTATTGGGCTCGAATATAATGGTGCGATTCATCTTTCTCACCATCTGGTCCAAGAGAAGTTCTCCAGTGGTGCTGATTGCCTTCCCTGGTGCTGTGTGGAGGTAATAGGCTGTTCAAAGCCGGCTCCACTGTGGACAGCTGAGCAGAGGTGGGGCAGCAGCATCTGGGCTTGAGGTTGTCACCAGCTGCCTGTCACGCAAACCCCTTAACTAGCAAGCGAAACCCACTCTATCCAGCATTATGTGTTTATGCTGTAGGGGAACAATCGTTATTTCTATGGAGGCCTGACGAATGGGTTGAGGACACCCAAGGTCGTTGGATGCTTCGTTTGATAAACGGCGTTTCAGTTTCTTGTGATGACTGAACACTAATTTACCCCAGACCCGAGTGATTTTGTACCATTTTGAGAAATAACAAATGGACTATCGTTTAGACAAAAAGCAATCATACTAATAGTCTGTGTAAGAAATGGGTTCAAAAGAAGTGTGATCAAACCGTTCAGCTCCTGCTGACAGCGTTTTCAAAAAAGCAGTCAATAGTCAAAGGAATAACAAGCTTGACTCAAAGGGCATTGTGTTTCATACTCTCACCCAAAGGGCCCTTAGTGCTCTGTCCTTGTCACCAGAATCTTGATGTCTAATTTTAGAGCCCCGAATAATTACAGAGTCCGGATGACATTTTGCAGCTGATGTGTGGTCTCGGCTAACTCACCTTTTTGACACAGCCCAGCTCCCCTTACAATTATATGAAGTGCGGTTCACGGAGGTCTGCGCTTCATACAAACAAAATATCTGTAGGCAGATTTTTGTTCTTTTAAACTTGTGATGCATGGAGCACATTACCTAGCAATCTCAATTCAAAGTCCCAATTAAAAGCGAACGGGGCTTGCTCTTCATTACCCGAACTCCAGGCGATTTTCGGGTCATTAAGCTCTACCTGAATCTGTGGAAATGTTTTAGAGGTGAACATCTGGAGGTTGCGAGTTGGAGTATAAAACGAAATGCCTCGCCGTCCTCTCTTTGCCTTTGGTCCGGAGAGGCCAAAGATAATGAAATATAATGCCACGTGATAAAGGATCTTGGCAGCATTTTCTGCGACACATGCACAAATCATCAACGTTTGATAAAGCAGTAAGTGGTTTACGAATAATGTTAATTATTTAGCTTGGGTGTTGAAAGGCAACAGTGCTGCAAATCTCTACCTTGCTTGTATCATACTTTTCAGAAGGCTCTCTGTTTCTGTTTACTCGTAACAAGTGTAGATGCAGCTACATAAAATCTTAACATTTTAATGCGGTGATAGTACAGCATCATTCCTCAAAGCCCTCTAGAGCTCTAGTCTCTATTCACCACTGTGTGTAAAAGCCTTTTTATCTAAAGACCTCCTCTGTGGTGTCCATGGCATAAGGTAGCACATCTTTTATCACACAGAGGGAATAATACCTCTGCATAACCTTTGTTAAGCTTGATAATATGAGCTCTGTGCATGACGATGATTCACTCGTCAAAGAAGAAATTCTCTAAAATGGCACTGAAAAAGATTAGTACGAAATACACACAAAGATATGTGGGAGGAGTCGTATATTTAAGTGTGTTTAACAGATTGTGTGGGAGGAGCCTGATATTTGAAGCATTAATTGCGCTCTGTAAATGTGCAAAGTTTCGTGGCAGATTGCAGCGCTGTCTATTAAAGTCTCCAGATCTTTCATAGCTTCAAGGATTGTATAAATGTATTTCTTTCCTTCATTTTTGTGTGAATAATTTAGACGTTCATCTATGTTAAATTTCCCTACCACAGGTAGATCCAGATGCTGTTAAAGTTCGCCTCGGGCCGACTTCAAGGAGTTTGCGTTGATCAATATTTTTAAAGCAGAGGTGCGAGCTAAATTTGTATGAATTATTAACTCGGCACTTTTGAGATCTACAGAAGCAGAATTAAAAGCAAATTGTGAAATTAATAAATATTAACTTTATAGCCAGACTGGGGGGGGGGATTTTGATCTAAAACTACATGTGCTGAAAAAAAGAAGAAAGCCTTTCCAACACAGAACTGTTTTATGATTTATGGGAAGCCTGCGTAGTTCAAGCATGCAATATTCATGTTTAATACTGTCCTTCACTTTTTCAAAGCAAATTTTATTCTTGCCTCAATATTGATTGGAGAAGCATGCAGGGAACAAATGTACAACTGATTTCATTTTAGATCTTTATGCCTGACAATTTAGTTATCTAGATACTCGGGAGATTCAAGCGGTCACATTCTGTGATAAACTTGTATTCTACGACGGCCAGCTAAAGCAGCGTTTTGTTTCTCTAATGGAATCGGAATAACTTAGCAAATATTGGCAGCCTGAAGTGAAAAGAACAACCAAACGCTTTTTCTTCCTGCTCACAGCAGGTGGAATAGCAACATAAAATCACAGGGTTCTTCAGGCTTGGGCTGCCTGAGAGACTAGCGCACTATAAAAAGCAGCAAGATGAGTCAATGTTGCCATCTTGTGGAAGGCAAATATCCAGTCACATGGCCAACTCCCTCAAAGACCGGCTCTTGTTAGAGTCTAAAGAGAACAGATATATCTTAATATGTGATGAATGATGTGAATTAAAATGGCAGCTTGCTCCCAATTAGCACACCAAGTATATATAATACAGCTATTTATATAGATCTAAACACGAATGACTCAGAAAGATGTGATTTAAAGAGGCTTATTTCACAGAGTTCTAAAGTAGCCTTGACAACTTGAGTTAAAACCGCAACAACAACAACAAAACTTTCATTGCCATTGGTTTGCCTTATGGAGCTGCTGTAATGATCACACTCAGCGCAGTTGCGAGTGTTTTTAAACCCTCTCTTGTTTCTGTGACCATCGTCAAACACTATTTAGAGTCTCGCTGGAGATTTGGCCGCTTGTTGCATTCAAGATGATCCACAGTAATCAGCTCCTTTGAGTGCATCCTTCTGAGCTGCAGCACATCTTGCTGTGTCTTTATGTTACATCATTCTCCGCATGGCACATTATTAAGCTTATGGGAGCATGCTGGAAGAAAGCCTTGCCTTCCGATTTGTTGTTGCAGGGAGCCTCGGCTGTTACGAGCGCAGATGGACCGCTTGCCGACCAACCCAGCGCAAGCCATTGAAAGTAATTTATGCACGCTTCTGGAGGACATTCTTGGCATTGGCATGACTCACATTGCTGCAATGCCTTTGAATGTGATATTAATGACATGAGTTGGCTGTGTCAACAGGGATGATTTTTAACCGGAACGGAGAAGACATCGGTCTGTCGGTGAATTCCTGCTTTGCACCGAACCGAACGTAGTCATCTGAAATTCCGACCAGGTGTCGTGTCACGGTGATGCCTGGTTATGCGGTGGTGTTTCTTGTGTGCGCTGCGGCAGATTATCAGAGCTTAACATGCCACACTGGAGATTTAGCTTTTATGTAGCCCATCCTCCAAGTGGCAATGCATGATCCAGGTGCTTATTTCCCTTGAAAACACTGTGAAGGGCATGTTTTGGGAGAGTGTTAGAGCTTGAAACACAATGAAAGTGGCTTTTCTGACATAGAGGCTGCTGGTTTCTCTTGCTCAACTCCCTGTGACAGGACTGTGACTGAAAAGCTCAAAGGCATTGGCAAGAAATCCCTCACTGGCAGACACAGCATGCCTTTCAATTCATCCCTCTTCACGGCATCATACCTATTAACTCCACAGAGTTTAATTGCATCTTCTAATGCTTTCTCTTTTATTCTGAGCATAGTTTTTCAGTTCATTATATAGCATGCAGTCCAGTAAGTTATAGGGCCCCCTGAGTAAACCTTTCCTATTATACTGATAAGTGCAAATCTCTTTAATTTCCCCTAAATTAAATGGATTTCAGAACAACTTAAGGGCCATTACTGTTATGCAGTACCTTTAGAGCTCTGCAACTTTAAAATGAACATGCCACCATTGTAGGATATAAGCAGACTATCAGAATATCCTCTGGTCAAGCACAGGGACTTCAGCTATAACTTGATTGTTTATACATTGCAGGGCTGCACAATGTATCGAAATGGAATTAATATTGTGTTGTGGCTTAATGCAACTGTCACATTGTGCAAGCTGTGATTTAATTAAATAAATGCATGTTAAAATGCATGTAGTTCATGAATACATTTAGTGGATCAGCATCTGAGAACAGTCAGTTATGTTTTCAGACAACATAAACAGTTAAGAGAGCAATGGAATATGTATCATTTGCTTGTAAAGGGAGAGTAGCCTGTACAGTACGTGTTCCTGTCAATTTATACAGTGAAGACTATGCATTGTTATTTTACTTTTGATTATTTAATATCTGTGCTTGAAAGCTATTATAAGACCAACCTGAAAAACGTGAACCACTGAATATTCCTTAGTGTCTGAACTGTGTTTATTTGTGCTATTGCTTGTAGTTTGTTTATTTGTTATTTTATTACTGTTTACTCGTTATTAATAAAGTCTCAGCTTTATATTAGTTAGTAGTTACTGCTGTGGTATCTAAATGAGTCAAAACAATAACTTTTTTATTTTATTTGTTTACTGACTGTGGCAGGTCAAATGAAATTTCGTTAGCGCATGTTAAAAATTATAATAATAATTTAAACTTTTGTAAAAATTATTGTACATTTTCTACACCGTTGCACTTCCCAACAAAATAATCCCCCAACTCTAAAATGATGAATTCTATCCTTTATTCCTGGCATTTTTTTTTCATATCGCAATATATCGCAGAAATTAAAAAAATATTGCAATGTTTTCCACTTTTAAAGTTGTCCAAATGAAGTTCTTAGCAATGCATATTACTAATGAAAAAATAAGTTTTGATATATTTACAGTAGGAAATTTACTAAATATATTACCTAATATGCTAATGAGTTTTGGCATATAAGAAAAACTTAGAATTTTGACCCATACAATGTATTTTTGCCAATTGCTACAAATATACCCCAGCGACGTAGGACTTATGGTCCAGCGTCACATTTGTTTTTAATATTTACTTTAAAGAAATTTAAAAAATATAAATATATCTCGTAATATTTCTAAATTAATTGACTGTTTTTACATTTAGAGGTTAGTAAAGCACCCAGGGACAAGAATTGTACCATCCACTCAAACAAAATTACAGAAATTATTAAAAATTCACGCCTGTGTCCACATAATTGTGATGAAGTGATAAAAGAAAAATGACTAATTTCATTAAAAGACCCATGATTGACTGTCTAGACATGAACTGCCGTGTGGGGCTCTCTGAAGTCAAACCCCAAGACTGTAATAACAAAGAAGGTCAGAGGCAAGTGCCATTGAGTCTGTAATAATCATTCCTTCATCAAGCTTTTTATACCAGAAATCTTTCACACTGTCTACATTCACCTTGTTCAGGAGCCTGGCTGAATATAATCTTGGAGTGATTTGTTGCCCTTGTTGAAGGTTCTGCAGACTTTCTGTGCATTGAAAGAGTTTGTCTCAGTCTAAGTCAAAGGGCTGCGAGAAAATTCTATTTTGTGTGGGGCAAAAGATTAATGTGTGTACATGTTTGTGTTTTGCCAAGGGCGATGAATGGGTTAAGGTCGACGGAGACTCAAGCAGTGAGATGTTGTATGAAGGTCATGTGTGAACCACGGTGGAGAGTTTTCTTTCAAGGACGTGCATGTGTGCTGCTGTTAGAACATTCAGTCAAGAAAACCGTCTGCTTTCTGAATACAGAGTCAGGACATACAAAATAAAAGACTTGCTGTCTGTTTTCATAAGCTGCATTATTTCTCCACACACTTTCAGTGCTGTTTCTATATAGACACTTAACTGACTACTGTTTTACATTACAGATCCCTGAGACCCCACATTTTTTTTTTTTTTTTTTTTATTATAAAAGATGCTCAAAACAAAGTAATTTTTTGAGCATTTAAGCATTTTATTTATTTATTTATTTATTTATTTATTTATTTATTTATTTATTTATTATAGTCAGTTCACACCGAATTAGGAAAGCATGAAGTCTCAACCTGACTTTCAATGTTAGTTATGCTTTTGAAAATGTCTTTATGGAAAATGTCTTTTTAATTGTAAAAATATGTATAATACTATTTGATTTCCAATTAGTGTTTATAATATTCGGTACAATTATTATATTGTAGTTATTTTATTAAGGCTAAACATTTAATGTTGCTTCTCAAGCATTCTTGATTTAGGAATGCTTAGATGCTTGTAAAGTTTAGTAAAATATAAAGTCTATTTTTAATGCCTAACAGTGGACAGTTCCGATATGTTTTGCTAAACTCCAGGAATGGTGTATGTGAAAGCGGATCACTTCTTAGCTGAATTTCTTGTTTTACATTATGGAGAACCTTTACATAGTGAAAACCCACTGAATGGACTGCCTCAACAAAAGTCACTGAACTTTACCACTTCTATCTTTGAATATCCACACAGTGATGTAAAGCTTGTACAATGCACTAAAAAAGGCAGGTTGGGAAAGACGCTCCGAGGATGAGTTTAAAGAGAATCTACCTTCTCAACTTTTCAAGCTGAAGGCTACACTACAGTATGTCAACTTATGCAAAGCACCATTGTGCTCCTGTGAAATGTAGGTATGCGGTAAGATCAGATTAATCTTTTGAAGTTGTTAACAGCGATAGGCTGAAATCCAGACTCAGGTGCAGTATGTGCTGCCGTGGGCAGGCCTGCTGGCAGTGCGTATGAGCTTTGGGCTTACACGCTGTGAAGCAGTTTCCCACAGTGGTACCCAGTTACAAAGCGATCCAAAAGTGATTAAATTAACTCGGTGTGCTGCAGTACTCGTGTCCCTTGGCTGGCAGCTATAGACTACGACCCAAAGGTTAAGCACTGCCACCTCTGGCCTGCTTTCTGTGATTATCCTCTGAATATTTTGGGCCATTGACTACAGTGAATAACTGTAAGGGACCTGCTTTGCATCTGAATGCGCAGGTGTAGCTACACTGTACTGTGCTTATGAAGTTTGGTGCGATTCTACCGAAATACCAGTGGGACTATAAAGTGGTGTGGTCCTGTGGCTTGATATGATTTATGATTAAATTATGTTAGATAAGAGTGATAATGATCTTTCTGTTTACTGAGCCGTTTTGGTACCTTGTTGAACACAGCGCCCTGTTATTGAGGCATTTCCACACTTAGTGGAAAATAACTCAGAGTAACGGAATATCTCTGGGAATTGACAAGGAACTAGACTAACCCTGCCTGAGGTCTTTTTAGAACAGTTAAGCATTGCGGGTAACCGTTTATTCAGCAAAGTAATGGCCTGGAACTTTAATTGTCATGGGTAGTTCATCTTCACCAACAAAAGCAGCTAACAATGAGGGCTCAGTAGAATGCCTACTTTTTGCCTAAACTGGTGGTGATTAAGGTCTCTCAACTTTTTGCAGCTGTGTGGAGTGAAAGAACTGCCCAAGGGCTTTCACATGTTGATCTATCAACAGATTCAATCATTTTTTTGAGATTTAATTAGTATTTACTTCTGGCTTTGTTTAACCTTCAGTGTCCTTAACAAAAATGTTTTTAAAAGTTCATTTTAATTTTTTCATTATTTACTCACCATGATGTTATTCCAAATCCGTATGACTAATCTTGCTTACTGTAACTGTTTTTTGTTATTTTATTTTTTTAAGTTTTTTTGCAGGATGTACATTATATAAAAGTAATCTACGCTTCTGTCCGATATGTCCTCTTTTTTCCTGTACTTATAATGAATATATGCTTTCAAGCTTCAGAAAGGCTGCGAAGGCACTATAAAATCATGATGGAAGTAATTCATGGACTATATTTAAATTCTTCTAAAGGCATGAAATAACACAGAGTCAAGAGTAGACTGCGTTAAAGTTGTTTTTCACAGAAAGTATTGACATCCATAGCTCTCCTTGGTGCATTTATGAGAGTTTCGTGACCAAATCTGGTTTACAAAGCCTGATCAAAATTATTCTCAGTTTAAAATCATTCACTCACTGGAGGAGAAGATTAACAGTGAATAACAATTAGGTCTGCAACCAACTTTTTTTCGACAATTTTGAATTTTTTGACCATCAATAATGTCAATGTTTTAGCCCTAATAACAGTTGAATCTTGTAAATCTGATCAAAAACATTACTTTAGCAATGTAGCACATGAGTTGTATGGATCACATTTTAAAATGTGTTTTAATCATTTCATGGTGATTTTGCATCCTTTTTGAAAACTTGAATCTCCAGTCACTGTTAATTTCAATAGCATGAAAAAATGACTTGTACATTCTTCATAATATCTCCTTTTGTGTTCCACAGAAGAAAGAACACCATACAGTAAAGAACATCAAATGCTGACAGAATTTTCATTTTTTGGGTGTACTGTTCCTTTAAGAGTAAGTTAATGTAAAACTCCTTTTCAAGCTATTTATTTTGAGTTTGCTCTGAAAATGTGAGATGTATTGTATTTGTCTTGCCACTGTTCCTAAAACTGGAGTCAGACGACAGATGAATTTAGAAGGGTGTTTAATTAATAATCATGACACAGCCTGGGGAGCATTTCTGATGTAACTGCAGCGTATTATTTACTAGCGTTGCCAAAGTTCTTAGAAGTGTTTAGGGTGTTAAACTTATGTTTGATAGACTTTTCTCTTTTGTATTTCACATCTTCACTCTTCGTTTTTGCACTATTTTCTCTTTGCTTGAGCTCCTGAGAGGACATTAAAAGACAATCAGTATTTCAGTTCGGATGAAGATGATTTTGTCAAGACAAGGTTGATGTATTTCTTTTCTCTGTGCACTCCTCGCTGAAGTGTGATTAGTTCTGTGTTCCCATTCTTCCCTGGTTCATATGTTACAGATGATTAGAAATGCCTCCCAAAACAAAGTCCACTGCGATTTAAACACGAGGTTTCCTGCAGGTAATTTTGATATGCTTGTCATTCACACCTCTGTTAAAAGTTCACTTACGAGCTTGTCTGGGAAATTGGCATTCGTATTTGGAGGTTCAGCCCTCTTGTGTTTGTAATAGTGACTCAGTGTGTGTAGACGCTGAATTACAGAATGTCTCCCTTGGAAGTTGAAGCCCATTAAAATGATAGATTGCACTGTGTCGTAGTTTATGCTTAGGGACAGTTTACACCCACAAAGCAGTCTAATTGCATTCATTCCGGTGAAAAATCCACAAACGTTGAATCTGGGCTCTCGGGCGAGTTGGCAGCAGTCTACCTCACATCAGAAGACGGCCTTTGAGGGAGAAGAACGAAAATGTATATTCTGACAATGAAAAGACAGGGTCTATATCTTCTGAAGTCAGTGGACAGGCCTACCATGCATAATTTCAAAGACGGCACAAAGCCGGTACAAGCAAGCGACGGATGGGTTCATTTCTTCTTCTCTGGGAGGAACGTGCAGATCAACAAGCTTCAGTCATATCTTGTTAAAATGAATGACAATCAGTGCATCATTTCAGCCTCTTAGACAAAGTCTCTACCTCCCATTTCAAGCTCCAAACATCTGACGAACATCCCGTTTGCCTCTTATGCTGCGTGTCATTTTCTGGCAGAAAATACCTTTGAGAACGTATGAATAGCAATTAAGACATTTTCAAATGAGGCGACTTTGGCACAGCAGTTCTTCCGTCTCTGTCTCTTCCCTCTCTTGCCATATCACTTCTGACATTTCTGACAGCAATTACTATCTTTTTTCATATGCAGGCCTACACAGTATCATATACACTGTATTGTTGCTTTATTTGTATATTCTGTTTGCAGTGAGCTTCCAGCATATAAATAACCTCCCAAGTTATTTTTGTTGTCGAAGAGTTGTAGTATTTATTGTAGAGACAGAATGTAATATTCAAATGTTAGGAAAAAAAGTATTTTGACATACAATCACTACACACTGAACAAATATACATCTGCTGTTCCAATAGGTTATTAATCTCCTCATCAGAACTATTAGTATCTTTCTCTCAAGTTTCATACCAGTCACTAAAAGACAAAAAAAAACAGGATGTTGTGTGAAAACCAGACCAGTTTTCAAGTTATCACTTTTAGACATTTTTCTTATTTTTATTTTATTTTTGTCATAGTTTCCGGGTTTTCCAGCAGACAAGTTTTGAACAACGTGTGGGTAAATAATGACAGAATTTACTTTTTTTGCTGAATAGTTGGAATTCAAAGCATCATGACTGTCCTTTAATTCATTATCCATTCACAGACTTTTTTTTTACATATATAATTTCTTTATATTTCATCAGCCTGGCCTAATAATTATGCAGCATTATTATCTCAATTACTTGCCCTTGACCTAGTTGATGCAAGTTGACATTAATTGTTCATAGCAGGGATAGACAACTGGCCTTTTTAATTATTACTTCAGTTTTTTCTTTTCTTTTTTCTAATGGGACTAAAAGTGCAACAGCACCATCTGCTGTAAACACACAAATTATGCATACACATCAAAATGTAAAGCCATGTTCTTCAGAGCCGGGTTTAGTCTGTCTCACTGTAAGTCATTGCAAGGTCTGCAGCAACTTTTACTGGATGGAGTCCAGGCTGTCGTGTTTCTATTGAATTCTTATTTGAGCTCTGCAATCAGTATGCAAAGTAATTTGATGGTCCGGATGATATCGACAGGAGCGTAGATTACTTTTATGTAATGTCCAACAAAATCACACTTGCAGTTTTATTGCAAGATGAAATGAATGCGTGCTGAACATTTTGTGTCAGATCATTATGAAGTTTTGTGATTTCAGAAAGCTAAAGCTTAATTTATTATAATTATACATTTCTTCAATGCTAATAAGATGAAAACTGAAGCTAGAGTGGGTATATATTTCCTTCATTCAGAGGTCTTGGCATTGATTTCTCAGCTCCAGCGTGGATGAAGCAGAAACAGCTTTCCATGAGGCCATGAACTGGAGGTCAGGTCATTTCTTTCAGGCTTTTCAGATATTGCCATTTCCAACATCTGGTGGGACTGATGCAACACCTGCAGTCTTTCTGCCCCTTTGCACTCCCTCTCCACACATCTTCTGATGTGCTGCGGCAATTGAGCTGCATTAATAATCAATTTTTATTCCCTTTGAAATGCTCAGTCTTTGTTTTGCTCTTGCTCTGTTGGAGAACAAAGACTATAATTGCAATCTATCCATTTTATCAGATACAATCTGGCGTTGGACATCGGTCTGTCCTTTCGCATCACTTTCATCTTGTGACATTTCAGACTATCAGCAAATAACACATTAATTTTTTAAAGGTTACACTGCAACAATTCATGGTCTTTCTCGACTTGAACCGGTCTCTGGCTCTGTTTGATTGAAGTGCTATTGCCTCTTTTCATTTCATATCGATTCAGTCATGTCCTTCATGTAGAATAATGATTCTCCTCATGTACTGGATTTATTGACCGCTGTAGTAATCTTACTGTTATGGTTATATTTTGACTTCTAATCCATAATTTTTTTAGCATAAACAAATTAGCCACGTTGGTAACATGTTGATTTTATTGCCTATGACAAGTGATGCTAAGTAACTTGAGTCAATGGCAGTATTTGTATTTTCAAATGGAATTAGTTATTAGTTTTGTAGAGGCAATATGCATCCAATGCTGTACAAGAGACAACCACTGGAGGACACTGGAGTATTAAAAAATTAAATAAGGGGCTTGAAACAGCATATGCATGAACATGTGGTGCCTGTTCAGAATGTAAGACACATAAATACTCAGGGAAAAGAATAGCTTTTTTATTTCTAAGTTTCTTTAGCATGCGATATAAAACAATGAAAAATTCAATGAAAGCATTTCTGTATTACAAATGTGTTACACTAGTAAACTTATTCTTGATCAGCATGTTACATTCCAGTTAAGTCAAATAAAACATGTGTATGGCAAATTAATATCAGTACATCACAAAGCAAGAATCCGGATAACAGTTTTAATGACTGACTTTGACATCTTGGTTAAAGACCCTTTGAAACATATAACAAATATAATAGTTTATTTTGCATTCAAATATTTTGAAAAAGTAACGTGGCACTTTAAATAAAGATTGTATTATTACATCAGAACAACAGTAGGTGGCGACAAGTGAATTACAAAATGTAATAAGCCTTGAATCATTCATTCAAGAGATTCATTTAATATGGAACACGTGAATATTTTGAATAAGTCATTGAATCAGTCAATCAACAAAAAAACAAAAAAAAAGATTAATTCAAATTTATATATATATAGCAATATTGGGGGTTCAATTCCCCGGGAACACATCATATGTAAAAATTGATGCCTGAATGCACTGTAAGTTGCTTTGGATAAAAGTGTCTTCTAAATGAATAAATGTAAAATTTAAATTTAAATTTTTCAACTTTTTGTCAACACTACTAGCAAATTACATGTCATTTTCATTTGGCTGTTTATTCTGAATCACTGGAGAATCATGAACTCTGTTTTTAAACAAAATATGTTACAGACTTATAGAAAAAACTAAAGCCTATCGATATGAATAAAGGGGATGATCCCTTTGATATATCCCACCTTAATTTCTGGTTCATATAATTTGTCAACACAAAACTTAATTCATCAGGTGATTTCACAGGGTCTTTTTAAAATATTTAATAAATGGCATTCAAACATAGAAGAAGCATGCCAGTACAATATGAGAATAAATTACACAGGACCAGGAACTATGTACAATACAAATTACAAAACTTTTACATAAAGGTGAAATATCAATATGATATAATATATTTCCTACTGTAAACCTTGTATTAATGACTTACTGATACGTGCTAATAACTTTTTTTGTTTTCCTTTTTTTTCTACTTCAGAGACAGTTTCTTAAAATAAGTTTGTGCTCAAGCTAGTCTCAGACCAAAAAAAATGTATTCAGATGAGAACTGCATGAGTGTGTCCACATACATTTTAGGTAAACCAGAAGTGTTCTGTTGCAAGCGTATAGCTGGAAGTATTCACAGTGTCTTTTAAAATCATTTATCTAAGATCAAAATACATTTCCCACAAAACTGCACAAGTAAACAAGTATGCTGCTGATTTTAAAATTACATTTGATTTTCATATAGTTAAAATATATAATAATGTCAAAAATGCGATGAGGTTAACACCATGTAAATATTAAAATGAAAAAATTGTAACACAAATTCTGTTTGGATACATTTTCAAAAGTATTCTTTTAATATAAAATGTCTCCTATAATCAAGTAAAATCTTATACGCATCATTTTTTTTCCCTTTTTATTCCAGTCTGTAATAGTGCTGAATATCTGAGCACACACAGCTGTCTAAATCTGTTGAGATGAATCCAGTGTTGACGGTAGCTTTGATGAGCTTTGTGTACTACATGAAAAGAGCATTCCAAGTGTTGCCTCTTCTTGAGGTCACAGTTCAGACTCTTGAGCCTTCAAGGCAGTTTCACCACCACCACACATGCCCCTGCCCTCCCGATGTTTAGAGGGACCTCCTAGAATAACAAGAGACAGGGGTTAATGACCAGTGTCCAACCGCAGCAAATTCCCTCCTCCGCAGCTCTCTCAGTCACACTCAGACGAACAGGTAATCTTACGAAAGAGAGAGCAAGACGGAGCCATGGGAAGCTGAGACAGGAGGCAAACTAGACTTGAATAGAGAGTTTGTAACTCAGGCTGAGGAAAGAGCGGTTAACCTCATGGTGTTCAATGCCATTGTGACACGGTGGAAAACAAATGAATGGCAGGAAATGCTTGCACTTCCTGTTCATAGACGTACATCATCCAAACCTCACTAACCTTTCCTGAGTAAAGTTACATGGAATTATCTTTTGATGCCAAGACAACGTAACATCAAAAATCTTAAATTCCATTTAAAAAAATAATAAAAATTATCAGAGCAACTTTACTACTTGTATTAACACTTGTGTATTATTTGAGCTGTATTTATAAAAAAAAATATATATATACTTCACAATTTAAAATCTTCCCCAAAAAAACTGGCCCCATTTAGCTGTATTGTAACAGTAACCTAATTTTTTGGTTTTTTTATTGATTGATTGATTGATCACCAAATATATCTTAAGCAGTGGTTTTAGTGCAGGGCCCACTAAGGGCATCAAGATTACTTAAAATCAGGGTTTGAAGTGAGGGGAGGCTGGGGGACTCCTATTAGCATTCCTGAATGGAATTTAGTTTTTGGAAATATTGGTTGAGCACATGATTGAATTACCCATTCATAAAGGCATTAGTCACTTGCTTAATTTTCTTTATGAATCAGTCCTTTTGAATGAATCAAATGACTCAAATGGTGAGTAAGGTATTGAGTCACCACCTATTAGTGGTTTTAGTTGCATAGTTAAAAAGATTTAAAATTCCTAATCATTTCACATTTCTGTTTTCAAAATATTATATTTGACCATTAATCTCATTGTGTAATTTATGTCATTTTAATTGCGGTGTAAACACATGAATAGTAGTAGGAAGTAGTAGGATAGTAAGTAAGAAAAAATTTTAAAGTATGATTTCTAGAATGGAATTGTAAATTAATTTAAAACTCCATGGGCATTTCTATAAAGAATGTATAGTCATGACAAGCTCAAATATATTTAATGAGGTAGAAATTGTGCATAGAAACATCTAAAAAAAGATCTAATTCTTCTTATCCATAATTCTGATCACAAACAACAGGAAAGCCCATGGGGCGTTTGAACATTGTTGTGGACAATGAGACCCTCGGAGCCAAAAGTGTGGAAGCACTTCTTTAAAGGCAGCCTGATTTGAAGATGGACTCACCTCTGTCCATTCATTGTTCTGTGCATCATAGGACTCGACACTGTTTAAGTAGGTCTGACCGTCATATCCTCCGACCGCATATAACCTGTCTCCCAGCAGACACACCCCCACTGCGTCCCGGGGGACGCTCAGAGAGGACACTGTGGTCCACGTGTCTGTTTTGGGGTCATACCTGTAAATTCAGAACAGAACGTATGAGAGACAGAACAAAACCGTATAAACCTGTGCTAGCACTTTCAATACACGCCACTGGATAAAATGCGAGATAATTGCATAGAGAGGTTAAAAAGCAGACAGTGTGTAAATGCTTTGAAAGCACAAGGACTATGATTATCATACCTCACAATGAAATCTATTCTGCTTTCAGTGTGCAGAGTAATAACAGAGTAATGAGCTGAAAAAGGTTCTGATGGCTGTTGTTCATCAATTAGGATTGCTATTTCTTCTTTGTATTTCAGTTATTATTCATTTAGCCTTTTCCCTCAAGTACTTACAGCTAGACGGTCACCTTTTATTGCGAGAATTGTTTTTTTGTTTTTTGATAGATGTGGTCTTGGTGAGCTTTAAATTTTAATTATTACAAACTTTAGGCTGTGTTTCAGATCATCACCAGCAGGGGGCATCTAACACCAGATTACTGAATTACTGTGGCTAACAGTTTCACAATGGAATAATGTGTGTCCAGATTTGCCGATAAGAATGCAAATTACTAGTACTTGGCACCCATAACTATGTGCTAAGACTCTGTCTGCTTTTGTGGGGTGTTGTTGTGGTTATGATTAAGTGTTGGATTTTTCTTCCCAGATGCTGAGCCGTAACAGTTTACCTCTCCACACAGTCAGAGAGACGTGAGGAATGGTTTGAAGCTGGTGCATCATGTCCTCCGACTGCATACAAGAAACTGTTATATGTGGCCACGCCCACTCCTCCCCTCCTCTTTGACATGGGTGCACACATACTCCATTTATTGGTGTGAGGATCAAAACATTCCATCGATCGCAGACAGGAGCTTCCATCACGACCACCAACAGCAAACAATCTGTAAAGACGTAAAGGTTTTAGCTTTTCACGACTTATTTTACTTCCATATTGTGTATACACAAGTACATTATTATTTTGGCAGGGGTCATTGCCAGGATGGCTGCTGAGAAAACTAGCTTTGGCCAGCCCTGAATGAGTTTACATTCAATTATAGAGCATTATTGCCCTACTGCGTCATGCATATTTGTTAAGAGGCATTATTTATAAAGAGACATGAAATCAAAATGTACTGTACTTCATTTTTTTTTTTTAATTTGTGGTCTTATTTTGAACAATTTATTTGGGCATTTTATGTTGGGATCTTTAAGCAGAATGTTGTAACTTGGTCTTCTGATATGCTTGACATCTATGACATGTGCAAGGCCACACTGAAGTTAAGAAAATTGCATTGAGATCCTATATGCACCACTCACATTTCACAAGCCAGTCAACGATTTAGAAATATCTGTTCCAGTTATTTTTTCTTGTTCGATTGTTTCACTCAATTACTGTAGATTTAGCAATATGGTGGTAAATTTGTTAACTACTTCCATTTATAAAATATATACTAAAATAGCAGAAAAAAACACTAAAATGTGTTTAACAGAATAAATTTAATTTAGACAGTTCATTTTTTTTATTCATTTTTATTTATTTTTTTATTGTTTGAGTTTAAAACTAAAAAATGTCTTACCTGAAAAGAGAATAATATAACAAAAATTAATTACTTGTGGAAAAACTTGAGGTCCAAGAAATACTGCAGAAATATACAGTATATAAAATCTTAACAATATCCAAAATGTGTTTCCAAAGATTGTGGTCAAAAGAAATAACTCCTATGATCTGATTGATTTTATAGGGGCATGAAAACACCATTAAACAAAAGATTTAGCATCATAAACTTTTTCATATCTGACAATATTGATAATTATCACCATAAAGGGCATGCTTTAAATTAACATTTGACAGCAGCTTTCAGATGACAGTAGTGGTAACTTGAGTTAGGATGCACATGTACATTTATGTTCACTATCAAAAATAGTAACAAAGTTTTTTTTTTTAACAATCTCATTTTTATATGGTGCAATCTAAATATTCAGACTGTTTAAGGTGTTTTTTTAAACCATTGGTTTTCCATAGTAGCATACATTTAGATCATGATAACCAATTAGAACCATACTTACACCTCAATACCATGGTACTAATTTAACTACAATATACAGTATGCTTTCTATAGTATGTGTATGCAAAACAGTAGTCTAAACGGATGTAGTATTTAAATGCACAAACACTACAGTTTAATCGTAAAAATACTGGAATTACATTCCATTACTCCTTTAATGTCTATATTAATAATAAATAATAAAATAATAAAATTCAATATGAATATCCCACATTTCTGCCACAACACCATGGTGTAGTTATTGTTACTACAGTAAATTCTACAGCTTGCTGAGTTTTCCTTTATCGAACAGTTATCATTTTATTAATGAAAATGATATCGCTATAAATATTGTTATCGATTTATCGCCTAGACATAAACTAAAGTAAATCTCTCTCGGTAGGGCTGGAATACATCGATGTCAAGACACTTGGACATGGCTAAGGAAAAAAGGTAGTTAACTGAGAAACTAGGGTTTAGCATAACACAATAATGTTAATCAATAAATAAGATTTATATCAAGAATTCCAAGCATTTTTATATTATGGGGTCCTCAGATTCTGCTAAAACCTTGGCGAGGGGTCTCTGGGGCAGAAGAGGCTGACAAACCCTGTCCTACAGAACTTCGAAAAGATACCTATGATATGTCTTGGTGAAAAGACCAATCAATTAATCACTTGGAGAAGTAGGACACTGGACTCTAGAGGTAGCTTGAAGGGTTTGTTTTTGACCTGGTTACAGAAAAGCCCCATGAGTCATCAGTCAATGTTCAGCTAGATTCAAACCCAGCCTCCGTTTTCTTGGACAGAGCTAACAGCAGCTCGCCTGCCACTCAAGTGACTTCATGTAAAAGACTCCAGAGGGTTTTGGTCTCAGAGCCTATTAACTCCCGTCTGGCTGTACAGGGTTACGCTGTATATTGGATCCAGTACCTAATTCAGACCTCATCATGAGGACGATCCATGGAGAAAAGCCATCAGCCACAGCACACTGCACATACCACTACTGATAGAGAAGTCTTTTTACACTCTGAATTCAGTAATATGTGTTTGAACCAGAAACTGATTCGGAAGAAGAAGAGGACAGGGTCATCTACAAGCTGATGTAGCTGATGTATAACGTCAGGCTCATAACTAAGTAATATTATTAGCATTTGGCTTGACTGTGTTATCAATCATGAAATGATAGAGATATGAACGGGAATGGGTACACTATCTTTGGTTCACTGCAGTTTTACGGAGAAAATGCTCAGCAGTGGTGTTAACTGATGAATCTGAACATGGTTTAGATTTAATCATTAAAAACATCAGACGGACATCTACTTTATTTTCACTGCGGGTCTTTAGTTCTTCTAGATTTTCAGTTCTACTGAAGTGTAAGGAACAGCGTTTATTTTTTCTACACTCAATTATGATAAGAGTGGAGGCAGGGAGTAATTTGCATATTTTACATATACTAAATGAGTTCAGGCTGTAGAGCGATTTCCAGCAGTTTACTGACAAATTGCTTTGTTCCTCTTTTGTATGTCGTTATGAATAAAAGCTTAATACATGTAAATGTTTTCAAATTCTATCGTAGCTCAACAATGGTACACAATATAATGAGAGATAATGAATTCCTTACTTTCCATTGAGAGCAGTGACTCCGACGGTGCTGCGTGGAGTGGACATACTGGCCACATAATTCCACTGCCTCGCCTGGGGGTCCCACCTTTCTACCGTATTCAAATAGCTCCATCCGTCATGGCCTCCCACTGCATACATGGGCCCCTCCAGCACAGCGATCCCTTTTCCAACAAATAAAGCAAAAATGAAGACTGGCTTCGGCCATTGACGCTGCATGCCATACATCAGACAAATGCACAATTCAATAGCAAGTGTTCGTCTTTGTGATGTGGTGAAATTGGCAAATGTCAAAATTTTAAATGGTAATGTGATGGAATCCATTTCAAGAGCTTTTCTTTTTTTTTTAGCAGATATCAGTATCTATTTCCCTGGTGCGACTCTAAGGATGCTGTGGTAAGCATTAAGTATTCAAGCTGCGTCTCGCTGCTCCCTTTACAGTAAGGGTCTCTTTGTGTTTCTGTTATAAATCTCTGGCTGTCGCTTTTGGGGTCCTGATATATAAATCGTCTCTTGACCGACATTTTGGTTGTGATAGAGTGCACTTTATAGGTCTCAGTGAGCAACCTTTGAGTATCAGTTTTACGGGATTATTGTACAGTGTATTTTATCTGTGAGCTTAAATTACCTGCCATATTTTTAATACACATTTTTATGTGCAGCCCAGATTGCCTTTGTTAATTTATACACACTTGCTTTAATGTTTGACCATCCATTTATTTTATTTGTTATTTCTTGAGGCACTTGAGCCACACAATTTCTATTATGCCCCAAATGGTTTGCCTTTGTGTTCATCAAAATAGATGCACAGCAAGTTTTCCCTTTGTTTTATAATGAATAAAATTCAATTTTCTACTGAATTTAAGTTAGTAGATTTGGTGCCTACATTATTAACTGGAACAAGTGAAACTCTTTGTCATGAAAGGCAACACAGTTACAATTACAACACAATTACTAATTTTCTTTGTACACAATGCATCTTTGGGAAACATGCTAAACAGCACCACATGTTGTGCGGCACATGGTGGTTTTGCAAATGCAATGAGAACACAGCACAAACATGGACTAAAAATGTATCATAACATCTTTTACATACAAATTGACAATATTCACGAACTTGGAGTC
This sequence comes from Carassius gibelio, assembly GCF_023724105.1. Taxonomy (NCBI): domain Eukaryota; kingdom Metazoa; phylum Chordata; class Actinopteri; order Cypriniformes; family Cyprinidae; genus Carassius; species Carassius gibelio. The sequence goes on along the minus strand of NC_068409.1, from coordinate 19,440,250 downwards.
TATTAAATGAAATTGTTCCAAAACCTATACAAGTCTCCTTTCTCTGTTGAACAAAAAAACATGATATTTTGCAGAATTCTGGGAACCAAACAGTTGACGGTAGTCTGTGACTTCCACTGTATTTTTTGTTTCTATATCCCATAAAAAGCAAAATCGCATGTTGTAATGTAAGGAAAGCTGTTTCTGGGTCCAAGCCTCTACTCATTTCACTTGAGAACACTATCTGAACAGCCATCCATCCCTGTTTATTTATATTACACATTTAATGCCCCAACAGTGTATAACAAGTCTCGGTGGTAACAACATCCCAAGCAAAAATATTTTGATGAATCATTGTCTTTCCATATGGGATTTCGTTATGGAGATAAAGGTTAGGATTATAATTATTGGTAGCATTTCACCACATTGTGAGTGTACAATAATTTGTTATGTCATCTGACTGATAGAGTATTTGGACCTTGAAGTGGCGATGCATGACATTAGACTTAACAAGCAGATGGCTACCATCAACTGACTGGTTACCAGCATTCTGCAAAATATCTTTTGTGTTCAATGGAGTAAATTCCTGAATTTTCATTTTTGGGTGAACTATAATAATAATAATAATTCATTACATTTATATAGCGCTTTTCTAGGCCCTCAAAGCTCTTTACATAGTCTGGGGGTATCTCCTCATCCACCACCAGTGTGCAGCATCCACCTGGATGATGTGATAGGCAGGCATAGTGCGCCAGAATGCAAAATCACACCTCTACTCTTTTCGAAAGACATCATGGGATTTTTAATGGCCACAGAGAGTCAGGACCTCGTTTAACGTCTCATCCGAAGGACGGTGCTTATTGACAGTATAGTGTCCCCATCACTACACTGGGGCGCTAGGAGCCACACAGACCACAGGGTGAGCACCCCCTGCTGGCCTCACTAGTACCCCTTCCAGCAGCAACCTAGTTTTCCCAGGAGGTCTCCCATCCAGGTACTGACCAGGCTCAGCCCTGATTAGCTTCAGTGGGCAACCGGTCTTGGGCTCCAGGGTGATATGGCTGCCGGAACTATCTCTTTAAGATTGTTTGATCTATTTTAGTTAGGGCATGGCTAACTAAGCCAATTAGAAACTGTTAACAATTTTGAAATATAAAATTTTTTCAATTGAAGGACACAACATTTTGTAGTATTTCAAAACAAGATACAAGATACAAAAAGGAGGTTTCAAAATCTCTAAGTCTTATGCATTAGTATTTTAAAAGCATCCAGTCACTAAACCTGACTTAAGGTGGTGGCATTTTAAAAATATTATAACGGCATTTGTTTTTCATGTAAAACTTTCATGGTTTTGAAAAAAAAAAAAAAATTCTGTCAGAGATCACATGCTTTTGGTAAAAAAAACTACTCAAGCTACAATAATACAGTAATGACTTCATTTAAAACTTTTTTTTTTTACAAGCTTTGGAGCTTTGATGTGAAATGTAACAATTATTATTGCATTAAAGTAAGGCACAAAATAACATATCTCCCTAACGCACCAAACTTTATACACTAATTAGGTTTCAGACTGTGATTGACTTCTTTTGATAAACTCAGTTGATGAGACATGTTCTTAAATTTCCTCGGGCTAATCTGCTGATGCGCCTTTCTGTTCATTCGCGTTCAGCTGCTTTTCAGAGTCTTGCGCCGTGAACTGCTTCTAAAAGCGTGGCAAGAGTCAAAATATTTTATGATATTTTATCTTTACATATCAAAATATATATACAAATGCATGTCTGTGATCTGGTCCTTTCCGTCTACCTGTTGTTGAACCAAAACGCGCCGTGTGAATTTCAATGAAACCAAAATCATTGTGAATATTAATTGAGTCGTGCAGACATGACATGGTAGCCTAGACAGTAAAGCCGATTAGCCAAATAAATATTCATTCATAAACTATGCCCTCATAATAGTAGCATTTCTTCTTCTTCACCAGCTAATTAGCAATGTATTTCTTTCAGCTAATAATTGAACATAGCATATTTAATATTAAAGAGCAAAGCCTTATAAATATCTTTAATAACATCAACAAACCTAATGCTTAAAGTATTCATTAAAATACATTTAAAATATATGAAATATGGACATTATAAAAGTTCGATCGAGCTAATTTTGAATTTGTTTTTATTTTTGAATGTTTATAAATGACTGATATGTTAACTGTCATTTTTGTTTGTGACTAATTAGACTTTCAAAGTTATGTGCTGATGTTGTTTATTTAGTAGGCTACATTTATGCCATATTTGTCACATTTATGCAGTGACACAGAATGAAGCAAATTTAATTACTAAACATTACTATGTAACAATTATTCACACAAGCTGTGTAATAAGATTACACAAATATCTGAAGCATTCATAAAACACACCTAATCCGTGTCTGTGGGTTGACATTGGTGGCATGGTGGACCACACTTTAGTGACTGGGTTGTAGCACTCCACCATGTTAGAGGTCTTGAGTCCATCCCTTCCTCCAACCACGTAGAGCTTGTTATCGATCACTGCCACACCGAACTGAAGTCTTCGCCCATTCATGCTGCCAACTTGGATCCATCTGTTTGTGCGAAGGTCATATTTCTCTATTGCTGTAGAACCTAAAAGTAGACAAAGACTCTTGAGTTATTGTTAGTTAAACAGTTGCATGCTGCTATGCTAATAGCAATTTTACTGTACAATATGTATTTTTATGGCAGTAAGAGGTACTGCTATAAGAAAAGTATTAGAAATAATGGTCCACAGCCTTTATGAAAAGGTACTTGAAAAGTTAAAAACAATATATATGAAAATAGTGTTTAATTTTTTTTCCAAGAACGTCGTTAAATTAAAGCTGGCGGAAACTCATCCTCCCTCTGCCGGGGCTGTCCATTTCTAATTCTGTTGTATCTATCTTATGGTCCAAATGTCTGTGTGTGCGTTGTGCAATGTATTTTATAACAATACAAATACAAATTGTATTAACATCTTTAGACTGTTTCAAAATACTATACACCCAAGATTTTGCTGAATTATACACTTATCTTATTTTTTTTCATAGCTTATTTATTCACATTTATTTAAATTGCATGTTTACAGAAAACGCATGTGTCTACACTACACTTAAGAGGTGACAAAGTAATATTATTTTCAGAAATAAACAGTTCAGAATAAAAGAAATCATGCTGTCAGCTAACTTGTATTAATTTTAGGCAAAAACAATGAGCTTGTTAAAGCTGATAATGATTACATAATGTGGAAATTATAAGATGTGTTTTTCTTTATAAATGAAATGCATTCTGGACTGTTATGATAAATTTATGGCCTTTTCTATGATTGGCCAGTTTGTTGTGATCGTTTCAGTTATTTACTGAATACATTAATATTTAAAGGGGTAACTGTAATCTCACACTGCAAAATTTATTAAAATTCATCACAATTATTTAGTGAATGAAACATTCAAAAAGTATGTCAAAGCCCCCAAAAAAGACAATTAATCATCAGAGCCCTAAAACTGAAATTAAGCAGCATAATTAATTTTAAATTTAATTGTAACAGCACAAAGTTTTTATTTATCCATTTACCTTTTCTAGAATTTGAAATGTAATAAAGATATTGTTTGATAAGTGCTATCTCTGTTGTCCTTGAAAACCCAAAAATTCAATTTTAAAGTATCAGTACGAACCCTGTCCAACAGCATAAAGCGATCCAACAGTGGATTTCCGTGGTTTGGTTCTTGGGCTCTGTAGCATGGGACGGCGTTCTGGCAAAAGATGGTACTTCATGGCTTCCATCAGGAGCTTCTGGCATTCCAGGTCTTCTGAAAACATCTTATTGTTTTCCAAATCAGCAAGAAGCTTAAAAAAAAACATGCATTGCATTAACATCCAACAGAAGAAGGAACTAAAGAGTGCCATGTTAGAGAATTAGATGAGCAGGAAATTTTTCAGTGATTGCATTAAATTGTAACAAAATGACCAAGAGTCTTATATGAATGCTATTGACAAACCTGTGGCGGTAAAAGGGGAAGTCGTATATATGCCAGCAACACTCCCAGATCCCGCTGTCGGTGCTGCACATCATAGCGAACCCACATCATCAGGGCTTGGAAAATCGTTTCTTCATCTGGAACGTTGATGTCATCGCTGGCCAAAAGCTTGATAATTTCCGTTGTGGGCAGCAAGAGGAACTCCTGATTCTGAATGACCTCTAGAAAGTGTTCCTGAAATATTAAGCAATTTTGTTTAGTTATAAATCTGAGTGCTGCAATGTAATGAGACATTAACTGCAAATACTAAAATGCACACTAAAATATATATATATATATATATATATGGAAATATCAGTTATAGTTTATTAATTTGAATATATAAATGATTTCTCAATGTGCACAAAATAGCATTCCAGTTGTTAAAGGTATAATTCACCCCAAAATTACAATTCTGTCATTAATTACTCACCCCCATGTCGTTCCAAACCTTCAAACCAACGTGAAACAAATAGATATTTTTGATGAAATTCGAGAGCTTTCTGCATAGACAGCAACACAACTGACCATTTCAACACCAGAACACCTTTTGTGCGCAAGGAAAACAAAAATAACAAATTTATTTATTGCTTTTCTTGTGTGTCAGTCTTCGATGCATGTTGATGAGAGTATCAGGATTCAAAAAGTATTCTCATACAGTAGCTTCATAACATTATGGTTGAACCAATGATGTCTTATTACTACCTTCCTGCCGTGAATGTGTCAGTTGCGTTGCTGTCTATGCAGGGTCAGAAAGCTCTCGGATTTTATAAAAAATATCTTCATCTATGTTCAACGAACACAATGTTTCGTTCAAGTTCTTAAGGGTTTGGAATGGCCTGAGGGTAAGTAATTATTGACTAAGTCTGACTACAATTCACAGTTTCCAGGGCCAATTCCCATCCAAACTACAAACAGTGATTAAAGACACTTACAATGTGCTGTAATGCTACTAAAAAACTGCACATGACTATGTTAGCCAGGTTTTTTCCCAGTCATGTCCTGGTCAGGAATTCTAAATTGGCTTAATTATCTGGTGTGTAAAGGTAGGAAGAAGTCAAAGCAATGCAAAAAATGTACATAAAATGTGTAAGGACTGTAGAGATCATGTCAACAGAAAAAAAAAAAAATATATATATATATATATAAGGAAATTTAGAAACCCCAGCCAGGACATGTTAGAGAAAGAGAGGATGTATGGTCACCATATACAGTATAACCTTTATCTCCATATAAAAATCTCAGCTGGCCAGACAGTGATCCATCTTTTCTAAATCATTAAAATATCACTGTGCATCTACAGACTGTAGACATGCCAAAGCTTAGTTTAAAGGTGTGCTATAAATGGATATTGCTCAATATAATGGCTGCAGAGATAACATTTTCACTTGAAATGGCCTAGAGGTTTGGACCCGCAACAGTATTTGATACAGCACGATATAACAAGCACATGGCCCTGACACTGAATATATCATCTTGTTTTGAATAACCCATTATGGAGAATCTAATAACTGTAAAAAACACAGAGGTCTTGTTCTCCATCCATCTCAGCGATATAATGATCTGCTCCAACGCATCCACAAGGACATCCGAGGTTGCTCTCTGATAAGAGCATTTTGCAAAGTTCCACTTGTAGCATGTGAAGAGCATGCCGGAAATCTCTCTAACAAGCTTGTTCATTACTTATATCACTTCTAGAGTTTCCTTTGTGCATCAGAAGTAATCCCCATTGATTCAGTTGCAAATAAGGGCAGTAAACATCCTATTGATCATTAATCAGATCTAAACAGCAGCATCTCTACTAAAGCCGTGCATGGGCTTTTGGAGCTTAGCTCAGACACAAATAATTAAATGAGTACCATGCATTGATTTTCAGCCCCTCCTCAATATAGATTTAAACTCTACTTCTTCTGGTGACATTGATATAGATTCATTATTCGCAATTACCATCACAAGCACCCTGGCAATTAATTGAATACATTAATTCTGTTCCACTGCAAACATTCATTTAGAAGCCTCTCGTGGGCATATATTTTAGGGGAGGGCATTAACTGAACAGCAAGTAACAGGTCCTGCAGCAATATTAGTGTGAGATGCACAAGGCTCAGTAAGATCTAAATGGATTAAATAGTGAGGGAAGATGTGCGAATTTAATGGCTTGTGCAAAAGCTAATGTATTCATGAGGAGAAATGTGACCTAGAGCAGTGTTTGTGTTGTCAGTCATTTATCTAAGCATTGTCTCATCTGCCTTCTAGATTCAAAAGAAAATACCTAGACTTCTGGCATGCTCCAGGTCATAGACATCTTGAACTAAGACATTAACCTACGCAAGTATGCAGCTTCTCACCAAAAAAGAAAAACTGACATGAGGATTAGACAGAAACAAGGAAAAACACACTTATCAAAATAGAAGTTTTTAATCTGAACACCACGGCGAGCCAACCAGGAAGCTCTGTTAACGCTGAGTTCATTACCAAAGCGACCGAACAGGAAATTGTCCTGCTTGTGTCCTCTGATTAGATTAACCTCTCTGCTCTGGAAAAGCCTTTGTAAACAGCCTGTGCAGATGTCCTTCAGGAGATAGCGGCTATCTTCCGAAGTTGTTTCCGTACTTGGGCAGAGAAATGTCTATCAAGCAAATGTGTTCTGTGAATCCTTGGGCTCCTGAGAATACTTAATATATTGCCATTATTTAACCAAGGCTACGTTTGCTAGATTTCTCACACATCAAAGAGCTCTGTGCAACTGATCACATGCTGAGATACAAAATGTCACATCATATCATTTTATGCTTGGAATTCTTTATGTCAGACAAGGCTTTAAAACCTGTGGCTTTTTTAATATGCAGGAAAAAAAAGTTGAAAGTTATTAGTTTTAATGAACAAAAAGAAAGCAAGGTCATGATTTACTAATCTAATATTGTTTAAAACCCTTATGAATTTATTAGTCTATAGAAAAGGAAATGTTATGAAGAATGTTCACGCTGCTATCTGTGTATCAATGAGCGAGCAGTCAATCTTGAAAATAGAAAAAATATATATATATTTAATAAAAAAAAGGTTTCTAAAAGCAGTCCATATGTCTAATGCACTCTGAAATCATATACATTTTAGTCTGTGATTTCCTCAAAATCTTGCTTAATAGACCTGATCACAGTTTATTTTCTTTGTATGGAAAAGAGAAGCTCAGATGTTCTGCTATAAATTTCTCCTCGTGTTCCACAGAAAAAGTCAGTCATATGGGCTTCAAGAAAACATGCCAGTGAGTAAATTATTACTTGTCATGTTTTACATTATTGTATTGAAATCAGAGCAAGCTATGACATTTTCTACCATAACAGAAATGTAATCTATATATCCCAAGACTGAATGTTATCGCTGGTGAACCTTCAGTATTAGATATCAACACACTAAATCCCAATGAGACTGGCAATCAACAAGCATCATTTTAAAAGCCAAAACAATAATAGCAATATCAACCAGCAAATAGTACAACAACGCCACCACATAATTTATTTATGCCAGACTGCATGCTGGGAACATCGCCAGCACAGTACTGTAGACGATGCAATAGTTAATCTGTAAATATACAAGGGATTACTGTAATGCAGACACATAATCATTAGGATTCTACAACACCACAGTCATTCAACTCCCATCATTTAATTGTACTTCTTCCGTTACTGCAGTGGAAATGACTATGGAAAGTCAGCAACTAGCAGTCCGGACAAATGTTAGCACTATGTTTAGCCATTTTATTGCAGGTCTTACCATAGTGTAGTTGTGAGCAACGTTCAAAAGATCCATGCATCCCTGAGCATCAGCAAACGAACGGATCCCCAGGCAGTTGGACGGGTGCAGTTGTTTCATCAGAAAGTTACAGCAGACCTGAATAACTTGTGAGAGCTGGAGGAGACAAGCAGCAGCTAAAAGACTTTCAATCGTCTCCTCTTTTAGCTCCAGGACTCCTGTACATTTGGAGAAAAATGGAAACTTTTCAGAATTATTCTAGGAACAAAATGTTATGTTTAACCAGTGTAGATTGATGAATGTTAAAACGGTTAGTTTGGGTTTGTAAACTAGTGTTTTGCTGGCACTGACAAAAAAACAGGCGAATGTGACACTTCTGCTGCAAATAGCACATTGAAATAGTCTGCAAGTGTAATGCAGATACTCACCAGTATATGCGAAATGAACCAGCGCTCGCAACGCCTCAGGATCAACACCCTCCATTTTAATTTCCTCTTGTTTTGCCTCCCTCACATCATTGGTGAACATGGCAGCAAAGTAGTCTGAAACTGCGCTCAGGACAAGTCTGCAAAAAATGGCGCAAGTGGTTTATATATGTGACTGCATACTTCGAGATCAGCTCAAACGACTTCTCGAGAGCAGTCTTCGTAGAAAATTCCTCCCTAAAAAAAGACGCAGCTATTTTCACCAGGTTGTTTCATGCAGCTCTGGGATGATGTTGATTGAGCTCAGTGTCAAACTGGGACACGCAGCTCAGATTTGGCTACAGAGAATTTTTCAACAGAATAGCATCAAAACACTCAGCGGCCGAGAGATTGCTTTAAATAAACACTGTTTTAGAGTCCTTGAAGAAAGTTCAACATGCTCCGTAGTTTGAAATGGAGCATGCAGCACAGTTTCGACACTTCTTGATACTACCATTTGCATATCTGTCCTTAAAGAAGTTCACACAGAAAGAACATTCGGTTTTCACTTTAATGTTGCTTCAAACCCAAAGATTTTTCTTTTTTCTTTTTGAACAATGTGCTCATTGCCCTTTTCCATGAATTTTAAATGAACTGGCCCTGATCTTTCAAGCTTCAAAAATAATGCAGAAGCATCAAAAAGTGTAAATGAACATGGTCCTTGTGTGCTATATTTTTTTTTACTTTTCTGAAGCCGTATTATTGTGCGAGAAATAGACAGAATATCATAATTCATCTTTCATTCTTTTTATCTACACAGTGAAAGTTCACTCAACCAAAACACATTAAAAAAGGTTTGAAACAACACAAGGCTGAGTAAATAATAATTTCTTTTTTTTTTTTTTCACAATTTAGTTTTACACAGAAAGCCAACTTCGGATGGCTATATAAGAATATAGCATATGAATCATAAGCAACACTTTTTTTTTGGTGTTCAAAAGCTCCAGTCCAAATTTATTTCATAAAAAACCCCAAACAGTCCTTTATTCAAAATGTTAATTTTCATGTTCTGTAAAAGAAAGCCAGGTGAACTATTCCTCTAAAGTTAACTAAGAGTAAATTGAAAGCTTTAATACTAGGATTAAGTTTTAAGTAGCTGTCGAATAGTTTGATTCTGTCTAAGATGATAAATGTGAATTCAATCTCTTCTCAGTCGAGAAGAATTACTGCACTGCATTTAAAGCAGCGTTCCCTTCTGCACTGTTGATCTGTCTGTTTTCGCAAGAGAAAGTAGGACATTTGAAAGTAGGAAGACTTGATTCGACAGAGGCTCACCTGTGTGCGGGGATCTTGTGATCTCCAGCTATCAAAAGTACATCACACAGCTGCTTGTGCTGAAGATAGGTCTCCATCTTTCGAAAGGTCTGTTCTGCATGGTTTGTGGCCTGGAAAAACTCATCTGAGCAGTTGGAGCTCATCCTAGAGAAACTGCTCAAAGCCAACCTGTGGGAAAGAGGAAGAGCGGAGTTGAGCTGGGACCGAGCGATGTGTGCTTCTGTCAGTTTGATATGACGGTTTGATCTATGCGGGTGACTTAACCAACACCTGCAAAGGCTGTTGTGTCCACCTGTGACTTTATCTTTTATTTTCTCTTCAATTGACCCATCAGGCCTGAGGCTCCACAGAGTGACAGGTCATGTTGGTGAAAATGTGTTTGTGTTGCAGCAAAGCATGAGTCACGGACACTGTGGTGTTTACAGAACATTGTTCTAAACCTAACTACTGTTTACTCAGAGACAGGTCAGCTAAAAATACTAATTCTGTCATTTACTTTCCTCATATCATTCCAAACCAATATGAATTGCTTTCTTTGGTCCAAGCAATGGGTGATGCTTTGGAGCCCAAAAACAAAAAGCCTCTTGAGAATAGAATAGCTTGCAGGTTGAAATTGAGAAATGAAGCTGTTCAAATAATGACAGAATGTACATTTTGGTGATTATTTTTATTATTTGTGTACACATTCCTTAAATATGTGTATGGTAAAGGTTTGTATTATTTGGAAATACAGATTTAATGGATTATTTGGCTTACTATTGTCTCCTACGGCGGCACTTCAACTGGTTTACCCATGAGAAATTAAACAGGCGAAGCTTTCTAATATAAATTTGTAATATTGTTCTGAAAAAGCACTTAGCTTCAGCAAACTTAATAAATATGTCATGAACAATTTTGTGACATTTTCCATCAATTTCCTCTGCCGAATATAAAAACAAAAATTATAATTACTTGGTAACATGCATGCTGTTCGTGTCATGATGAAAGAAACCCATTTGCATCCTTTTTAAACAATGATTGTGATGCATGATATCACAACTAAATCTGCTCTATCACGGTTACTTTTGCAATTTTAATTCTATTTGCTGGCTTGGACCAATTTATGGAGTTTGCACCCACAAAACAAGCTCTGGCAACGACTGTCACCATGTTGTGGGATGCAGTTTTCTGTATGCATGAATTATACATTGTGCAGAAGTAATAAAAACACTTCTTCTCTCTCCCAATTGGACATTAGTCATTCTGTGTATATCTTCCTTCACACTTGTGAGAGCTAAAATTGAAACCATTAGAGCTAAACTCCGTAAATAAGTGGATTGAAAGCCAGAGTTTTCCAAAGGGGCAGATTACCACTTGCACAAACTTTGCTGTTTTTATTTATTTATTTATTTATTTATTCTTTTGGAGGCACAGGACTTTGTGGGGATCTGTTCTCTTCATAGAGTCTTGATAATGTAAATTCTGAGCTGCTCTCCCTGCAGACCGCTAGATTACAAGCCATTGTGCTGCATCTGAATAATCCCTCTGACTCGCAGCAAACAATCTAAACCCTTTATTTTGCTGTCCTTCACAGAACATATCCATGGCTGACATTTAACCAGTCCACAACACTGTATAAAAAGTCTAGCTGCCATAGGGACGTACTGTAGAGCTGTGCATTGTCTGAAATATATGCTATAGAGAAGGGCATTTAAAAAAAAAACTCTATGGTTTGTTGACCGCCGTCAACAAAGATTTGCATGACAAAAACAAAGCATGACCATTACAATCATTTTAATATCCACACGTCCTATTGTCCACTTCATCTTTCAACAAGAGTTGCAAAGCCATAAAGTTGGGAATGAATATTAACCACCTGATAAAAAGTTATGATCTCGTAAAAGTTTTAATTAAGAGTAAATCCCACTGGAAGCTGTGCTCACTGGATCAATGGTTTTGTGACTCTGTCCTTAGAGGGACACATAAAGCAGAATTTTGCCCTTGTGTCCTCTACTTTAAAGCAGACATGCTCTATCATATAAGCTAGTTTTTTTTTTTTAAGCATACAGCCATATAAATCACATTAATTCCAGAGTACATGCTTCTACTCTCTCTTTATAGCAGACTACATGTGATAAGTAGTCAGTTGGTGCATTTAGGATGATGGAGCTGGCTTGACGTGAGTTGGCTTGATGAGCAAGGTGACTCTCATACGGAATACGTTATCTTTATCTCTCTCTGGTCAGCTGTCAGGGGTTGGTGATCACACTGATATTTACAAGCCGTGGGGGGTGGACTTCTAAAAGTTTAAAATTGTCCTGGGGTTGCTCTGATCTAATGCCACATGCAAAGCCAAACTCAGGTTGTCTGGCTGACTGATCATATCAAATAGCCTGCTTTACATATAGAGCATCCAGTATGCTTAAAGAAACAGTTCACCCCAAAAAAAAATAATTTGCTGAAACTTAAGTCAGCCTCAGGGCATCCAAGATGTAATGCTTGTTTCTTCATCAAGAAGAATTTATAGAAATGCAGCACTGCATCACTTGCTTACCAATAGATCCGCTGCAGTGAATGGGTGCCGTCAGAATGAGAGTCCAAAAGCCTGCATGATTAATTGAATGTGATTGTCATGGGTGTTTGGTTAAAGCTGGTTCTGTAATAAGCAGTAAATCATCATCACCTGCTTTGAGATGGAGCAGTATTTACTACAAAGAGCCGTAGTTCACTGAAAAGTTACGCAAAAAAACTGTAGACGATTTTATTGCATGATTATGAAATCGAAGAAATAATTTGCGATAATGAAAGCGGTTTGCGAAGCTTTTCAGTGAACTATGGCTCAGTGTAGTAAATGTTGTTCCATCTGAGAGCACGTGAAAATACCACATTTGATCAAATTTTTACTCCGTTCACTTCATAACGTCAGTCGAGTGTTTAAAATAAATCCTTCTGTGAGATGATGTGACTTCTTACACAGAAGGCACACAACATAATTCATAATATTCTAAGCGTTGATAATGGCACTGCATTATAAATATACTTTCATTTAATATAAAATAAGAAGAACGCAGATAAACCATATATTGTCATAGTTGTGTTTATTAGCCACGTTGAATCATTGAAAACAGTTAAATCTTCTGTTTATTCAGCTGCAGAAATATATTTAGATTTTAAGCGCGAGGGCGCCCTCTGGTGATATGCATGAAAATCACAGTTTCCGTCGAATCACGATTTAGACTGCATTTCAATTAATCGCGCAGCCCTAGTCCAAACAGCAGTTAAAAACAATAATCCACAAGAAATCTGCACCCACTAAAATCCATAAATTTAAGTCTTGTAAAGCGAAAAGTTGGAAGTTTGTAGTAAACAAATCCATCGTTAACATTTTTTACCTAAAATCATCACTTCTAGCCACACCATAATAACGCTTCTTCAAGTTAAAAAGTCCATCCCCTGTTGTCCTCGGACATCAAAATCCACTGACTTGATAAGAACTGTTTACGACTATTGTACATGATTACTTGTGGATTATTGTGGACACTCATTCTGACGGCACCCGTTCACCTCAAAGGATCCATTGGTGACAAAGTGATTTAATGCTAAATTTCTCCAAATCCATTCTGATGATGAAACAAACTATCTACATTTTGGGTGGCCTGAGGGTGAGGACAGTTTCAACAAATTTTTGGGGTGAACTATTCCTTTTAAATGTTTGCATGCTTCCTTTTTATTGTTTTGTGATAATGGTACTGTATATGACCTAAATGAATTAAATAAAGAGTGGTGGTTATTGGTTTTAAAGCAAGTGTCTGCTGATGATACACAAGACAATCAAGTGTTAAAGAAGACATTCAATTTACATTACTTTCTTTCCATTATGCCAACTTGTTTTTGTGAATTAAAAGGGACACACTAGCAGCTGCAAGACATTTAGACATTAAACAGTGTTTAGATTGTGTGGACAGCAAAGACGACCAGTCCCAGACTCCTTCTGGTCATTATAAAGTTGTTTTTTTATGCTAAATAGATGGGTGATTTATCTCACTGACATTATAACTACATTTTGGCACAGAGCTTGGTGTATTGAATAAGAAATAAGCCAACATAAGAAGGGCTGTAAAACCTAGATGCATTACTTTTGCTCAAAGGAATGCTGAGAGGACTTTTATGTCTACCAGTATCGAAGAACCAAATTGCTTCTGTATCACTTTCTGAAAGGTTGTAAATTTACTGAAAGTTTTCTTTCTGCCTGTGAAATTGGCTTTTTATATAAAGGGTCTTTAAGAGCCACAGTGCACCTAAAACATGATGCACAGCAAATAAAACATTTTTGTAACCCCTGAATAACATCTAACAAGAGTTTCCTACACATTTCATATATGTGTGTGCGTTAACATTGCTGTAAATGTTTGTTTTCGTAAATTTATGCAGTTTTATTATTAATTGTTTTGATGTTTATCCATTTTATTTTCCATTATATCTCTCTCTTTTATTCGTTGTTGCTGGTCGAGTACTGCTTCTGGTTAAATAAATCTTCATATCGTTATGCACTGTGAACAGAAAGAATAAAAAGCTCAACGGTTGAAACTGCTGCATGACATATTTCATACTCGGAGGACTTTTATAGAAATCTATTTGTTGTGTTATCTGGTGCATTACATAACTCATCATATCTCCGTATCAGTACAGCATCTGAGCAGTTATTGAACTTGAGCTGTATCACTCTGTTCACGCAGATCAATAAAAAGTGGGCAGTTGTTGCAGTTACCTGAGCATTTCTTGACAAGAGCCTGCCAAAAGACTCTTCAAAAGCTATGTCAAGAGCCTGACACAGAGAGAGCATGTTATATGTGGAGCACCGCAAAGAGCTTCACCAGATTTTAAACACATCATTCCCTTTCCGAAACAGATGCTTAATATTATCAGTGCATCTGCTTCAGATAGTTTTTTTTATTATTATTTAAAAATGCTATTTGTTAAAGTGCACTAGCTCTGCATATGTTAAGTGTTCTGATCAATACAATCAACAAAAATGGCATAAAAATATTTATGTCTTCTCGATTTTAGTGGTGCAGTTGCCAATCAAATATGAATACAAATTGATAGAAAGCATTTCTAGAAACATTTCTTAAAAGATTTTTCAAGGATGTTATAATAAATTATGTATGAGCATCTTTGCTCACATGCTTAATGCGCATTGGTTGACCTTTCGAGAAAAAGCTGCTAGCTGGTTGCAAACATACTGTAGCAGCCCTAAGCGATTTTATTTGGCAGGATCATATTCCTCATAGAACAGCACATCAATGCCTCTTTCTCGATTTCTGAAGTATGCTTTCTTATTCAATGATGCACAGCGCACACATTATGTTGAAACTCCACAACAGCGCTTTCGTGCTCAAAACTGAATAACTGAACAAGTTCTGTGTGTCTGTGGGGTTTTCGTCCATTTTGAAAGGTGCTTGCCTTTTTCAAAATTTCGTTGTAAATGATTTTTTTTTTTCCACATTGTCAATGTAAACAAATCTGCTTTTGAGTCTAATCTAATTCTTGTCAATATTTCAAGTACTACAAACATAAACAGCACCATCAGGATACTGAGACAAATGTAATAAAATACCAGGCCAATGTTTGCAAGGCGTTTTATTTTCTGACCTTAAATGCCTTGCATATCTATTAAAGCACCTGGCATGTTTATACATTTAGAATCCTAATAATATGTCTTTGTGTGTCTAGCAGACAATTCCATAACAATAAACTAAGTGAAGATGAATGAACCTCACTTCTAAAAGAGGATTACAGCTATCTGTGCTCGCTCAAAGCCGTGAGTAGAAATCATCTTTATCTCCAGACAGCTTAACTGGGGCTTCCTTCCTCCAGCATTTTCACCCACTGTCCTCTAAGTCTGATGTACTGAGTACAGTGGGGGCTCAACCTCATTTTTGGTTAGATCTTTATTCATGTAAGCCCCAAGATTAGTGTTGAAGGAACTATTTTCTTTCCGTTCGATAGCTCAGTTCCAGCAATCAAAGAGCATGTCTGTTTAAGAGATAAATATCCAACCGTCTGCATTCAGAAAGTGTTCCTTAAGTCATTTGTCAAAATGGGCATGAGTATGAGTAAATAAAATGAAAATTTCAAGGGATTTTCATTTTACATGCAAATTTTGTAAATTTTGCATGTATTATTATTTTGCATTATTTCAATTATTATAACATTAGAATTCATGTTTAGACACAATTAAGAATTTAATCATTAGATTATTTGTTAGTTTCTATTTGAATTATACTGTCCACATTAAGTATAAATGTAATTTGAACTGGAATGAAAGAAAGAGGAATTTACTGAATTGAAAATAAATAAACACAAATAATGTTATTCTAAGCAGGTGTTTAAAGGTACACGTATTTTTCGGTTCGTCACGTGTATCAAACGCACAGCCTACAGTTTTGTTAAATCGATCCATGTGCAGATTGATTTCTGATTTAAAAATTGTAGGCGACAGCAGCCTACCGTTTATACTGATATATATTAATATTGCGAACACAGAGGACTCGATATGAGCTGCTGCAGCCTGGAACAGTACACGAAACACGTTGTTTTAGACACGTGATGTAATATAATGCTTCAAACTAAATCATAAACATGCGCGACTGGCCCTCCTGTCAGATGCGTGTTGTTCAATGCATTTGTGACAGTTTGCATTACTGGTGTAGGCCTACTTACCTGAAAATGTTTGAAATTATCGCGAGTATTTCCATTTTGCATAAATGCTCATCCTGACGCCGAATCGACGTTTCGGAAACTTCAATGAAAGGGGCGTCGGTGCGCGCGTGCGCGTCAAGACGGAGCTAATTAAAATACGAGCTCAGTAAAAGTAAAATGTATATTTAGCACGTTTTGCATTCAAAGGTTTAAGCGTATGAAATCTGTCCCCCTATTGACAACAGCATCAGAAACGGTGACAAAAGTTATTTCTGTGAAGACTACCTTTCACCCCTTAAGGTGTTTTTTTTTTTTTTTTTTTTTTTTTTTTTTTTTTTTTACATTGGTCCATACATAATTAGCCTATTGCAAAAAAAATAATAATAATAAATAAATTGAAAGCGATAGCTACCTGCCAGAGTTTATTTTGCTACAATGATAATCTTCCCTTATTTTCCTAAGGTAGGTAGCCTACCTAAAATAATGACAGAAATATCACAGGGGGCAGCCACAGTCTATGGGCTTCTTATAATTTTGTTGTAATAATGATCCTATCTACATTTATTGCTATAAGCCATCCGAAACTCTTTAACAAGAAAAGCCATGAAGACTAGGCCTATTGAACGGTTATTGGCCTTTGTGGCTGTGAACACATAATATTGCTGCTGTTGTATAGCAATCAAAATAACTTATTGCCTCAACATGCCTACCTACAGTATTTATGAATTCCACTTGTCAAAAAGTCAGCATACTTTCAACCCAGACTGAATAGATCGAAGGTGTGGCTGGTTCCTTCCCCAAAGTTAAAGGGATAGTTCACCCAAAAATAAAAATGTGATGTTTATCTGCTTACCCCCAGGGCATCCAAGATGTAGGTGACTTTGTTTCTTCAGTAGAACACAAAAAAAGATTTTAAAAAAAACAAAAAAACCTTGCAGTCTGTCAGTCTTATAACGGATGTGAATGGAAATCACGGCTAAAACATACAAAAAAAAAAAAACTTCCACAAACAAAGCCAAATTAAACCCTGCAGCTCGTAACGATACATTGATGTGTAAAGACACAAAACGATCGCTCTGTGTAAGAAATGTGTTTTAGCCATGATTCCCATTCACCTCCATTATAACTGATAGACTGCAATGGTTTGTTTTAAAAATCTCAGTCAGTCACATATCTTGGATGCCCTGGGGGTAAGCAGATAAACATCACATTTTTATTTCTTGGTGAACTATCCCTTTAATGCCTGAAGTTAGAAAGGATGTATCAATCGATTTACTACCTGAGATTTTCATTCAGTTTTAGCCTTATACATTTGAATAAGTGGGTAATGCCAAAAGAAGGTGTCTTTTTTTTAACATGTTGATTCTTAGACTGAGCTTTACTAGTCATTAATATCCCCGCACCCATTCAGTGTCAAAACATTGTCAGCTGATGATCCATTGCGTTTTTAAGATAAAGGTTAATTGCCTGAAATTGGCTTTTAATAATCCACATTCTGCAAACAACTTCTGTGAATGCATTATTAATGAGACAACAACAAAAAACATTATGAGCAGCAATACAGGTCACAGATCTTCAGAGCCTTTAATTAGATTGCACTGAATATAAACATACCTCTTGCGGAAACAATGGAAGCACAATTACCTAGTGTATCAATATGTCTTAATATTCAGTGTTATTACCCTCTCCATGTGGTAGTTAAAACATGGTGAAGTGCATTAAAACATTTTACTTTGATCATTGTTTTATTTATTGTCCTTTGCAGAGAACTGGTCCTATTCACGAAAACACAATATATATGTTAAGAATTTTAGTTTTTGCTTTTAGGGTTGTTTCTCTTTTCTGTCTTTCATGTGAGACCATTTTAGCTACAATTCAGTACAAAGATAAAGTTAGAGAGGACATTTGTAAACGTAACCACACACAGCTCTTCAGAAGCTGAACAGGTGCAAAGATGAAAGCATGTTTTTTCAAAGTGCTATAGAACCTCCAGGTCAGACCCTGCTTATTATCATAAGTATTGCACTTTTTTCATTATCTTCAGAGTACGATCCCCCCTTCAGTGTCTCATCACCTATTTACCTTGCTAACCATCTGCAAGGTAAATAGTGCTTGCCTCAAGGGTTACAAAAACTGTGCAGAAAATTCCAATACGCTACACCAGTGCTGTATTCTTAACCTCAAAGGAAAAGCTGCGGCTCAGCACGCAGGAAACTCACATGCCTTTAAGAGTGATTTGACAGAGTGGCTTTGTACACTATTTAAATTGGCTTGTTAAAATATACAGTATGCATGAATCCGTTATATTGTAAAATGAATCTGTTTTTCCCCATCATATTCAGTAGGAAAATGAAGCCAGATGTTTGCTAAGTGTGCATTTTTTTCTAATATCCTATTCTCAGAAGATGCAAATTATGAACATCTACCAATTATGCTGAGGCTAATAGACATGTTGAAAAGCTGAATTATAATTTGATTGAATGCGGAACACTGTTAGCATAATTTATTGCCTGGCTATAATGTATTGATCTCAAATGACAACAAATCCTTAATTATCAATAATTATGCTAATAGATGCATTGAAAGACAAAAAAAAAACATTCTACTGCAGAAATACAGAAGTGAGTGTCACTTTTAACTGTGAAAAATATATTGCGTTTTAAAAATAAATACTGTAAACGGATATGTACAAACACATTGTATATGCATTATAGTGATTTAGACATTTATAAACACTACCGATTGTTTACTGTAAAGCAGATGTTTTTTTTAGATAGTCATATTAATGTGATATGAAACTAATTATAAAGGCTACTGAGCTTTCTGCCTTTTGGATTAACAGACTGCTGCCGTCTTGAACTATAAATCTTTATGTGTTGACTTGCTGGCACTCTTTGAAAATAAAATAAAATTTTACTTTTTCTTTTTTTTTTTTTTTTTTTGCTGCTGCCTTTTATTAAAGTTTTTATAAAAGCCCCTGTGAAGTTTAGATATTTCCATGGCTTTTGTGCGATGCTTTCTTTTGAAAACATAAAAACATAATTCACTGATTAATTAGTAAGCAACCAGCTTTGAACCAAAATCTTGATTTATAAAGACTATAAAGCAATCTTTCGAAAAAGCCCATTTCAATACAATGTTTGTTAGAAATAGTGTTCAATAGTTATTTGCTCCATCTCTTTAAACTTCAGTTATTTTAATACTTTAAACCAGCTGCAATCATTTCTTCCACAACACATTCAACAGTGAACTCGCCTCTTGCGTATTTTCCTCCTCTCACACTACATTTCCATTCCTCAACCTCTTCAATGTCTCTTGCCCTGTCAATGCTATATGAAGATACCATAAATCTCTCCCTGAAATGAAGCTCTACTCATCCTGGGACAAGATGGTGTCATTATTTTCCAAGGCAATTGAGATATCATTCAACATAACGGCTGCTGACTCGAGTCTCTGCTGTTTCCTTATTAAAGGGTCACGGCCAAAATTCCTCTTATAGACAGCGTTTCATCAACAGAAAGGGATGGTCTTTTTTCACAAGGACTGCTCAGCTAGCAATGCACTGATACTATTTTTTAGAATGCATTTTTCTGATACGACAGCATTTGAGAGCTTAAATATGTTAAAATGGCATGCAATCCAGGTAAATATAGTACTGTGTGTGGTTATTTGAAAGACACCTACTAGTAAATCATTATTTTTATGTGCACTAATTAATTAACAGAGAAACAATGATCAAGGGCTATAAACATTTTAATCTAAATGTATTTAAATATATCTTATCTAAAACACAACATAATTCCAACATACATCCATTTGTATAGTAGTATATGGCTTCTCTGTGTACAGCTACGGAAACTGCAAAGAATTTCCAAAAATCCTTCAGCAAAACTACTTCCAGCGAGTAATTACAGTGTGTTTAGACAATACTCATTTTGAACTCTCTTAGCCTTTCACCAGATTTCATGAAATAATTACAGTGCATTCAAGACAACGCTTTCAAAACTTTAGGGAATGGTCATTAGCATTTCATCAAACATGTTATCAAGTCTGCCGTCGTGGTGAATTAAAAACTGCCTAAAGATGATTTTCTACTTATTTCATTGCTGTTATTTTGTCGTTATGGCACTATACAGTCGTGTTAGGTTGACCTGGTGATATTTTCGTAAGAATGCTTGATATGAACTTTAATTTGCACATAACAGTGTTGTAGTTGTAGTTGAACACCCCATGACCCTTTGCAAGCCAGCATGCTGTCAGCTTGTCAGACTAGTTGAAGAAATGGTAACACAGATCACAGACATGGCCCTGAGCCCTTTACGCCTGCAGGGACATGTAGGACACCAAACATTGCTCTTTCTTTCTCTCTGCTCTGCCTTTTGAAAATATCAGAAACAGACGTTTCACATAAATATGAATTTACTTGAATTGAGTGTCTATTATAGTGAATAGGCGTAGTTTCAGAGCCCACCTAAAGATTCTGCATGTTAGATTTAGTAAGATACTGGTATGAGTGCATGTTTAAATAGAACAGTAGAGTTCGTGTTCACATTTATCCAGTTTTTGAGGTAAAATTTATTGAAAAACAATCCATTTAAGAGATTTCTGCTTGAAGTGTCAGCATGCCCTCCACTAACATGATCTTACTGGTTCAGTTCATCATTACAAAATCACCATGACCTCTCTAATTTCAGCATATATTATATGCCTCTTCATCTCGCTTTCTGTTTGAAAAAATAGCCCTAAAAGAGATGGATATTTCATCAATCCCTTGAATTATTTATGACGAGCAGGTCTGAAGCCTCAATATTACAGAAAATCGACAGAAACATTCTAAACATAGTATTCAGCAGTTTTCATCAATTCCCACAGTGATACAGCTTCCAGGCTGAATCCAGATTAATTTCTTCCCTAAAATATTTTATTCATTACTGCCTTGGCTGCCTCACATGGTTTTGAGGTTCCAGTGATTTGACGTTTCACTGCTAATGAAATCCACGAGTACTATATCAGATGAATATAGCTTATACAGCATACACTATTAAACATGACATGTTTGACACATTTCATAGTAATGTGTTTTATTTTAATACATTTTTAAAGGTAACATAATTGTGCATCGTGTTGTGAGACATTTATGTCAATGCAAAGTCTTTCCTAGCTTTTTCATCATTTTTATTAGCAGTGCTAGCTAGTGTGGAGAGGAGAGGAAACGGATGGGGGGACGATAAGTATGGAACATTTTGTATTTAAATGATTGTGTTGATAGATGATAGAAGTTAAGTCCTATATAGTTCACCCATAATGAACCGCAAGAGGATGAGCATTCTGATTCTGCATTTTCAAAACAACTCCTAAGGCCAAATGTGTCCTAAAATTCATATCCAGCTCATTTTATATACATGTTCTCTTTTTCTGCTTTATAATTGCACTCTAATGCATTACAACCTCCTCTTCAGTTAGCTCTCCTTCACTGATGAATGTCACACAGGGCAATAAAATGCATAACCAATGAACAGTTATTTTTTGCCCTTTGGGTAAAAATGTGCATTGAGGAACTTGGTCTGAACTCACTATTAACTCACACACAGAGATGCACAACAAAATCCCTAGTCTAGAGGCACATTAAAGGCCTCATTTCCATTACACTGAGCTGTAAGGGAAATTTATGCTTTATTTACGCATTTTAAATGAAAAGTGATAAAAGGACGGGGAAGAAAAACACAGAATAACAAACAAATGTAACAGGAGATGTATTTATTGTATACCTAGAGGCTCTGAGGTATGATGATTTAAAGCACATGATGGGAGAGTATTTAGGGATCAAATCTCTTTTGTTTCTATCTAGATCTCTGATTAAGTATTCATAACACAATGCATCATAGCCTCACTGTGGCACTCATGAAAACACAGCAGTTCATTTTCAGGGGTTATGAATGAGTTTCTAGTGTATAAGACTAAATTAGCTATTTGTCTACTAATGTCATGAATGAATGAAAATAGAGCTTTTTCCATGTTAGATGAAGAATGAAGTCATGTTACTTAACTTCACAATACCATATCAATCAGTGGATACGGCTATTAACACTAAGAAAAGCTTTCAGACCAGCAAAGCAATTAACATAAGCTTTTAAAGGGTCAAAACTTGAAGTTTGAGAGTTCATGTCATGCATTTATAAGCCATTCAGATAAGACTGATGTGAAGATGGCTCAAGAAGGAATATTTTTGCCAGATTTACCTAATTTATTTATTGTATTTGACCTGAATTGATTCTATTACCATACTTTTAAAAGATAAAAGGCCAAAAAAAAATGCAACACCGCACATGCTCTAAAATATTTATAGACTCATAAATATCCATGGGAGATGTGCCTATAGCAGAGGATATAGCAGAGATTCATTGGGTGCCACAAACCCATGGCTAACTATGTGAATATAGTACGATGTAGTGTTTTTAATGCCCCTCAAGCCATGCATTGCACGTGTTTGTGAGTCTGCGATCAGTCCAGCCCTAGTTGCAACTTCAGGCAATGCTCCTTGCCGGGACAAGCAAGACTGAATAAATAAAAATCCATTCACACAGGGTGTTTACATGTTAAAAAAAATCCTATATTGCAAATGAAGGGGAAAAACAGGACATAACTGATAGTGATAGTCTATGCATGCATAAATTGTTAACTAAAAATACTGGAAATGCTATGATCATATTTTAAAAGGTATTGGAAAACAATAATATAAAGCATTTAAATTATCATTAGAATGCTTTTCTCAGCTATATTAATATATGTGATTAATCAACATATCATGCAATTAATTTGATTTACATATTTGAATCACTACTTGATACACTACAAATATGTTATTCTTAATCAAGGCTTATTTAAATTCAATATTAATTCTGTCTAAACACAAAAGCATTTGATGGACAGTTATAGTTTTATGTGCATATGCATAGGGGCTTGTATATTCATAAAAGACTATAAAAGTTAATCCAGTATAGAACATGATGGACTATTCATGTGGCGCATTTTTTGTGTGAGGTTTTGCTTTTATCTCCCATGACATCATCTTTTAGCGTGGGTCAGTCTTGCCACTTCCTTATCGGAGAAGATGTTTACTTCCTGCCTTACGGTGACATTATGCTAGAAAGAGCCACTCAGAGAAAAAAAAAAACAAGACCTATCTCTGCTAAACAATCAGTATTTAAGATGTGAATTGAAAGCATCTGTGGAAGTAGGGCTTTATAATCTCATAAATTTCGATCGATTGTAGCAAGCAAATTAAATGTCCTCTCTCTCTCGAACTGCGTAAATATCATCCCCACTAAAGATAATTCATCCTGTTGCCCTTCCCAAATTTATAGCCCTTGCGCCAATGGTCTGTGATGTAATGGTATCCTCTCTGTAGCATTTATAAGTCAGAGGATGCATGCATTAACATGCCGTGAAATATTCCTGCTTCAGGTTATGAAAATGCAGGCTGCTAAAACCACCTCACGGCTCACAGAATGTGTTATACTGCCGGCTATATCCAGACGCCTCTGTGTTTTCTGAGATGTCTGCTTGATGAATAATTTATCTGTGGGTATTTCAGAGCTGTGCTTCTACAACCCATGTGCCATGTGAATGAACTATTCCCAGGTGAGCAGTGGTGGCAGCTGCAATGGTGGAGTTGATTGAAAAATGATACTCTCCGAAGACCAAAGCGACGTGTAAGCGGCGGCCCTGAGTACTAGCAACACAACCAATGAAAATAACACAAACTGTCATTTCTGAGTGAATTTCACTAGTGTAATGAGCCTGAATAAAATGACAGTTAAATACTGTACTTGTATTCAATCCTGATGCTCCCTGGGGCTTAACGTAAATCCACTCCGTGCCAAAATAACACCTCGCTCATCTCTTGGCACAGTACTGTCTGTTTTCATTACTGCATGAAGGGCAAAAATAGGATTTTCATCTAAAAACGGCAAGTTTTCCATTTACAGACAGAACTTAGTCGCTTGCACCCTGCATGTGTTAGCTGACAGCAGCAGGCACCTCTTCACACATATGGTTATACGGTTCTATTTCTGCACTAAGCTTTTTTTTCTTTTCTTTTTTTACCTGTCTGTGGCTTCCTCCTCACAGGGTTCCTCCGGATTGCTCTTCAAATCCTCATGGCTGCTCTTCGCATCTTCCTTCCTGGCACCGCAAGGTGAGTTGCTCTTGGGAAGCTCCTCGCTGACTTGAAGGTGCTGGATGATGTTTTGCTGGTTCCATGATTGATCGCCTGGTCTGACATAAACAGGCGTGGGTCCAGGGTTCGGTGCCAGAATGCTGTGCACAGGGCTGTTGTTCTTGCGGAATCCTCCTCTGTCCCGGGAGTGACTCTTCAGCCGGACCGGTGTTCCCCGGTGGTCGAAACCTTCCTGTTGGATGTAGCCCCCATTCCCAGCTGAGGTCTGAGTGTTGTGGCTGAACCAGCGCCAGCGGAGCCTGAGGATCTGCTTCACGTCAAACTCCTTTTTTCCAGACACAGACATCCTATTCGCCCTCGATGCAATGCCAGTGGCACATGGAATCAGAGGAATAACGAGGCTGAGTCTCGGCTTCAGAGGCTTCACCTCTTTTGTCTTTGTTGCCGGTTCTGGCTAATAAAAGGACGGTGTCTGCAGCTTCTGCCTTGTGTCTTATTCCCCCTCTTCTCCAACTCTGTCTGCTCCTTGTCCTTAGTTATAGCACACACATGATATCCTCTGCCTGTACCACCCTCCTCACTTCCTTTTGTCGTTCTGTGTCTCTCTGCACATACGACACACACACACACACACACAACACAGAAAATTAGGAATGCTTACAGCATCCTGCTTTGATTCCAGTCGCAGATAATGAACAGCTCTTACCCGGGAAGCTGAGGTGCCAAACTGACAGGACGCAGAGGTCAAATCTTAGTAGGGAAAATCGTCTAGCCCGGGTAGGAAAGCCAAAACCAACACCATCTCCTTCCACAAGCAGCATCATCTGTGCTCGCACTCACACTCTGCCCCTTTCCTTTCTGTGTGCACACACATGCTCTTTCCCTCGCTCTAGCTCTCTCTCACTCTTCACGCATGCACATAGACATGTCTCCTTGCACAGTCCCCCCATCTGATGGGATCCCCAGGGAGACAGTCTCATCCTCTCAGCGAAGGAAACCATGCAGAAAAAATATTCTCTCCCGGTCTGTCTCAAGCCGTAGTGACAGATAAACACCAAAGTGTTTTACTGTTTTGACTTCACCAGTTAGTATTTCATCTTATGTAATGTTTGTTAGTATGAGACTGTGCTGTAAAATTGTGGTAAGAATGCATGCATACATCTTCCATTTATATATCCAAAACATTCTTTGATCTCTGAATACATTAACTTACGAGAAATATGTTCGTTGATGGTCACAACATTTTTATTTTTTTTACGCAAACTGAAAAAATCCCCCTTAAACTGTAAATATGGAGGGACAAATATTTATCACAATACTTATATTTGTTGATGTTGGTATGTGATCACATTAACTAATTATTATTATTATTATCTGAGTGATTTTGTTTATCTTGTAGACTGTTAGAAATGGTAGATCTAGATGCGCTGCAATGTCATATTGCTCATTGTCTGTTTGTATCCCAAGATCATGTGCATTGCATTCAGTTGGCTGTCCTTTTGCTATTATGAATATGGATACCATCCCATAATGCTTTATATGGTATCTGTTATGCTGAGAAGTTCCCTTTGCTTTATTTCTTAGAGTGGCAGATGGGGTTTGAGGCTCTGAAAAATTTGCAAATCAAAACATTAAAAATAAAATTAAAAGAGAGAGCCACAGGTCTTGTTTTAAGGTGATATGTACCAAAATCAATGTTCATTACAATATTTTTTTCAATATGTTCAATTTACATATTTAATATATTGCTGTTTTGTTTTTTATTTATATAGCAATTATGCTTAGTTTCAGAACATTGTTATAAGAATATTTGAACAATTTGTGAAATATTTTGCACCCTGTATCCTATATCCTGTATTTCAATGGGGAAGTTGTGACCTAGTGGTTAGAGAGTATGATTCCCAACCCTAAGGTTGTGGGTTCGAGTCTCGTGCTGGCAATACCACGACTGTGATGCCCTTGACCAAGGCACTGAACCCCCAGCTGCTCTGTGTGCACTTTGGATGGGTTAATAAAAACAGAGCACAAATTCTATGGGTCACCATACTTGGCTGAATGTCATGTCACTTTAATGAGGAATTATTCATAAGAATTAGTTCTCTCGTTTACAAGACTTGAAAAATGTCTACTATTTGTTTGTATAGTGGTACCAAATTGATTTTGTGAAATGCTCAAAATGCTACAACAAATTTGTCAAATTCAGCCATTGCTAGTTGCTCTGAATAGAAAACAAAATTGACTGTCATCCAGTTTCCAGTCATCGTGGCAGACAAGTTGAATAACAGGCTTGAATGTGTATATATAAAAATCTAATTTGACTTTTCTATAGTTTTGAAATAGTTTTACATATAAAGTTTAAAATGTTGGACATATATATATATATATTTTTGCTTTAAAACTTACTATCAGTATTCATATCGCTCAAAACAATTTAAAAAGCTTAATATATCAATAAATTGAGTATGATCAAAGATTTATATTAGTACCAAATATAAGGGCACAAAAAGTAAACCATTTTAATTTTCAAGCTTAGATGTACTTATTTTTGTATAACATACTTTCTCAGGTATGTCCAACATTTTACACTTTATATGTAAATCTATTTCAAAACTATAGAAAAGTCAAATCAGATTTTTGTCTTTAACTACGCACACACACACACGCAGTATATATATATCCTCTGAAAAGGATTTTGAGGCATAAGACATATATAGGTGAATATTTAGGTGCAAAACCAGTAAACACCAGTATGAACTGAAATAAAAGCACACTCTAGCCTATTACTCCTGTCAGAGTCAAGGACACCATCTGTTCAAGTCTCTTTGATACAAGAGATGTCAGCTTAGACTGCTGCTCCTGTTTTATTCACAAACATCTGCCCTACCAGATAAAGAGAGATTCTTCCTACCTGCAGAACACATAAATAATCATTAATCATGAAGGAACAATACTCCAAACCCATTCTCTTAATGCACTGGTTATTTTCCGGTGTTAATGCAGATTTGACTCTATTATTATAACTGTAGTACGTGTCATTTTACCTCCTTTCAAAGCCTCTTTTCATGGCATTGACTTGACAGCTAGGCATACAAACTGGAAAACAGTTTACTTATAATAAATTCTATAAAATAATATTGACAAACTTGGAGTGACCAGAAATCATAAGGATATCATTACATTAAAAAGTTTGGAATGTGTACGTATAAAACAGCACAAGACTCTCAGAATCAAACATGTTCAAAGACAAAAGAAATAAACCCTTATCCACTCAGTCCCTTGTAATGTGAGTAGCATAGTAAAAGACAAGCATTTATGTCTTACCTTTCAAACTGAATAGGAAAAATATGGGTGCTTGCCTGTATTCCTCTCAGCTTATAAGTCGCTTGTCATAGGTTTCAAGCTAACCATAAAATAGATGGCCTCTTTTCTTTCTCACCCCAGTTCTGCTAACAAATATTTGCATACAAAACAAACCACACGTTCCTCCCTCAAAGGAATTTCCTGATCATTTCCTTCCTTGGTACTGGTTTGAAGAATCGGGACAGGAAAGCCATTTCCTGTTTTCTTGGAGTTGGCTCCTATCAAAAGTATTCAAAGAAAGCTGAAAGCATAACGGCCAGATTCAACACATTTGAAAAAATGCAACCTTGTTTTAAGGAGGATGTTGATATTAATATTCAAGTTAATGTTGCAACAAAACTGTCCTGTGTGGTTTTGCATTACAATACAGAGGATATGAACAATCATGTACATTTTTCATACTTTGATGAAAATGAGTCACATTCAGCACATATGTATTGATAATTGTACACTTTATTTATTTTTTTGCAAGTGATACAAGGGGGAAAAAAAGTTAGAAACTTGCAGCCTAAATGTCCCATTATTTACAAGGGCAAATGCACAATTTATGCCTTTTCAAAATATTAATGTTTTACCATTGGCATTAGCATTCCTGTAGTTATATCACCACATTACAGCACAGCATTTCATAAACTGAGTGAGAGGAAGAGAGAGAGTCATCCGGATGTAAAGAAATGTGGATGATATAATCAAGAAAAATACCTTAGAAACCATTTAAAAATCAAAGCAAGTCACAGCTTTTGCCAACTGCTTTTTTGTTGTGCATTTTAAAGATATTCAAGCAATCATTGAAAAAGACAGTCTTAGATATAAATACTTTAGAAGATTATAATCTCTGTGTAAATTCCATAATATCTGAACTGCCATAATATTTGAGACACACAATTATGTTATCCCATGTATTGGTTTTGACTCAAATTATTTACAGTTTGTACAGCCCTTAAACTTAATCGTGCTCACTGAGATCTGGTTTATCACTGCTCAAATTAGTTAATCATATGCAATGATGACATATGATACAGCACTACTAATGTAAGTGAAGCTGAATTTTTAAAAACCTCTTAAATCTAACTAAAATCACTCTTGCATTTAAATGTGTCCATGCAATTTTAGAAAGGACAACATAGTTCCAAAACTTTCTAAAGTACAAAAATAGAACAAGTTGTCAGATGACAAATTTTTTATATTAACTACACACATTGTTGGATTGGATTTGAACTTCCTATCTACAAAACAAAATTAGAATTACATAACAGATTTCTCTTATTTACAGTTAAATTGTGATTCAGAGAAGGGAAAAAAAGTATATATATATATTAGACACACACACACCAATGCCTGTAAAGAACATATGTGGCAAGTGAAGAAAGTCAATATGGCAGTGCACTATTGTTTAAATGAAAGGCAGATTTACACAGTCATCTAGACTGACAAAAGTGTGTGTGTGTGTGTGTGTGTGTGTGTGTACTGTGTATAGATACTAGTGTAAAAACTATTTCTTTGGTGACATAGCTAATTCGAGTTGTGGAAATCGAAAACTGCCTTTTGTACCACTATCACTGCTGGATGATGATGACATTCTGGACTTCTTTGAAGTCTGAGCAACTACACCAGCACCCTCAATCATAACCTCACTTTCATCTGTCACTTCATATGAACCTTTACTTTTTGAGCTAAAACCTCCAATTGTAGCAAACTTCAACTTTCCTTTTTTTCCTTTGGCCTTTTCTCCAACATCACCTGAAATGTTGCCACCCTCTGCCTGTAAGTGGCCTTCAGCAGAAACAGGGGAAGCTAAACCTCCCTCGTCACTTACAGAAGATGAGTGATGTGTTTTTTTGAAGAGGTCAAGGGAGGCAGATTTACTCTTTGGTGAAACTTTAAACCCAGAGCTTCCCTCTACTGCTAACTTGCCACTTGTCAATTCCCCAGAACTAAGGCTCAACTCTTTAGACACCTTTGCACCACCTTTACTTGTAACATCAACACCTTCTCCCTCAACAGTAAGATCAGCTGCACTGCCAACTTTGGATTTAGATTTGACAAATAATTTTGGCATTTTGACTTTCACTTTTCCACCACTGCTTTTCATATCAGTGTTCTCCATTTCCAGACTTTGGGAAGAAACTTGAGAACCTGTAGCCAATTCACTTGAACCTACATCAACTCTCATCTCACCTCCATCTACTTTAGGCAATGCAACACCAAACTTTGGTACTTTGATTTTAGGAAAGGTTACATTACCTTCTTGGTACTCCATCACACCAGATAATGATGCATCTGGCTTCATGTCTAACCCACTTGCAGTCTCTCCCTTTTGTCCTCTTACATTAAAGCCTGGTATTTCAATGCTCCCTTTTACTCCTTTTTGCTCTGTGAGACTTAAATCAGCATCTAATGCACCACCATGGACATTTACAGTAGGCCCTCTCAACTCAACATCCTGTATTTTTCCTCCTATGTCAAATTTAGCCTTGCCTTTTCCATTAATGTCTGATCCTGCTACACTGAAATCTGGGGATTGAAAGGTCTTTTCTGGAACCTCTAAAGCTGCATCTCTAACAACCAGTTCAGGAGTTTTTATTTCAGAGCCAGAGATGCCAACTTTGGGCATTTTGATTTTTCCTCCTTTTGTTTTGAAATCAGGACTGTCCAAACTAGCATCTGGTGTCTGAATATCAGTTTTAAGGCTGGCAGAAGGCAAATCAGCAGATGATTTTATAGTTCCAGAGGCAGATGAACTACCTTTAGCCTTTGAAGATTTGATGTCAAATTCCACATCAGGAAAATGTAACCTTCCAAAAAGAGGTTTCTTTACTTTGGTTGACTTCATCTGTAAGTCAGGTTCATTTGCCTCCACCTTGATGGTTTCAATCTTCCCCTTCCCTTTGGCCAATTTGAATTTACCTTTCTTTCCTTTCACATTTATGTTCATATCAGGTCCTTCTACACTACCACCAGCATCAGGAATATCTGCATCTAATTTTGGGCTCTTAACTCCAAGCGAGAATTTAGATTTCTTCATTTTTGGCACCTTCATATTTGCATCTGGTCCACTGATGTTGACATCAGGGCTTTTGACATCAATACTTGCCCCTATATCTTTTTCAGGTATTGAAAGATTGCCATCTGAAGGCTTCATTCCAAAGTTGGGACCTTTGAATTTTGGGAACTTAACATGTTTTGAACCACCCTCAGGTCCTTCAATGTCAAGATCAGGAGCTTTAATATCAATTTCAGGTCCTTTAATGTCAACATCTGCTTTGGGGAGATTGATGTCAACATCTGGGCCCTCCACTTTAGGACCTTTGAGACCAAATGATGGCATTTTGATTTTAGGCATCTTGATGCCACCTTCTGGGCCCTCAATTTCAACATCAGGACCTTCAAAGTCCACTTTTGGTCTCTTTATGTCACCTGAAACATCCACATCACCCTTGACTTTGGGGCCTTTTAAGTTGACATCTGGCATAGACATTTTTGCACCCGATATGGTAGGCATTTTAAACTTAGGACCTTTGATTTTGCCCTCAGGTCCCTCAATGTCAATATCGGGAGCTTTAATGTCAATTTCAGGTCCTTTAATGTCAACATCTGCTTTGGGGAGATTGATGTCAACATCTGTGCCCTCCACAGTAGGACCTTTGAATCCAAATGATGGCATTTTGATTTTAGGCATCTTGAAGCCACCTTCTGGGCCCTCAATATCAACATCAGGACCTTCAATGTCCACTTTTGGTGCCTTTATGTCGCCTGAAATCTTAGGTACTGAAACATCCATATCACCTTTTATTTTGGGGCCTTTTAAGTTGACCTCTGGCATAGACATTTTTGGAACGGACATGGAAGGCATTTTAAACTTGGGACCTTTGATTTTTCCCTCCGGTCCCCCGATGTCAAGATCAGGAGCTTTAATGTCAAATTCAGGTCCTTTAATGTCAACATCTGCTTTGGGGAGATTGATGTCAACATCTGGGCCCTCCACTTTAGAACCTTTGAGTCCAAATGATGGCATTTTCATTTTAGGCATCTTAAAGCCACCTTCTGGGCCCTCAATATCAACATCAGGACCTTCAAGGTCCACTTTTGGTGCCTTTATGTCCCCTGAAATCTTAGGTACTGAAACATCCATATCACCTTTTATTTGGGGGCCTTTTAAGTTGACCTCTGGCATAGACATTTTTGGAACTGATATGGAAGGCATTTTAAACTTGGGACCTTTGATTTTGCCCTCCGGTCCCTCGATGTCAAGATCAGGAGCTTTAATGTCAATTTCAGGTCCTTTAATGTTAACATCTGCTTTGGGGAGATTGATGTCAACATCTGGGCCCTCCACTTTAGGACCTTTGAGTCCAAATGATGGCATTTTCATTTTAGGCATCTTGAAGCCACCGTCTGGGCCCTCAATATCTACATCAGGACATTCAATGTCCACTTTTGGTGCCTTTATGTCCCCTGAAATCTTAGGTACTGAAACATCCATATCACCTTTTATTTGGGGACCTTTTAAGTTGACCTCTGGCATAGACATTTTTGGAACTGATATGGAAGGCATTTTAAACTTGGGACCTTTGATTTTGCCCTCCGGTCCCTCGATGTCAAGATCAGGAGCTTTAATGTCAATTTCAGGTCCTTTAATGTTAACATCTGCTTTGGGGAGATTGATGTCAACATCTGGGCCCTCCACTTTAGGACCTTTGAGTCCAAATGATGGCATTTTCATTTTAGGCATCTTGAAGCCACCTTCTGGGCCCTCAATATCTACATCAGGACATTCAATGTCCACTTTTGGTGCCTTTATGTCTCCTGAAATCTTAGGTACTGAAACATCCATATCACCTTTTATTTGGGGGCCTTTTAAGTTGACCTCTGGCATAGACATTTTTGGAACTGATATGGAAGGCATTTTAAACTTGGGACCTTTGATTTTGCCCTCCGGTCCCTCGATGTCAAGATCAGGAGCTTTAATGTCAATTTCAGGTCCTTTAATGTTAACATCTGCTTTGGGGAGATTGATGTCAACATCTGGGCCCTCCACTTTAGGACCTTTGAGTCCAAATGATGGCATTTTCATTTTAGGCATCTTGAAGCCACCTTCTGGGCCCTCAAAATCAACATCAGGACATTCAATGTCTATTTTTGGTGCCTTTACATCCCCTGAAATCTTTGGTACAGAAAGATCCATATCACCCTTGACTTTTGGACTTTTCAAGTTGAAATCTACATCTGGCATAGAGATTTTTGGACCGGATACGGAAGGCATTTTATACTTGGGACCTTTTATTTTGCCCTCAGGTCCTTCAATGTCAAGATCTGGAGTTTTGATGTCAATTTCAGGTCCTTTAATATCAACATCTGCTTTGGGGAAATTGATGTCAACATCTGGGCCCTCCACTTTAGGACCTTTGAGCCCAAATGTTGGCATTTTGATTTTAGGCATTTTGATGCCACCTTCTGGGCCCTCTATCTGAACATCAGGTCCTTCAAAGTCCACTTTTGGAGCCTTTATGTCACCTGCAATATTGGGTCCAGAAACATCAATATCACCCTTGACTTTTGGACTTTTCAAGTTGAAGTCTACATCTGGCATAGAAATATTTGGGCCAGAGATCGATGGCATTTTGAATTTGGTGCCCTTGATTTGTCCCTCAACATCAAGATCAGGAGTCTTGATGTCAATTTCAGATGATTTTAAACCAATGTCACCACTAGGTACACTGACATCAATTTCTCCTTTGGGTGACTTAAAACCGAACTTTGGCATTTTAAATCTTGGCATCTTGAATCCTCCCTCTGGACTTTTAACTTCTATACTTGAAGAATCAACTTCCACTTTTGGCATATTTACATCACCTTCCAAACTGACACCCGCTTGACCTTTCACTTTAGATCCTTTCGGAAATTTGACATCAACATCAGGTGCTTCAATCTTCGGCCCTTTAAATCCAAACTTGGGCATTTTGAATTTAGACTTCTTGACATTTGTTTCTGGAAAATTAACCTCAACATTTGGACCTTCAGGACCAGATATTGATGGCATCTTGACTTTGGGGCCCTTGATCTTTCCTTCTGGTAATTCGATATCAAGTTCTGGACCCTTAATATTCACATCTGGGGCTTTAATTTCTCCTTCCAGTTTTGGAACAGACACATCAACATCACCTTTCAGTTTTGGTCCTTTCAGATTGAAATCAACATCTGGCATAGAAATATTTGGACCAGAGATTGATGGCATCTTGAATTTGGGGCCCTTGATTTTTCCCTCAGGTCCTTCAATGTCAAGCCCTGGAGCTTTGATGTCCATATCTGGTGCCTTAATGTCAATATCGGCTTTAGGGATTTTCACATCAACATCTGGACCCTCCAGTTTTGTACCTTTCATTCCGAATGATGGCATTTTGATCTTTGGCATCTTAAAACCACCCTCAGGTCCTTCAATTTCTGGGCCTTCAATTTCCACTTTTGGTGCTTTAATATCTCCTGACACTTTTGGAACGGACATGTCAAGATCACCTTTCAGTTTTGGACCTTTCAAATTAAAGTCAATGTCTGGCATAGAAATATTTGGGCCAGAGATCGATGGCATCTTGAATTTGGGGCCCTTGATTTTTCCCTCAGGTCCTTCAATGTCAACCTCTGGAGCTTTGATGTCCACATCTGGTGCCTTAATGTCAATATCAGTTTTAGGGATTTTCACATCAACATCTGGACCCTCCAGTTTTGGACCCTTCATTCCGAAAGATGGCATTTTGATCTTTGGCATCTTAAAACCACCCTCAGGTCCTTCAATTTCTGGGCCTTCAATTTCCACTTTTGGTGCTTTAATATCTCCTTTCACTTTTGGAGCCGTCATGTCAACATCACCTTTCAGTTTTGGACCTTTCAAGTTGAAGTCAATGTCTGGCATAGAAATATTTGGGCCAGAGATCGATGGCATCTTGAATTTGGGGCCCTTGATTTTTCCCTCAGGTCCTTCAATGTCAACCTCTGGAGCTTTGATGTCCACATCTGGTGCCTTAATGTCAATATCGGCTTTAGGGATTTTCACATCAACATCTGGACCCTCCAATTTTGGACCCTTCATTCCGAATGATGGCATTTTGATCTTTGGCATCTTAAAACCACCATCAGGTCCTTCAAATTCTGGGCCTTCAATTTCCACTTTTGGTGCTTTAATATCTCCTGCCACTTTTGGAGCAGACATGTCAACATCACCTTTCAGTTTTGGACTTTTCAGATTGAAGTCAATGTCTGGCATAGAAATATTTGGGCCAGAGATCGATGGCATCTTGAATTTGGGGCCCTTGATTTTTCCCTCAGGTCCTTCAATGTCAATCTCTGGAGCTCTGATGTCCACATCTGGTGCCTTAATGTCAATATCGGCTTTAGGGATTTTCACATCAACATCTGGACCCTCCAATTTTGGACCCTTCATTCCGAATGATGGCATTTTGATCTTTGGCATCTTAAAACCACCATCAGGTCCTTCAAATTCTGGGCCTTCAATTTCCACTTTTGGTGCTTTAATATCTCCTTTCACTTTTGGAGCAGACATGTCAACATCACCTTTCAGTTTTGGACTTTTCAGATTGAAGTCAATGTCTGGCATAGAAATATTTGGGCCAGAGATCGATGGCATCTTGAATTTGGGGCCCTTGATTTTTCCCTCAGGTCCTTCAATGTCAACCTCTGGAGCTTTGATGTCCACATCTGGTGCCTTTATGTCAATATCGGCTTTAGGGATTTTCACATCAACATCTGGACCCTCTAGTTTTGGACCCTTCATTCCAAATGATGGCATTTTGAACTTTGGCATCTTAAAACCACCCTCAGGTCCTTCAATTTCTGGGCCTTCAATTTCCACTTTTGGTGCTTTAATATCTCCTGCCACTTTTGGAGCAGACATGTCAACATCACCTTTCAGTTTTGGACTTTTCAGATTGAAGTCAATGTCTGGCATAGAAATATTTGGGCCAGAGATCGATGGCATCTTGAATTTGGGGCCCTTGATTTTTCCCTCAGGTCCTTCAATGTCAATCTCTGGAGCTTTGATGTCCACATCTGGTGCCTTAATGTCGATATCGGCTTTAGGGATTTTCACATCAACATCTGGACCCTCTAGTTTTGGACCCTTCATTCCAAATGATGGCATTTTGAACTTTGGCATCTTAAAACCACCCTCAGGTCCTTCAATTTCTGGGCCTTCAATTTCCACGTTTGGTGCTTTAATATCTCCTTTCACTTTTGGAGCAGACATGTCAACATCACCTTTCAGTTTTGGACCTTTCAAGTTGAAGTCAACATCTGGCATAGATATATTTGGGCCAGAGAGCGATGGCATCTTGAATTTGGGGCCCTTGATTTTTCCCTCAGGTCCTTCAATGTCAACCTCTGGAGCTTTGATGTCCACATCTGGTGCCTTAATGTCAATATCGGCTTTAGGGATTTTCACATCAACATCTGGAGCCTCTAGTTTTGGACTCTTCATTCCAAATGATGGCATTTTGAACTTTGGCATCTTAAAACCACCCTCAGGTCCTTCCAATTCTGGGCCTTCAATTTCCACTTTTGGTGCTTTAATATCTCCTTTCACTTTTGGAGCAGACATGTCAACATCACCTTTCAGTTTTGGACCTTTCAAGTTGAAGTCAACATCTGGCATAGATATATTTGGGCCAGAGAGCGATGGCATCTTGAATTTGGGGCCCTTGATTTTTCCCTCAGGTCCTTCAATGTCAACCTCTGGAGCTTTGATGTCCACATCTGGTGCCTTAATGTCAATATTGGCTTCAGGGATTTTCACATCAACATCTGGACCCTCCAATTTTGGACCCTTCATTCCAAATGATGGCATTTTGATCTTAGGCATCTTAAAACCACCCTCAGGTCCTTCAAATTCTGGGCCTTCAATTTCCACTTTTGGTGCTTTAATATCTCCTTTCACTTTTGGAGCAGACATGTCAACATCACCTTTCAGTTTTGGACCTTTCAAGTTGAAGTCAACATCTGGCATAGATATATTTGGGCCAGAGATCGATGGCATCTTGAATTTGGGGCCCTTGATTTTTCCCTCAGGTCCTTCAATGTCAACCTCTGGAGCTTTGATGTCCACATCTGGTGCCTTAATGTCAATATCGGCTTTAGGGATTTTCACATCAACATCTGGACCCTCTAGTTTTGGACCCTTCATTCCAAATGATGGCATTTTGAACTTTGGCATCTTAAAACCACCCTCAGGTCCTTCAATTTCTGGGCCTTCAATTTCCACTTTTGGTGCTTTAATATCTCCTTTCACTTTTGGAGCAGACATGTCAACATCACCTTTCAGTTTTGGACCTTTCAAGTTGAAGTCAACATCTGGCATAGAGATATTTGGGCCAGAGATCGATGGCATCTTGAATTTGGGGCCCTTGATTTTTCCCTCAGGTCCTTCAATGTCAACCTCTGGAGCTTTG
The DNA here is from genome assembly GCF_023724105.1 of Carassius gibelio. Classification (NCBI taxonomy): domain Eukaryota; kingdom Metazoa; phylum Chordata; class Actinopteri; order Cypriniformes; family Cyprinidae; genus Carassius; species Carassius gibelio. The sequence goes on along the minus strand of NC_068409.1, from coordinate 19,403,066 downwards.
ATGTCCACATCTGGTGCCTTAATGTCAATATCGGCTTTAGGGATTTTCACATCAACATCTGGACCCTCCAATTTTGGACCCTTCATTCCGAATGATGGCATTTTGATCTTAGGCATCTTAAAACCACCCTCAGGTCCTTCAAATTCTGGGCCTTCAATTTCCACTTTTGGTGCTTTAATATCTCCTGCCACTTTTGGAGCAGACATGTCAACATCACCTTTCAGTTTTGGACCTTTCAGATTGAAGTCAATGTCTGGCATTGAAATATTTGGGCCAGAGATCGATGGCATCTTGAATTTGGGGCCCTTGATTTTTCCCTCAGGTCCTTCAATGTCAATCTCTGGAGCTTTGATGTCCACATCTGGTGCCTTAATGTCAATATCGGCTTTAGGGATTTTCACATCAACATCTGGACCCTCTAGTTTTGGACCCTTCATTCCAAATGATGGCATTTTGAACTTTGGCATCTTAAAACCACCCTCAGGTCCTTCAATTTCTGGGCCTTCAATTTCCACTTTTGGTGCTTTAATATCTCCTTTCACTTTTGGAGCAGACATGTCAACATCACCTTTCAGTTTTGGACCTTTCAAGTTGAAGTCAACATCTGGCATAGATATATTTGGGCCAGAGATCGATGGCATCTTGAATTTGGGGCCCTTGATTTTTCCCTCAGGTCCTTCAATGTCAACCTCTGGAGCTTTGATGTCCACATCTGGTGCCTTAATGTCAATATCGGCTTTAGGGATTTTCACATCAACATCTGGACCCTCTAGTTTTGGACCCTTCATTCCAAATGATGGCATTTTGAACTTTGGCATCTTAAAACCACCCTCAGGTCCTTCAATTTCTGGGCCTTCAATTTCCACTTTTGGTGCTTTAATATCTCCTTTCACTTTTGGAGCAGACATGTCAACATCACCTTTCAGTTTTGGACCTTTCAAGTTGAAGTCAACATCTGGCATAGATATATTTGGGCCAGAGATCGATGGCATCTTGAATTTGGGGCCCTTGATTTTTCCTTCAGGTCCTTCAATATCAACCTCTGGAGCTTTGATGTCCACATCTGGTGCCTTAATGTCAATATCAGGTTTAGGGAATTTCACATCAACATCTGGACCCTCCAATTTTGGACCCTTCATTCCGAATGATGGCATTTTAATCTTAGGCATCTTAAAACCACCCTCAGGTCCTTCAAATTCTGGGCCTTCAATTTCCACTTTTGGTGTTTTAATATCTCCTTTCACTTTTGGAGCAGACATGTCAACATCACCTTTCAGTTTTGGACCTTTCAAGTTGAAGTCAACATCTGGCATAGATATATTTGGGCCAGAGATCGATGGCATCTTGAATTTGGGACCCTTGATTTTTCCCTCAGGTCCTTCAATGTCAACCTCTGGAGCTTTGATGTCCACATCTGGTGCCTTAATGTCAATATCGGCTTTAGGGATTTTCATATCAACATCTGGACCCTCTAGTTTTGGACCCTTCATTCCAAATGATGGCATTTTGAACTTTGGCATCTTAAAACCACCCTCAGGTCCTTCAATTTCTGGGCCTTCAATTTCCACTTTTGGTGCTTTAATATCTCCTTTCACTTTTGGAGCAGACATGTCAACATCACCTTTAAGTTTTGGACCTTTCAAGTTGAAGTCAACATCTGGCATAGAGATATTTGGGCCAGAGATCGATGGCATCTTGAATTTGGGGCCCTTGATTTTTCCCTCAGGTCCTTCAATGTCAACCTCTGGAGCTTTGATGTCCACATCTGGTGCCTTAATGTCAATATCGGCTTTAGGGATTTTCACATCAACATCTGGACCCTCCAATTTTGGACCCTTCATTCCGAATGATGGCATTTTGATCTTAGGCATCTTAAAACCACCCTCAGGTCCTTCAAATTCTGGGCCTTCAATTTCCACTTTTGGTGTTTTAATATCTCCTTTCACTTTTGGAGCAGACATGTCAACATCACCTTTCAGTTTTGGACCTTTCAAGTTGAAGTCAACATCTGGCATAGATATATTTGGGCCAGAGATCGATGGCATCTTGAATTTGGGGCCCTTGATTTTTCCCTCAGGTCCTTCAATGTCAACCTCTGGAGCTTTGATGTCCACATCTGGTGCCTTAATGTCAATATCGGCTTTAGGGATTTTCACATCAACATCTGGACCCTCTAGTTTTGGACCCTTCATTCCAAATGATGGCATTTTGAACTTTGGCATCTTAAAACCACCCTCAGGTCCTTCAATTTCTGGGCCTTCAATTTCCACTTTTGGTGCTTTAATATCTCCTTTCACTTTTGGAGCAGACATGTCAACATCACCTTTCAGTTTTGGACCTTTCAAGTTGAAGTCAACATCTGGCATAGAGATATTTGGGCCAGAGATCGATGGCATCTTGAATTTGGGGCCCTTGATTTTTCCCTCAGGTCCTTCAATGTCAACCTCTGGAGCTTTGATGTCCACATCTGGTGCCTTAAAGTCAATATCGGCTTTAGGGATTTTCACATCAACATCTGGACCCTCCAATTTTGGACCCTTCATTCCGAATGATGGCATTTTGATCTTAGGCATCTTAAAACCACCCTCAGGTCCTTCAAATTCTGGGCCTTCAATTTCCACTTTTGGTGTTTTAATATCACTTTTCAGTTTTGGACCTTTCAGATTGAAGTCAATGTCTGGCATAGAAACATTTGGGCCAGAGATCGATGGCATCTTGAATTTGGGGCCCTTGATTTTTCCCTCAGGTCCTTCAATGTCAACCTCTGGAGCTTTGATGTCCACATTTGGTGCCTTAATGTCAATATCGGCTTTAGGAATTTTCACATCAACATCTGGACCCTCTAGTTTTGGACCCTTCATTCCAAATGATGGCATTTTGAACTTTGGCATCTTAAAACCACCCTCAGGTCCTTCAATTTCTGGGCCTTCAATTTCCACTTTTGGTGCTTTAATATCTCCTTTCACTTTTGGAGCAGACATGTCAACATCACCTTTCAGTTTTGGACCTTTCAAGTTGAAGTCAACATCTGGCATAGATATATTTGGGCCAGAGATCGATGGCATCTTGAATTTGGGGCCCTTGATTTTTCCCTCAGGTCCTTCAATGTCAACCTCTGGAGCTTTGATGTCCACATCTGGTGCTTTAATGTCAATATCAGGTTTAGGGATTTTCACATCAACATCTGGACCCTCCAATTTTGGACCCTTCATTCCGAATGATGGCATTTTGATCTTAGGCATCTTAAAACCACCCTCAGGTCCTTCCAATTCTGGGCCTTCAATTTCCACTTTTGGTGCTTTAATATCTCCTGCCACTTTTGGAGCAGACATGTCAACATCACCTTTCAGTTTTGGACCTTTCAGATTGAAGTCAATGTCTGGCATAGAAACATTTGGGCCAGAGATCGATGGCATCTTGAATTTGGGGCCCTTGATTTTTCCCTCAGGTCCTTCAATGTCAACCTCTGGAGCTTTGATGTCCACATTTGGTGCCTTAATGTCAATATCGGCTTTAGGAATTTTCACATCAACATCTGGACCCTCTAGTTTTGGACCCTTCATTCCAAATGATGGCATTTTGAACTTTGGCATCTTAAAACCACCCTCAGGTCCTTCAATTTCTGGGCCTTCAATTTCCACTTTTGGTGCTTTAATATCTCCTTTCACTTTTGGAGCAGACATGTCAACATCACCTTTCAGTTTTGGACCTTTCAAGTTGAAGTCAACATCTGGCATAGATATATTTGGGCCAGAGATCGATGGCATCTTGAATTTGGGGCCCTTGATTTTTCCCTCAGGTCCTTCAATGTCAACCTCTGGAGCTTTGATGTCCACATCTGGTGCTTTAATGTCAATATCAGGTTTAGGGATTTTCACATCAACATCTGGACCCTCCAATTTTGGACCCTTCATTCCGAATGATGGCATTTTGATCTTAGGCATCTTAAAACCACCCTCAGGACCTTCCAATTCTGGGCCTTCAATTTCCACTTTTGGTGCTTTAATATCTCCTGCCACTTTTGGAGCAGACATGTCAACATCACCTTTCAGTTTTGGACCTTTCAGATTGAAGTCAATGTCTGGCATAGAAACATTTGGGCCAGAGATCGATGGCATCTTGAATTTGGGGCCCTTGATTTTTCCCTCAGGTCCTTCAATGTCAACCTCTGGAGCTTTGATGTCCACATCTGGTGCCTTAATGTCAATATCGGCTTTAGGAATTTTCACATCAACATCTGGACCCTCTAGTTTTGGACCCTTCATTCCAAATGATGGCATTTTGAACTTTGGCATCTTAAAACCACCCTCAGGTCCTTCAATTTCTGGGCCTTCAATTTCCACTTTTGGTGCTTTAATATCTCCTTTCACTTTTGGAGCAGACATGTCAACATCACCTTTCAGTTTTGGACCTTTCAAGTTGAAGTCAACATCTGGCATAGATATATTTGGGCCAGAGATCGATGGCATCTTGAATTTGGGGCCCTTGATTTTTCCCTCAGGTCCTTCAATGTCAACCTCTGGAGCTTTGATGTCCACATCTGGTGCATTAATGTCAATATCGGCTTTAGGGATTTTCACATCAACATCTGGACCCTCTAGTTTTGGACCCTTCATTCCAAATGTTGGCATTTTGAACTTTGGCATCTTAAAACCACCCTCAGGTCCTTCAATTTCTGGGCCTTCAATTTCCACTTTTGGTGCTTTAATATCTCCTTTCACTTTTGGAGCAGACATGTCAACATCACCTTTCAGTTTTGGACCTTTCAAGTTGAAGTCAACATCTGGCATAGATATATTTGGGCCAGAGATCGATGGCATCTTGAATTTGGGGCCCTTGATTTTTCCCTCAGGTCCTTCAATGTCAACCTCTGGAGCTTTGATGTCCACATCTGGTGCCTTAATGTCAATATCGGCTTTAGGGATTTTCACATCAACATCTGGACCCTCCAGTTTTGGACCCTTCATTCCGAATGATGGCATTTTGATCTTTGGCATCTTAAAACCACCCTCAGGTCCTTCAATTTCAGGGCCTTCAATTTCCACTTTTGGTGCTTTAATATCTCCTGCCACTTTGGGAATGGACACGTCAACATCACCTTTCAGTTTTGGACCTTTCAGATTGAAGTCAATGTCTGGCATAGAAATATTTGGGCCAGAGATTGATGGCATCTTGAATTTGGAGCCTTTGATTTTTCCTTCAGGTCTTTCAATGTCAAACTCTGGAGCTTTGATGTCCACATCTGGTGCCTTAATGTCAATATCGGCTTTAGGGATTTTCACATCAACATCTGGACCCTCCAGTTTTGGACCCTTCATTCCGAATGATGGCATTTTGATCTTTGGCATCTTAAAACCACCCTCAGGTCCTTCAATTTCTGGGCCTTCAATTTCCACTTTTGGTGCTTTAATATCTCCTTCCACTTTGGGAATGGACACGTCAACATCACCTTTCAGTTTTGGACCTTTCAGATTGAAGTCAACATCTGGCATAGAAATCTTTGGAGCAGAGATCGACGGCATCTTGAATTTGGGGCCCTTGATTTTTCCCTCAGGTCCTTCAAGGTCTACCTCCAGAGCTTTGATGTCCACATCTGGTGCCTTAATATCAATATCGGCTTTAGGGATTTTCAAATCAACATCTGGACCCTCCAATTTTGGACCCTTCATTCCGAATGATGGCATTTTGATCTTTGGCATCTTAAAACCACCCTCAGGTCCTTCAATGTCTGGGCCTTCAATTTCCACTTTTGGTGCTTTAATATCTCCTTTCACTTTTGGAGCAGACATGTCAACATCACCTTTCAGTTTTGGACCTTTCAAGTTGAAGTCAACATCTGGCATAGATATATTTGGGCCAGAGATCGATGGCATCTTGAATTTGGGGACCTTGATTTTTCCCTCAGGTCCTTCAATATCAACCTCTGGAGCTTTGATGTCCACATCTGGTGCCTTAATGTCAATATCGGCTTTAGGGATTTTCACATCAACATCTGGACCCTCCAGTTTTGGACCCTTCATTCCGAATGATGGCATTTTGATCTTTGGCATCTTAAAACCACCCTCAGGTCCTTCAATTTCTGGGCCTTCAATTTCCACTTTTGGTGCTTTAATATCTCCTTCCACTTTGGGAATGGACACGTCAACATCACCTTTCAGTTTTGGACCTTTCAGATTGAAGTCAACATCTGGCATAGAAATCTTTGGAGCAGAGATCGACGGCATCTTGAATTTGGGGCCCTTGATTTTTCCCTCAGGTCCTTCAAGGTCTACCTCCAGAGCTTTGATGTCCACATCTGGTGCCTTAATATCAATATCGGCTTTAGGGATTTTCACATCAACATCTGGACCCTCCAATTTTGGACCCTTCATTCCGAATGATGGCATTTTGATCTTTGGCATCTTAAAACCACCCTCAGGTCCTTCAATTTCTGGGCCTTCAATTTCCACTTTTGGTGCTTTAATATCTCCTGCCACTTTTGGAGCAGACATGTCAACATCACCTTTCAGTTTTGGACCTTTCAAGTTGAAGTCAACATCTGGCATAGATATATTTGGGCCAGAGATCGATGGCATCTTGAATTTGGGGCCCTTGATTTTTCCCTCAGGTCCTTCAATATCAACCTCTGGAGCTTTGATGTCTACATCTGGTGCCTTAATGTCAATATTAGGTTTAGGGATTTTCACATCAACATCTGGACCCTCCAGTTTTGGACCCTTCATTCCGAATGATGGCATTTTAATCTTTGGCATCTTAAAACCACCCTCAGGTCCTTCAATTTCAGGGCCTTCAATTTCAACTTTTGGTGTTTTAATATCACCTTCCACTTTGGGAATGGACATGTCAACATCACCTTTCAGTTTTGGACCTTTCAGATTAAAGTCCACATCTGGCATAGAAATCTTTGGACCAGAGACAGATGGAATCTTGAATTTGGGGCCCTTGATTTTTCCCTCAGGTCCTTCAAGGTCCACCTCTGGAGCTTTGATGTCCACATCTGGTGCCTTAATGTCAATATCAGTTTTAGGGATTTTTACATCAACATCTGGACCCTCCAGTTTTGGACCCTTCATTCCGAATGAAGGCATTTTGATCTTTGGCATCTTAAAACCACCCTCAGGTCCTTCAATTTCTGGGCCTTCAATTTCCACTTTTGGTGCTTTAATATCTCCTTCCACTTTGGGAACGGAAATGTCAACATCACCTTTCAGTTTTGGACCTTTCAGATTGAAGTCAACATCTGGCATAGAAATCTTTGGAGCAGAGATCGACGGCATCTTGAATTTGGGGCCCTTGATTTTTCCCTCAGGTCCTTCAATGTCAACCTCTGGAGCTTTGATGTCCACATTTGGTGCCTTAATGTCAATATCGCCTTTAGGGATTTTCACATCAACATCTGGACCCTCCAGTTTTGGACCCTTCATTCCGAATGATGGCATTTTGATCTTTGGCATCTTAAAACCACCCTCAGGTCCTTCAATTTCTGGGCCTTCAATTTCCACTTTTCGTGCTTTAATATCTCCTTCCACTTTGGGAACAGACACGTCAACATCACCTTTCAGTTTTGGACCTTTCAGATTGAAGTCAACATCTGGCATAGAAATTTTTGGACCAGAGACAGATGGAATCTTGAATTTGGGGCCCTTGATTTTTCCCTCAGGTCCTTCAAGGTCCACCTCTGGGGCTTTGATGTCCACATCTGGTGCCTTAATGTCAATATCAGTTTTAGGGATTTTCACATCAACATCTGGACCCTCCAGTTTTGGACCCTTCATTCCAAATGTTGGCATTTTGATCTTTGGCATCTTAAAACCACCCTCAGGTCCTTCAATATCTGGGCCTTCAATTTCCACTTTTGGTGCTTTAATATCTCCTTCCACTTTGGGCACAGACACGTCAACATCACCTTTAAGTTTTGGACCTTTCAGATTGAAGTCAACATCTGGCATAGAAATCTTTGGACCAGAGACTGATGGTATCTTGACTTTGGGGCCCTTGATTTTTCCCTCAGGTCCTTCAATGTCAACCTCTGGAGCTTTGATGTCCACATTTGGTGCATTAATGTCAATATCAGTTTTAGGGATTTTCACATCAACATCTGGACCCTCCAGTTTTGGACCCTTCATTCCAAATGTTGGCATTTTGATCTTTGGCATCTTAAAACCACCCTCAGGTCCTTTAATTTCTGGGCCTTCAATTTCCACTTTTGGTGCTTTAATATCTCCTTCCACTTTGGGCACAGACACGTCAACATCACCTTTAAGTTTTGGACCTTTCAGATTGAAGTCAACATCTGGCATAGAAATCTTTGGACCAGAGACTGATGGTATCTTGACTTTGGGGCCCTTGATTTTTCCCTCAGGTCCTTCAATGTCAACCTCTGGAGCTTTGATGTCCACATTTGGTGCCTTAATGTCAATATTGCCTTTAGGGATTTTCACATCAACATCTGGACCCTCCAGTTTTGGACCCTTCATTCCAAATGTTGGCATTTTGATCTTTGGCATCTTAAAACCACCCTCAGGTCCTTCAATTTCTGGGCCTTCAATTTCCACTTTTTGTGCTTTAATATCTCCTTCCACTTTGGGAACGGACACGTCAACATCACCTTTCAGTTTTGGACCTTTCAGATTGAAGTCGACATCTGGCATAGAAATCTTTGGACCAGAGACAGATGGTATCTTGAATTTGGGGCCCTTGATTTTTCCCTCAGGTCCTTCAATGTCAACCTCTGGAGCTTTGATGTCCACATTTGGTGCCTTAATGTCAATATCAGTTTTAGAGATTTTCACATCAACATCTGGACCCTCCAGTTTTGGACCCTTCATTCCAAATGTTGGCATTTTGATCTTTGGCATCTTAAAACCACCCTCAGGTCCTTCAATTTCTGGGCCTTCAATTTCCACTTTTGGTGCTTTAATATCTCCTTCCACTTTGGGCACAGACACGTCAACATCACCTTTAAGTTTTGGACCTTTCAGATTGAAGTCAACATCTGGCATAGAAATCTTTGGACCAGAGACTGATGGTATCTTGACTTTGGGGCCCTTGATTTTTCCCTCAGGTCCTTCAATGTCAACCTCTGGAGCTTTGATGTCCACATTTGGTGCCTTAATGTCAATATCGCCTTTAGGGATTTTCACATCAACATCTGGACCCTCCAGTTTTGGAACCTTCATTCCAAATGTTGGCATTTTGATCTTTGGCATCTTAAAACCACCGTCAGGTCCTTCAATTTCTGGGCCTTCAATTTCCACTTTTGGTGCTTTAATGTCTCCTTCCACTTTGGGCACAGACACGTCAACATCACCTTTAAGTTTTGGACCTTTAAGATTGAAGTCAACATCTGGCATAGAAATCTTTGGACCAGAGACTGATGGTATCTTGACTTTGGGGCCCTTGATTTTTCCCTCAGGTCCTTCAATGTCAACCTCTGGAGCTTTGATGTCCACATTTGGTGCCTTAATGTCAATATCGCCTTTAGGGATTTTCACATCAAGATCTGGACCCTCCAGTTTTGGACCCTTCATTCCAAATGTTGGCATTTTGATCTTTGGCATCTTAAAACCACCCTCAGGTCCTTCAATTTCTGGGCCTTCAATTTCCACTTTTGGTGCTTTAATATCTCCTTCCACTTTGGGAACAGACACGTCAACATCACCTTTCAGTTTTGGACCTTTCAGACTGAAGTCGACATCTGGCATAGAAATATTTGGACCAGAGACTGATGGTATCTTGAATTTGGGGCCCTTGATTTTTCCCTCAGGTCCTTCAATGTCAACCTCTGGAGCTTTGATGTCCACATTTGGTGCCTTAATGTCAATATCAGTTTTAGAGATTTTCACATCTACATCTGGACCTTCCAGTTTTGTACCCTTCATTCCGAATGATGGCATTTTGATCTTTGGTATCTTAAATCCATCCTCAGATACTTCCATTTCTGGGCCTTTAATTTCAACTTTTGGTGCTTTAATATCTCCTTCCACTTTTGGAAAGGACACGTCAACATCGCCTTTCAGTTTAGGACCTTTCAGATTTAAGTCAACGTCTGGCATAGAAATTTTTGGACCAGAGATCGACGGCATTGTGAATTTGGGGCCCTTGATTTTTCCCTCAGGTCCTCCAATATCAACCTCAGAAGCTTTGATGTCAACATCTGGTGCATTCAATGTTGACCCTTTTACATTTAAGTTCTCGTCAGACACTGCAATCCTAGAACCGGAGACTGGTGGTATCTTGATTTCGGGATATCTGACTCTTACTTCAGATTTCTCAACATTAAACTCTGGACTCTTGATTTCCACATCTGGTGCTTTAATCTCCATTTTGGCTTTAGCAAGATTTACATCATTCATTTTTTGTCCTTTGAGATTTAAATCTATATCTGGCATAGAAATTTGACCAGTGATTGATGGCGCATCAAATTTGACATCTTTGACTGTAGGCTCATGTCCTTTGAAGTGAAGCTCTAGACCCCTGACATCCATATCTGGTTGTGTGATTTTTACATCAGCTTTGGGTAGACATACTACTGTATCAGGTTCCTGAACCCTAGCTGACATTTCTTGATTCCCAGTTATGCTGAAACCTCTCTGACTAATATCTTTAAGATTTTGATTGTTAAAATTCTCTTCCACATTTTGAACTTCCTTGGGCCTTTGCACATCTATGGTAACTTTAGACAATTTGGTTTTATCAGCAGACCCATCCTTACGCACTTCAGATAAAGATTCCCTGCCAATACTGCCCCCTGTATCTCCACTAATGGAAAAACCTGAAACACGAGTATTCAGAACAGGGCCCTTTACTGTAGGAACCTCAGTTCCTCCCATCATACTTGAAGCTTTAAAACCAGTTTCCAATGGAGAAGAAATATTTCTCATGTCTTTGTCTAACCCCATGGTTACTCTGCCAGAGAGATCACTACTACCTGCAGAAGCTTCAGTCCTTCCAAAATGTTCTATCCCCTTCTGTCCTCTACCACCTGACAGTCCAGTGTCTGACACATTAATTATAATCTCTTTACCACTACCATCTAATTCACTTGTTGCTTTTCCAGATTCTGTGCTAGAGTGCTTCACAGTGGAGCCAGTGACATGGGGACCGCTAAGAGTTATGTCCCCCATTTGTATACCTCCATGTGCACCACTAACAAGGCTACTATGTGGTAATCTAATTTGAGTAGAATCCCCCTCCGACTGCTCATGCTGCAAGACCTGAAATTTGAACTCAGGGCTTGAGTGATCAATCTGCTGACTAGTCTCCCCAGGCACGTCTACAGTGTAGGTAGTTATTCGACGAGTGATTGTAGTAATGGTGCAACCATCACTGCTTGTGCTGCTGTGACGTTCTGTGCGCACATCAACACCCTCAGCAAGATCCTCTGACTTTAGCCTAGGTTTAATCTTCTTAGTGTAGATTCTCTTGTAGTCTTCGTCATCCCCACTCTACAGGAAATAGAATATTACAAATAATAACATGTCATTTCTGTTTAAAAAAAAAAATATGTAAGAGAGATATGTGTAAAATATTTCAGTTAAATGTAGTTTGTTAAATACTGAAGTACTGATCATACTAACATCTACAATTTACGAGGCCACCTTACCAGAAGAATGTCTGAACTAGAACCTCCTAACCCTCCACGTCCTTCCCGTGACAATGTCCCCATTGGAGAACGGCAAGGCGACCTGTCTCCAGACTTATTTTGTAATTTTAGTCCAACCTTATGTCGATTTAGAGTCTTTAATAATTCAGCCGTTTCTTCTGAGCTCATGTTATCAAAGTAAATGGTGGCCCCCACAATTTGGTCACCTGTGACAAAAAAAAAAAAACAGTATATGGTAAATTCAAACTAAATGAATTACAATAGATAAATTATATCTGGAAGACCTACATGATCATTAGTTCATTAAAAAATCTTTTAAAAACACCAAAATGGTGTGAGAAATGTTTTTCAGAGAATCAAAACATTTGAGAAATGTTCAGTATTTAAAAATTTCGAATTTTATAAATGTTTGCACATTACATTACAACCTGCAGGTTTTTTTTTACTTCATACCTTCATATACTTTTCCAGTATGAGCAGCAGGGGACTCATCTTTCACCTCTTTGACAAAAATCTCTCCTTGACCTTTTTGTTCTATGGTGAGACCAAGCTTATCAGTGCCCGTCCACTGTGGGAAAAGCACTTCCCTTGTGTCCTGCTCATCAGCCATCTTATAAATAAATGAGAAATTTATAAAATAAAACGATAAAATACACAAATGAAAGAGTAAATCAAGTTAAATAATTACACAATGGTGACAATTATAAAGTTTCAAGCTGAATGATCATAAGTTTTTTTTCTGAAGAGAAATTACCAGTTAAACAGTTAAAAAAGTGCTTAGCATTTTCAGTAACTGAAAAATGTAAAAACATTTTTAAAAAATAAAATGAAAATTGCGGTGCTTTGCTGTAAATTGCATATAGCTTATAACATCACAGCTAAATCACATCTAACTTTTCATTCTGTATACCTCTAAATGTGTTACTTCTTCACCTGTCCCCTAGTGTGGACCGTGTCAGCCCTTGTTCTTTCCTTAAAAAAAAGAAAAAGACAGTTAGTGTCTTGCATTCAGATTAACCTTTCACAGATAGGTTTAACAGTATGTTCATACATAAATATTATAATAATAATAATATTTTTTGTTGTTTTTTTGAACAACGGTAAATGAGTCAAATTGGGACCACCAGATGGCAATATAGTCTCCAACAAAGTGAAAGTAAACAAGCATGATTTCTGTTTGGGGTTTAAACAGTGGTTTAACTACATCTTTCTAGCAAGAACGGAGTTATCTTTATACCATGGTTTTCTTTAGCATCAAAACAAAGCACTAAGCCGCGTGAGGAGAGAAAGCTTTAAATCAAGAGTAATAACCTGTCACTACATGCATTAAGCTCAGTTTAACACAGAGATTAAACGTATCTAATTATCTAAAAATCTGATGCCCATGAAATTAAAATCAGACTGTTGCCTGAAGAGCTGGGAGGTCTTTCCTTGATGAATATTTCTTCAGAGCTTAGCTTTTTTTTTTTAGCTGACATGGGCCTGCCATTGCAGCTTTCAACACAGAAAGTTCTTTGTTTCAGAGATATCACCCACTCACAATCATCCCCCCAGTAATTACACAGGACCTCTTGGATATGAAAACACCTACATTCATATTTCACTACACATTGGCAAATGTGTTGCACTAGTTTATTTTAATTATGGAAACATTTGCCAATGACAAAGAAAGAAAAAAAATACAAATAAATAAATCAATGTCTTGCTATACCAAAATCTAAGCAGAACTCAAGTCAAGTGCTGTCTAGTCAATTTGTCCCAAGTCCCACTTTGTTGCCAAGTAAGATAAGAGTAGTAGTCTCATTATGTTGACATGGACAACAGCCAAAAATATAGCTCAACCCTCATTACACAAAAATATCTGTTTGCTCGATAACATGACTGATCTGTCAGAATAAAGTATTCCAGAATGCCATACAGAGTCTAAGAAATGCAAATGGAAAAAGCTTTGTCTCATGTGATCATGAATTGGTGGGATGTATGCGTTATTCAGGAAATCCAAATGCTCCCTTGATTAAAAATAGTAAGTATACTCGCTTCTAAAATAAGCCTGACCCTGACCTTAGTGGATTACTGAAGGAATGTACACACTCAAAATAAAATGAGAAAACCACATTGCAAACATTAAAGTCTTAGGTGCAACTCAACAATTCATGAAGCTAATGATAAATAAAGTTAAATCTATTTTTTTTCTATAAAAATTATTTCAGCAGCTATCAAGGAATTGCAGAGATGTAAATAAATTGGTAAAGTTCCTTTTAGTCAGTCTATTAGTTTTGAGTTCATCTATATGCAAGTATCTAAACACTAACAAAGTTGAACAGATAAATGCAAGATCAAGATATGCATTTAAAAATATACACACTCTGTGTTTTGATACTGGTAAAATAATGTGTAGTCTGAATGCACTGTAAGTGAGTGCTTCCCTCCGTTTGACTTGAACACAACATATTCTATTTATACTAAAGCACTATTAGAGGCTGTTATATATTTAAATAATAGACAATTTTAACATTATAAACAACACTAAGGAGAAAACAATACAATTAAATTATTGTAATACAATTACAATAATTTAATATTTACTGTTGCTGTAACTGGAATTAGACAAAGGTTAGTTTCATATTAAATCTACATTGATTATGTGACTGTTAACAAATTCTAAATGCTTTAAAGAGGATTGGTCAGCATCACATGCAACAGAATAATGCACAATATTTTTCATTTAATAGACATTAAGACATCAATGTAATTTCAGTGAAACCAGTGAAAGTCCACAGGGGTAGAAATGCTACACATGGGACATGAAAGCTGTGAAACCCAAGCCTAAAGAGTGCCTTATTATTGTTGGCTAAAGCTGATATTTACAAAAGGAAAAGGGGAAAACCTACATTGCTGTGTACTTAAGAACTCCCTAGCAAGCAGTGCAAAAGCTTATTATTTCTCTCCCAGCCTGGTCTGTCTCCTGCCTCTTAACATGATGCCACTCCCTCTCTATCAACATTCCTCTACCACTATACATTTTTTTAAACCTATATAGTCCACGGTACTATTTGCACAGTGGCTGTTGTCACAAATCTGACAGATTCCTCAGAGTGCGCTTTTGGAGAAGCAAATGGAGTAGGAGGGTAAGAAAAAATGAAAAATAAAAAAAGGATAAAAGGCAGATGTGTCTTTGAAACATGTAACTATCATGGACCAAAGAGGCTGTAGAGTCACATTAACTTTGCCCAACACATTCATTTCCCACCCTTACTTTCTGTTAACCACAGAGACTGGGTTCAAAACAACTCTGACACCAAGTGTAGCACAGATTATCTTTCTTTGAATAAGTGATATATCCTTTAGCTTTCACAAGAGTATAAACCATGTCACTATCAGAGCATTACTGTAGGGTACTTGCTTAAAGCAGATGGCTCGTACCCAAAATCATATGATCTGTTATGATCCATGTAAGCAGACGCTTCAAAATATCTCCAGTGTTTGTACGATCATAAGACTTCAGCACTGAAATAGAACACATCTTTGTGAACTCTTGAATTGAAATCGGGACCTTTTAAGCAAATCAAACTTTGAGGTCTAGCAACAAAGAGCATCATACTGGAGAGTGTAAGATTTAAATAAAACTAGAAAAAAAGGAAATCCCACATATTTTAATCACATTAGTAAAAAAAAAAAAAGGACCAAGAGGACCTGAAAAGTGGAGGGAAACCATTACAAGCTGCAACTTGTTGCATATTAATCATTATTAGGTTATATAGCATACACCCACCAATTCTTGCTGAATGACAAGTGGGTGTAACTGCTTATGCTTTCAGTCAATCCATTGTCAAAGCAAATGTGTTATGCATGTCATAAACTAATAGATAAGGGAACCTACTGAATTTCCAAGGCTAATGCTGAAACTCTCTCCCGTCTTCCTCTATATTCTGAAAGAAAGCAAGAAAGGAGAGGGAAATCAGATGTAATATCAGTAAATATTCATCAATAGACAGATGCCAAAACCATCAATTACAAAATGTGCATTCAACTCAAGTATCACACTTTTATCTTTTAAAGCAAAAAGTCTAATAATAATAATAGTTTTGCTCGCATGGTTTTGAGACCTTAAGCTAGTGGATCAGACTGAACTTATTTCCTTTAAAAATGCAGCCCCACCCTAGTTGGATTTATACTTTGGTTTGCCCTAAGAGGGCGACAGTGGCTGAAACAGTTACAATACGAGCGCACAGGACGGGGAGTTTTCCTTTGCACGAACCAAAGACAGAAGTGTACACGTGTCTGCACAAGCTTAAACGTTTACTCTGGATGTTGCTGTTGAATTATTATCTGACTAGTCTGACAACTGAAATTCACAATTACCTTTGTGTTTAAATATCAAGTTTGATAACTAATTACTGTTAAATACTATTAACAGCATCACTCCCTCAAAATAAACTCAGCTTCACATGGCTGCAAATCCACCCTGTGCTCTAAACACTGGGAATCTTTTTGAGCAGCTACAGACAGAGTGAAATTGCTAGTCACTGTCAGATATTACGGTGTTTGAAATGTTTTTGTTGCCTTACACATGCATATGAGTGAGTCAAACTCTTACACTCTCATCTAGGCATTTGTTTGCTGTGCTTATTGTTAAGAAGTAATTCAAGATGACCGTAAACTAAAAACCTAAGAGGAATGAAGCCATTCATAATAACCATGCCAATGGCATGAAACTGTCACTTAAAATAAAGTTCAAGTAAGTGTCTCTCACAGGAAAGCAAACATCATGTGCAAATCCTCATTTGATCGCCTAAAAGCTCCTCAAGTCACAAGGTTATAGCTGAAGACACTGGAGGCTAAACTACGCAGTGATTTCACTCATTTAATTTCACCCGGACCAAATTATCAAACTTCATTTTCTACCCTTATCTTCCTCAGTCCATTATTGTTTCATTTAATAAAAAGTTTTAGATGGTCAACTCAGGTGGGAAACAACTACTCTCTATCAAGAACTATTTGCGCTAATAATGTACTTTCTAGTTACTCAAAATTATAAGTTTCAATTGTTCCAACTCATAAGCTGTGAGGCTTTCGTCAAGACTAAGTCAAATGACTTTGTACGAAAACACCTAATATAATAATACTCTCGCAACTGAAAAAGTTTAAAGAGCAAGCGCCATTAGCTCTCATGCACATTCTTTAAATTTGTGAAGTGTTGAATTGTCCTTCACACTCCATGGCCTTTGAAGCTGTCCCGTGGCTTCTCGTCCAATTTAGCGTTTGAAAATTTCTGCATGGAGGATGCAGAGGACAAAGAGATATCTGTTTAAAGCCTTTCAGTCCAGGCTAGAGAAATGTTGGGAATTTGTTTAGTTTCATAAACATGTCTTTCAGGCATTTATAGCAACGATGCATGACAGGACAAGATACATGTGCATTTTTGTGAACACTGTGACAAAGAGCAATGAAATGTGGTTTCGTTGACACTAATATAACTCAGAATGATAATAATGTGGCTCAGTGGTAGAGCATTGCGTTATCAGCGCAAAAGGGTTCAATTCCCAGGGAACACACATACTGCTAAAAAAAAAAACAAATTTAGACTGAATGCACTGTAAGTTGCTTTGGATTAAAGTGTCTACTAAATGCATAAATGTAAATGTAATAAAACCCTACGACTTGGGTCAAATCACAGATATGATTACTTGAAATTGAGAGGTTTCCCCTACAGCAGAAAAGCATGAAAAGTCCTAATGTAACACTAGCACTGCAAACAAATGCTGGAATCAGCTCAGACAGGTACATGCTTGCGGGGGCCTGCCCTGATATCAGTTCTCTTCAGTACTATTCCACTGTTATGGACACCGTTTAGAAAACAACTGTAGTAAGTAATCATTTAAGGTTGCCCCAAGGACACTGTATATTTATCCCAACTTAAAACTTAAAGTACCTCTCTGTCCCATTCAAAAAGGATGGGCAAACCTTTGCTCTAAATATTTACAAAAGCATTCATCTGGGGAGTTACAATACATCTTGAGAATGACCAGCTATTTTAAAGTAAACCGCTCTTCACAGGTTTGTGGAGTAGCATAGGTAGAAAAAAAAAATTCTCCTTCCAACGTCTTATTTGGAAACCACTGCTAGAACCTCTCACTACCCTGTTGTTTCATTAACGGATGGTTATTTCTGAGCTGTGACTGAAATAGTCATGGGCTTGCTCTGATAAAGGCCAGTCTGGACGAGGCTGTCACACTGTTTGCAAAGAACAACATTTGGCAGAGCAGCTGTGTACACTCAAACCGGGTGACATCTACGAGCCCTGTACTTAGTTGTATCAAGTTTGCTGTCACCTCACTAAAGGTGGAGCCAGCCGAGCAAAACTGCATGTTACAAACACGATCAGCGATAATTATTTACAACTTATTGCGCAAGTTATATTTCAGAAAGAGTTAAAGTAAAAAAAAAAAAAAGGACAAAAAATTCAGTTTCAAAGAATATATACACTTATATATAGCTCGTATTGTTAGGCATGAAAAAGACTAGAACAAAATGTGACCACAATCACAGGACTAAAAATGTGTTAGACGACACCGCAACGCTTCCATCTGGCAGAGGTCATTTGGCAACAACTGTGCAACTCTAAAAGGAGCAGAGTTTATGGCACAACACAGACGGCAGAAAAACGCAAATCCTAAGCAGGGGACACGCCCTTCGTACAATGAGAAACTACACACACACCATCTCTCAGCCCGCACATATCGCACAGTGAGCTGCGAGCCCCACCCAGGCCTCCAGTCACACGCATTCCTTGATAGAGCCGTCAGGCCAACTGGAAGAGAGCCCAGCCTCTCCTGCAGTGACTAACTCCAAAGCAATGTCCTACTCTCTACCCAACCACTCAAATCACCCAGTGGGTCTGAGCTGGGTACAAAAACAGGGGATTCTTTCATGGTTTTTAACTAACAGCCAATGTAGAAGGGTCATTTAATTTTTTTTTTTAAACCAAGCAGATTTCCACATTTTGTAAACACTAATAGGAACGCCTCATGACACTGATTAATGCACAGCAAAACAGGTCATAAAAAAAAGTTTAAAAGCTCTTAGTGCTCCATTGTAAATGGGAGATATTGCACAACCATGAATCTACATTTATAAAGATTCAGCAACGTTGCGGGTTAGATAAGTGATAGAATTGTTGGGCAAACAACCAGACCACTAATTATAGAAAAGCCACTGTAAGCGTTTCATGCCACACTTTTTCCATTAAAGGGTTGTAATGTTTAATAAGAGACACACACACATAGTCAGCCATTGCACAATGCAATAACATAAATTGTGGCCTTTGGCTTTGCCTACAGGAGTTGCTTGGTTGCTCGCTCTTTAGCAGACACGTTTTTCCAAAGCAAATTACAGGATACAAATTTTAATGCAACAAGTGCAAGTCATATTTCTTCATTAAATGCTCAGTATTCATTTCTGACAAAGCGAGAGCTGATACATGAAAACGGATAATTACCATATGGTTAAAAGTTCCACTTTTACTTCCACATGCGCTCAATTCAAAACCACAAGTGACCAAACTCTCGTGCAAAGACGTACGCTTTCAATCTTTTGTGGAAATATCACCTATTAAGAGGAACAAACAGAAGTCAAAGATAAAACCATAAAAACCTGCTGTGGTGAACTGCATTAAATAACATAATCAAGTCTTAAACGTATACATATAGATACATGTATATTAGCTAAAGGCTTTCACTTGAGTCTGAGTCACGTTTTTGTCTATTCTGACTTGTTTGATTATCCTGTTAACAGGATTTTTCAAACCGAGTCAGAGGATATGAGTCAGCAATCAAATACACAGCAATGACTGATGGCAAGGTGGTTCTCTTACCAGCTCGGAGTGCGTTATATTTCATTTTCCATCAGCTGGTTTTATAGTTAGGTCTGTGTCACCACTACCAAGTTCTTTGTAGAAGTGAAAAGGCATGTGTTTGAAACGTCCAAATAAGTCCGAAACAATCTCTCTGCTTATCTATAATTCAACTAGAAACAAACTCACGTAGATTGCACATGGAACCATCTAACCTCTGCAGTCACTATCCTTGGTGTGTTGTAAACAAGTAAATGTGCATACCTACATTACTGAAATGGCGTGATGTAGTATGAGCTGTAGTCAAACACTTATTCGACGTCAAGACATGCCGATCATTAAATCGCCTTACAGCACACTTTGAAATGCATTAGAACTAGTAAACTACAGTCATGCAATGTACTTTGTCTTAAAAAGTACATTTTTAAATAGGTGTGCAACTTTCATCATCCACAAGCTGCTCTTACATCACTCACTGGAACCAAGAAAACATATCAAGTGTCACTGCAGTGCATATCTTTACTGTTATTCATTGATATGTAATATTAGTTAGCAGTAAACAAACTTGCATAATGTACTTGGTCAATTAAAAGTACACAATAAACCTAAATCAACATTTAATCCATTATATCATGCAGCAAAGCCAGGTGTGGCTAACAGGAAATAACATGTCACGCAAGTTGGTGCATGTATTTCGCCTTGGCTACAATATAACCCATTTACTTGCTGCTTCATTAAATTATGTTTTGTGAATATGAAGCACGTCATTTCTAAAAGTAACCATCTGAAAACAAGAGGACTCATACATAATTGAAGCATCAAAGTCAAGCCAAAAACAAACAGCCTTGAAAAGACACTGAATCCTAACCATCTTACTGTCATGGGATACTAAACTTTAATGAAACGCAGACAGTATCTTCTATTTCAAGGCTGACAACAAATGTAATATAGTAATCTAAATTGAATTGCATAAATATAATGGAAGTACAGTTTACCATGAGTCATAGGCACACGTACATCTGAGGTCCAAAAAGCAGAATAAATAATATATTAATTTCAACATTGCGATAATACAAAAACATAAAAATATTTTAAATAATAATAATAATAATAATAATAATAATGATAATAATAATAATAAGTAGGCTTATTTATAAAAAAATAAAAAAATAAAAATAAATAAAAATAAAAAAGTCAGTAAATGGCAATTGGAAATGCCAACAATTACAATAATAAAAAAAATAATGATTAAAGCACGTGTGCCAAACTCTTACAACACAACTCTGTCAATATGGAAAATGATGAAATATGAATGCCTGACTCTGACTCAGAGCCATATTGGCAAACAGATAGTGTATTGTCCAATGTCTCTGTTTTAGCTTCAAGACAGTATTTCTCAACCATGGAATGATGAGAACTCCAGGGTCTGCCTGAACAGGAAGACATGTACTAAGATAATACAAGTTCAGGCTTCATACTTCAAAACTCTTCAAATGATCCCGACATCCTGTGAGGCACCGTGCTGACAACTTATCTCTGATGAATCATCATCACAATTTCACGGAGAACTGATTTCTTTCATTCGGTGCCCTTACAGAAAAAACTATCAAAAAGATTTGAGATGTGAGAAAGTGAACAAACAGCAAGTGAACCGCTCCGCTACAAAAGCCTGCCACTCCTCCCCTTGGCATTGTCACCGCAAGTCCTCGACAAGCTTTTAAGGAAATGACAAAGGAAGTGTGCACAAGTCCAGGCTCTTTCCGTTTCACACTAGAATAGATGGTCCTATAGAGTACACACTAACCAGACTTATCAACACAGAGGAGGAGAAAGTTTTGCCTCCGCTGTAAACTTCCAGGACAATCCTGCAGCAGAAAATGACAGACGGACTCTAAAACTTTGTTTATATTTAACATTCAATTCCTAAAACAATCAAGATAAGCAAGCAGCACTCTGTTCTGTTTTAAACTAAACACACTGTAACCTTCAAATACTACCAAGGTAGAAAGAAATTGCTAAACATGAATACGAGAACACATACAGAAAAAAATAAAAAAAAAATAAAAAATAAATAAATATATATATATATATATATATATATAATTCAAATTAACTTTATTTTTGAAGTTGCTCTAGCACAACTTTAAAACTGTACATTATTACTGTTCGACTGCTTTAGTCTGCTATAGATTCATCGGTCTTGAAATTACAGAAGAAAGATTTGGGTGTGGCAGGACAAAGGGGGATGGGCTCCGAATGTTCCTCTGATGAAAAATGTGCTCACAAATGTTTTCAAAAGATAGCTTAGATCAGATAAACTGCAAAACTGATTTTTTGGATGTCAACAATCCATACACATCTCCAAACTATCAGCGCTTATCTGCAACTCCCCCCTTGCTGTCCTCCTTACGCTTTATCTATACCTTTCATTCTCTTATTCTTTAACAAAATTTCTGTCATCCTACTGCAAAACAGCTCCATATCTAAAGTCATGCCGCAGTCTGGCGTGAATAAAACACCTCGTTCTTTCTTCTCAATAGCAAGCCTTACTTTCTCCCTGTGCGCTTCAAACCTGGTTTCAATTAGTAAGTCTTTCCAAACCACTACATTCCATTACCCCCTCCTCCCTTCACCCCTCTTACTCACTACCCACACCCTGGCTGGGGCTCCAGGTTAAGAAAATCAAGGCAAAAAGTTAAAAGACTTGCAAACTAAATTAAAACCAACCATCACATTTTATAAGGCTAACATGAATGATTCCAATAAATTAACATTATATATATATATATATATATATATATATATATATATATATATATATATATATATATATATAAAAAGAGTGAAATATGAGAAAACAATTCACCCACAGTGTAGAATATGTGATGACGTTGTCCAAAAATCTTGAGCTATGACCAGATTTGGTATGGCAGGATAATGCTCATTTTCAAGGGGAAAAACATAAATCTACGCAAACGTGACACGAGTTTTATTCACTGTATATAATTTTATATATATATATACAAAAATAATCATAATAATACATAAATAAAATATGAGTAGATAGCTTTCTTTTCAACCAACTATATTATTTTATTTTACAGCGTGGGCAAAGTCATGCAACCAAAGTCAGGCTACCTTCTTATCCACGTTGCACTGTTTTAACTTGGGTGTATCTTTTGCATGACATGCAAAACCCCAGAAAATTTGCCTTAATTGTGAATCCTGTTTCTTCAGAGTGATTTAGTAAGTCAAGTTTAAGAAACTAAACGCTTGATTCTTAACAATGACAAACTTTAGTATAGTTGGGGAAAAAACGTGCGCAACAGATGCGCAGATAGAGAAACACACCCACCCAACCCTCTTCATGTCCAACTATACAGTTTGTATTGTGAGCTGACACAATAAAGCAAAAAAAAGCGATTATATAACGTTATTATACCTAGTTGAGCATATACTAAGTCAAGAAGCAGTCTCTGGAGAAGTACTTTGGAAAAATAACCTACTTTTTAAACGTGCGCATCGCACGCCAAAACTGCATTACTAAGTAACTTCAAGAGATATATAGCTACAAACGTACCTGTTAAAGTTCAACACCTTTGCTCTGGCATCTTCCGCGGTCCACAGCTTTCTGCCACAGCCCAGAAAAGTTTTCCACCACGCTTTCTAAACTAAACTTGAACGTACTCGTGTATACTCTTGTTCTTTCTCGAGGCGCGAAGCCTCACTTTATTTATTTTTTTTCTGGTTTTATTAGTTACTTTGTCACTTGCTCTCTCTGTCTCTCTTTTCCTCTCACATTCGTGCTGGGTTTTCTCAGTGTGCTTGTAACTCCGGGCTATGGAGAATGGCAGAATTTGGGCTTGGGCTGTGGAGTACTTCTCTGGAGAAGAAGGCGGGGGTAACGGTGGAGCAAGGAGTGGTCCATTATCATTTTAGCCCAGCCCACCCACTGTTTGAGTGACATGTATGTTTAACACAGCGATAAAGCACGTGAATGTAGATTGGAAACAGATTTTAACTAAAAGGTTGAACTGTGCTTTTAGGACAAGAGCCAATTTAATTATCAGGTTGGTGCAAATTGTCACATCTTTATTGAGACAGTTTGTTAAGTGTATTTATGAACCTATAAAAGGCGTGTTCTGTGATTTTATATTATTTTTTCTACTTTATGATGGAAATAGTTTTTGTCACGAAACAGTCATGATGTTAAGGCAGCCTACGTACCTGTACAGAAATTGATTTAAATTTACAGAAGGCTGCCTACTAAAGTGTGACATCGATCTTGCAAACTAATGCATAAAATAAAGTATCATGTGATTAAGTGGCACATGATCGTATTATCTTAGTAAGGAGGAAAAAATAGTTTTCATTATATCTTTGAGTGTTTATTAATGTTTGGTTTTATGGTGCTCACTTGTTTGCTCAGTCCACTTTATTTGTAATGTAAAAGTGGGCGTGGTCATTTTTATTTATAATGTGCGGGCTTCCGGTGTCGTTAACTTGATCACTTCGTTATTTTACCTGTGCAAACTCAGTTCGTTATGCTGCTTGATATTCCAAAATGTAGGTTTTTTTATATATAATATTATTTTTATTGATTGATTAATTTATGTATTATCGTGATCATAAACTCATGTGTTTGTTGCACAAATCGTTTAACAATTTACTGATGGCCTCGTTATTGTTATTTGACTTTATCAGCTAACGAATCAATGGTCTAGCACATTCACATTCACCATCATGTAGCAAAATAAGCATTATTACAGATACAGCAAAAACATGAAATTTTAATTTGCAGAATAGAATTTAGGAAAATTCTCATGGAGGGCCACTGTCCTGCAGAATTTAGCTCCATCCTGAACCAGCTACTTATATTAGCTCTTATATTAGGCATACTAGAAAGTTCAAGGCAGGTGTGCCGAGGCAAGTTGTAGCTGAACTCTGCAGGACAGTGGCCCTCCCAAAGTTTGGACACCCCTGAACTTGATGTACAAATAACATTAATCCCCTTCTAAAAAAAAAAAGAAGAAGAAGAAAGAAAGAAATTAAAAACATGTTTTTGTGTAATTTGACCTTAAATCTTATGGTTGCTGAGATATCGCTCTTGTGACTATCCCATGTGATAACTAGCCTTCATATCACATTCTGTTTTGTTAATATTCTCATTTCCACAATGTCCTGTGTATGCATACTGAGCTGTCATATGTTTTATAATGCTTGTGCTTACTGTAGTGTGCAATGTGTATATACGTTTGGTATGTTTGGTCACTTTATGCCATTTTGCACAACTTACATGTGCAATTTACTTATGTAAATACAGCACTGAGAGCAGTTCCTCCATATACAGTGCATGCAGTAAGCCTTCATGTTCTTCTGATTAAAAAAAAGCTTGAATTAATGTATAAGGACTTGTTTATGAGAGTTTATGTAAGGCATTTTGCTAAGCCTGTTTTATAAGATTTATTTTTAATGACAAATGTCAAATATTTGTAGACATTTGAAAAAGTGCCTTTTGTCTTTGATAATGTGTTCATTGTGTCTGTAAACATGGAAATAGTGCTGGCTTTGAGCTAGTCCGGCATCATTTCCATACCATTTTCATAATAGAAAATCCAGTGTAAATCTCTGAGGAGAGTTTCATTCTCACTTTGAGACCATTGGATTGATCACTGCAGCTGAATGACTGGATCAATTGTTTTATATATATATATATATATATATATATATACACACACACATACAGTACAAACCAAAAGTTTGGACACACCTTCTCATTCAAAGAGTTTTCATGACTATGAAAATTGTAGATTCACACTGAAGGCATCAAAACTATGAATTAACACATGTGGAATTATATATGTAATTATATACATAACAAAAAAGTGTGAAACAACTGAAAATATGTCATATTGGTTCTTCAAAGTAGCCACCTTTTGCTTTGATTACTGCTTTGCACACTCTTGGCATTCTCTTGATGAGCTTCAAGAGGTAGTCACCTGAAATGGTCTTCCAACAGTCTTGAAGGAGTTCCCCGAGAGATGCTTAGCACTTGTTGGATCTTTTGCCTTCTGTCTGCGGTCCAGCTCACCCCTAAACCATCTCGATTTGGGTTCAGGTCGGGTAACTGTGGAGGCCAGGTCATCTGGCGCAGCACCCCATCTCTCTCCTTCTTGGTCAAATAGCCCTTGATGCCTTCAGTGTGGCTCTACAATTTATATAGTCATGAAAATAAAGAAAACTCTTTGAATGAGAAAGTGTGTCCAAACTTTTGGTTTGTAATGTATATATATATATATATATATAAAACATGATCAAGAATATTTCAAAGCTTGTTAGGTGTTGAGTATTCTAATCTTAAACCATTTACATTTCGTTTTCTACATGTAAAATGTTTGATGTTACTCACGATTTAAATAATATGCGATCAGATGTTAAGTTTAACTATTTTAATTTGCCCATATTTTTTTCAGTAATTTTAGAAATACTTTTTTTAGACAAATTGGCTTTTTCCAATAAATGCTTATTCTAGAATTGTAAAATATTTTTCTTGCTAATATCTGTTCAAAATGCTATAGTGCAAATCTGCTTTTTAAAATTGTTTATTATTATTTTATTTAGTTATGTATTATTTATTTTGCCAAATGATGTTTGTGCATATTTTTTGCTAAAAGGTTAACATTGCAATAAATAATTTGTTTATTTTATTTCATTTAAATCAAGGTACAAAGACATCTAATCAAACAGATCAGACAGTTCTCCCTTCTCTAATCATAATTCAGTTTGCTGTTTGGAAAAGGAATTGAAAGAAACATACAAGGCCTAAATGACAATATAACACTGGTACGCTAAAATACAATCTGTATTTTTTTCTACAAGGTTATATAATCATGAGTCAGAACCCTGTTGTCAAGAAAGCAAGAATAATGTCACAGGAATTTGCTACAATAATGCGGACCTTCATCTCTTTCTCTCTTAAAATCCTACAGTTGAAATTATTTGAATATGTATTATCAACTCTTCCTATTTAGCACATTTAATATTATGATTGATAAGTAAGAAAAACTATTAGTAAGAAACCCGACACAAATTACAGACGGTCATAATGACAAACAAAATACATGTAATAAATAGAATAATGAACCTAATTAACTCAAATAATAAAGACTGAACATTACAAACCTAGTATTCAATTAAAATTAATTAGGCAAACTTGTGACAGTTCACAGAAGCAATAATGTGCAATTCAGAGCATAAACTTTTGAAGATGGATTCCCTTCATCTATTATGTATGTATGTCTCTGTGTGTGTGTGTGTGTGTGTGTGTGTGTGTGTGTGTGTGTGTGTGTGTGTGTGTGTTTGTATATATATGCACACCCACTGCACAACCATACAGCACAATTGTATATTTTTAAATAAAAAACAATGCAGATAATATATTTGCTAAAATATGTTTCAAAACATATTTATGTAAATATATTTTCAACCAATATATTTTTTGCATATTTGTGATATGTATTTGAAATATACAAATATATTTTTAAATGCATAATAAATATATATTTTGCCCTCTGCATATTTCAATCCAATAAAATTGAACACTTCAATAACACATGTGAATTTACCCCCAACTGCTCCCCAGGTGCCCCAGCATAAATGGCTGTCCACTGCGGGTGTGTGCTCATTGTGCACGAATTCTGAGTATCTGAGGGTCACCATACTTGGCTGTATGTCACTTGACTTTTTTTCACTTTTATAACATATTTTAATAAAAATACCTTTACAATGTTCTAAAAAAAGACAAAATTACAATATATTAAAAAAATAGCTTTTCACAAAATTTATTTTGTTTACTCCGAGATGCATTTTTAAATATTTTTTGTAATATGAATGTTGAAACTAAATATATATTTTTTCTTTTTCTAAAATATATTTCATTGGCCTTTGCGGTTTAAAACAAAAAGCATATATGTAAAATACATTTTAGCCATTTAAAATGTATGGAATTTTTAGATAAAAAGTAAACCTAGGAGAAAAGTGAAGTACCTAACCTGAAGCAACTGAACTTCACAGGATTTGCATGGCTGATGAGATACCTGGAAGACCCGGAAAACTCAACAGACTTTCCATCTATATACCGTGCCACTGACACTTTTTTCAGTTCTCTCTGTTATGTGTACTGCAAGGCCTTCTATTGCTGCAGGTTTTACCTTGCAGCGACAAAATCAATCAATCAATCAATCAATCATTCCCATCAAAAATCTGCTTTTCTCAAATCATCTCACATGTTCCTCCACAACCCTCTCTCTGCTCTCTTTACAATAGTTCTGCTTCGTTTTAACCTGCCCTAATCTCACAAAATAGGTTTCACAAGGTCTAATTCGAATTTGATTGAGTAAGACATCTGTGGTTACTTCATTTAAGTAACTATTTCAGCTGCCTCAGATATTGCTCACGCCAGAAATGCAGGTAAACAGCGTAGGTGTGCACATGTGGTTCTGGGTGGGGGTGGGGGGGGGTCGGTCGGTTTTGAGGCAAACAGACAGACGGAAAGACAGAAAGACAGGCATAGAGAGAGAACCCTGAGGCACTTGCGAACAAATCCACGTGTCACACCCATATTCAGGGCTGTGTAATGGTAAGCAGAAGATGAAATCTCCAAACCAGAAAGGAGTTATACTGTCTGCCCAGTGAAGGAACAAAGGGAGGGGCTCGTGCTGCTTTGAGTAAATAAGTGGTAATACACAAGAATTAAGTTGCAGGAATCAGTATTTAAAAACCATCTTGAATGTGCTGTAACCAGAAGAATACACAAAACGTTTGAGTCGAGAAACGACTGGAACTGTGTGCAAAAGTTCCAGTGTTTTCTATCATCGGTGTAGGAGTGTTGTCTCCCCAATGCAATAAAAACTTTTGGATCACAAACAGGCGAAGAATGTCAAGGAACAAAACAGTCATGCTTTTCTGCAGAGCTCAAAACCATGTGAGACAAAAAAAAAGACATGAAATGGCCAAAGCTCTGCAGTTTGAGGCAAATGCATATTTGAGAGATTAGTCACCGTGACCTAAACGAGAGGATCTCATGCTTTTCATTTGGATAAAGCGAGTTACCCAACGTTGCTGGAGTAGTCCTGAAAAATATCTCAATAGTTGAATACTAGGATATGTGGGAACGGGTGTTTCCTGGTGAGTGGTTCATAGGTGTGTCTGCCTGTATGAACTAGTGTGAATAACAGCAGTCAGTGTTGGTGTGTCAGGGTGAGTCATCCCCTATGACTACAATGCACGCAGCAGCCCTATACCGAGAAGCGAAGGAAGGGAAAAGAACAAGGAGGGGCAGAGAGGATGAATTTATTGGGTGTGTCCTGGGATTCAACTCTGGAGGATAAGAGGAGCCACTTTATTTGAAGTTTAAAGAACACAGAGCAGAACAAAGTGATCTCAAATGAACACTCTTGCTTGTGTTTTTACTTGTAAATCAGAGAACAGCTAGTTTACTGAAGGGAGTACCCATACTCTCTGATATAAAGCCTGAAAGCTGTCATTGATGCTCACCACAGCCGCACTATGGCCACAAATCATAGTCCTGCCCAGCCAAGCAATAAAAGTTGCATTGTTAGAAAATATAAAAATTTTCACAACTGATCAGTTGATGGGTAGTTTTGGTTCCCCAAACGCAGATGGTAGAATTAGAAAACATGATTAGAAGATACAGTGAAATTAATAGGTAAAGGATTTTATGGGTGTATTTTATGTAATATATTTATTTAAAAAAATGTATTTTAAATATTTGTAATTAATTAATAGTAATAATAATGATCATTATTTAATTTAATTATTTAATTAATCATTGCTAATATATATATTCTTCAGTATATATATATATATATATATATATATATATATATATATATATATATATATATATATATATATATATATATATATATATAT
This sequence comes from Carassius gibelio, assembly GCF_023724105.1. NCBI lineage: Eukaryota > Metazoa > Chordata > Actinopteri > Cypriniformes > Cyprinidae > Carassius > Carassius gibelio. The sequence continues at coordinate 19,373,655 of NC_068409.1, read as the reverse complement.
ATATATATATATATATATATATTCATATTTTTTATTTAAATTTAAATTATCTTTTTAATTATCTATTTTATTTAAATTTTTATATTTTCCATGTTTTTTTAATATTTGCAACCAATTTTAAATTAATTTATAAAATGTATTTTAAATATCTGCCATTTAAAAAGAATTACAAATATTTACAATATATTTTTTTAATATCTGCAATTGATTTGATCCTACAATAATATTATCTACAATCATTTGTATTTATAGACATTTTTTAAAACATCTGCAATCTTGCATTTTTAGATAACTACCTACAGATATTTAAAATGTTTTTAAAAATCTGAAATTAATTGAAATTTACTTTTAAAATATCTGACATTTTAATATGACTTAACAATTAAACAATTAAATAAAAAAATTAATTAAAAACATTTGTATGATATATATATATATATATATATATATATATATATATATATATATATATATATATATATATATATATATAATTTTTATTTTATTATTATTTTATTAAGTATATTTTCTCACATTATTAAGCTATTATCGAAAGCTATAAATGTCAGACAAAAATATATATATAAATTCACTCCGCTGAAAATAATCTGCATGCGCTACTTCAAAAGACGCATCCCTTTCAACATACAGGTGTGCATATTAATTTAGATACTGTTGACTCCACACACATAGGTGCCAGGTGTTTTTCAGCGCTGCTGAGGCATAACAGACGTATTGGTTATTGTATCTAGAGTACACCACCAAACAAAGACCAAGTTTTGAGTTTTCAATAGGTCCATCCTGTTCTTTGTGGGAGGGCTTGTTGCACAGCAAGGGTGTGGGCTACCTGTGTATGTAGGCTACTTCTGAAGACAGCAATTATTATTATTACAGTTGGCACATCTGTTAGTACGAAGGATTGGGGCATTTTTGCATGAGTACTGTATGAGAACAGACATTCTGAAACAATAATTATGTGACAAGGCCAAATGGCTGATAATTTGTAGTTTTAGTTACAGATTTGTATATGCTTTTATGCAATACTACAAACTCTCTTGAGTAGAACAAATCTAGCCCCATCCCCCTTTCGCATGGTTTTGATCACCGCGGTCTCCATAGCCACATTTTTTGTGTTTTCATGGAGTTCCCCTCTTTGAGATCCAGTACTAAATCTCTAGAGCAAATGTAGGGGAGGAACATCATGAGATACAGACTGAATTGTGGTTTCCCCTGCAGGTCGTGAGTCATAAACACGAGGGAGGGACAAACTGAAAAGGACTATTCTGGGATGTCTGCCATGGCAACATAATAAGCAAGGGGGAAGGTTATTGAAGTGATGTTTCCATGGCGATCCCCGGTGTGTATATAAATATGGCATGTCAAAATGTTTGAAAAGTAGTAACATGTTGCGTTGCTGTGCAGCTAGCAGAGTCACAATGTGGTGTAAGCACAGGCGAAAAAGTCTGAAAGTGATTTTATTTCTGCTAAACGTGCCTCCGTAACGCTTTAACACTGGTTTGTGTTTAAAAACCAGTGCGGCTTGTTTCACACCTCTAGCCACACAGGTTGCAAAAGTGCCTCAAAGCTGCTCCAGCTAAAAATAAAAATCCACATATCTATTGATCTACAGTTTCATTTCCTTTTAATATTTAAGCTAAACGACAAATAGATGCTTTTAGAAGCGGGATACGTTGTTATGAGATCCACAGTAAGGCTGTTTAAACTTTTCACAACATGCATTTCTGTGTCATACGGTGAGACACTCAGTCCCACAGTGATATGCTTTTGTTCATTTTATTTAATGAGCGCTATAATTATTGACTGGGAGACATGATCCACATTATTTCGGCCCCATGGCAGCACTCTTTATGTTAACTTCACTGTATACCATTTTGTCTTGTTTTTAGACGCAGTAGGCAACCATTATTACATTCCTCTCATAGTTGTGAAGCGTTTCAACAGCGCAGTCTTCCACGGGCGAGTTTCAAAACTCATGCTCAAGTTAATACAGGAATGACAAGCAAGCTTTTCTCAGCAGAACAATGTGTACATTAACAGTAGGTCTTATAACAAAAGCCTGGTATTGAGATGATTGAGAAATAAACCAGCAGTTTATAGAATTATTTACTTATATACACTCAGAAAAAAGGTACAAAGCTGTACTCGAGCGTGACCCTTTTGAAAGGTATTTATATGCACTAATATACACTTTGGGTACTATATATTTTGTGTCACAGAACAAAAATGTACCGTTTTGAGTTTAATAAGTACGACTCCAGTGCTTGTACCTTTTTTCTTCTTTTTTTTTTTTTTTTTTTTTTGGTGGGAGTGTATAATAAGATTTACTAACATTTAATATTCACACATTAATATACAATTTACAGTTATTTTAATTAAACACCATTTTTACTGTTAATTAAAGATTTTAGGAAAAATGAACAGAAATACAGGCAAATATACAATCAAGCGTTACTGAATTATTTGATCTGTATATGACTACATAGTACAAAGTTACAAAATAACTAATGTGCTAAAGAATTAATATTTTTAAACAAATAAAATAAAATCATACTGCTTTATTAATTCATATATTTTTAACACAAGGGTTTAAGCTTACACACAGAAAATATATTTCCCTATATATTAAAAAATATAAAAAAAATATACTGGATTAAATCTTGTGTTAACATATTACAATATACTGAATAATACATAAGGATTTGCCACTTTAAAAAGAAAACTCAATATAAATATATTTGAACATATATGTACTGTTTATGTTCGCATTTACATAGGAAGATATGTGTAATGTATTGTGATACATACATGTATTTGTACTTGTATATTACATGAGGCACATTTTTCATTTATGCCAAAAATCATTAGTTTATTAAGTAAAGATCATGTTCCATAAAGATATGTTGTAAATTTCCTACTGTAAATATATCAAAACCTAATTTTTAATTAGTGCATTGCTTAGAATTCATTTGGACAACTTCAAAAGCAATTTTCTCAGTATTTTGATTATTTTGCACGCTCAGATTCCAGATTTTCAAATATTGTCTGAATAAACCACATCAATGCTTATTTATAGCTTATTTATTCAGCTTTCAGATAACTTATATATCTTAATTTCGGTTTTGTGGTCCAAGGTCACATGTAGGAAAATACATTAATATATTGCATTATATTTTATTTTCTAGTATATTCCCATATGTTTTTGTTTCACAAGGGAGGTTATCTTACCTTACAATACATGTGTACCATAACATAATATATATTCCTAATGGCACACAAGAATGTGGTCCTGTGGTTTCATGGTTATTGCCGTTTTAAACCAGCTAAAACAAACATGTTTAACCTTGTCAATCCCAAAATATACACCGCATATTGTAGACGGATGGTAGACACATCAAAGGTGAGTGTGAGAACCACAGATTCCTCTGAGGTCCATGTTATTTCACCTATGAAACGTCTGATATGCTGCATGCCTGTAAATGAGAGTGTGATGCAGACAACAGCACCGGCAGTTATGAGGGCTCAGACTCTACTGCAGCAATAAAACAATTTAACACATATAAAAGGCTGCTATATAATAACTGAGCAATATCATAAATTAACACCTAAAGGCAGTTATATGATTTTATCATTTATCATTTTATGAACTACAGTGCTTATAATTTTACACAGCCCTTGCATAATTTGTAAGATCCTTAGCATATTTTTAATTCTACTTTAATTTAGCAAAGCACAAAATAAGCTGCATAACAGACATTAAGCATATTTCATAAGACAAAATAATAATTTAACACACATTACCATTTAAAATCCTGTTGCATCTTTGAGCATCAGTGATGGTTTGCAGTCTTTTGAGTCTCTTTAGTGGCAAAGCTGTATCTCAACAACATAAGGCCATGAAAAAGGAAGACAAAAAACTCCACATGCAGACCGTACCAGGAAACCAAGACTATTACAAAAAAAAAAAAAAAACAGTCACTGCATGGCAACACACAATACTGAGAACCAAGGGGATGTAAAAACTTCATATGAAATAAAATACATTTTTTATGATTCATTCTTTTTATAATTTACCCTTCTGAGATTACAATGAAATGTTGGTACTCAAAATCAAAAATTTAAATAAAAAGAACATCTTAGGGTTTAGAATACATTAATAAATACTTTAATAAATAAATAAATGTCAATGTAAAATTAATAAAACCACACCAACATTTTTGCATTTATGATAGACCTTTGACCATATTCATGTCATCTCATAGCTATATTCAAAATTCATAAAGAGAGCTTCGTTTAGGTTATATATTCTGTTACATGTGAGCATATCCTTCAAAGAATAATTCAGCCAAAAAAAACATGGTTACTGCACTTTTACTATAATAGCTATAACCATGGTCAATGCTATTGGGATTTGAATCTAGGTATATTTTATTTCTTTATTTACATTTTCTTTTCTTTTAACTGCACTGCCTTAAAGGAATACTCCACCCCAAAATGAAAATTTTGTCATGAATCACTTACCCCCATGTCATTCCTAAACCCCTTTGTCATTGGTCACTAACCGAGTGGGTTAATGAGTAACCCAAGTGATTAATTACAACATTTTCATTTTGGGGTGGAGTATCCCTTTAATGGATGATTTATGTGCTTCGAAGTGTCGAACTGGATCAAGATTCACAAACCTGCTCCGAAGTTCCAAGTCCGAATCAAAAGATACACAAGCCCACTCCGAAGATCCTATTTAAATGAAAAGATTTGCAGACTCGCCCCAAAGTTCTGATTTAAATCAAATGATTCGCAAACAATCTGCTCTCCAAAGTCCCAATCTGATTTGAATGATTTGGGATACGCGCTTCGAAGTTCTGATCTGATTTGTGAACCCGATCCCAAGTTGCGATCTAAATCAAGTGATTCACGATAGACGCTCCGAGGTTCCGATATGAATCAAGTGATTGTGAATTAAATTATACTTGATACATGCCTCGAAGTTCAGATCTGATTCAAATGATTGTGAATTAAATTATCCTTGATATGCACCCGAGGATCAATATAAATCAAATGATTTGCGAACCATAATTTCAGATTGCGACTCAGAGCGTGTATCATCTTTTCCTGAAATGATTCGTGAACCAGCTCCTAAGTTCCGATATGAATCTAAAGATTCACGATACGCACTCCTGATGTAAATTAAATGATTCGTGTTACGTACTCCGAAGTCACGATCTGAATCAGATAATTTGCAATACTCAAACCGATTGGAGTAGGCCTACTTCAAAACAGTGATTCATTTAGCAACGTAATGGTTTGACTGATGGGTAATTTCGAAAAAGCTCTATTTCACCCATCACTACATGCTTTTAAAAATCATTTCAAGCAATTTCAAAATTCAAAAATGACATGCTTTTGATCTGGTTTTTGCAAGTGAATCGAGTTTCAGTTTGAAGTGGTTCCATCGTCTAAATGACTCACTAAGCTGAATCGGTTTGTTTACACGACACTATCAGTACTATTATTGACTTAGCGAAGTAGTTTTATGACATTAAGTGACAAAAAGTATGTTTAAAATTAAATATCCATATTTTCAGCTTTCCACAACATCCATCAACCAAGCATCTAGTCATTTCATACCCTTTAAAGTGAATGTTACATTTATCAGTATATATTATTTTAATAAATATATTTTTTGTATCAGATTGTATTAATCTATATAAAGTTACAGTCAGTGTAAAAAGAGCAAATGGGAAAAACAGATGAACAAACTCTCAGAAGTTCTTGAATACAAAGATATACTTTCATAAAATAATCTGTGATGCAAAAAAAGGCTTTTGGCCACTAATATTTATTTAGCTTAAGCATAAAAAAAAAATACTATGAAATATTTTGTTGTGACTTCACTCCATGACGTGTGTGAATTATGACACGGTCTACAAAGTGGATTTATTGTGTAATCCTTATATAATACTTTATAATACTGTACAGTAACTGAGCATTTAAATATAGCGTGCATATGAAAAAATAAAAATAAAACTACTTTGCTGTGATTTACACATTTTTCCTGAAATAAACACGGCCAAATCCTCCAGGAAAATAACCCAGTTCCAGCTTCAGCCTTCTGCATCAAACACAAATGATAAAAGTATAGTCTATAGTTTGCATGACATTTCTGAGCATTGTAGGAGCTCTGGGTGAAACCAGTGTCTACGCTCCACCTCCCTCAATAGTAATCTGAGCCTGCAGAGTTATGTATGGGGTCTCTTGTCAAAAAATGCAGGGGCTGTCTGTTTTGGCTCTCCCTTCTGATTTCTGCAAAGCCCTGCATGAAAATCATCCAGTTACTTTCTTAACCAACACGTTAAGAGGCGTTGGTCGATTTTAAAACTTCTGAAAGGGATGTTATAGAAGTTGAAATCATCCGATACAGTACTGATGAACCTTGGGTGTGGTTCTCAGTGATTGACAGCAACATTCATAGTCCTCCCTTTGGCACTCTGACCTTTAACCCCTGCACTGGAATGCCAAAAATTCCTTCTGCACATCAGCAGAGGAGATAAAAATATGCAGGCCACAATTAAAACTCATACACATACCTGTCTACACTAAGAAACGTCATAATGTATCCAAATTAAAAGCAGTATTTCACCTTCTCATATGCATTTCGTTACATTATGATGTAGTTTTGCATGAAATCGAGTTGCAAGAATAAGGTTCTATGCAGAGTTCTGGTGAGGCTGATGGTGTGGTTATTTTTTCCTGGCAGAAAAGCATGGAGACTGACTCCAGGGGAAAATTCTCGTATCAACACACTGTAGCACAAACCACTTTCAATGATACGCTTTCACAGCCTGGTTTCTGTACTTATGTTCCTCATCTTAAATTGAGGTTTCAGTACTGACTCATTGTTGCCATGGCACTACTGTTGTATCAGGACAATGCTCTCGAGTTACCATTGTGATGCATGTTCAAAAACTCTGCAAACACTGGCTGAGTGTTTCACGGTTTGCTTTCCTAACCGCTGCTAGACCTCACTCGTTCCAGATGTGTGAAACAGCGGCATACCAAGCTTTTTTTTTTTTTTTTTTTTGATGCACAATAAGACCTTGGGTGCCTCTTGGTTTCTGTAGCATTCTGTCACATGTACTTGGTGTAGCCTAATAAAATCAATCCGGAAGGAGTTGTGAGAGTCGGGGAGGGAGCAACAGCGCTGGGGAACTTTAGGGGGAGCTGGCAGTTGCTGTTGGCATTACAGCACGTATTGTTCTTCAATCTGGTTTAGTTTGACCCTTCAGACTCCAGAAACTCTCAACCAATACAAAGGAAGAGGAGGTTTTCTGGCAAACATTCCAGTTCCCCACTCTCATGTTTCTGCGTGTTTCCTAACACGGATCCTATTTTCACTTGTAAGACTTGTAATTTATTGAAAAGACAGAATTAAAGGTTTACAAATAAAGAGGTGATCATAATGAAAAAGAATATTGTTTTTAGATTAATACTCCTATTCAGCAAGGACACATTAAATTTACCAAAAGTGACAGTAATGTTACAGAAGGTTTACATTTAGGATCAGTGCTGTTCTGTTCAACAAAGAATTCTAAAGAAACAAAACAACAAATAATTTTCATAAAAGTATTTGCATAAGCATAGTTGTTTTAAATATTAATATGCTTCTTGACCAGCAAATTAGGATCATATGACACTATAGTCTGAAAAATCCGCTTTGCACCAGGAATAAATCACATTTTAAAATATATTTAAAATATATATTTTGACATACACTTTAACATGAGTCAAATAGAACTGTTCGTGTTATCGGTGATTCATTATTTAAAAAAAAAGGCTTTTTTTAGTCTGATCAAGATATAAAACCTCTTCTTCCAGGAAGTCCTGGCCAAAAGGGCAGCATAAATGAATAAAAATAAATAAAATAAAAAGCATTTTACAAAAATATAATACAAAAAAAACCCGATAAAAATCATATCCAAAAAAGATTACTTAACACAAGCGTGTTTCCTTCAGGTTAGTATATGAAAGATTTCAAAGAAAACCTTTTATATATATATATATATATATATATATATATATATATATATATATATATATATACTATTTAATACAACTTTTAAATGTTATCATGTATTTTGAAAATTAACATTAATAAATGCTTTACAAGTATTTTCCATTGTTATTTCATGTTAACTAATTCAGTTAACTCATACTAACAAGCCTAAACCATATTTACAATATGTATTTTTAACAGGTTTTTTTTACCTACATTTTAAATTCATTGCATTGTGTTACAGGATTTTACAAATGTCTGTAAAATTCATGGGCAGTGGATACTATATATGCAACTATATATGCAGCTTAAAACAAAACACTCCAGGGAGTTGCAATATCAGGCATCCATCACAAGATACAAAATGTCCACAGAACTGCTTTTATCTGAGAACATGTGGGTGAAATCAATGTCTGTACTCTTCAAAGGCATGCAATAGGATCAGCGATGAGTGTGTGACAACGTCCTGCTAACACACTCCTAGTTGTACAAGGTTAAGTGAGGGCAGTGCATTCAGCTGTGCTCGAGCCGAGGCCACACCCTGAGTGAGTGCTCCCCATTGAGCAGATGAACCACTCCTGAAGAATTTTATCACTCCAACTCTTCAGCACTAAAGTGATCACATCTTTTGTATTCAGAGTAGACCTACTTGCTGAAATATTTACTTAAGATCAATCAATCTCTCTTAGATATGATTACGTTGCTCCCCCATGTGTGTGTTTAATGTACCTACAGCAAATTTCAGGCCATGTTATTTACCTCTCCCACACGGATCAAGCTTGTTTTCCTTCCCTTTTTCAAATATGAAATACAGAGGATTAGTTACCAGATTCAAGCACATGAAATCACTGAAGCGTTGGAAACTAAATAAAAGGATAAGTTACCAGTTACACCCATGGGTAAGGTGTGGCTCTTTTTTTTTTTTCTTCTGAAGTTTATACAGTCTTACTTCAGGTGTGTCAACTAACATGACAACCCAGCATACTTCTATGCCAACAGAAGTGTGTGCAAGGACAATAGCGAATGAGTAATTTCACATCCTGTCACAAGAAAAAGAAAAACTGCAATTCTAGTGGTGCATTAGAACATATAGACATGTTTGAACAGCTTATGCTCGCAATCATTTTCCTTAGTTACAGCAATTTCGCAACAAAGTCTAGCCTATGGCAATAGATGCTTGCAAATAAATACCCGTGGTAAAGAGCCAGATTTTATATGTCCCGAAGACTTTAAATGTAATGTACTTTCATGCACAGATAATTAAATACATGAAAGTTCACATAACTCTGAAATGGAATTAAATATGCCAAGTATTTTGCATAGAGTTCAGGGTGCAGAATGCTAAAACTTGTATTTCAGATACATCTCAGAGAGAGAGAGAGACGAAAAAAGCCTATCTAAAGTTTAATAAAATTATGCTTAACATTCCACAGGCTTTGTTAGGTCCCTATTAGGGCATCAAATCAAATGCGATCCGTGACCTGAGGCGCCCTCTGGTGGTTTTTAGCAATCTTTCCATTTTTGTTCCCAAATGCAGAAGTCCAAATAGGCAAACATTCTCTTAATTAAATGGCTGAGAAGCCATTTTGTTTCCAGAGTTTCAATGACTTCCAGATTCAAGGAGAGCATCAAAATGTATAAGCTTTCTCAATCTCAGATCCCAGGAGAGCATCACGCAGTGTGGAAAAAGACTTTCCGAGAACATTAAAACCAGCGCTACCAAATTAAAAGCACGTTTTATACTTTCAACCTTGTTCAAAGCTTGCAAAATCGCACCATAAACCATTTATAAAACATTTTATAACTGCTAGTGAAGTGAAACACGCTTAAGCATTTGAGAAAAACAAGATTTGCGAGTAAAAGCAACACCAGAATCGTCTCTTATATAAACACTCCTCACAAATAAACCAACACAAGTGGGGTTGTGGAAAAAAAAAACGTTTTATTTTTCTCAACTCAAGTCTTCCGTTCAGACACAGCTCAAAGCCTTTACATGGGATTCGCAAACAATTTTCATGTCCATTGATTGATGATAAATACTAGGTGCAAGATGTTCTCACTTGAAGATCTTGCCCTGGTTGAAAGATTTGCCTACATGCTTGAATTCCCCCTCCCATGCAAAGTACTCCTTCACCATGGTCTTGCACTCCTCACTGTCCACATCCAGCTTGCGCCAAGTGTAGGACTCGTAGTCGATCTGCCAATCCTCACTCAGCTGTAAAAGAGACGAAAAAAAAAAAAAAAAAAAAAACAACATTAAATCATTTTTGCTGAAAAAAAAAAAAAACCTGCTCAACAATTTTATTTGAAACAATGCCAGTTATACTTGAAATGTTACATTTTGTTTGTGGTTGCATGCTGAAGACAACTGATTTGCTCGGTCAACTTTTAATAAAAACAAGCAAACTAACCATATCAAAATATACACAGTTCACCATCTACTTGATGTAACTGCACAAGACTGAATGAAGCACATTTGCAAATGAACAGACAAATCCAAAGCAGTCAATTAGCCTGATTATCCCATGGTGCAGTTATTACGAACAGTGAATCTACTAGATTTGCTTCAGCTTCCATATTTCATACTGGACATTAAGGGCGCCGTCTGGCAACCAAACAATCCCAATGTTAACCACAAAACAGTAAAACACGTCCTTTATTTAAATTTTGATGGTGATTTTTTTTTATGGTCAGAGGAATGCGTTCAGATTGGCTCCTTTGATTGGAATCATCATCAACAAAAGATACAGGGAATGTTTTCCTCCTCGGAGAACATATGCTTCAGCGGTGTGCTGGTTTTTATTTACCAACACTAGATTATGTGAAAGACTTCAGATATTGAGGTTGTTTACTCCGTGCGATCACTGCAGCTGTGTTGAGATGGAAAGATTATTTGGTCACTTTTGGCCAAAACTCAAAGCAGCTAATGTTCCACTTACTCTGTGCTTTGCCCAAATATGATGCAAGGCACTGGAGTTCAGTTTTCAACATGCGCCTTGGAATAAAAGCTTCTAATCTGGCTGGCAGTTGTAAAACCTGATCTCATCAATGTGATGCATTGAATTTATATATTTTTTAAAACACATTAACGGATTTTGCATCAATAAAACTATAAAATAATGACAGTTTTCAATTATGAATATTGAACCTTTGATTTTAACATTCAGTTCATTCTGAAAAAATTAAGTGTTAACAATGTGGATAGTAAAACTTTTCACAAAACCAGATACAAAATCACCTGTGGGACTGTCAAAGCCTGTGAAACAAAAGCTCAGGTGTCTCAAAGGGAAAGGAAGCTTTGGTTTTAAAAGCAAACCAGTAACACTTTTGGGTTGTTGTTGAAGAAAAGGAACAAGTCCTACTGATTGGGAAACACTACACAATCTGACATCTGCAGCTATTGCAATATCTTATCTTACATTTTATATAAGATGATTGCCCCCGAGTCTATCTATAAACATACAGCGACAAAATACATGGTTATGGATGCATGTAAATCACTCACAGTAAATGCAAGCTCCTGGCCTCTGAAGACCCAGATTCCAGAGATGCAGCTGTCATTGTTCGCGCCGAAGAGGATGACACTGGCGAAGGCATTTTTACGCAGTTTGTCGAGTCGCTGGAACATTCCTGAGAAAAAGAGCAAGAGTGTACTTGAATACTGTGGGGAAAAAACTATGCAATGCTACACTCTTGCGCAACTAGTTCATGCTGAACTGAAAAGAACAAACTTGGGAGAACAAGTAAGAACGCTTCTGTCACTTTGTTTAGAGAGAGATACATAAAACAAAATGAAATCAAGAAGTCAATGTGACCCGACCGTACCGGTGATAAGATTACAGCTCATGAAGGACATGGTCAGCTCTTCAGGGAAGCGGTACTCGGCATACCAGATGGAGAAGCCCTCGCGATCAAAGTGATCCCAGAAGTAAGGCAACGCCACGGTCAGGGTGTCCTCATTGGAGTATTTTCTCTTGAACTCATCCATGACAAAAGAACTAGTGACAAGAGCACAAAGGCAGACTCATTAGAGCACAAATAAACTTTCAGAAAGCAGCTATTTCTAAAGTGAAGCTGTCAAAAGTACCTTTTAGGAAGGTGAGCATATGGGTCCTTGGCTTTCGGCTCAGAAGCCAATGCAGCCTCGCATTCGTCCATCTCCTCCTCAGCAGGGGCGGCTTTCTTTTCCTCCTTTTTCTTCTCTTTTTTCTCCTGCTGCGGTTGCTGCTGCTTGCCTCCTTCCTTACCAGCTTTCTCCTTCTTGGCAGGAGCCTCCTTCTTCGGCTGCATCTCAGCAAACTTCTTAGCTAAGGAAACGACGATGTTAAATAAAAGCACACTTACACTCCATGAAGAGAAAGATATTAAAATGCCCTATTATTCATGCTTCTAGAAGACATGAGGCATATTATTTGAGCTTCATTATGCAAGTTTTTATCTTCTCTGAAGCCAAAAAAACCCCATTAAACCACATTTCTATGCACACTTCAACTCCTCCCTTAATAAAGCCGTGTGTAGAGCTTCAGGTTAATTTTGCTTAAGGGTCTACTGGTTTCAATATCACGTAATCTTTGTTAAAACGTGAGAAAAAAGCCCTCAAAGAAAAAGCATTGAGGAAAGAGGGATATGACATGACTGTTGCACTACAAATACTGATAAGATAACTCATGTAAAGCCTATACAAAACATAAAAGCCTACATTTTAAATGAGTGTTTTTTTTCTTTTTTCTTCTGGGTAACAGGGAAAAGCAAGATAATAATCTAAATGAATTTCTAAGTTGCTTTTAGAATGTACACAATTATACAATTTTATAGGGTTTATTAATATTTTATTTATACTGTGAATCACTGCAGAACATTATTCAGGCTGTGTCACAATTTTAGGAAGACCTATGTATTATGGATTTAGAAAACATCATTGGTGCTGATAACCCTGATACCAGATGATTTTCTGCCCTCTTTAATTCAAGCTCAAGCTGAAATACAAAGACTACACCACAAGGAGATTTGAGAAACATACCGTCAAACTGAGCCATTTTCTCGCAGAGCTTGACCTCGCCCAAAACAGCCTTAAACTGAGGCTGGTTGACACAGGTCGAAAACCAGCGGGTGACATTGGGGTAGGGCTGACGGAAAGCAGGCTCAAGGACCTACAAGACAAAAAGACACAATATGACATCAGCAAACAGCAAACCTGTACAGATTACTGAGGACCAAATAAACATATGAATGAAAATTAAAGCGGTTCAACAAGCCAATGAGTGACGAACAAATGACATTCAAAAAAAAAAACTATTAAGACACACTATTGCCTTAAAAAAAATTTAACTTCATAACAGGACATGACCATTTAAAATCGAATCTTCATGCCTCTTCAGTAAGCTTAAATGGGAAGAAATCAGTTTTAAAGGGTTAGTTCACCCAATAATGAAAATTGTGTCATTAGTCACCCTCATGTCGTTCCAAACCTATAAGATCTTAGTTCATCTTCAGAACACAAATTAAGATATTTTTTATGAATTCTGAGAGTTCTCTGAGCCTCACATGGACAGCAAGGATCCCAACACGATCAAGGCTCAGAAACATGAGGACATCATTAAATTAATCCATGTGTAGGGCCCTATGATTTCCACGACGCGGAAAACATGGATGAATCCAGTCATAGAAACAATTTACAGTTTAATGCGGAAAGTCACAGAATGTCATATTTTGAATTAATCAAACAGATCGCAAAACTAAAATCAAATCACGACATGCATCAATAGTATTTTTAAATATTAAGCCGCAAAAGTTGATTTAAATATGAATCCTGCATGTTCTGCACGTCTCTGTTAATGAATGGTGCAGATATGTGGTCTTGTTTACCACTCAAATAGTAAAGCGCACGACGCTCACGGAAATTGAGGACGTAAACACATGAACAACATCTCCAGAACTGCACTGAGAGTCACTTCATGAGTAAAACTAGCACCATATCACATACACAGACCTGTAAAGGTAGTCCTGAAAATTTTAAACTGATTAAATGAATTAAAATTTGTACTTTATGTAATTTAGGTAAAAATAAAACAGATTTTATAGAGCCCAACATGTGACAATGGTGGTTCAACTGTAATTCTATGAAGCCACGAGAATACCTTTTGAGCTCAAAGAAAACAACTTCAATAATTTGTCTCCGAATTCGCATAATAACTCCCATCACCCATAAAAAAAAAAAAAGTTTTCTTTGCGTACAAATTATATTCTGATGTCAACAAGAATTCTTTTACCAGTGACCTTACTAAGTTTCTTGATCATGTTGGGATCCTTGCTGTCTATGGGAGGCTCAGAAAGTTCTTGGAATGCATCAAAAATATCTTAATTTGTGTTCCAAAGATAAAAGACGGTCTTACAGATTTGGAATGAAATGAGGCAAGTAATGACCATTTTCATTTTTGGGTGAACTGTCCCTTTAAACTTTCAATAAATATATTCTAAAAATAAAAAAATCACTAATATCAGAGGCCAGCTCCATAAACTTAGACTCTGTGTTAAGACTGTTTTATTTACATAGAATTATCAATGGGGTAATCAGACTAGTCTACATAATACAAACATTTTAGATAATTATGTACAGTCTCAAAAAAAAAAAAAAAAACTTAAAACTAGCCTAAAGCTTTTATAAAACTGGTTTCAGGTGTACTAAGACAAGATCAGATATACATGGGCCTATTTTGTGAATCCACATCCCCAATTAATATAACCTGGTCACCGCTCAGGTTCATAGCCCCCTGCAGACTCACCTGTTTGTAAAGCCAGAGCAGAGAGCAGACAACAGTGATGTCGGCCAGACTGATTCTCTCCCCAACCAGGAAAGTGCGGGTGTTTAAATGCTGATTGAGGACAGCGAGGACACGTTTCACCTCTTCCTTAGCCTGTTCTGTGGCCTACAAACAAGACAGCATGCAGACTTACAAAAAAACAACTCTTGACAGATGAACCCATTACATAAATATATTCAAAGCTAACCTGTTTGTTGAACTGCATGATGCCCAAGGTGGGGAACACCCAGGCACTAGCTGGAGGGATGATCTCAGAGTCAGCAAAACTGACCCACTGCAGCACCTGGGCACTGGCCTGGGGCGTGCTGCCACGAAGGGCATCATTGCTCACTGTCAGGAGGAAACAGCAGCATTAATTGTGTGCAATAAAACACTAAACAATTTTTAAAGCATCACAATAGTTCATATATACATCTCTTTGCACTTGGCCACTTCAGGGATTTCCTCTAATCGGGAAAAGGACCCGAGACCTCATTTAAAATGTTAACATATAACGGTTGATAAAATAAAAAAAAATCAATGCACACACAAAAAGGAAAACTGCAGGTCATATTAAATTCAAATGCAATATTTATAAGTGCAAAAACGCCTATAAAACAAATATTTATGGATCATAAATTATTATAATACACGTTCTCTGAAAACATGTGGTAGGCATTGGCTGATTTCTGCAAATCATGCGCGCAAGCAATTATCAGCAAATTTTGCTTCATAAAAATGCAATTAATAAATGGCAGTAATAATGTTTCTAATTTTCCAACAAATAAATGCATATTTTGACTGCCTTTTTATATTTACACTTCTAATAAAAGACAATGAGCTATCTGAATTCCTGGTATACGAGTTACAAATGCATGCATTACAGTCGGCATACAGAAGATTTTCACATCAGTTTCTGTCTTTATACACCCTCATTTAAAAACAATAGAATTTATGATCAGTTCAGGAATACTGAATATTAAGTTTCGCATCCCAATGCTCAACACACAGTCTTCATCAAAACTGCAGAACGCATGCTCTCTCTCCTATTACAGCCTTTAATTTTGAAATCAGAGGAGCTAAGAAATGTATGGTTTTATATTCATTTGAGGATAAAAATTTCTGTGTAAGTGCAAATGGAGGCCTTTTAACAAATCGCTATCCAATCAAATGAAATGCATGAAGTGGCCAAGTACAAAAAAAGCCATATAAAGCATACTTACAGAAGTGAGCAATGGCATTGCTCTCAAACAGACAGAAGCCATCATCACCCTGGTAAGCAGGAACCTAAATAGACAGGAACAGCATTAACTCATTCATTCTACATCAAAAACACATGTGCAATAAAAATTTAAAAAAGGCAGGAGAATACTAACCTTGCCCAAGGGAAAGTTGCTGAGGAAAGCAGGGGATCGGTTCGTCTGCCCAAAGGTGAAGGCAGGGGAGGCACTGGCAATCTTCAGACGAGCCCCGCTGTACTGGGCAGCGATCTGAGCCTTGAAGGCCCTCCAGTTCTCTGGGTATGTGTAGAGAGTCTGCAGAAACAAAAGCTTTGAGATCACACTGCTGAAACTGATGCTGCTAGTCATCCGTAACACAGACTCTGTGCCTTCATTATGACCACTCTCAGAGCATTACACAGCACTTTACCTGAAATAAATTACCTAACGGTTTGTTAAACAAATATACAGCTAACATTGAATGTTTCAGTACATTTATTCGTAAACTGTTTGACATCAACCATAGATTTCAGAACTGGATATCAATAGTTTAAAAATGTATTTTTTTTTTCCTTGACGGCCGCACAATGAATGCCTTCAGCTCGCTATGCTTTTCTACCATCTCGCGCTGCTGATACACGCGCTTCGCTTTCGTGTATTTAATGTGAAACTGCACATTACATGACACTCTGGCATCTAAACAATGTTTAAAGCGGAGAGTTAAAGGCGTGGACGGGGAAGAAAGAGAAACGTGGCACTTATGTCCGTCATCACTCTGACCACCTTATAAAGGGGTGTGGGGAATAGCTACAGCAAAAATAATCATCATAACAGCTTCAATAGAGGCTTTAAAACAATACGGCTCAACAAGCGCGTACAAAGATACACGGATTGCCGTGATAATGAGGTGATTGTGGATGGAGATGTGCTGATATAAGGCATCTGAGGGTTTTCTCCCATCTTACTCACCCCTGCCGCCATCTTCAGGACGAGAGAAAGGAGGAACGGGTCGCGCGGTGCTGACGTATAGGCCAGGCCTGTCGCAGAAATAACTCGTAATAAAGCCGTAAAAGTGAGAGCTGGACGTGTTTTTTTTCTTCTTCTTCTTCTTTATACATTTTTTATTTTGTTTGTAAAGTATCTGAATCTTGTGAGAAAATGAACTAAATATAAGCAATATTTTAAAGATATTTATAAACCAAATTAAATTATATGGATCTCTTTTGAATTACGCAAGAAGCTTAAAAAAAGAAAGACACGTTGTGCATTTCTTTAGAATGTATTATGAGTTGTAATTTTCTTGATCCTTTTTGGTAACACCTTTTGTGAAATATATACTCATTTTTAACTTGTTTACAAATTATAAACTATAAATTACCATTTTTTTTTTTTTTTTTAGGGAACATCGTTATAGTTTTTGATATTCAGGCAGAAGTCTCATTTTGGAATAAATAGAATTAATAGATGGATGAATGAATGAATGAATAGAATATTTTCATTCTACGTTTTGTTTATAAAGCTTATTCACTGCATAGTATTCCAATCCGAGAAAGTAAGGAAATAAAATGTAAAGTTATTTTTATAAAAGTGAAAAATCATCTAATAGGTAGGACTATATCCTACCATTCTGATTAGAATTAAAATATATATATATTAAACATATTTGGCCGATTTAATTACTTTTTCATATCAATAAGAGCATAGCCATATCACATGAGCCTGTAAAAAATAATATAATCCTTCAAATTTTCTAATAAAATCAAAACATGAAAAAAAAAGTTGATCTTGGCATAGACACTATGCAACTCCTTACAAGCCTGTAAATGTCCTTTTTAAGGGAAGTAAATGCAGTTGCTCTGATATTTATAAAGGCCTTCCCAGAGGACCAGTTTATATTCAGACTCAAAGCAGCCTATGACTTACTCATTAGGCATCTTGGTGATTGCTCTTGGATCCACTGGAGAGCAAGTGTAATGCTAAATTTATCCAAATTCTGTTTCCAAGAAAAAACATTCATCTTGAAAAGCCTGAGGGTAAGTAAATATTATTTTATTAATTTAATGGGGTGAACTATTCCTTTAAATATTTCAGTAGGCAGCCACTGTGTGACTATCATGAAAGAAAGTTTGAATTACAAAAATGTTCCCTTCAAAGCTGTTGCAATAATATCGTTCAGAGTGGGGTACCGATATCAAAATATTTACAAAAATCAGCAATGCTCACTGCAGTGTGTATTAATCACAGAACAAGCAATAACTTAAACAAGAAAACCAGACGGAGACAAGGAGTGCTGTATTACAAAAGAGAAATATATTCAAGAACAGACTGCCTGACATTTAGAAAAATATGTTTAAAAATGACCTTGCAAAATAAAGAGATGATAAAATATGATGAATGATACCTTTGACTTTCCATAACATGCTTGAGAATTGCTTTTGCTCACAGGATCTTTCAATATCTGAAGATCCCGGCTGATGAGATTTAAATCAAACAATTCAAAGCCTTTCCATCACATAGAGCTACATGCTCTTCCCATTTAACTTGATGCTTCTCCACAACTGAACTCTTGCCATGGGAAAACTATGGATATACTAACTATAAAATATAACAATAAAAAGGGGGGAGACAAAAACACAACTTCAAATCAATGGGAAAATAATTACAGTATATACATAAACTATTAAGGATCCCCACAGCATCAAGTATCATATTTCTTATATTCTTGGCAGAAGAATCAGCTCACAAGACCTAGAAGAATGAGAATAAAACTCTTAGACAATAGTACAACATAAGTTAGAAATAAAATGGAAAGAATCTGTTTTGATATATTTTTGATATTACAGGTACAAGGTTTATTGTAAATTATAAATCAATAAAGATATGGCACTGTAAACACAGCTGTGACAGATGTTTTCATTACAAGAGATACATACCCAGGTAGTCATCCATGAGAGATCCAATGGCAAACTAATAAAAAAGAAACAAAAAAAAATATTTGAATAATTAAATAACCTTTAGAATTATATCCAAATTGAAAATGTCTAAATATAAATAAAGTGACAGTAATTTACAATATCATTCTTGTCCACTCGAGTTCCCACAATCTTCAGTCGAATTTCATCATCTTGTTGGATCACAATGTCCTGTTGAAGAAAACAAATGGAGGGCTCGAAGAATTATCCTCAATGAAGCGTTTCATAAAGCTGATTTATTGAATCCTACCTCATCGACTGTCTTATAACACGGAGGATTTGAGTTTGGGTCAAACTCCATCTCAGAGGGAATAGACTAGATATAACAGAAAACACAGATGTAAAACAATTACGACTGAGATTTACACATATATTTACATATATAAACAACTTACATGACGAGAAATGAAACAAGACATGGGGCCAATTTCTGTAAAGAGTCCAACCTGGGAATAAAGAAAGAGAGAAAAACATTATATTCATTCAACATCATTGTGCAAGTAAGGCTCTACATGAACTAAGAATGAAAATAAGATGGAACCATACTTTGTTAACCTGTGTGACAACAGCATCCACAACTTCTCCCTTAAAGGGGCGGAACACGATGGCTTTGTATTTGACGGGATACAGCACAAAACCTCTGCCGGGCTGGATAACACCTGCTCCGATATTATCGATTGTGGTTACTGCGATAACAAAGCCATACCTGTGGAACAAAAGAGAGACATGTGAGATTCATATTTCGTAATATTCCATGATCTGGTACTTTCTGTTAGACTTACTTCCCAGTACATGTTCCCTCCACCTCAGTGAACAGCTTCTGCTTGACAGTGTTCAAAAGATTCGGTCCAAAGTATCGTGGATGCAGGAGAATCTCATGCTCCAAAGAGATCTATTGTGATGGATATTTCGAAAACAACAATAAATATTATATATATATATATATATATATATATATATATATATATATATATATATATATATATATATATATATAAATTTGAGAGAGAGAAATTCATAACTATCATGACACATAAAAGTCACATAAAAGTAAATGCAATTAATGCATTAATGTACGTATATAGGATCTGTTTACGTTAACAGTTACATTGACTGATTCGTATTTTCTTATCAAATAACAAAAATATCATATAACGTTACATCCAATATTTTCTAATCCTAGTGAGTGTGCAGGTAACGTTAGCCGAGACAAAACAGCATCATACTATACATGACAGAAACAAACGTGTTTTTTTACACGTAAAATCGAAACAATTACGAACTTACGTGATAAAACATCTCTTAAAAGTTTTTTATCTTCCAGATATCTCGATTTTAATTTAAAAAAGCGGCAGGTATTAATTTCTGCGTGTTAAGGCGCCGAGACTCAAAAGCATGCATCCAGCTACAAGAGTGTTTCCGGTTGATTTTTCAAATTAAAAGTCAATTTCCTCGAAGAGACAAAACATTTCTTGAGATATTCATTTTATAAAACAACCATTTATTTTATTCAAATGTAAAAAAAAAAAATAAAAAAATAAATAAAACGTATTTTGTAAAGTTCTAGCAATAAACATGATTAATTATTTAAATGTTTTTCTCTCAGGCTGCGTCAGGGGTGGTTCTAGTGTGAGTGGAGATCCAGGGCTTAGCCCAGAAAAATCCATGTATGTGACTTTTTATTTTAATAAATCAGAAAGATTTACCTTATTTAAAATATACAAAAACAATAAAAACAAATTTAAAACATTTTATTTAAAGTATTGAGGAAAATACATTTGCTTTTTGCAAACAAAAATTAAGAATGGCAAAACAAATTAAACAGCACGAAATGATTTTGCAATACATATTTTACATGGTCATATCTATTAATTTATTTGCAGCTGCTTTTATTTTGTGTGTCAGTCTAGTTTGAGCTTGCAATACCATTTTTCCTTTGCGCTTCACTTTTCTGCACGTCACTCTTTGTGGCACCGTTTTTGACGTGGGGGCGGAGTCAATGGACGGGGGCGTGTACAACATGCCTCCATGGAAGTGACGTCATCGGCCCGAGACGCAGCTCACTGATCCAGGTCCTATCATGATGAGCAGAGACTTTCGACTGGATCGTTTATTTTTAATCAGTAGCATTAAAACATTCATTTTTTGTTTTATTTACTATTATAACATGTATGTGTATTAGCAGCGTTTGCTCAAGTTAAAGAAGTTGTTAACATGAACATCTGCTGTTTATTTCTCTCAATGTGCACACTTTTATAGCATTATGTATATTGGGATCGCAAATTTTTTGAGTCAGTTCGGGAGTTCGTAGCGGGTTCGCGAATCATTTGAGTCAGTTCGGGAGTTCTTAGCGGGATCGCGATTCATTTGAATAAGTTCGGGAGTTAGTAGCGGGATCGCGAATCATTTGAGTCAATTTGGGGATCGCGAATCATTTGAATAAGTTCGGGAGTTCGTAGCGGGATCGCGAATCATTTGAGTCAATTTGGGGATCGCGAATCATTTGAATAAGTTCGGGAGTTCGTAGCGGGATCGCGAATCATTTGAGTCAGTTTAGGGATCGCAAATTATTTGAAACAGTTCGGGAGTGCGTAGAGGGATCGCGAATCATTTGAGTCATCTGACTCCAGTTTGGGAGTTGGAGCGGGATCGCGAATCATTTGAGTCAGTTCGGGAGTTCGTAGCAGGATCGCGAATCATTTGAGTCATTTTGAGGATCACGAATCATTTGAGTCAGTTCGGTAGTTCGTAGCGGGTTCGCGAATCGTTTGAGTCAGTTTGAGGATCGCGAATCATTTGAATCAGTTCGGGAGTTCATAGCGGGATCGCGAATCATTTGAGTCAGTTTGGGTTCGTAAATCAGCTGTATATGGATAGGCATTTGTAACTAATTTAGTAGCTATAATTACATTTTCCACGCTTGTTTAGGTGTGAAATGTGAACTAGTATTTTTTGTTTTAATTATGTGCCTTTTAACAGTATCAAGTATATTCAAAAACTAAACATATCGTGCCTAAAAAGTGCATGCATCTAGGCTAATTTAAAGTTACATGATGAAGTCATACTAGTGCGCGTGTGCATTTTGAGTGCGTTCTTTCACTGCATTATTCGTTGTATTGAAATGAATTTATGAATGCATGTGAATGATCACAAAATTCAAGATATGAACCCTTTGTGCCAAAAGGGTTATTTTTTTGTCATTATAGAACCTTTTTAGCATGAAAGGTTCTTTGGAGTTGAGTAAAGAACCCTATGGTTCTATATAGAACCCCAATGATCCCTTTCTTCTAACAGTTTGTTGTCAGAAGCATGGTTCTAGGGTTAGTGGAGATCCATGTATGTGACTTTTTATTTTAATAAATCAGAAAGATTAACCTAGTTTAAAATATACAAAAACAATAAAAACAAATTTAAAAGATTTTATTTAAAGTTTATCCCTTGTATCCTGACACATATGCTGATGTTGTGTCTCTATCTCACTTTTTTTTTTTTTTTTGTCTCTGTCTCTGTTTTATTTTATTTTCCAATCAAGCCTGACTGGCTACACTCGTCCTGGTAGAACAGGGATAAGAAGCAAACATGAAGCAGTGCACTGACATACTCTTACTCTATAAAGATATACCGGTCAAAGGACTTTATCTCTGTGTTTAAAGCCAAGTATAATTATAAACGCAGGGCTCTATAACGCTTATATTTTTGAAGGAGGACTTACACAGCACTTACAAATTTCATAAATAATCATAAGAAGGTTAATGTATCAAATGTACAATTTGGAATAGGCTACAGAAATATGAAATTATGAAAAAAAAATTAGAATGGTACTTTGCCACTAGGTGGCGGCATGCCACTGCCTTAATGAGTGAGTCGGTCAGTCATTTAATCAATGGATTCGTTAGAAACGGATGATTCATTCAGAAAAAAAAGTGTGTGTGTGTGTGTGTGTGTGTGTGTGTGTGTGTGTGTGTGTGTGTGTGTGTGTGTGTGTGTGTGTGTGTGTGTGTGTGTGTGTGTGTGTGTGTGTCCTACAGACTGTGCTGCGCAACCGTTAACTGTTCGATGTTCAAAATGTGACGTTAAATCAGACACAATTTAAAACCGAAAAATAAATATAAAAGTTACAGATACCTGAAGTAAGCTGTTGTATCTTGGCATTCAAGTGTTTTGGCTGGGGGTTTTTACTTCCTTTTTTTAAGAAGAAGAAGATTAATTTTGAAATATCCATTTTAATTTTCGAATAAATTGATTTAGTAAAATACTACGCGCCAACAAATCGCCTGACTCCAAAAGATCTCACTTCATTGGCTGGATCGTACAGACGCTCATCGATGGTTGGCCAGTTTACATGTCAGTTAAAAGCACTAGAATCAGTGGGCGGTTTTCGTCGGATGTGAATGACGACGCGTACTTACTTGGGTAAATTTACAGACACTGTGGACTTGAGTCGAGAGATATTTATTTATTTATTTAAATTCTAATATAAATTACTTTATTGGGCATGAAAACTCATTGATGGCATGGTGGTAATAAAAACATTCGGGGCTTTACTGAAAACATTCGGGGCTCCAGCCCCCTTAGCCCACCCCTAACGCCGCCCCTGGGCTGCGTTAAGGCCGAAAGGATATTACTTCTTGCTTGTCAACGCTTTAATTGATATTTCTGTCCGTTATTTCATACATTTTATTTAATGCTACATTTAACAATTTTTATACTTTTTTTTATTAAAATGTTGCCATGTGGCGCAACTGAATATTGTGTTATTTTTTATTATTATTAAAATCATTATTTATTTTAACTAAATATTTTTAAATCTGTTCAACGAATTATGTAAAAATAAATATATAAGTGGAATGTAAATATTAAAACACATGATAGTGACGTTTGCTGAATTGCAATATAGAATATTTTATTCAAGCCTATTATCTAAAAAAATAAAAATAAAATAATAATAATAATAATAAATAAATAAACATTAATTACATTATTATTATAAATATTATTATTATTATTTTTGTTCCCAATTAGTTTCGATTTTTACTCAATCAAAACTTTGTCTTAAAATCTCAAGACTTGTTTTGAACGCTTACACATACAATGCAAGGCAGAACTTGACCACAAGAGGTCACTGCAGTTCCAAAGCTACGCATTGTACGACCATTGTAGAAACTTTTTAGTTGTTTTAACGGGACAAACAGATTAGGGTCTGGTTTTATATGAATGCCTCATATGAATGCGCAGTTTCTAGATGTAGAAAGGATTATATATGTACCCTTAAACTTGAGTTAATTGTCTTCCAAAATGAAACTAGTGCGGAAATTGTGCCAAGCAACACATTTTTGGCTTTTCATGCTCTTCATTTTCCCATGTCCTTATTAAAATAAGAAATACTAATGACTGGTTTCGTTGTAGTATGGAAAGAACTAAACTAAGAAAAAGACTGACATTAATAAACTTGTTAAAATAAATAAATAAAGTATTATACTAGATGTAACTGTAATTATTACTTTAATATATACTTTAAGATCATTATAACATAAAAGGCTAAGCCAGCAACGAAACGTGTGACGTGTAAAGAGGTCCCTTGGCCTAAATGTCATGTGACAAATAAAGCTTATATGTGCAAATCCAGGAAAAGATTTCTGAAAGGTGTCCTTGCAGTTATGTTGCTGTTTAGCTTTAAAAGCAAATTTTAAAAGCTTCTTTTCACAAGCAAATAAAAGCAAATGCAGTGGAGTGCTATAGATCAGACTGTCTCACCATTGTTGCAGAGGCAGGTCAGATAGCCGAGGACTAAAGCCATGCATGTTGATGAGCATGGGCAGATGTCCACAAATATCTGAGCACGCTGGATGGGGTTTGCATCATGCACACAGTCCAAATCCAAGACGGTCCTTGGGGATTTCTTCATTTTGTCCACATCACATTCTTGCAGAGAGCTGGCACTCATCGCATTAGCCTTGATATTATAAAAGGGTTGCAGATGTCCTCACAGTCACAAGTTCATGGCATTCCTGGTGCCTTCATTAATCAAAGCCTTCATAGTCCCTCTTTCTATTTCTGAGGAATTTTGCCATACCTATAAATCAACTCATATAGTCATTCATCAGTTTCAAATAATTCACTTAATGCACAGAAAATATTTTACAGATATTAAGTCATTTTGGACAAGCTCTGTGAAAGCATACTTATATATCACATATTAATTGTATATAAAAGCACAAGTCCATGCTGAAAATCTAAATTATAAAGAGGTCTGCATTAGAAGTAATATTGCACCTGTTCTCCAGTGAAGCTTGACTGACTGAGTATCTATTATCAGTCAAATACAAAGAAACATAACAACTGTGCTGTGAAATGTAGCATTAGAAATGCAATTTTCTGTAAGTTGCTTAAAGTAGCAGCAAAGGTGTTTTGGGCTATTAAATGTAGTTTAGCATATTATATTTATGTTTATTTCTGAGAATAAGACTGACATTGTATTAAATCACTTTCGGCAGAACAGAAATTAATTATGCATTTAAAAGAACCACAGCTACATATGCATAAATAATAAATGAATAAAATATATGATTAATTAAAATATATGATTATATGCAACATTTTCAGCAAACTAACTAAATAAATAAATCCATGAAATATATATAATATATTATTAGAATATTATTATATTATTACTTTTATGGACACAACAACAAATCAGTAAAAATGTATAGTAATTTCTGAGCCAAATAAATATGTATATTTCATCACTTTCTGCAACACAGAAGTAAATTCAGATTCCAAAGAAAACAATATGTGTGTGTATATATATATATTATTATTTCATGAAATATATAATTGTTTATATAATATATAATTATCACTTTTGTAAACACATCAACAAATTATTGTAAATGTTTACAAATATTCTGCTTTGAAAACACATAATGCATAAATGAATATATAAAATATACATATATACTTTAAAAAGTATATATATATTTTTACAGTATAATTTATATTTTAATCGACACAGAAGTAAGTTCTGCCTTCAAAGGAAAGAAGTACATAATGCAAAACTCTCATATACCTTTTTCATTTGCTTTTTTTCTCCTTAATTATCTGTGACTGTTTTATAACATAGAAAAAATATTATACACTGTGAAAAAAATTGTTGACCTGCAACTGAATTAGACTTCGATTTAACCCATAAAATGTAGTTTTGTTGGTATAATGCATTTAGGTTGATTTAGTGATATTAAATAATATTTTTGACTTGAATGAAACCAGTTAAAGATATTATTGTTTTTAGCTGTCATTTTTTAACAACTATGTGAAAGAAACAAAACATTTCTAAGCAAACCTACAACAGTTGTCACTTGTTTCAACCAACACACTGTTTTGAAATGTATTTCTGTTTTGTTTGTTTTTTTGAGAGTAAAGCCGTAGTTTCTCCGGTGTTGATCTGAAGGAAAGAAAACCCTGTTCCTGAGCTTCAGTGCACTACTCTCCTTCCCCCTCTCCCTGCTCTCGCCGAAGGTAGCTTTCAGATGCAAAATAAGCAGACATATGGAGAGGAGGTCTTTCTCCAGCCCTCCTAAAGATTCAGATTGTATGACAAATCACGTCCACCACCACCCTCCCAACCCCACACAGAATCTCCAGACAACAGCTTCATTAGAGTGAAAGAAGGAGTTTTTGCAGCTTTGTCGAGTCAAGCTCAGACTTCTTTCCCTTCTCAATTACTCCATTGTTGGCCAGAGATTCAAGTTATTGCACTCAAAACCATATGGCTGATTTGAACACCTACAAGTGATGCCATCAACTCAACCTATGTTTCTGAGGAGAAATACATGTAGAAACATAAATAAAGCAAAAAATTGTACTTAAAAAATGTGTATGCGTAAATAAATAGGCCTAATATTTGTTGCAAAAAAAAAGAGAAAGTCGGTCTGCTAAGTGAAAAGTCAAATGCATGGAACAGTCTGGTGAGGTCAGGTGTATGAACTTATCATTAGTCAGGGAATGGCTGTATACTTCCTCCCTTTTTACGTTGATGTAGCTTGTGCAAAGCTTCTTCTCATTTTACCGAAGAGTTGCCCTGGTTACTTTCAAATATAAAGTCTTTAGAGACACAGCTTTCATTGTTAGCGCTGATGCAGGGTAAACTAGAGGTAAATTATGCACTTGCACAAACACACCAAGACAAGTGAATGCCCCACCGTAGGGTTTGTATTTAGACTTGGACATCTGATTGATAGTACTAGGTTCACGAACTGGTACATTATGTGTCTGACTCACAAAGAGAGACGAAAATTTACATTCACATCGCTTGTAATGAGATTCCATTGCATTTTGATAATAGCACCTGTTCTGAAATCTTGTAAATAAATACTATATATATATATATATATATATATATATATATATATATATATATATATATATATATATATATATATATATATATATCTGTGTGTGTGTGTGTGTGTGTGTGTGTGTGTGTGTGTGTGTGTGTGTGTGTGTGTGTGTGTGTATTTGGCAAACAGATAGGTTCATGTATATGGTTACATAAAGAAACTTTAACCTCTGAAAAATCTTTCTGTTTCACAAAAAGTTCTTTGTGGAGAAAGCAGGTTCTCCAGATTATAAAAAAGGCAAGAAAAAGATGGTTCTTTAAAGAACCTTTGACTGAATGGTTCTTTGTGGAACCAGAAATGGTTCTCCTATGGCATCGTTGTGAAGAACCTTTTAGGCCCATTTATTTTTAAGAGTGTACATGCATTTCAGACAAAGGACACATGCCACTCTAAACGTCTAAATCATAATAATAACGTTAAATGTAATTAATGTTATTGTTATTTTAACTTAAATAAAAACACAAAAATTCCTTTCGTAAATCAATGATATAATTTAATACCTAATGTTGTTTAATAATTTTTTTATGTATTTTAAATTGAATAAATTACAAATATTCATTTTGTAAATAATACAATATAATATAATGTAATATAATGTAATATGTTGTTTTTGATGTTTACAAATATTTTATGCATTTTAAATTAATAAAATATAAAAAGTAATTTTGTAAAGTAATTAATATTAAAAATCACTGCATATTTACTTAGACATTTTTGATGAAATATGACAAATTTAGAATTTTGCTTGCAAATACAGCACAAAATGCAGTAGCTAACCAGTTATTTAAAAAAAAAGTTATTTTAAAAAAGAGAAAATTTGGATGTATGAATGTTTAAATTTTGTAACCCTAGAATTTATGTTCAGTCTCTGAAGGCCTTCTCGAGGCCGTGGGGGTGATTTTCTTATTTGGGGTGTGGTATCCCCGTACAATTGAAGCACTGGAGTAAGGAATTAATTATCATTCAAAAGTAATGGCCCTATTCTGCCCTGCTTGAATTCTGAAGAAGGAGAAAAGGTCCTCTGGCCCCGGTCCTGCCTCAGCGCCAGGGGAAAGGATTATTCCGGGGATTACCATGTGAAAACTTCTATCAGACTTTCTGACTCAAAGATCTTTTGCGAACAGTAATCGCGTTAATACCCGGGGATTAATGCTGGGCCGAATGCAAAATTGAATTTTAATTCGAATTGCATAAACAGATATAAAATAAACTAAAAGACCATTCTCCCTGCGAATAAAGAGAGTTCTGCGCCTCACACGTCACATGCCAATCCAAGAGCAATGCACCTTTCCACACCTGCCATGCAAATCTTGCGCGTTTTAATGCTGTTCGCTTTTTAATGTTGCAATAGCCATTGTGCGTTGATATATCACGTCTATTCAGCTCGCATATTTACTCGCAGCAGACCCTTAACCGCGTGCGTTGCGTTGCTTTCTTTTTCAAATGTGCAGCGTGCACGATTGTTTCGGGGTCCAGATCAGACCCTCTTTAAGTAATTCAGTTGTTTCATTTTCTCACGTGTTTCTGCCATTGAAATGCAATCAGGTCTCGTGCACTTGTGCCTAATCCTGTCAAAATCTCCTTGGCAACATCTCTCAGCTGTGGGCGAAGCCCTTCTTCCTCCCCACCGCCCACTTTCTAGAGAGGGGGGAAAAAAACCCTGACACATCCATCACTTCTGTGGAAATAAGTAATGTTAAGTAACATTGTAAAACAATAACTTTTTTATGACTTTATAAGAGCAATAAGTGCCAGGTCCAGACCAGATCGCTAATGCTCTGACTGGAAGCAAAATAGCCATCCAAGCTGTTTTCCCTCTTTGAAGTTATTACTGACAGGTTGGTGTTGTAATAGTAAAATCGATCTCCCCCATCACCCCAGTCTGGACCTCCATCAGAGGGGCTTTAAAACCAATGCATTCGCCATAAAAGCGTAAACAGGTCAAGAAAGAGCACGCCGATATAATGCATTACATATAACAAATGTGAATAAAAAATACATATTTAAATTTACTGTTTAAATTCAAAGCACGTTCTGATGAGTCTCTGAGAAGTTTTAGGAGTCCATGTGAGTTTATGCATCCAAAATGATGCATCTAGTCACTTGTGCTTCACTTGATGCCAGCGAAAGCACAAACGTGCCTCAGAAGCGGGGTGTTTTTGTTCACGCTGGGACTATTTGAATAAGAATAATGCTATTGGAGTGTCGCAGGCCGAGAAAAAGAGTGACAAAAGCTCAGAGGCGCAGATTTTGGACGGGGGACAAGACGTATAGAGCTGAAAAGAAGAGAGAGGAGAGGCGCACAATAGAACAATTCACCTTATAATCGCTTTGATATATCATACATGCCTGGAGACTTTAAACATTGTGTAATTATTTATAAATGACTGTGCCTCTATCGCCATAATACCGCACGGAGAAAGGCGCCGCAGGTCTCTCCCCAAACTATTTCTAAATAGTGCCCCTTCATTTTTTTTTTCCAAAGAGGGGCGAGCTGCTTGCAATTGAATAAATGGAATAATTAATGAACAATTGTATGGCTGTCTCATAAAGATGTCTTTAAATAAAACTTAAGGCACTGGGCACAGTGAAGCAGTTTGACTGAACTGCATCTTTCTCCTTGTGAGTTATTACTCAAGATGCGCGCTGCGAGCAGGGTGGAATAAAGGGAAATATACAGCAGAAAACGTTATTTTAGGGGGAAATAATGTAATTTAAAGATTAATGTTGTATTATATATATAAAAAACACATAAATGTATTGTAAAACGTGAAAACGTTTTAGAAGTTAAACATTGTGCATTAAAATAATGCCTTTTATTATAGAATGGTTTATGGTTTTTGTTTCTTTTTATGAACAGATATTAAAATTTGCAGAACGCTTTGCCCAAACCAGCTTAACTTCATTTTACATTTCTGTTCTTAATACATTGTATATTATGTACATATTTTATGTTGCAAGCATGTTGTATTGTTTAGTATAAAATAGTTAGTGTTTTATTTGTGTGGGTAGAACTGTTATATTCTGTAAAAGATTTATCAACTCTAATAGGTTGGTATGTTAACATATCATAATGACATAAACGGTTGGGTAACATAGGCAACACTGAGTAAAGTACACTTTTTGCAAACGAATAAAAAAAAGTTTGTATGTTGAAGTATTAAAATATAAACACGTTTGACCTTGTTTTAGTTGTGTGGAATAAACAATGTGTTTTTAAAAAGTCACATTTATAATATTGCATCAAACCAAAATAATTATGTGTATTGCTTAGCGAACAAAATGCAATAAATAAATAAATAAAAAACTTGTCTTCTATCCTCGGGCCACTCTGTGTTGTCATTTCTTTTCATTTTCCTCCAGAGATTTAAGTTAAACTGGGCTTGCTGGACAGATAGCAACAGTTCTGCTCGCGTGGCTGGCCAGCTCTCCGGCTCTCTGATTGGCCAGAGGTGATTACAGGCACGCTTCAGAGGGCGAACAAACAACGGGCATAAATTATGCTAATGAGATGGTCGTGCGGCACGGGGCAGACCTGATGCAAACCATTCATTCATCCTTAACAAAAATGCCAAAGCGAGGGGGGTACGTCCATTGTCTCACCAGGGTATATAAGGCAGGTGAGGCCAGTCGTGTGCCAAGCTCACAAGCTCGCACGAGCTGATTGAGGGGTAAGAGCAAGACAGACGCGTGCCTTAAACTTCAACACAAACTATCTGCAGGACTCTGCAAGACCTCGAGCACCCAGTTTCATCTCCCAGTCCACATAAGGTGTGTATTGGCAGGATTAAGCAGCCTCAGTGCTGCACGCAGATAACCTGGAATAATTTCTGAGCTTGTTTTTCGCGTATTCCTAACTTGAATCTTGCTATTTCTCCAGGTTACTAATAATGGAGACTGTCTACTCCGACATGGACACCTCAAGCTGCGACTACTCCTTTACGCACACGGATGATGAGGACTCACGCAGCAGCCTCCACTCCGCGTCCCCCGCGTCCTCCTGCGGCAAGCCGCCTGCGTCTCCAGCCGAGCTCCAGCAGAAAAAGAGGCGCAGGGGGCGCGCCAGGAACGAAGCCACAGTGCACGTGGTGAAGAAGAACCGCCGGATGAAGGCCAACGACCGCGAGAGGAACAGAATGCACAACCTCAATGACGCCCTGGATGCCTTGAGAAGCGTGCTGCCTGCCTTTCCCGACGACACGAAGCTGACCAAAATCGAGACTCTGCGCTTTGCTCACAACTACATCTGGGCGCTTTCCGAGACCATCCGGATCGCAGACCAGCGGCAGAGCAAGCCCAGAGACCCTGCCCTGCTGCTGCCAGGACTAAGCTGCATGAAAGATGCGCCCAGCCCCGGAGGGGACTCTTGCTCCTGGCCATCCGAAGCATCCTCCTCGTCTTCATCCCCGTCTTACTGCAATTCAGACCCGGGCAGCCCCGCAGCCATGGACGATTTTGGATACTTGCAGACTAATGTAATTTACAGCTACCACAACTTCGTGCCTGGCGTCTATTAATGTGACTCAAAGCGTTCTTATCATGTCTGTATAGAGTGTGCAGAAGCGTGTAGAGTAAAATCAGAGGACTTTGCTGTTACTTTTCTAATAGAACCAAGAGCACACAACATTAGGTATTCACTGTTTGCCTTAACGACAGTTCACAGATGAGAATGTTCTTATTTTTGTACGTTTTGTCACCGATATTGATGCCTTTTCCGATACCTTTGCACTTTTGCGCATTCTTTGGAGCATGACCTTAAACGCCTGTTAGAGAAAATGATAATTTAAACCAAGACAGATTGGCCTTTGCAGTCCAAGGTGAAAAGTCAATATTACAATTTGTAGAGCGATAAAGCAGAAAAACGAGCGTGAAAATTCAGTTTCAACGCTGTGACAATAGACTGAATGGACAAGACAAAGATCTGGCCTTACTCATTATATATTTTGACCCGAAGAAACCTCTCCTGTCTGGCTGATCCGAAGCAGAGTACAGTTACGACTGCTTTCCCACCACTTTCTTTTTGTTTTATTTATTTAACCTGTTGCTTTCCTATGCTATTGTATTTTTATTGTATATAAAGAGATTTATTCTATTATGTATTTACCTCAAAATATAAATCTGGTGCAAACGTGTTTGTACGAATAAATATAATGTTTTTTTACAAAAAAAAATTATGTGCTTGTTTTTTTTCTTTCTTTTTAATGTGACTGAGATGCATAAACAACTCATAGCAATGTCTGACAACATAATGGACATCATTAATGAGCACATCCACTGAAGCGTCACTCTGGGTCACAGCGAATAAAATAACGGTTATGCAGCAGGTGCATGGGTATAGATCGGAGACACAAAGTCGACGCATCATCTAATCTGTCAAGCAAACTGCTAATGCATATTTTACACACGGTTGCGCTTGATTACATCAAACCATCGAAATGAGTTTTAGTCATCTCAAAAATATAAACGTCAACTGATGTGCACATTGTAAATCTTTATTGTTACAAGTGCACGTGACGTCAATGGTCTTTCAAAGTTCCACTCTGCAGCCTTTATAATAATAATAATAATAATAATAATAATAATAATAACAAAAGAAACATAATTCATTAAAATTTATGAAATTATATAATGAAAATGTAGGATACCGACCCATTTGAGGTCTGTTTGTTAATTTTAATGTATGAATAATAACACAGGTGGATAATTGAAGGCCACGTTGTGACTTAGAGTTCACAAAAACTGTGTCAAAAAAATGGCACTGTGTCAAAAAAAATTGGCACTAAAACAACGCTATAAATAAATAAATAAAATATTTCAAATGATTCAAAATAACCGATTCATACTTAGTGCTTAATACTGTAAGTGGATTTTAAATATAGCCTAAACGTACCTTAAAATTATAACTGTTATCTTGATAAATATTTTATCAGTCAGTTAAAAGGTAATTCATAGCCTACTATTTATTTGAAAAAAAAATCCCGTTTTATGACACTGTAGCCTATATTTAATGAAATTTGTTTTCTCATAAAATACAGTTTGATAACAGTAAGTCAACAAGCACACACTTTGGGCAGTTTTACATCATTTTCTAAAAATGTCAACAATGATAGAAGTTTCTAAAACACCAGTTCATTTACGATCATATGTGAGTTCAGATAGTAATCAGATGTACGAACATTCCTTAATCCATTGCACTTCTTTTTTTAATAAAAATAGATATACAAATTATTATAGAATTCTGCAAATTATAGAAATATATTCTGCTTATTTTTGGAACTCATGCAGACAATCCTACATCCAATTTGGCTCCCTGAGAGTTTTTATTCCGTGCACGTTGTGTATGTGTGGATCAGTTGGTTTCTGAAAGGGTTCAGGTTAAATCCTCTATTTGGGAGTTCCGCATGAGGTCCAGCCAAGGCTCTTGTATCTGCACGTGTCGGGGATAGACAAGTATAATAGCGCGTGCTGAAAGCCTCGGGGAAGGGCGCATGCCAGCTGAAACTTGAAAAAGGGGCACAGGCATGATTTTTTATCACCCTCTCAAGAAGTTCATTTTACAGACCTTCACCGCACATCAAACATCCACGCGGAGTCGTGTAGCTCATTCACAAAAGTAATAATCAGCACTGGACTTCAAAGAACAGCGCCTTTTCCTTCACAATTTATGTCTGCATTGACATTATGACTACATCTCTTTGTTCTCAATCACAGCGGCATAAGCTTTAAACTGCTGCCCTCAGAAATGCACCTGCAGTCTCTTCTTTCTTTATTATATTCTTTAACACACCATCCACAACTACACATATGAAGGGCATATTATCATATTAGCAAGTGCCAGTATTTTGGAATTTCTGTGAAAACTGTGATTTAAAATTTTCTTGATGGCTAAGTTGGTTGACGGTTCATATATTTGTATTTTAGAACATTTTTTCATTTTTAACACAGAGAATATCAAAGATAAAAGAATAACTCATACAGATGAGTGCTATTCTCTCTCTCCCCCTTCCCTAAGGGCTGAAAGCCTGTATCAGTGCAGAAGGGCTCACTCGGGTCACAGGTCACACAAGGGCAGGAGACCCCTCACCTCCCAAGGAGATGGCCTCCCATGTCAACGATCACAAAAACATCAAAACAGCCTTCATGTTTGTACAGCTATTTGCACACAGCTACATATCGCAGCCCTTCAGAGACAGACATTATGCCTTGGGAGGTACATATACTTGACCTCACTTCTGTCAGAAATATCACTTGTATCACTTCAGTGAAAAGTGATTGAAAAGATGTAGAGCTATAGTTTAGCTGAACATAAAGAAAGGGGGAAAAACTGGTTCCGTCTCAAGATTCCTTCACATATGCAGTGAAGTAAAAGAGGATAATGGATGTAATTCTTTCACTTTAATCATGTTTTGAGTAGTTTTTAAGACTGGTTGTAGATTCAAAATTGTATGATATTTTGATAATGTTTTACAATGAAGATTAAAATATAAAATTTGCTTGCATCTCTGAGACTTTTTTTCTATTTTGAGAACCTTTCACGTTTCTAGAATTTCCAGGCTGCAATAGAAAAGATGAAATACATTGGTTAGTGGGTTTTTGCATTCATTGTATGTTCATCATTAATATGTTTGTTGAATACGAACACTCATGCTTTCATTTTACTTGTGATGTTTATAAAGAATACTTCAACATTTTGGAGAGTAGTGTGCAGCATCTGTCTTGTCTCTAAAGCTCAAGAGGAAGCATCACTAAGAGGAGAAAATCGCCCCACAGCAGGAGGAGAAAGAATCAGCATGAAGATGGACGAGGCTCTTCAGTGGAAACTTAACCAGAGACCCCAGAGAGTCATACGAAGGCACAAAAAGCTCAAAGCAAGGGCCAATTAAACTATAACTGCCAGTTAATGACAAACAGAAGGTGGAAAAGAGGGGAAGGGGATTAGAGACAGCCTAGGGAGCCAAAACTAAAAAGATCATGATCATATCATAAAGCGTGATGGAAATATTAGATTACATGAAATGTGATATTTTTAATAAAAAGAATTGCAAATGAATTGCATTCTATAAGATGAAGGAGATCAAGAAATTTTAGCTCTGAAAAGATACTACAAAAAATACAAATAATGATAATAATAATAAAAAATAAATATATATGTATATATTGTTTAAATATTATTATGAATAATAATTCTCCCTGATCTCTTTCTCTCTCTCTCTTAAAATAATATTATTAATAAAGTTCCATTATATACATAAGTTATTCAGTTGTTTTAATTTGAATTCAAATTAGTTTATTTTTATTCAATTTTAATCCTTATTTCATATTGTACATTAAGCTAATCATTGTTTTTTAGACCCATTTATAAAGTTAACTTAAACCATTTATATTATATAATCTTTGTCATTAACTACATTTTAAGAGATGAGAGGAGATATTTAAATCAAGAAATAAATAAATATAAAGCAATATAAAGATATCTGTAAATTTTAATACTTAATACTAAAATGCATTTACATAGGCCTATATATTTGAAGACCAATTGGTGTTTATTCATAAGGCTTAAGGAAGAAATGCCTCAATGTGCAGAGTTTTAGGCATTTTTAATGTTTATTAAGATGGCCAGAATGTAAAGGCTTGACCAGAAGCAGTGCTTGGATTCTTCCTTTTCCTCAGGCAGGCCTGATTGCTTGTTTTGGGTTGTAGGCTGCTCTCCTGAACCCTGGAGATCTGTGACTAATTCTGTTTGGGGCCTTCTCCTAAACAGAGATTAACAGATGAGTGCTGAAAATGGCATGGTCCTGCCCTCTGCAAAACTCACCTTTAGATCAGTGCAATCCTTCCCTTTAGCACCTAAACAGAAACCTTCACACCCTGTGCTCTGATGGAGCTGAAGTCACTGAGAACAGCAGCACGGGATCATTAGGGAAGCTAATGGTTTGTTTGGAAAATAGAGGATTAGTTTAAGTCTGATTCGGGAGACAGGTGTCAAAAACTGCTTTTTCTGGCCATGTACTCTGAAAAGCAAAGAAGATCCTGGAATTGATGTTTTATATTTTACTGTAGATTTTGAGTAAATGTTACATTAACAGGTAGATTTTATGCATCCACATTCCAGTTAAAACAATTTAGCTCAACAGAAAGCCATCAGAGAGGGCTTTCATTCGCTTCTTTCAGAGGTCACAATGGGAGAGTATTGATCACACTGTAAATTCCTGAACATTGTTCTCAATTTGTAAACCCACTTTATATGCTTTGTCTGTTAGAACTAAAGCCCCACTTCTCCAGACCCTCCCTCTGAATCCTCCTACAGTCAGTTTTACGACGGTTCAACCTTTGTTTTGTCTTCTCTTGTCCGTGGAGTGGAACCACCGAGTGCCCGGAATGTCAAAAGTCAAAGGACCTCTTGGCCTTCTTCAGAGGATTCAATCCCGGCCAACTGTATTCTGCCACAGGCTGCTCGACTCATCCTGTCATACACTTTGAGCATCCTCTCTTTGTGCTTTCCACTGGACTTTATGAAGGTGGAAATGAGTCCATTAGTGTTTTATTTCTTGCTAGGAGCAAAAGCTGCTTTCTCATGGATGTATCATAATGGTGAATTTAGCCTAAAGCATACAAACCTTTCCTTCAATCAACACTCGCTTTTTTGGGATGCTAATTCCAGCAGGTCATCGCTTTGATTTGCAAATGCAGAAGAAAGCAAATTCAGCGGGTGCTTTGACAAACACTGAGAAGTGCAATTCATACTGTAAGAAATGTGAGGTATTATTATGCCCCTAAATCATTTTATTTATTTATTTGTGTTTGTTTGTTTAAATTTCAAAGTAAACATCTGTATATCAAGAGGTTCGTATTTTGTCTGTATTATTAGATTTAAATTTAAGATTACATATGAGTACATCAAAACAGATATTTTAAAAGAAGATGGACAAATTAATAAATTCTATTATTTAAATAAATGTAATTTCAGAAGGGTAAATGTTAAAATGTTCAGCCAAAAAAAAAGTCGTTGTTTTGTTTTGCGTTTTTGTTTTGTTTTATTTGGAAATAAATAATATTTTATTTAATGATGCATTAAATTGATCAAAAGTGATAGTAAAGAGATGTAACTATAATGCACAAAATATGTATAATGGTTTCCAAGCAGCACAATCGTTTCCACCACTGATATTAAAAATAAATGTTTTCTTGAGCATCAAATAAGCTTATTGGAAACATTTCTGAAGAATCAGGTGACACTGAAGACTGGAGTAATGATGCTGAAAATTCAGCTTTGCATCACAGGAATAAATTACATTTTAAGATAGATTCAAATAGTAAACAGTTATTTTAAAATGCAATAATACTTCAGAAATGTTCACTATATTTTTTCAGCCATTGCAAGATTAAGAGACTACAAATCTTATCAAGCCCAAATTGATATTCAGAAAATACACAAATCTAAACTACTAATTTGGTTTCAAAGAGTTCAGCTGAAAAATACGTCTGAACTTTCAAAGCACCTGGGCTCTTGTGTCTTAAGTGACCACTCACTAATGCAAAGTGGTTGTATTTTGTATATCTAGTGCTTTGGCGACACCATAATGCATTGGCGCAGTGGTCGCCTCATTGGTTCAGTCATTTGAGAAGCACATACACCTGTACTGAGGCAGCGAGTGCAGATGTTCCTCTATGGTAGATTAGGCATATGTCACCCATAACCCGAGGAAGAAGCCATCCTGAGGAGTTCACTTTAGAACGAGAGGCAGACAAAGACACAGAGGGCCCTTGCCCGAGGGCTGCCGGTTCCAAGTGGCTGCCTGCAGTATGTAAAGATATCTTGTCTTCATTTGTAATGGAAAGCCGCCAACACACACCTACATTCTGCCTCAGCCTCTAAACACACATGCATGCATACATCCCCATTCGTACCTTTGTGAAGACTTTTTCACGTGTGACCATATGACAAATCTCATTTCATGTGATAATATAAACTCTACGGTGCATTTTGAGCCTTACTGGAAGCAATCGGATCATCTGTACAAAAGAGTTGACATTTGTCACAAATTGACTTTTTCTTTAACAGGAAGTTATTTTGTTCCTAAAGCATTTTTGATTATTTACATGTTTAAAAGGACAAATTCTAAATTTTTAATGTGGACTCCCTTGTGGAAATGTAATATATGGAGCAGATCTTCCTATATCAAAAATTATATTGCCATATATGTTACCTATAAGGCCATATATTTCACATACGTACATTCTCTAGATGAACATACATTTATAACAAAATCCCCATAGTAATATCTGTACATGTGCATATGTTTTATATGTATATATATATATATATATATATATATATATATATATATATATTATTATTATTTTATATTAGTTTTTAGACCTGCTCAGATTTCGTTATAGCGTTGGACCAATCGGAAATAAGAGCAAAGGTCTGTTTAAATGCAGACGGGAGCTGCGTTTGAATTACAATATTGTTTTTTTCCTAGTTGTAGTGATGTTCACACTCGCGTGATGCCTTTTGAAAACCTTAGGCCGGTGACACACTGGCATATTGCACCTGTCAAACATAGTCTATTTTGCCATTATATACTGTATATATATATATATATATATATATATATATATATATATATATATATATATATACACACACAGTATATTATTATTTATATATGTGTTAGTGTGTGTGTCAAACTTTATATATACAAAAATAGAATGTTTACATTATTTTTTTCCACTTGACTTAACTATACATACATATAAATATTTGTGGATCCAATTTAATCCTTCCTTTAATGTGTACCTCTTTTTTAAAAACATAAAATGTTCACCAAGGCTGCATTTATTTTATCAAAATACCATAAAACTGCAATACTGTGAAAATGATTACAAAGGTTTATTTGAAATAGAAAAAAAAAGATAAAAAGTAACAAAAATGTTTTTGACTCATTCTGACCCAAAACATTTGAATGGTAGCATATATAATCTAATGAATTTGTTTTAATGAATTTAAAACAATTAATTTACTTCGATAGCAGTCTCGTTTAGCTATCAGTCACATGATGTTATCATAATATGCCAATACACTAGCACTGCGCTTGAAACGGATGCATCTCAAAGTGGCTTTAAAGTGGAGGGCAGCAGGTTACAAGAGCTGCAGATTGTGTTAAGTGCTGTCTGATTAGACTGGAGTGGCCACCGCTAGAGGAGGAGCAGCTCGCACCGGTATGGCCACGCACTGTCACCTGCACCTCACCTGCCCCCTCCATCTCCCTCAAGGGCCAGAGGAACAACCCATGCCCCCGAGCCCACGGCGACAGGAAAGTTTCCATCAAAAGCGAAGCCATGCAGCTGCTGGAACGCAAACTTTGATTCCCTGCAAATAGATGGCTTTTTCACCCCCCTCCCACTGGAGAGGCAGCTCCTCCGAGACTCCAGATAAAAATCAGGGAAATTCAATCCAAGCCACAGCTTTGGATAAACAGATGTGATTTTTCCCCTCTCAGTGCTACGCAAGATAACCTTTCCCCCCGTCTTCAATCTCTCCATGACCCTGCACCTGCACCAACGCTATGCCACGGTAAGACTGATGTCTCACTCTGCTCTCTGCTGACCTGGAATCACAGATAACTATCCAATTAATCAATCTGGTGGTAAGAGGCTATTCTGATCATATCACCTGTCAGCTGTGACTGATGCCATTCAGCAAGCATGTATCAAACCGGTGACTATAATACCAGCTGGAAACAATTCAAATTCAAGGTTATAGCCTTCTATAAGCACTTGACTTTTTTTTATCTTAAGGACCAATTCTCACTCTTAACTAGTTGCTTATTAACTTGCATAATAGCAGTGCTTTATGTGGCCCAAAAGAGGTGCCGGTACTCTATTATAGCCAATACATTTTTTTTTTTTTTTTGATGACTCCCCTCATCCCCTGAAGTAACAACAACTATATTGATGGGGTTTTATATAAAGCAGTCAACAGGCGACCTTAATAATAAATCCTTTTATTAATTTGTGGATTTGCTTGAGCTAGAAAGAACTACTGAACATAAATAAAATGTGCAAAAGGATTTTGAAAAAATACCCTTAGAAAGAGCTACTGCATTTCTTCATTAGCTTGCGTCTGACCTCCAGCGAAATCATTCCGGCTTGGTGGGATGTCAGCTAGCAAGTCAGCTGATTATGATCGTGTTCTTTTAATACTCAGAGTCTGAAGCAGTACTAAATCTCAATCTCAGAATCTCAAATGATTTGCGAACCCGCTACGAACTCCCGAACTGATTTGCGGTCCCGCTCCGAACTTCCGAACTGATTCAAATGATTTGCGAACCTGCTCCGAACTCCCGAACTGATTCAAATGATCTGCGAAGCCGCTCCGAACTCCCGAACTGATTCAAATGATTTGCGAACCCGCACAGAACTCTCGAACTGATTCAAATGATCCGCGAAGCCGCTCCGAACTCCCGAACTGATTCAAATGATTTGCGACCCCACTCCGAACTCCTGAACTGACTCAAATGATTCGCGATCCCGCTCCGAACTCCCAAACTGGTTCAAATGATTCACACTCCATACTCCGAACTCCCAAAATGACTCAAATGATTTGCAAACCCGCTTTGTACTCCCAAACTTTACTGAAAGGTAAGTTGTTAACAAATAAGTATCAATATTTCCATTCCGAACTGCTTTCCACATCAAAACATCCACGAACATAACCAGGTGAGCAGATCACTCTCTCACTATTTGATTGCTATAGTCTTTATCCACTAATCATCATCATCCACCAATCAGAACACACGAGAGATCTTTGACCACAGCTGCTGTGCTTCAAAAGCTCTTGCAGCAGCTCAACACTGTTTTTCTCTGAGGTGGTCGATCACATCATATTGTGGTTAATCTTGCAGATCATGATTTATATCTACTCTTCCTCTCCCTGCAGTTTCTTAATATAAAGATTCCTCCTTTGAACTCCCACCTCTTCTGTGGGTTTTATTGTTCTGGGTCTGAATTTGGGCTCCTGGGGTCTCAAAAAAGAAACATTTTTAATATCCAAGGTGAACGTTATGACAACACACTCTTAGAAAAATCTGACTCAAATGATTCGCGAACCCGCTTTGAACTCCCGAACTGACTCAAATGATGCGCGAATCCGCTACTAACTCCCGAACTGATTCAAATGATCCGCGAAGCTGCTCCGAACTCCCGAATTGATTCAAATGATTTGCGATCTCCAAACTGACTCAAATGATTCGCGAACCCGCTCCGAACTCCCGAACTGACTCAAATGATTCGCGATCAACAACTGATTCAAATGATTCGCGATTCCGCTCTGAACTCCCAAGCTCACTCAAATGATTCGCGAACCCGCTCCGAACTCTCGAATTGATTCAAATGATCCGCGAAGCTGCTCCGAACTCTCGAATTGATTCAAATGATTCGCGAACCCGCTCCGAACTCCCGAACTGACTCAAATGATTCGCGATCCCGCGCCGAACTCCCAAACTGACTCAAATGATTTGCGATCCCCAAACTGACTCAAATGGTAGGGTAGGATAGGATTAGGCAATCCGGTAGCAACTTGAACAAGGCAGGTAGTAATTCGGCAGGGGGTCGAAAATGGGCACAACACCTATACTCTATTATAGCGATTTTTTTTTTGATGACTACCCTGCTGAGGTAACAACAACTATATTGAAGGGGTTTTATATACAGCAGTCAACAGGCAACCTTAATAATAAATCCATTGTATTAGTTTGTGGGTTTGCTTGAGCTAGAAAGAACTACTGAACATAAATAAAATGTGCAAAAGGATTTTGAAAAAATACCCTTAGAAAGAGCTGCATTACTTCATTAGCTTGCGTCTGAGTGTACGCGTTTCACACACCCTCTCCGGCCACATTGAGTTGTTGACACTGACAGCAACAAAAGCGACGCATGCGCTTTTCACTTGTAAAACTCAAGGGTGTATGGGTAATGTAGTCTCTGCTCCCGGTGGGACGAATTAGGAAGCGTGGCATTGTGAAGGGCGCTCTGAAAAGCGTCAGCGCAGGCAAAAGATTAAAACCTCTATTAAAACAGATGTCCAAATGAGCGTACCGGTACGCTAAAAGCACGTTCTGGACGCACGGAGAGGTGGCGGTATGCTCAAGAGCTATATTTGGAAGTGGCGGTACTGAGTACCGGTGCATACCGGCCCACTTAAAGCAGACATCCCAAGTCTCCCGGAAGTTCCGGGAGTCTCCCGCATATTGAAAGCGGCTCCCTGAGACCCGCAAATTAGTTAAAATCTCCCGGAATCTAGACCGAGCGAGCCAAAGCGCGCATGCGCAGGGCAGAGAGGGAGAGGGAGCGAGAGACCTTGCGTGTGTGTGCTAATGTGCGTGTTTGCGAAAAGCATGTAAGACAGAGAGCATCCTGATTGGCCTGTTTCTGCAAATCAACCAATCAATTGTCAGTGTGGGCTGGCTTTTATCTCTTCTCCCGAACAAAATTAATCAGTTATGTCTATCTAGAAACAGGAGCACCATGGCAGAGGGAGAGTGCCACAAAAAAAAAAGTATACAACACATTTTACGGCAGACTACACCAAAGTGTGTGTACCCCTTATAGATGTAAAACATAATGACAGTCTTGCTCAAGCATTTCCCATGGCGGGTTAAATGATTGCAAAAGGCATGTTGAGGTGAGTTGACAAGTTTCACTTCATCTGCATATTATTCAGGCTAGTTGCCAAGGCTACATGAAAACAACAAACTCTTTAGACCTGTTTAAAGTTGCAGTGGACGAGGTTCTTCGGGATACCTCCCTCCCTGAAATGACTTTTTGCAGGTTGGGATGTCTGTTAAAGCACTGCATATTGGATGTATAGTAAGGACCATTTTAGATCCCTTAATCCTAAACTGAACAACTACCTTACTAACTATAATAAGCAGCAAATTAGGAGTTTGTTCAGGGAAAACTCCCTGTGTTCTAAAGTGTTACCTATTTATCCTTTTTCCTTACAATCCTTACAGAATTAAATCATGTAACATATGCATATACATCGTAAATAGTATATATTGCTAACTGGTGGTTTTAAGCCCACTCCATAATAATTATATTTATATATTATAATATATACATAATATAATATAGTTTCTATATAGAATTTGAAAATAACTTGAACATTTGAAAACAACAAGACATCACGTGTTTAGGAAAGCAATATACAAATAACACTATACAAATGAAAAAAAAAATACTTTTTTGAAATTCTTCTTTTCTTTTCTTTTTTTTGTGAGCTAAACACAATACATACTTATGGTTTCAAGCATTTTTCACATTTTTCATTTTTCATTTAATTTGATTTTGAAATCAAATGATATATACATGTAAACAATGTTTTTGAGATTTTTGACAAAATACAAGGGGTCCCTGAGGAATGCTGAATATCTATGTCAACAATATGATTTTTTTTATGGAACTTTAAAATAACATATATGCAAAAAATATATATATATTTATAAATATTTTCAACTTGACTATCTTTTATATTCCCTCATATAATATCTGTTAATAAATAAAGACATATGGTTATGTTTAATTAGTGTATGTGCTTGTGGATCCAATTAAAAAAAAAAATGAAATGCGGTCCTCTTTAAAACTACTACTACTAATAATAATAATCTTATGTTCACCAGAGGCATTTATTTGATTAGAATACAATCAAAACTGCAAGACTGTGAAAAATTATTACAATTTAAACTATTATTACATTTTATGTATTATTTATTTATTAATGATAATAAGTTGAATTTATTCATATTATTATATTTTAAAATGTAATTGATTCCTTTGATGCAAAGCTGAATTTTGAAATCAGATGAAAACATTCAACCATGTGTCTGAAAATGCAGAGAGAATACAAGGGGTCCCTGAGGAATGCTGAATATTGATGACTGAAGGATCCGATCCACGAAGTGTCCTTTCAAAGCAGCCAATTAAATCATTTCACAATCTTGATAGGCAGCTAATCAAATCATAATGGTGTTTAGTGATATTATGAAAAGACTACAATCTCCACATTATGCTTTACGAAGGTGCTTTACGAAACGACTTATACAGATGTACATAAACATTCACAAACATACATATGGAAAGAGCTCCAAAACTAAAAAGATAAGTATAGGCATGTGAGTCAGTATTAAAA
Organism: Carassius gibelio; assembly: GCF_023724105.1. Lineage (NCBI taxonomy): Eukaryota > Metazoa > Chordata > Actinopteri > Cypriniformes > Cyprinidae > Carassius > Carassius gibelio. The sequence goes on along the minus strand of NC_068409.1, from coordinate 19,329,002 downwards.
TAAATGTAAAAGTGTTTTTGTCATGCTCTAATCCGCTAGGTCCACATCACGACTCCTCTCAGAAGACCAATCTTGTTTTTTTACTGTCTGAGGGCATCAATGGGCCCAGGCTATGGGCTTTTTATGAGAACTCAATAAGGCCAGCGGAGGTCAAGCCCTCCTCCTTGTCTTCAACAATTACCATGAAATTCTTAATGTCCACACAGCCGAGGGATCCCCAAATTTCAGAGTGTCATCCAGAGGGCGAGGACTCTGGCTGTGCGTCTCTGCGGCTCTCCTCCCATCATGCCCTGCTGCGGTGTGCAGAAGTTGAAGGTGCAGCAGTCTCCGGCTGAACCCATGACCCCTGCAGACTGTGGAGAGGAGCAATTTCCAGGGCAATAAAAACCACCATGGCAACAGAGATGCTGTCTGTGACTCATGGCCTTTGGGCCGCTTGATATCCATAGAGAGGCTTTTCTGTGACCGAATGCACATACGCGAGCTTGATTTTATCGGAAAGGCCTGTAGATATCACAGCGAATATGCACTGTGCGAAACGAAATGTCACGAAAACAATTCACGACATCTAGACAACTGAAGCCTCTTGTATTTTTTTCTTTTCCAGCAGTCGGTTAAATAATGAAGCCCATTTTCTACCTTATAAAATCAAGCTGAATCACCCCCATTCACATGAACCGCGCGTCTGGTTTGAGAATTTTTTTCTTCGTTTAAATGCACCGTGACGAAAAGTATAAATCAGACGTTTAAGTTGGCCTGCTACATGGCAAAACAATGCCTCGTGGAGAGGAGATGAAGAGGGTAACGCTATAATGTAAAATAGTTAAAAGCTTATTAGAGCCATTGAAAGGCAGCGTGATTTCCACTTTGTTTCGGAACACCCTGAGCTCTGCCTTTCAAGTGATTGTGAAGGGGGCAATTCAAATCTCTTTGGGTCCATATGAATGAAGGCCTCTTAAAGCTCTTTTATAAGCCAGCAAATTCCCCACAGGCTATGCCCTTTAGCTCTATTACTGATTTACCAAAAGCATTCATCTCCAGCCTTCTGCTTCTCTTCTCCCATTGTTCTCTCCGGTCGCCCCAGCACCTGACAACTCTAGCACCAGGCTTTCTTAGCTGCTGAAAACGTGCAGGCCACAACCACTGCGAATATTGCTATATATCTTTGGACGCCTTTGCACCGCTGCACATTTTACAACAGTTAAAAAGCAACGAGGACAGAGTCGGAGTGATTGATTCTGCTCACCCACGGGGTATAACATTCAGTAATGTTAACATAAATGGCTGAATGAGGCGGACTCCTCTCTGGACAGAAAGGGGAGGCCTGATCCCTTTCTTTCTTTCTGCACAGAGAAAGAAGGGAAAAAATTCCAAGAGGGCCTATTGCCTCTATACTTAGATTAATTAGGCCCCCTTTAAGAGCCATTCAACCCAGTTCTAAAATAGGGGTCCGAGTTACATTATGTAAAGTTTTGGGACTGATTAGCATTTGTTTGTGTGGCTGAGAGTTGTGTGGAGGAGCACTTGGAGAGCGACAGAGGGAATAAAAACAAAGAGAGGCGAAAATATTCTTTTAATGGCTTTACAATCTTCTATGCTGTTTTTCTCGCTCGTTGAGGTTAATGGCACTCAGGAATAAAAGTGCTTCGAAACTAAATCAGACCTGAAAATTATACTTATGTCGCGCAGGCTTTCACGATAAAGCGAGAAAAGGATATTATGCTTTACAGATGTCTGATTTGCAAAAAAATGTGTGTTTTTAATCACAGTATTCTTAAACAAGTCTGATCCACCGGTGTGTAAATGCATGATAAAAAAAAATGAATTTCAGTTGTTCACTTTGAATTATACCATACACTGAAATATTTACAATACCATTCAAAAGTTTATTAAGATTTTAGTATATTAAAAAAATAAAAATAATAATAATGATAATTACTAATTGTATTCCACAAAGATGCATAAAATTGATTTTTTTTTTCCAAAGGTGACAGTAATTTTTATTTATTTAATTAAATTCTGTTCTTTTTAACTTAAAGTTATATAAGACACTTAGTCCAGAATGGAAAGGTAAAAAGTACAGAATAGAAAAAAAGAATAAAGAGCAAAAAGAATAGAAACTACAGTTTCCACACAATTTTAGTTATCACATATATTAGATTATATTCTAAGGGGGCCTTGTAACACTGAATAAATCATGGGAATAAATTACATTTGAAAATATATTCAAATAAAACCAATTCTCAATATAAATTATTTTATTTATAATCAAATTAATCAAGTGAGCATTAGAGATTTCTTTCAAAAATATTAAATAAATATTTTCCACACCAAATGTGTGTTTTCCATTATCAAATATGTATTTTATTTTCATTTTAGTTTTTTATTCACTTATTTCATCCAGTCATGCGGTTTATTGCTAAATAAGTATTAATTTCTACATCATTTTTAAATAACATGAATGTTGCTGTACAAAATGAACAGTATTTCTGTGGTAGTTACACAATTCACTCTGAACGTTTTTTTGTTTTTTTTAATCTGACAAACGATGTTTGCAATGTTTTCAATATAATTCATTGGATGCAATCAATATTGCGACTGCAAAGAAAACAACACAGATATGATGCTCAGGTGCAACATTAAGCATATCTGCGAGTGCATGAGAGGATTTTGAGGAACTAACAACAATGAAGAAGATTTTGCTATTTGTCGCCTCTTTCTCTGTGTCTGCGGGTACACAACGGGCACGTGAAGGGACATGGGATAAGCCATGCGGAGTGAAGGAGAGCCTCTCAGGCAGGAGAGGGGCAGCACGCAGCTCAGAGGATGGGGGTGATGTGCTGGACCTAACAAAGCACCAGGGCTGTGTGTTAGTAAGGGGATTGGGCTGCCAAGGCTGCTTAATACTGAGGAACGATTAAGAACACAAAAGAGCAGGATGAAGCGGTGTGAATGGGAACCGTGTGTCCCAGATCACACAAGGGTCTTAAAGCTGGGGGATGGATTAAGCTCTGAGTGAAAGTGTCTGGAACGGAGAATGAGAAGGCAGCCTCTTTTAATTGCATTTTGTGTGTAGCTATTGGCGTGCCAGGGATGAACCCAGACTGGGCAGTATCTCAAAGCAAGGGTTAAATCAAAGAAGACGGAGCACAACTTTAACTCTTCACCTTGCTGTTGAGTTTAAAGTTGGAAATAGCCAACTGTTGCACATTTGTTGCTGTGTTGCGGCTGGTTTTGGGGATTGTGGCTGTTTGATTTGGCTGATAAAAGAGAAGTGTGTAACACCTGCTTCAACCATGATCTTTCCTCAAACCGCAGAGAAGAGAGAAAATTCACAGCAGAGCAACTCAACAAGCTAACAGCATTTTATTTGACATGGGGTGAAATTGAGATTATACAAAAAAAAATTAATTTAATATATATATATTAAAAAATTGCAAAAAGGTTTTAAAAGAGTACTATTATCATTTTAGCTTTTTAATTAAAAATGTGTTGCCTAATTTAATGTGTTACTTGCCAATTCTTTGTTATTCTTTGTTAAATTTACTAGTGAACATTGAAGACACCAAAATTATTTCAGTATAATAATAATAATAATAATAATAATAATAATAAACATTTAGACTGTAAATTATTTTAGTAATTTTAAACAAAGATTATTGGAGTATTTTTGTAAAATAAAATATCATTTCAATCTTTACACTTTCAATTTCACATTTAATTTGGTGTGTTACTTGCCAGTTATTCATAAAATTTACTGGCAATTTCTGAGTGAAATTTTTATAAAGGTTTTGTTTAAAATGTTGACAATCTAATCTGTCATTCATTCATTTATTTATAAAGTTTTACAATATAAAAGTGTTGAAATAAAGTTTTATAACATAAGAAATATAAAATAAAGTTCCAAAAAGCTCTAGATTACAGAATATTTGAGAATGTTTCAGAAACATCTAGAATGTTCCCATTCTTGCAAAAGGAAAAAAAAAAAAAAAAAAAAAAAAAAAAATCACAATTAGTAGAAAAGCTTATCTGTACTAAACAAATGTTTCATAATTAATGATAGAAGTTCTAAAATGTACCTTACCTATTTACCAAAATATTGATGCCAAATGAAAATAAATAATACATTAATAATTAGCACCACAGAATTACAGAAGAACAATTTCTCTTCATGTGAGGAACATCTTAAAGATCTTAAGCACCTTTTGTGGAATGGAAAGGTTCTATAAGATTCTCAGTGGAGCCATAGATGAGCTGAGATGCCGATACATTTTAGAATAAACATCCAAAACAAGAGCTGAATCCTTAGACATTGAGGCATTACAGAGTATGACCTTCAATAAAGCTGCTTTGAAAAGTACTACCAAATAAATTTAACTTGAATCTTCTATGTTCCATATTTTCCATTGACCTACAAGCTTGAAAATACAGCTTCAATTCACTGAAAGTCTTTTTGTTGCTATAAGAGAAGGATATAGAGGGACGACACAGTTGTACAAGGAAAAGTAAAACAAAGAGAGAATAGGCGCTGTGTATTACAGCCTCGCAAAACAAGAAGGTCGCCTTGCGGACATTAAATCTTTCTGCTGCTCGGCTTCTCCCATGTGTCCGATGACAACTCCCCTGGTTCACCTTTGAGCCGGGTCTTCACCCCGACCGCTCCTTGGGGAATGGCAGTCATGCGAGTCTGAACCCTGCTTCCCTCGGACGACAATACAGAACGCCCTAGATCCCTCTCCATTTCCTTGAAGGGCTAAGCATGTCCACAGTGAGGTCAGAGGGGCATCCAAAAGCTTTGAAAAGCTTTGCCACTTGAAGATTTTTCTGACAGAGCTGCTGGCCCCCTTCCCTTCCCCCTCCCGTCCCCGGCGACTCTGCCCACCCTCAGATCAAGCCCTGAAGCTCTCTCTGTGGCCGTCAGAGATACAAAGGAAGCCCTCGCTGCAAAGAATGAACCCACTTGTCTATATACAGTACATGCTGTAACAACAGACGTGGCAAGACTGATGAATGAACAAGTGTTGGCGCTCTTGTTATGGTAACATTCAAGACTTGGCTTGAGGTAATTGCTCTGTTCAAATGTGAATACCACCACTCTGAAGACATTTCTTCATTGCATTTTAATTTCGTTAAATGTTTGCATCAGTCAATCGCACTGTTTAATTGTGAATTTTCAGAGCATTTCAAAGCATATGCTATATTTCAAAGAATGCAATTTTTAGCGTAATTCTAATGACTAATCAAATAATCTGTGTTTCAGGGCCACCTCTGTACTACACGTTACATCACTGTGTAAGATTATGTTAATGAACAGATGAATCAGTTATTTGAATCAGAAACGAAGTTTGCAGAGAAGATTTGGATTTACAGTTGCATTAGGCTTTTAATTGCAGGTAATAATGATTTATATAGTGTTCAGTTTGTTGCACAGTCTGATAGTTTCATTTCATAGGACCTCAATACATCATCTGGAGCCACATGAATTCATTTTGAGTTCCCTGATATTCTCAAACATGACTAAAATTCTTAGTTAATGTTCTACTGAAGATAAAAAGTCACTTACATCCATGTATGGCCTAAGGGTAAATTAACAGCATGTTACATTTTTAGGTGAACTATCCCTTTAAGAGATCTAATTCTTCCATGCCCAGTGTAATCTGTGAGTTGTGCCGTATGCAGAACACTAATAACAGATCCTCTGTCCATTAGTATCACCTGTAGCTGTGACCTCAGAGAGCGGCTGATCTGCTTTTGCACGGGGGGCCTCTCGGTGCGCACCAGGGAGAGCTGGGGGGCTGAAGTGTGCCGTCCGGCTGCCAAAAGACTCTGTGAATGGGCATGCAGGAGATCAATGCAAGCCCCTGAAAATCCCATTAGGTCCCAAAGGCACTTGTTGCCTTGGCGTAGACCTTTGCTAGCCGTCCTGCCCAGGGCTACATCTTTCTCTTTGTCTACCTTGTCTTTTTCTTAGATTTTATCACATTAGTTCCAGGGGAAGTTAGAAATCGGCAATTATTGCAAGGTCTGTGATGCTGGAAGGACTAAGGAGGGGAGGGAGAGATCAGGGCGAAAGGCCACATGAAGCAAGGGGTAAATGGTACATGGTAAAATTGGAAAGGCACCTCTGTTTTCCACAGTTAAAAAAGTGGAAAATGAATTGAGACCACATATCATGGGCAAGACGAGTTCTCTTTGTCGCGGTTCAGGGGATTCGTCACACTGGACCTTCGAGTTCAAACTTTAAACAGAATACAAATAAAGCCTCAGGTCTTCAAACGTATCTGTGATTGATGTTTGTTTTATATATTTTTTTTCTTGTGTAGACCAAGAAAATATTTTTATGTCAAACATAAATTGAATTTATATAGTCTTTAACTGCATTAAAAACAGACACATACGTACAAGGTGGGAACAAAATAAGTGTAGTGTCACATGAAAAAGTTTAATGTAAGAAGTTTAATGTAAGAAATTCACATGAAATGTATATATTCAAGATTAGTTACACTAGTTAACAGATGTCTGGTGATTCCTAAGGACAGGCCAAAAAAGGCTGAATAATCAGGGTCTGTATGCTGACATTCAAAATGTTACAAAATCTATTGAATGTTTCAAAGAAATGTCAGAAAAGGACCAACCAGAAAAATGCTGTGAGCCTCACATTTGATGAACATGCATGAAAATAAATGCCCTTCAAAAAAAGTGAATGTCAATAATCCTTCTTTTTATAGATAAATTATATATTTTATGACTTATACACCAAGAAAATCATGCTATTTTTTTATTTTAGAATTCCGCTAGAAGGCATTGTTCTAGGTGAGTTTCATGTGTAGCCTTCACTTAGTTTGATGATAAATTGTTGCTGTCAGCTGTGTTTGACTTTATGCACAGTTCTGCTTTGACATATTAGACTGTTTACAATCACTTAAGCTAACTATGTTTGTGTCGATGTCAGTGACATCATGTCAATAAGAGGAGCGTTTTGATAAAAAATAAGCATTTTTCTAGTTGTTACAAACTGCATGACTTCTAAGAAGCAAAGTGATGTATTTTAGACCAATTTAAATATTTCACCATTGATATGAGATTCAATATGTGACCATACTATAAATAAAGAGAGCCTATAAATATAGCCAAAACAATGTCTATGTATATTTATTTATTTGCTTATCAAGCTATTCAATTAAATAATTATGTAACACAAGAGTAAAGAGAACATACAGACAATTAAATGTTTGTATTACTTTGTCCGACCCTGTATTCCTGGTTTTATTTCATACAGTTTATGTTGTAATGTTTGTTCAGCCCTACTATTTCCAGTGCATACTAAAGAGCGTTCTCAATCCTCCTGTCAGAGGAATAATGCAAAGCGAGGACAGGACCTGGGGTGAGACACTCGTGCGACGCCTCAGCTGTCCCGCTTCCACCTCCAGATTGGGAGAGCAGTGGGAGCGATGATCAATAAAGCTGCTGATCAATCGTGCCCTCGCTTTTTCTTATTCAGCACTGAGGAACCCACTCCACTCTTGACGTAGCACTTCTTTTGCAAACTGAGCTTCCTGTCCTCATTATTGTAAAGCCAGAGGAGACTGCGGATCACTCCTCTGGAGGCTCAGAGAGGGGTGAGATCCATCACTCGCCCTGAGGACCTGACACTCAGGCTTTTGATGGGTTCTGGCCAGTGCTCTGTCACGAGAATGATTAACATGCTACCAAATACCCTTCACAACCTAACTAGACCTGCCACCTCTCATTCACAGGGTAATGCTCGGGAGTCATCACTTCTGCTGTGACATAATGACAAGATGAAGGTTTGCTGTGTAGTTTTATATAAAGTGCACAACAACAACTTACTGTATGTTGACAGCTCTCTATTGCACTGATCAGTATATCTTTTCAGTTCAAAGTGTCTTGGTTAAAACTGTAAATGAAAAAAATAAAGAGAGAGAGAGAATGTGCATCTCATACCTCACACTCTTGTTAAATGATGTTCCAAAACTGTGGATGTTGCCATTGAAGACCTCTTTTTTAGTTCTTCATAGAATTTTTTAGTGTTAGCATTTATAAATCAAGCTTTTTTCACTTCAAAGAACCTGAAATGTAACTGAAAGGTTATATGTTCTTCATTGAACCATTAATGCCAATAAAGAACCTTTATTTTTTTTAAGAGTGTAAGGGCCTATTTCTGATATGAAAAAAAAAAAAAAAATCCACCCTGCAATTGAAGAAAATACCATAAAAAAATAACAACTTTTAAATGGTTTTCCCTTAAGAATATAAATGCCACCTCTAATGCATCAGCTGTTAAATATATCAATTAGCAACAATAAATGCCAACTTAAAATAAATATTAAAAACAATTAAAGTGATGATAATATGAGCATTATACTGACACCAGGTAAAATAATATCTGTAAATGTGATGAATCTCTTTGCTTATTAAATTACAGTCGGTTCTTTTCTTATTTCCCCTGAGGGCTGAATTTATCTACTTCTAATCTACTAGAATATATTCCACATAGAATATAATTAATTTAATTTAAATTAAAGTTTAAATTAATGTTTGTTTGTGAAGCCGGTGTTTCTTGTTCTGTCAAATTTTTGTAACTTATCGTTTTGCTTATATGTTTATTTCAATTTACCTCCTATCATATCTTTGACTTGTACTAGTGCTTTTTATTTTTGAAGTATGTTTAATCATAACACCTTAAAAAATGGTATTTATTATAAAGTCCTAGAGACAGCATGGTCAATATGTGGACATGCAAGAAAATAAATATAGAATGGAGAAAAGGATATAGTGTCATGATCGGTAACAATTGTGAACTCCTTTTGCAAGTCGAGATTATTGTGTGAGCTTCTGAAGCCATTATTTGGAGCACTGTGTAAACACAACCTGCAAACAATTCTGATGCCATGGAAACACCAATATTGGTTATGTCATGTCTGAAAAAGTTCTCGTTTTTTTTTTTTTTTTATCTCATGTGGATTTGAATTAAGTTCAAAGATTCAATGCTAGAAGCAATGAGGAATTCAAAACTGGAATGCCAAAGAAAAATGAAAAAAGGTCACTGGCAATCTTTATTATAGACATTTTTAAAATATTTAAGAGCCTATTATAATTCATAGTGTAAGCAAACACAATACATGTGTGATAATGAAAATTTAATTATATTTATTACACAATATAGCAAAAAAGAAAATGAAACATTGGTTTAGTACATATCAGTTTTTGTACTAATTCCGCGTGTTTTCATAGATATTTTGCTTTTGCAAGGATGAGAATGTTCTAGAAGTTTCTGGAATTTTCTGGAATATTGTGGGGATTTCTGGAACTTCCACACTGTGGGACCAGTCGTAAAAGACAAAAATCATCCAAAATATGAAGCTTTGGACGACTCACTTTTACTGGCTGTTTATTTTAAGCAGTTGTTGTTAGCTCAGTATTATGGGTATAGCATGTCATTTTTATACATTAGTAATATCAGATTAGATTGTATAAGTAGTTTTTTAAATTATTATTCTCATGAGCACTATTAATGATAGAATACAAAAAAATAATTATTTTGTTTTCAGCATGTCAAACTTAAAAGAAAAAGTGAAAAAGCAAAAAAGAAACTAAGCTTTTATGTAATTTTATAAACAGTGTTATTCATATTATGCATGATATTTTAACTTTTTATTTAACGTTTATTTTTGTAATTTATTATTAATATTTTTGAGACATAAAAAATACTTGCATTAAGAATAGTTAAATATTTTAACAATTATTACGGTAGAATCTTGGAATAAAATCTGACTAGTGCTGTACTACAAATATTTTCCACTGAATCAAATGCTGGTTTTTGTAATACCATATTATATAAAAAAATATATACTATATTATATTTTAATATTAAAATGTAAAAAATCAGATATTTAAATTTTCCTTTTTTACTTCATATACAGTTTTGTCACTGGACAGATCGATAAAATCAACACTGGAAAGGAGGATGTTTCTGTGTGTAGAGCAGATCCCGGTTCCCCCTGTGAAACCCGAGCTGTGTGCATTGGTCCAGAATGCTTGGTTTTATTATGGAAGTCTTCAGTGGTGCCAGCTTCTTGCCATTCTATTGTGTCTTTAGAGAGGGAAAGGATTATGTGGACATGTTTAAAAAGCTGGGGAAACAACTCCCCTTTGCAGGATGCTTAAATGGCGGCCATAGAATGGGACCCAGCTTTTTTCTGCATTAGGGAACATTGGGCTTCACCCTTCAGGTTGCTCTAGTCACCTGGTGTCTTTGCCACCCAGCAGGACACGCTTTCATCTTTTGTTGTTGAGCAGGGAATGGGCGGCGTTTTGCCATGCAGCTGGTTGAGACCGCCGGTTCCCAAACCTCCCTTTACCCCATGCAGCCAAACCAAAATCCAATATTCAGCCGTCAAATATCACAGAAACAAACTTGTGCTGCATTAACAAACTTTGTGGAGAGCAATAATAACTGTAGAACACAATGGCAGCATTCGGTACACAATAGATCATTTTATATATATAAACACACACACACACACACACACACACACACACACACACACACACACACACACACAAACACACACACACATACACATTTTGAATAACATGAATAAATAACATTTTAAAATATATTATAATATATGTTAAATTATTTAAAATTGTATACATTATTAAAAAAAATTTCCATCATGTATATTTCAAATTATTGGCTATGCATTGTATGAAGGAAATTATATATTTTATCATTTATGAATTTTCACTGACACTTGGGGTGAGAAAAAAATGTGGTAACACTTTACTTTAATCCTTTATGCATGATGCATTATAAAAATGGTTTGAATGCATTCATTATTAAATTAAATTAAATTTATGCATTTAGCAGATGCTTTTATCCAAAGCAACTTACAGTGCATTCAGGCTATCAATGTTTAAAGATCATGTGTTCCCAGGGAATCGAACCCACAACCTTGATAACGCAATGCTCTACCACTTGAGCTACAGGAACACTATGCATAACATTATGTTTGTAATGCACTTTATAATGTATTAGTACAATCTCACGAATAATTGTAACCACAGTTAATAGGCTACATTAGAACACTTTCAATTCATTGTTACACTATGCATTTTAAATTCAGTTGTAACTATTTACGACAAGGTATAATCTATCACAACAAACATTATGAATAATTATAATGCATTATATCATTTAATAACCCTTAAAAATGCATTATACATAAAGGCTTTCAGTAAAGTGTTACCAGGCATATTTAGTATACCAGAACTGTGGTATAGATAAATATAAAATTAATATCATGCCACTTTTTGTGATGGGATTTTCATAGTTTTAGATGGTATAATAAAATGAAAAAGCATCCAAAGTTGAACATAACAATTGTGCCTGAAGTGTGTAAAGACTCACAGTACCATATTTAACAGCAACAAGCTATATAGGGATGCAGAGTGTGGGACTCTTTATTGGATAAGTGGAGTTTCTTTGTGCTTTTGAACTGCAGATAGCCCGTTGGGATCTTAATCACTGGCTTTCGGAGGTAACCAGTGTTCAGAGGCAAAGGATAAAGAAGCCGCAGCCATTCAAGGAGCTGTTGATCTAGACCTCATTGTTCTCACCACTATGGCTTGGGTAAGCAAGGTAAATAAATGGCAAACTAAAGGCGGTGCTTCACAGCGAAGCGGGCTCTGTAGGGGGTTCACAGACCGAGGCCTGAGCCTCTATTATGAGCGCCAGTGCCACTCGCACCTATAAGTGCTGCATGTCCCCGCTGTCCCTCGCCAGACGTCGACTGACACGCGGGCTCCAGCGTGGAAAGCTGCACAATTAGCACTGTACTCCCCTGACAGGAGCACCTGGAGGAATACAGCTCAAAAACTGCTTATCATGATCCTTAGACCATTTAGAAATAAGAGGCTTTTATCTGAACCATATACAAAGTAGTTTTTAATGTCATTGCATTAAACAAACTAAGTTTCCTCTGCAAAACTGACTCGACAATTAAGTGGCTCATCTTTGATCAACTGGACTTTAGCTCATTTTTATTGGATGTGAAGTCGTTGTATTTTTCTATTATTTATACACAATAGTTTTCATTCATATTTTTGAATTCAATTGTATACTGTATGTTACATTTTAATTTTACTTGAATGTATTTTAGTTAGGTGCCAGGCTAATATTTCTAACTTTGTTTAAATTTTCCAGTTTATTTAGCCTCAGCTTCAGTTCATAAACATGTTTTTCAAAGTTTTAATTTTAGTTAACAATAATAACCCTGGTATGAAGTCAGTTCTCCTCAAGATCTTACAGGAGTAACCAAAGGTGCAGTTCTTAATTTAACAAAATGTTTCAATTAAAAAAAAAAATGCTGCTCTTGAGAATGTTTTTATTCATCAAAGAATCCTGAAAAAAAAAGTATTATGGTTTTTACAAAAAGTATTAAGCACCGCTTAAGTTTCCAACATTGATAATAATCAGAAATGTTTCTTGAGCAGCAAATCAGCATATTAGAATGATTTCTGAAAAATCATGTGACACTGAAGAATGGAGCAATGATGCTTAAAAATACACCTTTGTTCACAATTGCATATAAATTTGTCAGGAATAAATAATAAATGAATAAATAAATGCAGCTTTGTTGAGAAGGGATTTTTAATAGTAGTAGGCCTATATAACAAAACAAAACATCATGAAGTTTAATGTAAGATTTATGTCTTAAGTGTCTAAATACTTTGGGGTCCCTGTATGTAGACAGGCTACAGGTTCATATGAATTGCATTTTTTTCATGGATTATATTTCATCAAAACTGCATTCAGCTCTTAGCAAGTTGAGGAACAAGCACAAATGTCATTAGTCTTGCTTTAGGCAGCTTCTATCATATCACTCCTTCTATCATATCACCATTTAAAGAGATTACGATGCTACCTGTGGGGGTTGAGAATGTGGCTAGTATATAGTTATGAGTCCTTTATTTGTTAATTACATTACCGAACCAATGTCAGGGGACTATGCTGTGCCAGCTGGTGCTGGTGCCAGAGTGGTGAAAATCACAAACATGAGTGCCAGGAAGAAATCATGTGAGCACAGATAGGCATATGCACTGGCATGCTTGAAGTGCAGCTAAAAATAGCTAATGGTATGTGAAGACATCTGGACATATTAAGGCTGATTTAGAATTGCAAATACAGCAAGTTGTAAACATTTTAAAACCATTGCAAAGCTAATTTGCCAAGTTTTAACAAAGCTTTCGAAAATCTTCAAATGTGGAAAAGAAGCTGATCTTTGAAACAATGAAACAGATGCAAATGAAAACCCTCCACAGATGGCAGAGAAATAAAAAGCTATTCACCTTTACACAAAACCATCTAACTGAGAACAAACTGACTAAGAAACGACAATTTTACTTGAACATAATGTTCCTGAAGTGTGTAAAATTGGTAAATGTTTGAGGTGTATATACATATATATATATATATTCATATATAGTCCAGCTTTAGTTACTGATTAAATGTAACGTGGATTACACAATAAAATTGCAAACATTAAGTACTCAGATTGCATTACAAATATTTTTTAGCTTATTACATACATATTACTCACACAATAGCAATAACGTATTCATAATTTATTGATTATATAGATTTCATCTTTTAAATTTTCCTTTCAAAATTTGCCTATCGCTTATATACATTCAGAACGTCTTTGTATTTTCATATCAATGTGGCACAAGATTATCCTATTTAATTCAATGTGATAAACATGTTAGGTGAAAAGCAATCTAAAAGCAATCAAAAAGTAGTCTGTTACCTAAGTAGTATGTTACCTAAAATGTGAAATGCAATCATTTTTATCTTGAAATTTTAACTCAGTAATGGACTATGATTTGTAAGTAATGCTGACCCTTTACATTCAACTGACTGTAAGTAACCTTGCAACTACATGTCAACTAACTCATAGTAGACTATTAGTAGACTGTTCGGTTAGGGTTAGCAGAATAAGTAGTTGCAAACTTAAAGTAAAATGTCTAAGGTGGACTATCGAATAAAGTGTTACTTATATGAGTTATTAAATTAGAATGCATACATTTGACACACATGATTTCAGGAACTGCTTTGTGTCTATGTGCTGTGCAACAAGTTTGTTTTACATACAAATGATCCATCTGTACATAATTCCACAGTCAGAACTCCCCGAGACCTCAGACAGATTGATTCAAACCGGTCATCTGCAAGAATTAGTACAAACGTCCTCAATATCTTTTGAATTAGAGTTTAAATAAAACGAAGAAAAGAGAATCATTTGCACACATGAACTGACACAAATGCTCATTGAACCCTCCATAATAAGGGTTTGCACGGGTGACAGAGGCTCCGCTCACCTCACACGCTGATTTTAGCTGAGTAAAAAAAAAATAGAAAGAGCTTTGTTTGACACAACAAAAGTCGTCTCTGGAAATTATGAAAATGCACAAAAAAGGGAGTTTCCTTCTCTTCCAATACACCATCAATCATTCCCAACTCTCAGTGTCCATTCCAATGCAATCTGTGGGCATTCGGGAGTGGAGATGTCAGTCAAAATCCCTGTTCTGTTCATCTGTCACTTTAAGAGTAATTGCCCTGTCTGTCTACTTTTGCATTCTCTTTGACAACTTTTTAATATGTCAACTCTGAAAGAATGAAAAAATGAAAAGCCCACCTTGTTACACGCCATCTGCATTTGCTCCCCTACAACGCAGAATCGACGCAAGTCCAGGGGGAGGCCGTTCGCCCCAAAGCCCGCCTGCCCGCTCGCCTTTGGCCGAGTGTCACACGGCCCATTGAGAGGATTTATGCTTGTGTACTTTATTTTGTTTTGTATAAACAACGGCGCTACGCACTACCTTTATCGGCCATGGCGCGTTCTGATTATTCCTCCCTAAAGTCCTCCCATCTGTCCCCGATTCTGCAGCCCGAGTCTCTTTCAGAGGCCTGACAGGGAGCAGCGCTGGAAAAAAAGTAAACTGGTAGGGGGCCCTCATTTCACACCAACCCTCGATTGTGCCCTTCCGAAGCAAAGCACTCTTCTATAGCTTTTTGATAGGCTTTCAATCCCAGCCCCACTGACAAGGTTTTCTTTAGGAGGAGTAGGAGTTGTGGCTTTTTTTGGCTCTGGGGTAGGGGGGGCTTACCGCAGAGACTTAAGGGAGAGCAGAGGTGATTTCTTCAGGGAGGGGGGCTGCCGGTGGAAAGGAAAAACTGCAGCAGATGGGGCTGATTGTGCTCTCTACGCAAATTAAGGAGAGAGACATCTGCAGCCGCAACATACTGGTGGTCCGAGGCAATTAAGGCAGGGGTACGAGGCGAAGGAGGGGGGAGAGCAGGACAGAGGAAAAGACAGTCCTGCCTGCCGGTGCATAGAGATGAAGTCAGGCTCACATTACAATGAGCCGGGCTACAATAGAGGGAGCCGTCCAAGTGGAGAGGGTGGGGGGCGAGCGGGGGGTTGAAGATTAATGTACGGAGAAGCCGGCAACAACACTTTGTGCAGCCAAAATAAGAGGTGGGGCCTTCGGGGCTGAATTGAGCCCGAGTTATAAAGTGTGTCCTTTTCTGCTGTCTTCCCCATTCGAGGCCTGAGGTCATTTACAGAGGTGACAGCTTAGACGTGCACTGTTGTGGATTTAATGTGGAGCGTTTTTGCCCATTTTTCTCCCCACCCGTCCCCCCTTCAGCTCTGGAGAGGTGACGTGACAAAGCGGGGTCATCCCCGGGATTAGACCCCTTTAACGTTGCCTTTATTTATCGACTGGGTGCTGAGGGGGAAATTCGGGCCGAGGGAAGAATGCCGGCGTGGTGTTTACAGGCTCATCCCTCCAGGGATATATGTGTGCAACAATGCCATCCGCATGCAGATTTGCATAACTCGGGCGCATCTAAACAAGCTCAAGTTGTTTTAAATAACTGGGGCAACTAACAGGATGCAATTGTTTTGTTGGGGAGGTTCGGTCTTCGAATAACTAAAGACGAATTGTACTCATTAGCGTGCACACATGACGTGATCATGAAGAATGTGTAGGTGCTCTGATACCTCCACATATGATTAGTGAACAAATTCACTTATTTGATTGTTGACGTGCAGTTGCACAAGAAATTGTGATGATATGACATCACGCTCTAAGGCTTGTTTTTTTTTTTTTTTTTTTTATTATGAAAATGTATCTTGTTTATAAAGACTTTTACAACAAAATACTATTTCATGTTTAATTAAATGTGTTACTTGCAGTTTCTTTGTAATTATTTTTTGAAACTTACTAGTAACTTATGATAAAATATTTAAGAAAAGAAAAATAGGTTGTGTCGTGCCGTATTAATTTTCTATTGGTCACATGTCTTTACCGAACTACCACCAAACTTGAACTTTGAAACAAAGCAAATTCTGACACTTCTTCACAAGAACTTGCATTTTTACCATAATTTGCATGCATATGAATGAAAATGAGTGGAGTGAAAAGTGTAGTTTCACCCCTGCTTTATACATGTTACATTGACTTCCTAAATTGCATTATTGTTATGTGCATTCTGTATTTGTTATCATCAAATGGTTTGCCAAAAAAAATCATGTGAGATAATGAGTAGTCAGTCAGAACCCTAATAAAAGTTTTAATTGACATCCAGGTCTTCTGCCATATTGCTATCACATGAAGTACTGCTTCATTTATTTCATGAATACCTTATCAGACACTTTTACTCACAGAAGTCAATCATTATTTCTGACATTATTGTTTTTTTCTACAGCGTCCCTGGTATCTGAAAACTTTTGCACAATGCTACATCCACACCAATAGGTGCCAGGATAATTCCAAGGTTTTTATTTTTGTTTGTTTGTTTGCTTCTTTTTTTTTTAAGATAAGTCTATATTTACAAAATCGTATGGCCATTTTCCACAAGTTGGTATGATTCTTTAGGGTCTTAATGAAAAGTCTGTAACATACCTTGGTTAAAATGTCTCAATGGCAGTGTAAAATATTACCCTTTTTACATTTTCAAAAACAACATTTCCCAGAGCCCTTAGATTGCATGTTCCTTTAAATGCTAATGAGCTCTGCTAACCCCGCCCCTCTCTTCCGTGGGGTGGCAAGCAGTTCTCTCAGACTGTTAACTTTTAGGCACAGAACTGCTAACTAAGACATTATTAGGAAAGGCGAATTGCAACAATTAATAATAAAAAAAGAACTTCTTCTTGGTGAATCTGGATCAAGAATGATTCATGCGAGCATAGATGCATTTAGGTAGATTGAGGGGCGCATTCCCTTCAAAAACAAATGTAATACACTGCATATTTAGCAGCTATGATCTTGTCTACATCTGCTCCGGCTTTGAAAACTGTTTAGTTCTCACTCAGGGCGGGTCTATGCTAAAACGGAGGTGTCATTCAACAATCGTGGGAGGGGCCTGAGTAAAGCTCACTCTGCCAAGAACCTGTGAATGACTTGATCTGTGAAAGTGCTTATGATTTGTGGGGATTTAAAAAAACATTGGGTGGATTTTTATTATCATAGGGTGGTTGTGTACACACAGTGCCAACACACATTTAAGTTCAAACATCATGTAAAAGTGAATTTTGCATCTGATGTCCCCTTTAAGCTACAAACTCGTTCATAATGCTCAATGTTTCCAACTGACATGCATTCTGAGGTGCAGCTTGTCATATTAAAGGAGTGTTTTCACTAGAAAGCAGTAAACCGGTTACCTCATGTGAATATGTTCATAGATATTTCATTTGTAACTTTGAATAGTTTCCATGTACTTGTCTAGATCAACATTGGAAAAAAGTTAGAGTTAGAGACAGATTTTTGGAAAGTTAGCTAGCAGGAAACAAATTAATTACATATTAGTTCTATTTTGCTATTTTCTCTTTGGAGTAGTCAAACAATCCAAAGAAAACATCTTTAAAACTGCTGCAGTATGTTGTTGGTTTTACATAGGCTAATCACTGTGTAATTATTGTTGTCTGCATCTATGTCCCCACTAAGACTTATAGACTCCATTGTATTTTGTTGTTTTGATTACTAGTGTCGCCCAAAATCAGTCCGACTGTACTCCAGGGTCATATTAAACGAGTGTTAAGGGTTTGGTTTGTGACCATCTGATTTAAATCCTAATTGCCAGGCCAAAGGACAACTATAATGGCGGTCATCCGAGAGGCTCCCTTGTATTTGATGCAATGCTACTCAGACAAAAGTCCCAATTACACCCAATTGTCCTGGGGCTCGGAAACAGGGAGCACGTCCTCGAGACTGAAACGAGATCCTGTTCTGCGGTAAGCCTGCGGTTTTTTCACCTTTTTCTAGCTTCTACCTCTCTATTGGGTCATACACCCCGAGTGTGAAGCTTACTCCAAAAACACTGTTAAATGGGTGTAGAGTCCCCCTTCAGATTCACACTGAAGGAGTCTGCTTTCAAAGACACACTAGAGGATCCTTTTGAAGAACGAGCGGCCCGAGGTTACTCATCCATGGACTCAATGAATCCTTTCAGAGTGGGGTACTCATACACAGACAGACTCAACAATAAGTGTTTGCTCACAAGAGGGTCCCCAGTGCAAGAAGACCGAGCCGTGCCATCACTCCACAACTGTCCATCATCTCAACATTAGCTTTCAAAGAGAAAGAAACGCTTGAAAAGTTGAGACTAGTCGAGCATTCGAACGGTTCGACTTCATTGCATCTAGATATAGAGATATTACCGTGATTTCTCGGTCACATGAGCATTAGATTGACAACAAATCCTCATATAATCAGCTTTTTTGTACAGAAGGAAGTACAGAAGTGACACGTTGGAACAAAGGCTCACTAAGGATCTTCTAGACTTCAACATTGTTGGGCTTGCGGCCCGAGCAGCTTGCATACAACTTCATGATTTAGAGCTTTTTTTGTCCTCTTGTACTCGATGAAGGACTAAAACCCTGAGGATATTTTTCCTCCTGCTTTTGGAGGAGCTGAGGTTTCTTATAATTGTTCACTGAAGTGAATCAGCCACCACAAAACACTGCAGCACATTGAGAGCCCTAGCAGAGGGCACAGGGAAGGTGACGAATTGGCAGTGAGAATGAACTTAATCCCCTAAGCTCTTGTCGGGGCTTGTCTTTGCTGTCCCTTCTTCCCTAGAAAAGACCCCCAAAGTACAAAGCATCTCAAACAAGAGCTCCCACTCCCAACCTGCTGAATGCTCACTAAAAAAATAAAAAATAAAAATTGATTTTCACATTTGGAAGAGGCAACATTAGAAAAGCAACGCTAGAAAACACTGTCAAAGCTTAACATGCATAATATATAAATACTTCCACAAACACAACACAAAATAGCTCCAGGAATAATAATAAAATAATAATAATAAAAAAATTAACTTCAACAGATGAAAGAGGTAGCCTTCAGATGTAACAATAAATGTTGATCATCAACCTCAAAAAGGTTTACCATCTTTGGGACATGTTTAAATATAGTTAAGAACCCTGCTTTGTGTGATTTAGTAAGACCAATAACAGGAAAATATATATCAATATAGACAAAATATTAATATTTGTAAAGATAGAAAGAAATAAAATTAAATTAAATTAAATAAAAAATTAAATAAAATTAAATGTGATTGCAAATGAAGCATAAATTAAGCTTACTCAATATTGGTGAACTAGTTTTAGACCAAATAATGGTCTGTAGTTATTGATAAAATAAGGGTCACACTTTATTTTAAGGTCAAATTCTCACTATTAACTATGACTTTTGCATCAATATCTAATTCGCTGCTTATTAATGCTTAGTAGGGTAGTTGTTAAATTCAGGATAAAGGGATCTACAATATGGTCATGCAGAATAATGCATTAAAATGTGCTAACAAACAGGCAATATGCTTAAATATGCATGCTAGTTAATAGTGACAATTGGTCTTTAAAATAAAATGTTACCAAAATGAGTTATGGCAATAATTTAGTAAACCATACCTAATAATTCTTGTAACAAATACATGAGATTTGTGTTTCTAATGGTAGAAATAAATAAAATCAGAGGTCATGGAAAGTGCCTGATATTGCCAAATCTTTGTCAGGCATTTGATTTATAGAGGAACATTCAAATATCACAAAGATTGAGTAGTCCATGAAATTGGTGACATTTAATTGTTAGTATCTCATAAAAGAGCTCAGTGTCTCCCAGCTTCATGAAAACCCAGCTTCAGCTTTTAGTTATGCAGGAAAATGACCTTCAAAACCTTTTACATAAGCCATTTATGAAGTACACAATCGAATCCATATCATCAGACATCATGATGACAATACATTTTTTTCCATTTACCTAAAGGGAACAGATAATTGCTACAAATAACCCCATATTTGACTGATTTGGACATAAAGAGAGAGATTATCTTAAAGGAAATGAGAGGCATCTCCATGACAAGGTGACTTCGGAGGTGAAAGCATGGATAATAAGATTACTCTTAAAGAAGACACTTTTGATTGACTGATCCTCAGCCAGGCTCATAACCAAACATAATCCTGTTTTACTCCTTCACCACACCCAAAGCCTATTAATATAGTCATTTTACCCTAAATATATTATGATACAACAACCATCTTGATATTGACGCACTTGCATTCAATTTTACACACAGGGATGCTTTATAAACAGGTGAAAATCTCAATGAGCTAAAACACAATTAAATTAAAAACACTGACGTGCACATGAGCGAAATCCATCAAGATGCAAGAATTTTTATGCTATCGCTCATAATTAGAAAAGTAAGTGTTGCAAATAAAAGTATCTGACAGTGATAGAAAACCAAAATCCATTTAACATTAAATAAAATAGAGTTGTAAAAAGAAGCAGTAATGAATTCAGTACAGTTGCAATGTTTCATATCTGGATGATCGGTTTCAAAAAGAGGCTCATAAACAAATTATACTTTATTTAATGCATAGAAATGGTTATTAAAACACAAAGAACCAAAGAATAAAAAAATCAGGGTAAGAACAGATTTATTTTATTATGAACTTTATAGATGCCTTTAATAAATGCCTGTGAAGAGGCGTGAAACCTTTAGATTGTCAGGACATCGTGTGCTGAATCTATACTGCCCTCTACTGATACAGTCCCAACTGCTTTCATCCTTCTGATAATGCTCCTTCACTGGGAAATATGAGAATGATTCAAATAGTCCATATAAATAAATTAATAAATATAATACACTGTATACATTTAAAAGATAAAGTGAAATGCACTCATACAGTAGTCATTTAATCAGTCTGCACTCCAGGGATATCAATCGAAATGTTTTCACTGCTAATAAGAAAACCGATTACGTATTACACACTGCACATGCATTTCTTACGGTTACACTAAACATTTAACATTACTTGGCCAAGAATTTTTTTTTTTTTTTTTACGAAAAGGAACTGAAATGTGATTTCATCTTTAGGTACAAATTATACAACAATAAAACTATTAAAAAAACAGGATTTTTTTTTTTTAATGCTGAGAGGTCGGTCTGTTTTAGTGTAACAAGTCAACAACACATGCACAAGCCACAACAGATTCAGCCGATTTGTACAAAACAGTTCTAGCACAGATTCACCGATTTGAGTTTCAGTGACTGCTTTGGCACAATACTTCACGTTAATAAACCGACGGATTTAATACTGGATTCTTACAAGCCCATTTCAACACATGGCGATATTTAATAACAGCAATTTCAAGTTCCAAAGCAAATCGAGCTTGAGATTGATCTCAGGTGAGGTTCTCACGCTGCTCTTCAGACTCGGGATTCTTGCAGAACATCGTGGAGAGTTCCTGTAACAGCAGTTCCTGTTGAGGACTGCATGATCTGTGGGACCGGAGTCTACCTGGGACGTGCAGAGAGTCCTCCTGGCCCAGGGTGTCTATTGATTCTCCAGAGGATAAGAGAGAGTGCACTGGCTTTGACCCAACCATGCGATCCAGGGAGGCGGCCTTCCTCTGTCCGAGGCTGACGGGGCGTGCTGGCACCTCCTGTGTCTCTGCGGGAGCGCTGGACAGGAAACTAGTTTCCAAAGATTTGAGCACCTGCAGACCGAAGTCGCCCACCTCCTCGTACAAAGGCTCGGGGCTTTTAATGCGCTCCTCAAACGAGTCCTGCTGCACCTTCATGGGCTGAGCAGAAAAACAAAAAAGACAATGGCCAGACATAGCAGGAGGTCAGAAAGATTTCAGATTCCAGCACTTAATTACACTGGTCTTTAAGTCTTTAAACCAATAACACATGACAGCCCTTCCTTTACAGTAACGCCACCACAGTTATGAAATAATAAAAAAAAAGATTGAATTTGAATTAAAACAACATTAACATTATAAGAAAACTTAATATTATTAATAAATAAATCTAGTGATAATAATCATATTAACCTTTTATCAAAAATAGTCATTTGAACCTTGATAATAATAATATTATTATTTATATTGTTAATGTATTATTATTGTTATTATTAATAAATAATAACGGTCATGGTTATACTGAACATTTATTATTATTATTATTATTATTATTATTATTATTATTATACGATAACTATATTGTTATAATTAAAAAAGATAATAGTTGTATACAATAATAATAAGAAATATTATTATTATTATTGTTGTTGTTGTTGTTTTATGATACTACGTATATATATAAAACAACTATATATAACAAGAATAATAGAATGAACATACTATTATATAAAATATAATATTACACAATTTTATGATTATGATGATGATTATTATAATAATTTTGTTGTTGTATGAAACTTTTGTATTAATAACAATAGAGTGAATATACTGTTACATAAACATTGTATTACAACAACTATAAATTTTGATAATATCATAACTATATTGTCTTTATTATTATTATTAATACATTTTCTGAATTATCTTAAATCCTTATTAACTATAAATGAGTCATAATTAAAGTGAATATAGTATAATGAGAACCTTATAATAAAAATTAATACAAATAATAATAATTGTATATTGTAATATTACTATGTTAAGTGTTTATTATTATTATTTATTTTTGTTGTTGTAGTATGGCATTATATTTCTGTTAACTACAAAATAAAATTACTATAGTAATAGTGAATAATAATGCTAATAATGCTATTTCGTTTAATTTTAAATTACATAAAAAAACTAATAATAACATTAAAAGTTATAAATGTTGTGTTAAATAAATCAATCTGCTATTTCACAACAGTGTTGAATGTATAGCTCAACCAATCAGAGCAAGCTATAATGCTGTGTGTTTATAAAATACAAGTGATGTAAGCATCCAAAGCAAATCAGTCTCCTGAACTAAGATCATAAAAACTACATCTCATCTACTATTATCTCAAGAAAATATCTCATCTACTAGATATCTAATTAGATGATCTACCATTATGCTTACAAAAGCAGTATTTGTGGTTAGCGGGACACAGACAGAAGAGGATTCGTTTCTCAACAACGTTCACAACAAATTACTTCCTTTTCTGAGTTGAAACTTTTGTCTCAGTATCAGAGCAACAACACCAAGATAACTGACAAATACATCGAGGACAAAAGCGTGAAGCCTGGAGACAATTTGCTTGCGAAAGCTTTTGGGCCGGGACACACCAAAAGCTGCAGCTTTTCCCCTAAACACAAGAGGTGAAGCGCGCTCCCTGCCCTCCCTCAAGGCTACAGTTGCAGAACAATGCAGCAGAAGCGTTCTTCCTCCAAATGCATCCTGTCATATCAGGAAACCCTGCTTCCCAACAGGAATGGGGGGAAGGACAGAGGAAGTCAAAGGGAATTCCTCAATTAAGCATAGGCTGTTTTGTAAAGCACACCCTTACATTTTTGAGCGTTTGTTAGACCCAGAGGTCATCTGATACTTTCCAAACCTCCTACTTTTACATTTTGACCAGCCACTGTAATCAGAATAAATGTGACCGATGGCAACAAAACCTGTATGCAAAGGTGTGAAACTGAATATTAAGATGGGTAATAGCTCAGCCAAAAATGGGAAGTAGATGAGTTTGTTTCTTCATCAGAACAAATTAGGAGAAATTGAGGAAAAATTATGTATCCTCTGCAGTGAATGGGTGCCGTCAGAATGAGAGTCCAAACATCTGATAAAAGCATCACAATAATCCACACTACTACAGTCCGTCAGTTAATGTCGTGTAATAAACTAATCCATAAATAAAAACATTAAACCATCACTTCTGTCCCAAATACCAGTCCTTAATCCATAATAATGCTTCTTCAAGTGAAAAAAACGTCCATCCCCTGTTGTCCTCTCACATCAAAATCCACCCAAATATTTATATAACGGTGGATATTTTTTTTGCATGTTTTCATTAATAAATGGTGCTTGATCTGTGCATATTTCCCGCCTGATTCAGACAAGACAACTTTTTCACTGGAGAACGCAATATTATGGATGCAAGACTAGAAATGATATGAATTGAAACATTTTATTACAAAAACGCAGTTTAGCCCTTCAGAATATGTTTACTGTTGGACTGGAGTAGTGTGGATTATTGTGATGTTTTTATCAGCTGATTGGACTCTCATTCTGACGGCACCCATTCACTACAGAGGATCCATTGCTGAGCATTTGATGTAAAGCTGAAGAAACAAACTCATCTACATCTTGCATGGACTGAGGGTGAGTAAATAATTAGCAAATACTGAAGTACTGACTCTGACAGGAGGTCGGTCTATATATAAAATGCATTGGATTCATCTGCAGATAAAATAAATACTTACAAAGAACATTGAGAGAGCCCTTCTTGTGTGGAGCTTTCTCTGCAAAAATACACAGACAACAAGTTAAGTCTCAAATCAAAGACCAAGTGAGCATTACATGCACTGAACCACTGGAGGACGCCTGTGTGTCGTACCAGAGTCTGATTGGCTGAGAGCATGGTGGAGTTGGTGTTGCTCTCCTCTCCTCTGATGGGCACAAGCGGCATGGTGCCAAACTTCTGCTTGGAAATGTCAGAGGAAGAGTGGCGTCTCATCACAGGTGGACGCAAATCATCATTCTGAGGGAGGGACGTTCATGTTAAGTCACAGCTCTGAAATGTCAATAAATGTTCAGATTTGTTCAATTAAAAACGTGCTGTACCTGTGATTTTAGTAAATCAGTCATCCAGTCCCATAATTCAGTCTCACAGGAACAGCTGAGGTACCTGTGAGGTCATGGAGAGCAATTACTGTTCACTATGTAGCTATAAACACTTGTATAAACCATTGTAAAGAAATGTAAAATGCTATTAAATGTACTCACACTCGTGTATTATAATACGCATTATTTTGCATAATTATTTACTTTTTCGAGGTACCTTTAAAGAGTGTAATGCATAATAACACTCATCTACTGTATGTGACCCTGGACCACAAAACCAGTCATAAGGGTAAATTTATTTGAAATTGAGATCTATATATAAAAATAATATAAACTTATGAATAAATAAGCTTTCAACTGATGTATGGTTTGTTAGGATCGGACAATATTTGACCGAGATACAACTATTTGAAAATCTCTAAATATTGAGAAAATCACCTTTAAAATTGTGCAAATGAATTCTTAGCAATGCATATTACTGACCAA
This sequence comes from Carassius gibelio, assembly GCF_023724105.1. NCBI lineage: Eukaryota > Metazoa > Chordata > Actinopteri > Cypriniformes > Cyprinidae > Carassius > Carassius gibelio. The sequence goes on along the minus strand of NC_068409.1, from coordinate 19,303,351 downwards.
AATTTAAGTTTTGATATATTTACAGTAGGAAATTTACAAAATATCTTCATGGAACATGATCTTTACTTAATGTCCTAATGATTTTTTGCATAAAAGAAAAATCAATCATTTTGACCCATACAATGTATTTTTGGCTATTGCTACAAATACACCCCAGCGACTTAAGACTGCTATTGTTATAACATGTTATAAGAAACTGACATTATATATATATATATACATAAAGGGGTAATAAATCTATATTGGGGCTTCTCTTATGAAGTCTGTTAATTCCACATATAAATACCACTTACAACTGCTGTTTGTCCAGCATCACTGTTAATCCCCATCTGCAAGCAAACACACTTGTTATTTAAAGTTATATGGAGTTCACTGATGTACAGAAGCTTATTGTGGAATGTGCATCTCACTTTGTTGGCGGTTTTAACTTCTTTCTGATCCCCATGTAAATCTTCAAGGTTTTCAGTTGCCAGTCTTTCTCAGGTTTGTTGCTCTGTGATGCAGAAAAGCAGCTTATAGTTTTTCCTTTGAGTTCAGCGTGCTCTTATTTACACAGAACCTTCGGATGTGCTGTAATGTAGAGTGATGATGAACAGTACACATACCTTTTTGTCCTTCATCAGGATTAACCTGTGGTCTTTAATTTGGAAAGGTCGCTCCTGGAATTTGTTTCCTTGCAAGAGTTTGGGCGGCTCTTCCCGACACTTCAGCACTCCAGACTTCACTATCTCACTCTTATAGGCTTCAACACACAGATACAACAGACACAAGGTCAACAGTGCAGCTGCATCATCTCATACACTTTTGTAACCAAGAATACAGTTTGTGTTTTTCGTGTGACAAGCATGGTTTCAGTGATGTATAGTAATAGTTGTGTAGTGACACTGTACTCTTATCTTTGATCTCATTCTTGTATACTCCACTGTTCACATGTTTTATTTGTTTATTGTTTTACAAATTATAAGAATATTATGGCAAAGTCATTCAAAATGTTTCAAAAGATTTCTATTTCAAATAAATGCTGTTCTTTTGAATTATTCATCTAATAATCCAGAGAAGAAGATAAAATCCTGTTTTCAGCACTGATAATCAAATGTTTCTGGACTAATGATGCTATAACATTTTAAAATGCATTCAAATAGAAAACATTCATTCACAAAATTTCACAATATTACTGTATTTTTGGACTTGAGCATAAAACATCCTTCTTTAAAAAAAAAAAAAATTATAACTTTTGAACAATACTGTTATTTTATGCATTTTATCACCTCAGGTTAGTGGAAAGACTACAGTATATAGATTTATTTTTTAACTTCTAACAATGTTTTTGTGACAGTGCAGCACCACTGAAGTGGAAAATGGGTTTAAATGCCTTAAAATATTCAACACATGATTATACTCTCTAAAAGTCAATTCATCTGATGAAGTCAATATGCTTTCACCTGTGAAAATGTCTATAGCTTCTCCTCTAGGCACCTTCTTCACCACCAGATACGCCGAGCTGGGATCGGCCATTTTACACCACTGTAGCGCTTGTTCCAGAACCTTCTCTTTCGGGTGAAGAGGTCGCTCTGTGGAAATGACATGCTGTATTTATCTACTGTGTCCCCCCGGCCTTAACAAACATTGCTTGCCCTGCAGTGCCTGATTAACTTCAGCGTTTGATTTAATTAGTTTGCGTCTGGACTTTACCGAGCTCTCCTTCCTCGATGGCCTCAAAGGTCATCCACACGTCTTTTTCCCCGGCAGGAATATTTCTCATATACAGCACCTGATTGGTCAGCTCCTCTGCACACATTGTGGGAGACACCTGTGAGAAAGTCATGCAAGACGTTTGCAGTGATGGTTAGAATCTGCCACCGTGTGGTACTGCTGTGCAACTCTCCGTCAAATTAAAAAAACAAGAGTTGTGTTTTTTTCACAATATTAGTTCATGTATGTTAGCTTTGAAGTCATCTGAATGCTAGTGTACTAAAGGTTGAAGAAGACATTAAGCAGATATACACACTTAAAATATATAGCTTTCCCGTTCCAGGACAATATTGTTGTCATCATATGGATCATTATTATTATTATTTTTCAAATATGATCTACTTACTTTCAGAGTGATGCAGCAGTCTGGAATCTTTTCTTCCAGATAAACTTCAATGATCAAGTCCCCCGCCTGTGAGAGCTGCAATAAACATGCACAAAAAATATTAAAATATAATACTATAAATAAATAAATAAACACATGATTCTACCTGTGTGTCTCTCCAAGTGGTTATCAAACTGATTTCCAGTTCAATCTGAGTTTGATGCTCTTCGTCAATCTGTTTAAACACAAAAAGAAGATTTTTGAAAGCATCAAAATGATTCACATTTACATAAAACTGCATTCCACAAAAAAAAATTACAATGGTACTCAAATGTTTTTTGTATTGTAGTATCATTGCATGGTATTCAGAATTAAATAATATGCATAGTACTGTACGGTCATATCCTAACCTGATATTATAACTTCACCACGCTTTTGCTATAATATCATGTTACAGAGTTATTCACTTACATCAAATATATACAGGTAGTTATCGATGAGGTCTTCTATGATTTTGACCTCATGTTCCCCTTTGCCATCAGTCTGAAACAGGCTGGGAGCGAACAGCAGGGACAGGTTCTTAGTGCACATCTGATTGAGATCAGCACACTTCTGCACCCTGAGAGAGAGAGAGAGAGAGGAAGAGAAAGACATGTGAGAGCTGCTAGAAATGACCACAGACCAGACGAGGCTGAATCAGAATCAGAAGAAAGACTCGCCTGAAGAGATGACTGATGAGAGCTGCTAAAGTCGTTCTGTTGACCCGAGGTAACCCTCGAATCAGCTCTTTGTATCGGTCCAAACGCTGTGGCTTCTGAGGGATCTCTGCATGAAAGTATGAGAAATCACTGGGACAACTCAAATTAGAAAAAATCTGAAGTTTGTTGGCAGTTATACTGTACAAATATTCTGGGTTGTTTTCAACTTTATAATCAATTTTTTCGTAATACTCTACAAGTCAAAAGTCTTTGAACGGTAAGATTTTTAATGTTTTTAAATGTTTTAACTGTCTTCTATTTGATTATATTTTAAAATGTAATTTATTCCTGTGAATTCAAAGCTGAATATTCAGCATCATTAATCCAGTCTTCAGTGTCACATGATTCTTCAGAAATCATTCTAATATGCAGATTTGCTGCTCAAGAAACATTTAAGATTATGTTTAGAATTATAATAGAATAGAAAAAGAAAACATAATAGCATCATTGCTAAATAAAAGTAGTGTATAATGTTACAATTTCCAATAAATGCTGATCTTTGGATTGCTCTATTCATCAAAAAATTCTATGCTTTAAAAATTGATGATGATGATGATGATGATGATAATCAGTTATCATAGAAAATAATAGTAAACAGTTATTTAAATTCATATAATTTTCACAGTATTACTGTTTTTACTGTATTTTTTTAATAAATGCAGCCGTAAGCATGCCACGGATGCATTTAATAGACATTATGCATGAAATAACCCAAAATATTTAATGAAACTGCATATTAACATTCATAGAAAGTGTACGGTACTAACTGGCAGCTTCCCTCCAGAAGGGGTGAAGATCAGCCATGAATATGGGATCATCAATCTCCCGAAAGAACCTTTTCAGTACATCCGTCACGTCCTCTATGAAGTTATCTCCAATGCGGAGTTTCACATTGCGAGCGTCCTTACGAAACTCCTCCATCAAAAGCTTGATTCTGGACTTTGCACCATTTTTCCTGTATATTCCCTCATGGCCCAGACCTGGGAAGGAGAGATTCATTCATTCGGATTGCAGTGTTTAACTTATATTATGATTTAGGCAGGGTTTACTGTCTTCAGCACAAAGCACAGGGAGATGGGAAGTCTGTGTTCGCACCATACTGAGTTATAAAGGCAATGCAGCTGTCGACGATGATGGGGATGTCATTTCTGCTGAGCTGCTGGTCTTTCAGGGTGTTCCCTTTCCCTCCTGCTGCCTTCTGAATGTCTGCGTACCACAGGGAGAAATCTGTCCTGCCCATGCCCTGCAGATGCAGAGTCCTGCAGACAGAGTCATTATATAAATGCATTGTAATAACATGCAATCGTTTGCAATAAGGACTGGGAGACGTATTAAAGGAATAGTTCACCCAAAAATGAATATTTGCTGAAAATGTATTCACCCTCAGGCCAAGACATAGATGATTTAGTCTCTTCTTCTGAGGAATGTAGCATTCCATCACCTGCTCACCAATGGATCCTCTGTAGTGAATGGGTGCCGTCAGAATGAGAGTCCAAACAGCTGATAAAAACATCACAATAATCCACACTACTCCAGTCCATCAGTAAATGTCTTGAGAAGTGAAAAGCTGCATGTTTGTAAGAAACAAATCCATTATTTAGGTGTTTTATCTTTAAACTGTTACTTCTGGTCAAAATATGAGTCTATAATAACGCTTCATTCCAGTGAAAAAGTCCATTCTGTGTTGTCCTCTCACATCAAAATACACTGCACTATTTGTTTAGAATTGTTTTAGACAGTTTTCACTTGTAAATGGTGCTTCATCTGTGCATATCTCTCTCCTGATTCAGAGGAATCAACTTTTTCAGTGTAGAAAAAAAAAAAAATACCATGGATAGAGGACTCATATTTTAGCAAAACGGTTTAAAGTTAAAAACATCTTGATGGATTTGTTTCATACAAACATGCAGCTTTTCACTTCACACGATGTTAACTGATGGACTGGAGTAGTGTGGATTGTGATGATTTTATCAGCTGCTTGCACTTTATTTCAGACGGCACCCATTCACTGCAAAGCATCCATTGGTGAGCAAGAGATGGAATGCTAAATTTCTCCAAATCTGTTCTGACGAAGAAACAAACTCATATTTAGTTCGTTTAAGTTGAGTTCATATTTAGCTAATTTTATATTTTGGGCAAACTATTCCTTTAAGAAAGTGAAGAGTTTTAATTTTGGCTTAAACATGTGTCCTTACAGAACTAAAAGACCCACCTTCCTTTCTCAACCAGAACCAGGATGTCCTTCTTCTCATGGTTCTCAGTTTCAGATGCAATGCCTTGATTTTTAACCCAAGACAAAAGACGGATAAGTACATAGCTCATTTATGAATCCCCGAGGGTATATTTAGCAGCACTATTTTCTCTGAAATCTCAGTTTCACAGTGGTTGAGCTAACGGACTCACTGAGCTCCTGTAGGCGTTTCAGGTTTATAATATCCTCTGCGGCTCCATCATTTCCAGGGCATATGAACAGGTTGGACTTCTGCAGAACAAAGAAGCCTTCTTTCCACTGCTGTGGGTCTAGCATGGCCTTGTAGCGCAGGACGCCCACTCGCTCGAACTCTCGCGCCAGCAGACAGTGACAGCTGAGAGGTGTAGTGGCCTGCCAGAGATCAAAACACAGGTGAGATCCAATGCACTGATGTGTCAAACTAATTCCTGTCCACAGAGAACAGCTTGACTGATTAATATTTACCTTCCCTATTGCTCTCGCCCAACTGTGCAATGCATCTGGAGTCTCCAAGCCAAACTGGATCAGTTTATCAGATGTTAGGTAAAGTTCAAAAGTGTATCGAAATCTGAAAGTACCAAACAAAGAAACAGATTATGATGTAATGATTAAGAAACTATCTGATTATGTCCTGAAGGATGTTGTGTTATGCAGTGGCACACACTTGTCAATGAAGCCGCTGTTGTTGCTGGAGTCTGGTCTGCTCACTCCTAAACAGACGATGTCTTTAACATCGATCTTCATGCTGGGCTCATGACATCTGTCAGACTCATAGAAGAGAATAGACTTCTCCACCGAACACCAGTACTTTTGAAAATCTGCTGAATAAATCAAATCAAAAAGGTAATAAAAAAACTATTCTGTATGTTTCATATCAGATTTCAGATATAATGTCTAAGAGCACTGATGTTTCGAAGCAATTCCAGTCTTCAGTGTCACATGATCCATCAGAAATCATTTTAATATGCTGATTTACTGCTCAAGAAACATTTCTGATTATCAACGTTGAAAACCGTTTTGATGCTTAATATTTTTTTGGAAACCATAATACATTTTTCAGGATTATTTTGCTGAGTATAAACTTAAAAGGACAGCATTTATGTGAAATAGAAATCTTTCGTAACACTATAAAAGTTTTTAAATAAATTAAATAAATGTATTTAGCAGACGCTTTTATCCAAAGCGACTTACATTGCATTCAGGCTAACAATTTTCTCCTATCATGTGTTCCCCGGGAATTCAAACCCCCAACCTTGCGCTTGTTAACGCAATGCTCTACCACTTGAGCTACAGGAACACTAATTTTTAATGTCACCTTTGATAAACTGAATGCATCTTTGTTTAATTAAATATAATTCTCATTGGAAAAAAATTCATGCAATCATTTTAATTTTGTAATTTATTTTTTCTTCATTCAATGCTATTTTATTTTATTTCATACTTGCATAATCAGATGAGCAGTGTTAGGGAAATTAACTGTGTTGCTTAGTTACTTCTTAAGGAAAGTAATGCAATGTATTAAGTTACTTTTGCATTACTTTTTGTCACCTGGGCTGAGCTTGGGTATTTGTTTTTTAATTTAAAAAAAATTCATTTTAGGCAACTGTTAAGGCTCTTTTACACCAAAAGTGAAATAAATAAGGCTCAGCCTCCTAATTTCTCTCAATATGGGTACAGGAGAAATATCAGTGAATAAATGGGAAAACGGTAAGTTTTTTTATTTAAATTGTTTTATTTTATTTAAAAGTAATGCATTACTTTACTATATGCTTGGAAAAAAAACTATCTGATTACGTCATCTGAGTTTGAAGTAGTTAGAGGGTACTGAATAGCTTTGTTTTAACTGAAGAGGTACAGTCTGCTCCTAAATCACCACCAATGCTTGTTTATGGCACATAGATGCCTACCGTCTCTGGTTCTGCGAGATAATGTCCCTTTGTTCAAGGAGCTTGACTTGTAGAGGTATCCGGAGTACAGGACGGCCTGCATGATCTCATCATAGACACAGGAATCTGAATCCAGAAAACTACAGTGAGATACTGCACACCTCTTGTGTTTCACTAAAAGATGACATATATTACAATTTCTATATACTAAAGGTGAAGCATGCAATTTTGTTGTTGTTGCATTATAGATAATCAAAGAATGTAGCAAAACATATATTAAAAAACACATTACTCATGTTCAAGATGGAGAATTTGTAGAACACAGTGATTTAGATGATTTTTTACAGTTCTGACTAGGTGTCTATTAAATTGCACACTTCACCTTTAAGAGACATGGCTGTAGTTAAGTGCTGGAACGCTACCTGCAGACTGTGTGTATGAGTAATGCGGAGACACACGCTTATCGGTTCCATTAGCTTTAGCGAGTCGAGTGGCCTCGGCCTCCGCAAAAATCTGAGTGACCGTTTTAAGCAGGTTCTGCTCAGTCACAGCGGTGCACAGCGCCTGCAGGGGGACCACACACACACAATCATATACACACTTCAGAAAATGCACCGCTAATAGCATATTTAGCCAAAGGACATTCAAAGCTTCTTCTAAAAATCCGTCTATTCTTTGCATTAGTGCTCTTCATTATTTACAATTCACAACATAGCCATCAGCTTATTTTGGGGTTCATAGGTAGCCTGGGTACACAAATAATAGCCTGGGTAAAGTCTTGAGAAACTATAATACACACTAATCTTGGCTTGACCGCTGGCACAATACTTAGATGGCTCTAGCTATATTAAGACAGGATGTCCTCACTGGCCCAGCGGTGATTGATCTCAAACCTTTCTTTTGAAGCAAAGCTATTACACAGAGAATTGTCCGCCGCAATAGTTCACTGCGCTTCTGATTTGAGGAAGTATTCAGGGTATTTCAAAAATAAGTGTGTTGCAGAAGAGGAAAGGGAAATGCATTTATTGTGCAAAAGTGTTGAGGTTATGTGACTCTATAGACAAGGTGTAAAATATTCATCATTAAATGCAAAAGGCCTATATCCATCTAAACAAGGCTAACTGATAACAGACATATAAAGTTTCCATTTTGTTGAACAATGAGTTCCCCTCTTTCTGAGCATTACTAAGAAGAATAATGTATATTTACCATAGACATTTCCATGACTAAAATAACTCAAATTAAATTAACTAATCTAAAAATTATTAGATAAATAATAATAATAATAATAATAATAATAATAATAATAAATTTATTTGTATTTTAAAAATAAATAAATAACCATAATATTAGTAATAAAAAAGAAAAAAGTAATAACCAAATAATAACAATAATAGTAGAATTTCAATAATAATACATTTACTTATTTTATTGTGCATTTAAAAACAAAAATACTAATAGTAGTATTGATATTAATAATTGTTACCATTATCATAATCATTATTTTTATTATTAACTGTAATAACAGCAATAGTAGTAGTAGTAGTAGTAGTAATAGTAGTAGTAGTAATAATAATAATATTAATAATAATACTAACATTATTATTATAATTAACGACACATATATTTGTATAACTTGTTATATTAATTTAATTTAACTACATTTTATTATCACTAACTAAAATAATTATTGTTTAATGTAAGGGCATATTAAATTGTTGGTGGGCCAAACATAATTTTATCTAATTTACATACATTTTTTTAATTCTAATTAAAATCTGACAGTAAAGATGCCATGTTCAACACTCCTGACTGTGTTTTGAAGTCTATAAATAATCAGGAATAATCTTAATCTTAATGACTGGTAAACAAGCTGCCATTAGTTTGCACGATCTCTTCCCTGTATGTGTGAATGGCTTAACCTTTACCTTAAGAAGTTCCTCTTGGGTGCTAAAACTGGGATGAGGGTGGCGATATCTGCCTTCTCTGTATTTGTGGGTGATAAACTCTCTCCGCTGCTCTGGAGAGGCGTCACAGTCCAGCTCCTCAGTCACAGGAAGTCTAGCCGCCCAAAATTCATTGGCTTTATCATTGCCAAGCATTATAAAAAGCTAGAACACACAGAGATAGGATCTAATTTGTGAAAAACCTTGTGGTAAAATCACTGGGGATATCAGGAATCCTGCTAATTGGAATTAAAAAGATCTTTTCATCAAAACAAACTACAGCAGCCCCTACCTGGACGATCTCATTGCTCCACACGCTGGTGTCTAGTTTCAGACTCTGCACTTTCGACACCATTGTGCCGAGACCTCGATGCTGGCCTGCAGGCAGACAGAACAAAAGAGGCACCACATCACTCTCCACACACCATTCATTCAGTTTGTCCCACAAACACTTCCTGATACGGTGCCTCTGAGCCACTTTTATCTGTAGTATACGGCACAGAGGACCTCACATGAACTCTCAAATGAGCTTAGAAACTCTTAGCACCATCTGTATCAACCCGAACACCGCTCTGCTCTTCCCCATGCCAGCTACTCACGGTTTAGAAAAGGCTGTTTTGGTGAATATCTAGCTTAATTCAGCAGAATTCACACGTTTACATGATGAAACAAGTGACCGCCACACACCTGCACAGTTCTTGCAGATGACCACACAGAGATTGATGGATGCCCAGTCCGGATTGATGGCTTTGCAGTCTGCGCAGATCTTGTTGGACCTGTTGGACCAGATCTTCTCAGCCACCTCGTAATCAGATAGTGTTTCTGCTATCGACTCCTGCAGGGCCTCCATCCAGTCCCTCTTCTCTCGCTCCGACTCGGCTGTAAAGCTGCAAGGATGCACACAACCCTCTTAATGCTCTGCCATCTTGGATCCTATTAATTGTCTCTGGTCTGGCGTGGTTACTTTGCGGGAACAGACATTTGCACGACTTCAATACTTTCATATATGTGTGCGGTCAAAGTTAGATGATGAACTTGAGTTTATTTTAATAAAATCTATGTATGTGTGTGTTACAATATATATACACTAGCATTCATAATTTGGAGTCAGTAAGATTTTTTTTTTCAAATAATATTATATTATTTTGTCTTTTATTCAGCATGGACAGGTTAAATTGATCAAAAGTGACTGTAAAAACATTTATAATGTTACAAGATTTCTGTTTTGAATAAATGCGGATCTTATGAACTTTCTGTTTTGTAAAAAAATTATGATAAAATTGCCCTAGTAAAAAAAATAATAATAATAATAATTATTTATACATACATATATATATATATATATATATACTGTACTTTTAGTATACTAAACTGTGAAAATTAAATTCTGCTAAAGTGGAACAACTATTTTTTGTTCTTAATGCACTTTGATTAATTAAGTTATGCTAAATTCCTACTAAAGATATACTTAAGTATGTTTGATTGTGTTAAAGTGAAGCCATTGCAAGTATACTTCAGGTACAATTTAAATATCTTGTATGTAAAGGCTGATATTATACAGAGATCATACAATTGTTATTAAGAGGGATATTAAAAAACATTTTAGACATAAAATTAAGAAATGTGCATTGTGCAATAAAGAAATTAAGTTTAATTATAATTGTATTTCAGTATGTTTTAAGTAATATGTCAGTAAATATGTTAATGGATTTGAAGTATACTTAGTATGAAATAAATGCATTTTTAATCTATTATATTATATATTATTTTATTATTATTATTAGTGTGTATCAGGGTTGCCACAAAAATATTAAGCTGCACAGCAGTTTTCAATATTGATAATAATAAGAAATGTTTCTTGAGCACCAGTGACAGCTGCAGAAAATGTAGCTTAGCCATCACAGGAATTAATTAAATATTAAAATACAAAGCAGATTTAAATGTAAATAAATTAAATAAATAAAATGTCACAATATTACCATTTTGCTCTATTTGAAAGGTAGCGTAATGAAACCATAATTAAAAATGTTATCTTAAAATATATAAATATATTTTTTATTATTATAATTCATTATATATTTTAAAAGATATATCCTTTTTGATTTAATAATTTTTTTAATCAGCATTATTTGTCTTATTTTCCAGTAAAAACATCTAAATTTCCTTTAAAACAATTTACTCAATTTACTTGAGAATTTAAATTATGTATGAAAACAGGACTTGTTTTTAGAGAATAAATATGCCTTATTGGCCAATAGATTTTTCTTGTTATGATTCCAGGCAAATCACTGATTAAACAATGTATTTTGGAAATGACTTAAAAGGGTAGACATGTACAAGCTACTTAACAGAAGCATAGCGTGACTTGAACTGTTTACCTGAAGGTTTTATAAGGTGTAATGAGATCAAAGCTCTTGCCCTTCCCATCACGAACTGTAGCACCTCTGGCCTCAATTACAGTAATTCCAATTCCATTTTTAAAGCACTGCAGAACACATATCACAAAGGGTTAACCTTAAACCAAGAATTACTACTGCATGATGCAAATGATTTAAGGCTAATTTTGAATGAATTTCACATATGCTATAGGAAGTTCAAAATACTCAAATTGCATCTCACTGAGAGAAGAAAGAGGCAAAGTAAATCAATAGTACTAAATCTAGAGGAGAATGGCTATAACGTGATTAACTAATCACCTGCTCATTCTTGTACAACCAGATCTGCTCCATTATAATGGCTGTGTAGATCTTTGACTTGGTTTTGAGCTCCAGGAAGCCGCTCTTTTGGCAGTGACTGCCGGGGCCAAAACGTGGGCGGCCGAAAACCAGCTGTTCTTTGACCCGCTCCTGCAGCGTGCTGCACCATTTGATCCTCTGAACTACGAAAAGAAATAAAGCAGGATACATGGGCTTCTTTTAACCTAGTAAAAGTAAGATGTAAAACACTTCTCTAAACATTATTGTGCAATAATATGTGACCCTGGAGCACAAAACCAGTCTTAAGTCGCTGGGGTATATTTAAAAAAACACAATATATGGGTCAAAACTATTTTTCTTTTATGCCAAAAATCATTAGGATATTAATTAAAGATCATGTTCCATTAAGATATTTAGCACATTTCCTACTTTAAGTATATCAAAATGTAACTTTTGATTAGTAATATGCATTGCTAAGAATTCAGTTGGGCAACTTTAAAGGTGATTTTCTCAATATTTAGATTTTTTTAGCACGCTCAGATTTCAGATTTTCAAATAGTTGCATCTCGGCCAAATATTGTTAGAGCCTAATAAACCATACATCAATGGAAAACGTGCTTATTAGTTTTCAGATAATGTATAAATCTCAATTTTGAAAAATGGACACTTGATACTGGTTTTGTGGTCTAGGGTCTCTTATATGTTTTTAGATGGCAGGTTATATCAATACTATATCATCTGCCGACATATTGAGATTTTTGGTCATGGGTTTGGATTCCAAGGGAATGCATGCAGGACAAAAATGCTGTACTTACCATCGTTATCAGCTCGGAAGACAAATGTCCTGTGACTTGTGATGACCTCAAATTTATTGTCTTTGGCTAAGCGGGCCATCTGCATGGCAGCTAAGGGAATCACACCTTTGGGATAAGCATCCTGGGAGAAAGAGACCATTTGTGTTAGGAATAACAGTGTACAACATATGTGACATCAGAAACACAAGGGAATGTGGGATTTGTTTGGATTCTGAAGGTCTTCAGGCAAGATGAAGTGATTAAAGAGGTCATATATCATGATGAATCGGTTGACTGTGCAATGAAAACATACTGCACTGTGACTTTGGGATCACAAAAAATCCTGCCCAGCCCAAAAAGAGTATTTATTGTCAACCTTTCATGACTGCATAGTGTAATATAACATTTCCCAGATCAGCTGTGCCGAAAGGTTCAAGACATATATGCACTTGGTTGTCGATCAGCACTATCTATTGTTCTGGCAATTTGCTTTTCATTCAGCTCGATGAATATTGGTTTCACTCTTCCATTCATCAACAATTCATTAAGATTTCTTGCATGGTGTTTGGTGTGACAGGGCCTTTACACGTCAACAGCGTCTATTCAGTGTTGTCCACAATGTTGACAATATGGCAGAGGCGGATGAAATCGACATTTGACAGTAAACCTTTGCTCACACACATACAAAGATGGGATTCATGTCAAGGCAGGTCAGAGGGAGGGTGAAAAAACTACACTGGCATTCAAACGTTTGGAGTCAATAAGAAATTAATTCTTTAATTAAACAAAGACACATTACATTGATCAAAAGTGACAGTAAAACATTGAACTTGTTATAAATGATCTATTTTTTTAAATAAATGCTGTTCTTTTGCACTTTTCATAAAAGAATCCTGAAAAGCATCACAGATTAGACAATACAACTGCATTATTGATAATATTGTGCAGCAATTTAACATATTAGAATGATTTATGAATGATGTTGCACTGAAAACTTGAGTAATTATGCTGAAAATTCAGATTTGCATCACTACATTTTAAAATACATTTAAATGGAAAACAGTTACCTTAAATTGGAACAATATTTCACAATATTGCTATTTATCCTGTATTTTTATATTAAAGAAACACAGCCTAGGTGAGCATGAGAGAATTAGGTTGCCATTGAGTTGTTGACATGCAATCGTACCTTTTCACTACCATAGTACATCAAGTTCTTCCCATCAAACTTCACATATCGTTTCTGGAACACGTAGTTTCTATAACAGAGGAACAAAGATGACATTAGAGATTAACAACTACACTACAAATGTCACATCTAATATGGTGCTGTCTGAAATTATTCAAGGAGGAAATGAATCTAGACACTGGAAGGTGACAAGCAGAGGACGGGAACAAACAGCAGGACACACGACATCTGAAGTAATGACAAACCGGCCGGAGAGGACAGACAGGGAGCAGAAACAGCCAGTGAGGAGCGTGCAGGAGATGCAGAGATGAGAGGAGAGCAGCAGCCCCGACGGGGCGTACCCTTGAGGAGAGAGCTTGTCCAGCCAGCCGCTGAGGATGGGTGCCGTCCGCTCGGACAGCGAGGTGAAGCTGGCGTAGGGGGAGATGATGTGGTCCTCATCCGCTTCGAAGGAACCGAGGTTATGAGGGAGGGAGAACGAGTGAGAGGCCGGGGACGGTTCACCCACCGTGCAGTAGCCTGGAGAATCAAGACGCTTGAGCCACGAGTGATTGTGCTGCCTGTGAGACCATTAAGTTACAAATATAAACCGTACAGTACAGTTTCATGCTCCAGTAAAATGATGGAAATCTCTTGAAAATAATCAAAATAATAAAATGCAAAAATGCATTTTTCCATATGTTTTCTAACATTTTGGGGGTATTTGTTTCTTGTATTAAAGGAATAGCCGAAAAATAATAATTCTGTCATTAATTACTTACACTCATGTCGCTTTTGGGTAAATTATCCCTTTAAGCATTAATAGAATATAGTGAGATTTATGCTAAAAAAAAACTTGGCAAAATTGTCAGTGATCAAAAAAAATAATTATAATATAATATAATATAATATAATATAATATAATATAATATAATAATTATTCAACAAAATTAATGGTAATTTTTTTCTAAAAATAAAATACTTGTAATATTGTTGTTGTTGTTTGTTGTGGAATAAACCATGCAAGTATTATTATATTATTATTATTAATAATTATTATACATTTTTTGTAGTTGTTACTACAATTTTAATTAATTAATTTCATATAAAAATAGAAAGATAAAAATCCCAGTGGATAAAACTAACATTTTAAAGAGTTAAATGTCAGAATGTGCTTCTACATTACTTCTTACACAAGCTTACGATGTGCTTCCATCAAGCTTCACAATGTGTTGTTGTAGCGCTTCATGATGCTATCATGAAACTGTGTATGACAACTGGTTGGAAGCGATGGTTTATTGTTGAAAAAGTTTAACATGTTAGGATAATCCATTAATCTGTGGCAGCATGGATTACTATAATTTTTAATTCTGCATGGATTTTAAGGTATCGACTTTGAGGGTTTCATCCACTTCCATTGTATCTCTCTCTTGCTTTTCTAAAAAAATTATTTTGTGTCCATCTGAGGAAAGACAGTAATATACATCTGGGACAGCATAAGGGTGAGTGAATGATTTTCGAGTGAAGTATCCCTTTAAGACATTAAATCTAATTTGTTTTATTAAAAACATCACAGATCCAGACCTTTGCACTGGAAGCTCTGGACTCACACATTTAGACAACAGAGGCTGGAAGACACTAGAACTCAACCAAGAAAACACACAGAGTCTGTTTATCCCATTGTTTTAGGTGTCCCTATATGATTAGCAGCTGGATATAACGCTGTGGGCAAACCAAACATTCTCATGGAAATACTTGGACTTACCCATGTTCTCTTTGTTTATCGTCTTTATTTGCAGTCTTTTCCTCACTTTTGGTCCTCTCAACCTAAATGCATTCAAACATAAATAAATTCCACCTACTGGAGGACATAAAGTGAGAAAATAAATGGTTTAAGAGATATTTTTTTCTTTAAGTATCTCACCTCTGAATGCTGAAATTGTCGTCTGCTGTGGAAAACAGTTTCACAGTACGGGTTGATCATTTCATCTTCATCCTCAGCAGATGCTGTGTCGCCTGAACAGAAAATAGCAGCATTACATAAAGTTTATAAGATAAAATAAGTGACACAGTAGTGTGTAAAGCACATTAAAGCCAACGTTTAATGAAAATCTTCCTATCCAGCATACAGTAGCTCTCAAATCATAACCATTGATTATGGATGGTGAGTTTTAGTGCCTTTCACTACTGTTCAAAAGTTTGGGGTTGGATAAGATTTAAGTTTTTAAAAGAAGTCTCTTATGATCACCAAAGCTGCTTTTGTTTAAAAAAAAAAATACTGTAAAAAAGTCTTCTCCAGTCTTCTTTGTCACGTGATGTCATATTATTCTGGAACTGCTCCGATTGATTCAAACATTTCAGTCAATCAATTGAAGTGATTCACTATCAAAATATAACAGATCAAATAACAGAGCATATCATTTTTTAATTTTGACATTTGCTTGTATTGACCAAGTACAGTCAGATATAGTTATGGGTGAGCTTTTTGGATCGTGTATAGTGAATCATTTGATTCAGATCAGATTTTTATGTATAGCGAATCATCTGATTTAGACAGGCACTTCGGAGTGGGTTTGCAAATCATTTGATTTAGATCGTAACTTCACGTATCATGATAGGAACCTCGGAGTGAGTTCGCAAATCGTTTTGCAAATTGAATGTTTTGCGATCTGCGCGGCAAAAGTCTCAATCTGAATGATATGGTTTGCGAATCTTAAACTTCGAAGCGCCGATCATAAATCCTTTGTTTTAGATCAGAACTTCACATATCGCAAATCATTTGATTCAAAACAGAACTTTGGAGCGGGTTTGTAAATATTTTGTAATAATAAATATCTATATTCATCGTGTCATCTTAAGGTGAAAAAATATCGATACGCCATGGTATTTTTAGTAAAAAAAAAAAAAGTGGTTATGCCAAAAAAAAACTAAAAAAAAAAGAAAAAAGTTTACCTAGCCTTTTCCTGTTGTGCTGCTAAATATTTTTGAGGAAATTACCGTATTTTCCGGACTATAAGTCACACTTTTTTTCATAGTTTGGCTGGTCCTGCGACTTATAGTAAGGTGCGACTTATTTATCAAAATTAATTTGACATGAACCGAGATAAATTAACCAAGAGAAAACATTACCGTCTCCAGCCACGAGAGGGCGCTCTATGCTGCTCAGTTCTCCTGTAGTCTATACTGAAAGCATAGAGCGCCCTCTCGCGGCTTGAGACGGTAATGTTTTCTCTTGGTTCTTGGTTCTAAATAAATGCGACTTGTAGTCCAGTGCGACTTATATATGTTTTTTTCCCCATCATGACCTATTTTTGGACTGATGCGACTTATACTCAGGTGCGACTTATAGTCCGAAAAATACAGTAAATCATGATCTTCTTTTTTAGGACTCTTACAGAAAAGAAAGCTTAAAAATAGCATTTATTTGAAACATTATAAATGTTTTTAGCATCAATTTAATTGCTGGAAGAAGAAAAAACTTCAAAAGAATAAACAAAACAAACAACTGTACTGACCCCAAACTTTTGAATACAAACTCTCATCTGCTCTTCACACAAATATATATATTGTACAACTTTGTTCACTTTCATTGTACAGAAAATTGTACATGATTCATTCATTGGAAAAAAGAAAGTCATAAATATTAGGAACAACTTTGGCCCACGTAAATAATAAAATTTTCCTAAATAAAGTTTGAAATAAGGGTCAGTCATACACCTACCAGATGTTCTTTTAGGTGTTTCAGTTGAGTCAGACTTTTCTAAAGTGCTATAGGAGGAGAAACTATAGTTAGCGGTATAATTTTAAACAAAACTTTGCCACAGTCGTAAGAATCAGTGAAAAACAGAAGGACAAGAGTTTACCTATGATTTTCAGTGGATGGGCTGACCTTCTGGCGTGGAGGGGGGAGGGGTACAGAGCGACTCCAAAGCACACGTGGAGTGTCTGGTAAAGTGCCACAGTAGATTTCATTAGAGACCATCTCCAGCCCTGAACAGGGTGGACTTGGAGGTGAACCGGGTGTGTTAGTGAAGGGAGAGCACTGATAACTTGAGGGGGACTCAGGAGGGGTGCAGAGGGGTGGGGTGCTCAGACGCTCCTGCTCCGACATTCTCTTGAAAGTGGATGGAGGAATTCCTCGATTTAACCTAGGGGGCACTGGGGGTAACATATCACTAGTCTCTGGGGCCGAAGTGCTATTACTCAAACCTGGTTCGCAAGGGCCCTTTTTTGATTCAGTAGATGTTTCAACAGTGTCTGTACTGGAGGATGAACCTCCTGCAACTTTTAAAAGCGGCTCCTGAGATGACTTTTGGAAAGGTTGCACTTCATGTTGTGTTGGTAAAGAAATTCTCTCTGCTCTTAACCGGTGGAAGACAGTTCTTGGTTTTGGTACCGGCTTTACAACACCGGCGCTCCGCTCTGAGAACGAGCGCTTTACTTGTGCACAAAGATTCGGGGCCGAGCTGTTACGTAAGGCTTCTAAGGCAGTGCTAGGGTGTCTTGAAGGAGAATGAGGCTCTGCTTTAACAGGGGTCACCTCGTGAATAGCAGATTCTGAATTACAGCGATCTAGCATGGGTTCCTTCCTTTGATGTTCACAGATCAGCTGAATGTGCTCGACTAGTTTGAGGATACGCTTCCTGTGGCCGGTGGCAGTGACTCCCACCCTGTTCAGAGCTACATTGTCCACATGGCAGAAGTCTCGGGCAAGGAGAAAGCCTGCCTGACGGAAGTGGTCCAGATACCTCTCGAGGTGGATGGAAGCCAACAGGTCCTCTGCATCGGAGCATGGACCGATTGCGGTTGCCATAGTGTGCATGGGTGCTCATTAGGCTGCATGCAAAACAGCAGCAGTTCCAGCCAAGAGCAGAAGATGACACCAGTCCTTCATCTGAGAAAACAAGCAAAGAAAATAGGCTTCATTGCAACGACAAAACCTCTTTAAATGGATAGTTCACAAAATAAACACTCTGTCATTTACATCGAAGAGTTGATGGTAGCCGTTGACTTCCATAGTATTTATTTCCATACTATGGAAGTCAATGGCTACCATTTTTACTATCACTAATCCACCAATAATTTGATCTATCCTCAGTCCAGCATATAAACATATATAAAATGCATTATATTATACAAACCAAGACTAATGGAAGTATGTAAAAAACACAACGCTTATAAATCATACAGAATGAGTTTTTTCTTTTTGAGAAAGTAAAAATGCACAAAGTTTCCTGTGAAGGTTTAGGGTTAGGTGAAGGGTTGGTGTAAGGCCATAGAATATACAGTTTGTACAGTATAAAAACCATTACGCCTATGGGATGAACCCACTTTTCACAAAAACAAACGTGTGTGTGTGTGTGTTTTCTTGTTCCTGTTCTTTGTTATATGCAAATACTTGTGTACATGTGCACAGTTAAAACTTAATTTAAATAATGGAGAAGGAATAAAAAGATTACAGTATATTTTTACATAATAAAAATAATAAGCAATAACAATTTGTCTAAAATCCTGCTCCATCTTGTTTTTTGTTTTTTTGCATATTTATTTTGTGTTCATCCTGGTGATTGTGTTATACATTGCTGAAATTCCCGTTTTGCATTGTACAATTAGCAATAAAAAAAACTATTTATTATTTTATAACAATAATATTGTACATATTATACTCATTATGCATTTCAATAAATAATAATAAATACAATAATACAATTATTATACTACAATTGTGCCTAAATGCAAAGACAACCAGTAATTAAAATCTTACAAAATAATAAATGTCTACCTTTCTAAATTTGACACGGCTGATAGTTACAAGGAGGTTAATGGTCTTTTATGACAGAGAGCATTTTTCATCCGCCTGAGACTGAATCACCATGACATTTGCAGACGATGGCATGACCCCGCTCACATACTCTTAAAAACCACTGCTCTGGAACAAAACAGTCATTGAGCGAACAAAAATAAATCTTTGTAACATCTGAAAATGAGGATTCAGGGTGAACACAAATGGGAATATTAAAATATCGCAAACCATGATAAGCTGTAACACTTCGCACATGCAAGCAATAACAAAACGGTCATATTTCTTAGGACTATTTTTAGAAGCCTCCATTCATTGAGGTAAAGTGGCTGAAAACGTGGTGCACATGAGGGAACCAGTCGAGAAAAAAAGACTCCACTAGGCTGGGCCTGGGAGAAAATCAGCGGGGGTGGGGCAAAGCTTGTTTGGCGGGGACAGCATAACTTTGGGAGCAACCAAGTGTGAATGCTTTTATATAAACATTCCTGACACTTTCCTGACTGCGTGTCCAAAAGACTGACAGCACTTGAGAACAGTGTCCTAAGAGGAATCTCAAGGCTACGAGTGGCATACAGCCAAACCCAGGAACAGAGAGCTCCATGACCTCC
The DNA here is from genome assembly GCF_023724105.1 of Carassius gibelio. Classification (NCBI taxonomy): domain Eukaryota; kingdom Metazoa; phylum Chordata; class Actinopteri; order Cypriniformes; family Cyprinidae; genus Carassius; species Carassius gibelio. Next base: position 19,283,388 of record NC_068409.1, on the reverse strand, counting down.
AGGAGGGGCGGAGCCTGACGGGTGCGAGAGATGATTGGATAAACAACACTCATCACAGGGTGTACATCCCCAACCCACAGAGGATGCACAGTGTTCTCTCTCAAGGTCATCTAAAATCGGTGGTAATTACGAGCACGCTTTCTATTTGCAGCAGAGATCACAATCGCTCCAATTCAATTATGAAACACGATAAAAAAGTCAAAAATGTGTTAAAAAGTCATGATAATGTCAACAGGGTCTATTTTGCTCGACAACACTGATTCTGAGTAGAAAAGCAGACGTTGGAAGGCTGTTAAAAAAGGCTGATGAGTCACATCCTCGTCTTCCTTTGTCTGGACTCTGGATGCTAACCTTTGGCTCAGTCACTCTGATTCACCGGATCCCACGGCGAGGGGGAGGCAGGAAGCTTGTGAGGCGGACTGATAAAGTGTGACCCGAGGAAAGGAGAGAAACGGGTCCGGGTGTTGTCTCTTTCCCCTAGCAGCAATATAGGAAAACTCCCTTTAGCAAGACTGTCATCATGAACCAAACAAGCCAACCAGTGGCAAAACATCTGCAATTAATTCAGCCTGAAGCCATTAATATACAGACTTCTTTCAGATCGGTTCTGTAGATAACATCTGCCTTTTGTAAATTGTACATTTTAACATAGCTTACAATAAAGTTAGATAATTTCTTATTGTTCAGAATTCAAAATGTCACTGATAGTCAGGATGTCACTGTAAAATTTGCTGACTGTATTACAACTGGTCTTCTCTCTTACATCTGTTTGCATACAAAATTATTTTTAGTTGTTCTTCTTTGCATCCACTTTCCACAGTTAAGTGCTGACTGTGTGTTGATTCTTGTTTAAATGTGCATTGTGGAGTGCCATGATAATGACAAAGTGTCTCTGAATCAGCATTTCATTCAAACTACTGTTGAAAAGTCTTTTTAAATATATATTTTTTTTTTCCAGGAAATGATGGATGAAACTGATCTAAGGTGGCAGCAAAGACGTTTATGATATTACAAAATAACCGTATTTCGAATAAAAGCTGTGCTTTTGTATTTTCTGTTAAGAGTCCTAAAAAAGATCCATCACAGCTTCTCCAAAACAATTAAGCAGGACAATTGTTTCAATGGTGACAAAAATAAGAAATTTCTTGAGCAGTAAATCAACATAATAGAATGATTTCTGAAGGATTGTGTTACACTGAAGACTGGAGTTATGATGCTGCTAAAAATTCAACATTGCATCACAGGAATAAATTTAATCTTAAAATATATTAAGTCAGAAAATGGCTTTTTTAAATTTAAATAACATTTTACATTAATAAAATTTTTAATAGTACTGTACCCAGAATTAAAGCTTAAAAGCTTACACTTTTTGCTTTATTCCTCACAATCCAATTATGGATTTGTTTCACTAAACTGACAGCAAGTTCAGTTTCTTTACACCTTAACAAAATAGCTATGTTCATGGACTTTTCAGTGAAATCACACAGCCACTTTACCACATATTTACATCACATTTTATCAGGCTGACATACAGTCTCACAATGTTTGTTTCAGTTTGCAACCACGTGCTACAGTTACAGTTTTGTGGTTAAGACGGAATATTTTGTAAAGAAAAAGGAAACCACAAAAGATCAAAACCACGGTTTCTCAATTTTACATCAAACATCTGATTTGCCACTCAACAACAGACATTTGTATTACTATTAATATTATAGCCTATATTTAGGGTTAAGGATTTGCACAAACCAATAAACCTAAATATGAAACTATTACCAATACATCAAAGTAGGCAGCTTGTTAAGAAAAGGATATTTCTTTTATACTTACAAGTACAAAGCAAACATGATTTTTGCCTAATGGATGATAAAATGGCCAAAAAAGTGATCATAATATAATTTTATGGCTTGGGCAAGAAGTAACCATCCCAAACACCCTACATCTTTACAAGAAAAGGCTTTGATGGACGCATTGGAACGATGCACTATTAACGGGGTGTTTGTCTAATGAGTGCATTCCCTCCACCGAGTGCCCTGAGGATCCCTCAGATAAAAGCCTTGGTGATTGAGGAGACGGTCTCAGGCAGGCCTGTTCTCGCAGATGAAGGTCTAGACAAGGTTAAGATGGTAGCTGGAACCATCAGGACATACCATCTCATTCCAGCAGCATCTTCAAATCATCCTCCACATCTCTACCATCTCAAACAACAATCAACGTGCATTTAGCTGGGAAAACTATGCCCTGCTCTGCTCTGTCCGCCCCACCCCAACTATATTTATCTTGATGGCCGATCTGGGTTTTCTCCGAACTGAATACACAGGATACAGCTGTCCCTCAAACAAAACCCTCCTCCTCTCTCCCGCGCTAAAGGAAAAGAGATACTGCGCATGATACACAGATGAACTGGAGATGATCGCAGCTGAAACCATAAGAAACGTCCTACACATTGATAATGTTGCATAAAATGAAACTGATTTGAATGAGGCGGCACATATAAAACCTAGAAATCTACAAGTTGTGTCCTTGACCAGCTCTTCTGATTCTTAAAAACCTCCAAAAAACACCTGAAATTTTAAACGTTAGACACCAAAGCAACTACGGTAAAATAATAAGTCTTTTATGGTCAAAAAGGCACATCAGCAATTAGAGTTTCAAAGCCAACTGTGTGATCGTTTTAACAAAAGCCGTATTTCCAAATGAATCATACTAACCTAGGCAATCACTGTACCTAGAAAATTACACTTTCCACACACTTTTTGCTTAGAGTACAACTGTTTCATTTGCATGCCATCTTTTAGCATGCAATTCTTATTTCTTTAAAATTGGAACATTTAAAAGCTGTTAAAACAGGATGCAAATTGGACACATACACACAGTGTCCTGTTAAAGGGATAGTTCACCCACAAATTTTAAGTCAATCATCCTTTATTCATCCTTCATATCATTTTCTAACCAATAAGATTTTTGTTCATCTCGGATTTAGGCAACCAAAATGTTCATGCTTTAAAAAGTACTGTACCAAAAGACGTTGTAAAAGTAACCAGCATTTCAATCCAACTCTTCTGAAGAGACACAATTACTTTATGGACATTAAATAACTTTATGAACATGAAATTTAAGCGTTTATTAATATATAAACATTGATCAATGCAAATACAAAGAGCACATCGAATACTGTATGATCTCTCTCTCAGTCGTCCATCATAATCCAATGATGATGTCCACACCTTTAACAGTGAGATCTCTGATGGCTAACAGTCCTATCCTGGTGCAGGTGGGGCATATGTACGGGCATTGCAGCTGGCGATGGGTGATCATGTCCTCAATACTTTGTTATTTCAGATTGAGGCACACAATCACGCCAGCTAACTTCCAGAACGTGCTGAAGGCAGCTTATATAGGAAGTGTGCTAGAGACCTGATGTGACGGCTGTAGGTTACCCTAGCTTCAGGGTGGGGACATAGACCGCTTGGTATACGGCGACCTTTGTATAGGTTTGAAGATTCTTGTTGTAAAAGACTCTACACAAATTCTCTCAAAGGCAACTGCTGTTTGCCTGTTTAACGCGGCTCTGGATTTCATTGTCGATGCCACAGTGCTCATCGAGAATATTCCCCAGATATTTAAAAGAAGGCACTATACTGACAGCAGGTCATCCCCACCGGTAAATGCAGGTAGTGTGGGTGGGACATTGTCAATTCAAACCTGCTCCCATTGCCAGACATCACATCGCTGTCCGAGGTGGAGACATGCACAAGGGAGTTTTAAAGTGCCAAACGGGCTGTGTCATCGCCAGTAACAATATCTTAACCATGATGAGGTAAATCCCAGTGGCAAGGGTGGTCCCAGGACAACCGGTCCCCCATCTTGGCTCCTGGATGTTGCCAGGTCCTTCATCGGTTAAGGCCCACCTATTGTGCACCTCCAGCGAATTGCTTTTCTGTCTGCCTTAGCCTTATCTCAACAGACTTACCACAAGACATTGGGACTATTTGCTTATAGCTGGGACAGTGTCAACCACCACTGTATGATAAACACAGAAGATCAACTGTGCTTGCATAAACCTCATTGTTCATCACATAAAAATAATCTTTAGAAGACTTGAATTAAACTGTTCAATTCGTACTAGATTACTTTTATGATGTTGTTTGTATATCAAAGTTTGGGTTTGCATGGACTTTCAACTGATGCAGAAAAAAACATTCATTAATTAATGTTTTAAACATGAAAGAAGTCCTAAGTTTAGAATGGCATGAGGATTTGTAATTGATAACAGAAGTTAAATTTTTTGGTAAACCCCCTAAAATCTCTTAATCTGGTATTTCCGCAACCTACATTTTTATGTCTGTAGCCTTTTTTGGCAGGTTTTCCAAATATCAAGTAATTCGAGCAAAACATGTGTTGAATTTTCAATCACTTACGTTGTACATGCTTGCAATATTTGTATTTATTTATTTTGCATAGTCCATAAATCATAAACACTAATTCCAACTGATGCTAGTCATGCTGTGAGCCCTTTTTTGGGACCAACCTAAAAAGCGGTTTCAATGCCAACCAGTTGACTCATGAGAAAATCATGTGAAAACACCACAATCTCAAACCATAATGGAATGGAATGGACTAGTTGCCCAAAACTTAATGGGAAGGAAACACTTCTGTGACAGAATGATCCCTTAATGATCTTGTAATCTATATCAGCAGGAAAATTACTATTTGCATTTCAAATGATGTTTCATACTCCCGAGAGATTCCAACATCACCACTTTTGCGGTTCTACATCTCAACAGTACAGGCAACAGGAAGTGAACACATTAGCACACCATTCAATAAATGGCATAGGCACGGACTAACACGTAAATCAAATAAAGCCTCGGCTAATGTAATTCAGTCTCATGGGAGGACAGTGAGAATGCACTTTAATTGAATAGGCCTAACTTTTTTGAAGTGCTTTTATTTCTGTTTGTTGTTATTCTTTTCCGTGATGATTTGTTGTTGTTGTTGTTTTTATTCATGGAAAAGCATGCTTCATGACCTGTTGATAGCATTGGTTTGTGGGTTGTGATTGAGTCAAAGGAGAAAAACATCTCCAAACACGATCCCCTCTCATACTCAAACACCCCTGGGCTTCCAGAATGAACAATTAGTGGAAGCTGTAGAGTCAAAAGCAATTTGTGAAACGCAGGAATCAAGGAGGCTTTTGGGATGCAGTGTGCTTGGGTGGGGGGGTGGGGGGTATAAATAACAGTGAAGCACTATTGTGTGACACAATACGTCATTGTTCACAACTGGTGGAGGCGCGTAGCTGAGATGACAGAACACACTTGTGTATTAATATGCTGGATGCTTGCTCAAACACATATTGAGGTCTCAGTTCCCTAACTCCATTGAAAATACACTGCTGTAAGATAACCTATGCTTTCACTTTAAAGACATTCTTAGATCATGTAATGCCCATTGCCCAACAAAAACAGCCAATAACAAAGAGAAAATTCAGAGTGAAGCAGCCGATGCATGCAAACAAACTCTATATAAATATATACTTTTTTTTATGAAAACATTAATTACATCAAAAACTTCCTCTTTTTATTTTTTACATAATAAATGTTTATTTTTAATAATTTGTAGCATTATTTTTTTCTGCATTTCAATACATTTGACATGCCAATTTAACTGTTTTGCTGTTTTTTATAATGTATTGCATTATATTATATACTTTACATTCATTAAAAAAAAATCCTGAATTTTTCTATGACAGTTTCCACAAAAATATTAAGCAGCACAACTGTTTTCAACATTAAAATCAGCATCTTAGAATGATTTGGGAATGATCATGTGATACTGAAGACTGGCGTAATGATGCTGAGAATTCAGCTTTGCATGACAGGAATAATTTACATTTAAAAATTTGTAAAATTGCAATTATATTTAATATTGGTGTATTAACTCTATTTTTTATCAAATAACTGCATAAGAGACATTATATTATATTATGTAGCAAGAGTGTTTCTGTTATAAACCTCTAAAACATAATAAAACTATACGGGATATAAGCAGAGCTGCAGAATCAGAATATAAACAGTAGATTAACTAAATGTCTGCGATATTTCAAGAATAATCATACATGATAAAAACACTGGATTAGATTGTAAACTTAAAATTAAAAATCACATCCAGAACCCTCATATGGGTCATTCCAGTGGTCAAACCTGAATCTGAAAATATGTCCCATCCTCCAAGTATAACGAAGAGCAGTGAGGGAAATACAGGTCAGATTATGCAACATGAGATTTATCACAATTAATACACTCGCCCATGTTGTGAGAACTTAATCTGCATTTAAGAATCTGCTCAGTTAGACATATGGCATATAAGTTACAGTGTGGGATAATTGTAGAGCTTCTCCCTATCAGGGATATAAATTGCAGAATAAAAATGGCATGTTATTCTTGCAAATTCCCCGGTGACTCCCAAAGTTGTTGCGTCTGTAAGGAACTGGCAAATTAGCTCTGGCTGTTTCTAAATCAGAGCTAAACTAAACGATGACATTGAGCGGGTGTAAATCGTGTGGATATCGGATTCCTCAGTGAGAAACACCCCACAGACAGAGTCAATCTTACAGTAGGCTACATGTTACAGTGCAGTGCATGAGAATCAATGGAATTCCTTCTGAACAGTCAACACTCTTCTGGGTAACTTAATAGTTCAAGTCACGAACTTAACTAAAAAAGTATGCTTCATCTGACAGCACTTTTATCTTTTTCACGAGGTCTGAGATCATTTCGGATCACCGAAACTATGAAAAGCGAGTTATAATAATAAACGCTCATGAAGAGTTGGCACACCTAACAACTTTAAACAGTGGACAGGCTTCAGATATGAATCAAACTGCACGCTACAAATCTAGACTTGTTATCAAATGTAAGTTTGAATGTGAAACAGCATCTTACCGTAATTGATAAGCGTTACATATTCCCGTTTTATCACGCTGTGTTGTTGCAGAGCGTTTAAAACTCCAGTAACGTGCGACTTGCAGAAGAAAATGTTGAGTGTTGAGCCGCTGATAGTTGTGTTTGTTATGCTGGAGGTTTCAGTGCACAGCGCTGCTGAGTAAGTGACCTCTTAAAGGGACAGAGACGTTTGTGTGTCCACAGTTTAATCTACCACAAAAATAAATAAATCAATAAAACAAAATAATAATTAATTTATAATGGTTTAATTGACACACACTTATCCATGTAACAAATGGTGTTGAATCATTTTCTTTCATGTGCAAGAAAGAATGACGATTTAAATGGAAGTGTAGTGTTGTAGTGCAAAAACTTCAAAAACATACGCCTTTTCCATTTTCTCTGTTTTTAAACTGGAGGCTGCCTGGATTAAGTAACTTTCAAGTGTTGTTATGAAATATAAACTACACAGTAATTAACAAGTTGCTGAATAAGGACTACAACTACCACAAGGATGTGAATTTACCTTCTTGGTCAGTCAGACAACAATTGTAGTTCTTAAGCTAAATAGCTGTATGGTGTAGACTGCAAATAGGCCTACAATCAGTAAAAACTCAACATTACCTGATTATTTGTGTTTCTAAATATGTGTAGGTGGCCTTTCTGGAATATGAACTCAACCAACAGGCTACTGCTTTATTTAATTAGGCTAATAATAAAAATGTCCCTTTAAAGTCAAGAATATTTTTACTACAATGTCTTTACATTAGCTTATTTAATAGTTTTACAACACTCTGTGATGTAAATGTAATTTTTTTTTTTTAATAAAACGGCAGCTATAAATGCTAGTTTAATAGCTATCGTTTTGTGTATGCTAAAATGTGTATACATATTTAAATAATATTTTAACTTTGCATATTTTTATTTTAATAAGGGTTGAAATGACACACAGGCAATATCTTACAGATCACTGACACTGACTGACACCTTGCTAACAAATGCACTCACTTCATATCTATATCTATAGCTTTATTGAACATTTCCAGCATTCTTGCAAATTAGGAAAAATCTTATACTGTCATATTATGTGACGTCATGAGTGTTCTGGTAAGTGCACAGAAGGGTGTGTTAATAAGTGTGGGTTTTTAGGTTCAAAATGAAGATGATGTGAAGAAAGGCTTGATCTGTGCTGCAAAAGCAATAGGACTTTGTTGTGAGAGAAAGCCGGAGGGTTCACTTATGGAGTTTCCTTTTCTCCCCAAACAGCCCAATCTGATTGATGTAGGCAGGAACTGTTTCAGATGGGAAGCAGGAAGTGTCTGAGACAATAGAGGTTTTGAGGAGTGGTCCCCAGCTGTACGCTTATGGATGAAGAAAAAGGATGCCGTTGTGAATAAACTTTCCTCACTGCCAACAGAAAGCGGAAAGCATTTCTACTCAAACAACAAATGCTTAAAGCTGAGATGTACAAAAGTTCATTTCTAAATGCTCATCATAAATAAAAACACTAAACAGAATGTATTATATAACTTCCTGGATACAAATGCTAAGTACAACTTATGATATCTAGCAGGACTTATTAGAATTTGTATTAGTAGTACTAGTAATATTATTCATTTATTAATTTGTTGAAAGTAGAGTGTTTACCCTTGCATAAAGAAAATATATATTGTTATATATTATCAGTCAATACATTAAATTATTTAATGTATACAGACATTTTACAGAAAATGTTGTATTATTATATTACAATATATTGCAGTGTATTCAGGAATTTCCACTTTTAGTACTCTATCAATAAAGATATGGCTATATTGTAATGTTTGTAATTTTATGTTCAATAATAGTTTCAATATTAATAATGTATATGATAATTTCAATGTATATGTATTACAATATGATCCTGTGTTAATAAATATATTTGTCCATATGCTTTTACATGTTAACATTTATATGGGAAAATGTATGTGTAATATATGTATAGAATATTGCACAAACATGACTATATATATATATATATATATATATATATATATATATATATATATATAAAACACATACATGAAAATATATATGGTGTTATATATCAGTTATAACCATTTTTACAGGATTATAACTTGTTTTAGTAAACACCTTTTTATAGACCATCACTTACTGTATACTTTATATGAAATGTACAACTATGCAAACAATAAAGTGAAATAAACCTTTATAAATGTTTTTAACAAACGAAAAATAAATGAATTGAGTGTTTCAATAAAGTTATTGCATGTACAAATATTTTGAATATTTTCCATGCATAATATAGTGAACAATATAAGCACTAGTTTCCTGTGGATTGTATTTGTCCAGTATGTTTTGGTTTCATAAGGGATATACAAATACTTTAGAAATACAAAAGCAGACTATTTATTCTTCAGACACTGAGAAGAATGCCACTGAGTTAAAAGCACACAGACAGATCCAAATGTACTACACAGAATTGATTTTTACAGCCCCTGAGGCTTTTCAAGGCAGTCAAATACGCATAGATCTTTGTCACTTTAAAGAAAAAAGGGGGAAGTCCTTGCAATCTCACACAGGAAATCTTGACCTCAGAAAAGATGCTGTTTTATCAGGTGCATTACTGCTTGACAGAATGACAGAATGAGTTGTGTGCCAGTTCATTTAATAAAGTCACATAGGTCACAATGATACAATACATCTGCATTTTGCACTGGAAACGTTGAGTAATAAAGTATTTACTGACACTGTTTAAGACTGTTTTCCACTAAATGATTTGATCATACACCATAAAACGTATCAGTTAAACATGTCTAATACAACCAAACCCTTCCTCAGTGTATGGACATAGAATAGTGGTCTTTAAATCTCTGCAAAACAATATAATGTTATTTTGTTCAATCCAAAGAATGCATGATTTACAAATGCAAGGGAAGCATCCTGGTCTTAGAATGATGCACAGTCGCTTTCACATACACACGAGACACGGGAGAGTCAGTGTGTGTTATCTTAGGTCTCATCGTCATCGCTGTGGTGCTGGGCTTTCTCCTCATTCACGCCGCTCTCGTCGATGTTCTCCAGAGAATCTGCTCTCTGCACTGTCAGGTCAGCCACGCTGATGCAGGGGAGCGTGTTCTGCTCTGGGTACCTCCACGGCTTCAGATTGGGATCATGTCTCCGCTTCCACTCCGGGTACTTTAGGCAGGCTTTGTAAATCTTTTTCATGGCCTGTGTAAAAAAAAAAAATTGTTTGAAAGATCTGGACCATGCATTTTTACAGGTGCTTTTATTTTCATATGGCCATTATAAAACATCTTGCATGAGATGCACATTTCTAACCACCAGATGGCAGCAGAGGAAAACTGAAATTTGGGATTAACAACATGAGCATGTCTATTGAGTTTTTTATGCAAGTAATCAGTAACATTTAAAAAAATATTATTATTAAAATTTATATAAAAAGCAATTCAGTTTAATAATATTTCACAAAAATCCTGCTTTTGAGCATAAGAGACTTTTAAAACCAAACACATGTATTTATTACATTTCCATATATAAAATGTATTGTCATATGAAGTAAAATCATATGTAAAGCCTAGTAAAAATCGAAACAATTTTATATATTAACATAACCAATACAATAGTATTGGACATATATGTCATGTACATGTACATCCATCCTCAAACCCATCAATACAAACTGATATTACATAAGTAAATATAAAGGATAGACATATATTTTTAAAAGAATATTACAAAAACATACAGATTTTTCTCTGTGTTTTTAATACAGTTTAATATGCATAAATATATATGTATATATGTACATATGTACATATACACATTTTACTAATGGGAATTTATATAGCTATGTTATAAACATATATCATCATCTACTCATAAAATGTATGTGCATAAAAATTATATATGACCTTATAGGTAACAGATATGGCACTATATATACATTTCCATGTGAGAAAAATTTATATAATAATAATATCATATTATATTATCTAAAAATGCTTTTTACACATATTATGCAAATTTTTTTTTTTTTTTGTTTGTTTTTTTTTTATGAAGAAAGAAAATGTACTTACCTTTGGTGCCACTAATTGTGAGGCCCTGTTTACTACCCACTTGGGTAAAGACCCTGAAAAGAAATTGAGATAAATATATTGCTATAAGAAATATGCATAGAGAACATAAATCACCATTAATGTAATGTAAAGTATGCACCTCCTGAATGAAGCTGCAATAGTAAAATTATTTTGATGTTTTTTATCTGTTTTTTACACTGTACTTTTGCCTTTCTATTCCTGGAGTCTGCTGTACAAATGCAATAAACTGAATCTTAGTGTCTATCCCACAACGTCACAAACAGCTGGTGCATCACAGCAACGGAAGACATTAATAATCAAAGCCATCGCTCCAAGCAGCATGGAAAAGATGACATCAGCAAATTCATAAAATATGTGTAAAGCAGGAGTTTCAAAGGCTTCCTGACTCCCCACACTGTACAGCACAAGAGCACGAAGAAAAACAGAGATGGCTAGGCCCTCAAGACATTACATAAAATTACACCATGGAATACACACTTGTCTAAACACATGCATTTCTGCACACTTTTTTTAAGAAAGCAAGATGAGACTGCACTGCTCTTTGAAATGTGGTAGCGTTTTTGTATATACACCAACAACCGAGATTGTAAACAGCCTAAGAATCATGTAAACAGGTAAGTTCATGGTGTACTTTTCCACCAAAAGAAAGGTCGTCTGATGCTGTGACTCCAGCATATTTAAAGGTGACACCTTTATTTATCTAGGTATTTTACTGTAAATTATAGTGATAATGGAAACTAGAGAAGTTCACCTCGTGGATCCACTTGTGTCAAGTAATAAAGAGTGCAGCAGTTTGCTCCGTTGGATTGGATCAAGTACCCAGTGAGTAAAGACACAGCTCTGACATATTCCTTCTTTGGTGGGTATTTCTGAAAAAGAGCAACAGTGAGCATTTCGTTTCCTTGGAAGGAGTCAGTGTTTAAAGTTGTAAGACTGGAAAAGATATACAAAGAGTCTGACCTAAACAGCTGAGATATTAAAGGGATAGTTCACCCAAAAATGACTCATCCTCATGTTGTTCCAAACCTGTATGAGTTTCTTCCTGCTGCTGAAAATAGAAGATTTTTTGAAGCAAGCAGTTGCTGGTCTTTATATGGGAGTCAATGGAGCAAATGTCTGGTCACCCACATTCTTTAAAATATCTTATTTTGTGTTCAGCAGAAGAAGGAAACTCGTATAGGATTGGAACAACATGAGCGTGAGGCAATGATGACAGATTTAAAATTTTGAGTAAACTATCTCTTTAAATGGTTGGTTACTGTCTCAAAATACACTCCAAAGTGATTCATATTAACAGCTATGCACCGAATAAATAAATATGTCAACATAAAATATAGATTTGAGTTCAATTTCTTTTATATTCTGACCTGTGTCTGTTCATAAACTGGCTGGAATACACTACACAAGTTTTGCCAAGAGTTTGTTTTTATTTGTCATGCGTTTCCTTGCAACGAGACGCATGTTTCTGTCTGAGTTTGTTGTGTTCGAAACAACTTGAAACAACTTGTAAGTGATCGAGAGTTGTTAATGATGTCCAGTTTTTCAATGTAAATATTTGCAAAGTTGACAGTAGAGTTTTAAAATCAGGTTTTAAAGTTGTGTAGTGCATTTCAGCCTTTATACAATATATATACCGCAACTATATTACAGTAATTTCATAAGATATCAATAATTGAGATACAAGGTTACACCAATTGGCTTTGCATGAAACTGATGTTTCAGTTGCACGAACAGATATAGCATTGTTCTGGACAACAGCGAATATTTGTAATCATCTGACCACAACTGACCAATCAGAATCAAGTATTTCAAAGAGCCGTACAATGAGCTGATATATTTCAGATTCATTAAGATTTTCCAATGGAGAAAACAATGAAAGACACAAGCCTGTTGATGCTAGACATGTAATTATTCATTACAACATGGGGACTTGATCACCCGACGCCGTACTTGATACCCCTGTCAGACTTTTGCCACTGATCAGGCCTCTTCTGTTTCGAGCAGCTCAAGACCTGGAAGACTGACCTACATACCAACTGACATACTGTGCTGGACTATTTGTTACCTCTGCCAAAATGTCTCTTAAAATCAGAGCTTCTACAGACCTAACGATCCAGACCAAACACAGACATACCGGGTGTTTGACCGAGTAGTTGATTATCAGATAGTCATTGCCAAGAGGAAGCCATGACCGCATGGTGACAAAATCTCTGTTCTTCAATGGACTTGGACATTTCCCTGTCAATAAACAAGGACATGCTTTAGCGGCCTGGTAAAGTGTGAAAAGACAAGAAGGTAAATCTGCACCACTGCATACTAAAATGCATATTTAAAAAATCTGCCAGGACATAATCCAGTAATTCTATTTTTAACTCTTAAAAGCTATGTAATGCATAATTCAAAATACAGGTAAAATACCTGTAACAAATAAATGATTTCATATTAATACAGTACTGTGTTCCCTGTTTTTATCATATTCTTTTTTTTACAATGTATTAAGCTTTTCAAATGTGTTTTCTATAAGCTTTATGTTCTCACAAAATAGCTTATAACAGCATTTTCTGTTTTCTTACTCATTATAATTGCAAATTGTTAAAAAATGGTTTTGTATGTAGACTGCATTTTGCATTTTAATACACTGTAAATGTGGTAACCTGCAATTGTTGCCTTAAAGATTTTTTTATTTCTACCTGATTTAACCCATACATTTTTTTTATGCTGGACTTGAATAAAGACATATTTAGGTCACAATTTTTTCTCTCTCATCACTCTTTTATGATATTTTACAAGAGACTCCTTATGTACTGTCACTTTAAATAACCTCATCAATATCCTTTTATAATTTATTGCTGATATCCATACAAAGTATATCTGAGAGCACCACAAGACACTAGTTTAACCATAAACGTCCCAATGATTTATCACATTGTAGTTTAACTGTAGAAATTGCACTCCATCATAAAATGTACTGCAGCCAACTCATATATTGTAATCTTCTTAGTAAGAACAAATGGGCTTAATTTTAATAAATAAACAAATAAATAAATAAAAAGGTGTTTTTGTGTGCTTCACCAGGAACATGGTGGAAATAACAGCTCAGCTGAGAAAGAAACAAAGGACTGACTCACAGGAATAATATCCTACATCTGCATTAACTGTCAGTCGTCCAATATCGAAAGTGTCGATCATGTTAGTGTCCCATTTTTTCCGGTAGCTCGTGTCATGCAAGACATCGTTGAGAGTGTCTGCCATTACATCCTTGCACACGATTCTCATCTAAGAGAAAGACAAAAACAGACATTGCCTTATTGAGACATTCAAAACTTAAGAACTTTTCCATTACAGATGAATACAAAGTTCACAAAGTATGTTGAGCGGTCAAAAATCTCCTGTTGTTTTCCGTTTGGTGCAGCCGTGATAAAGTGCTGAGAGATTTTGAATGCACTCTGTTACCGGGCAGATGAAAAATTACAAAGTGCTGACAAAGGCCTGCTACTATTATACACAGAGCTATTTGTTTCCTTATCTTTAAAAGCCCTGCCTTCTACGTGATTCAGCCATGTCAGGTCACAAAGAGTAAAAGTTAACACAGCGAACAGTGAGCATTAAAGGATCCTCAGTGTACTGAGAGATACAGTGGAGCTTTAGATTTAAGCATGTAGGCTGCATTTGTATGTCAAGCCCCAATGTTTTTTAAATGCATACTGTAGCAACCTTATCCTGGGTTGTGAAGAGGGTCAGGTAAGCATGAATACATCAAATGCAATGTGAGCAGATATTGTATGGCTCTACGACGCAAGAAACCGTGTAACCCAATCAACTCTACCCTGGCATCATTTAATAATTTATCCCCGACCCCCCACAACCCCAGCTTGATCGGTTGCTGCTCATTTCCATTGGGTTCCTTGGAGCAAGTTTTATTTAGTCTCTATGAATGGAATGTCGTCAAAGCCTACGAAGCTCAATTATTCATGAAAAGAACGCATCGGTGGCTTGGAGAGCTGCGTGAATTATTGACGAAGGCCTGTCATCTCCTTTCATTTTTGCAGGCGTTACAGGTCTAAATAATTTTTTAAACGTTGCTGAAACACCCCTCATGCATAGGTTCTCGTATCGGGATGGCTTTTAGCCATTGTCAGCAAGGTCAACAGAAGTGCTTTTGCACAAAAAAAAACATAGAAAAAGATCCAACTCTGGTAGGCCAGCGGGAGGGGCTCAGGTTTCCTCATCTGAGCCTGCTTTTACTATGGTTTTCCGCTCTTAATGTTTCAGCACATCTCATGAGTGCAGTCCATCCCTGAGAGACCAGTCTTTCATCTCAGAGACTGTGGATCATGAAGCAGTCAGGACTTGCCAGCCCCACAATACACTGAGTTTCCCCTGGGCAAATGGCCCATAACCATATCTCTGTTTGCTTCTTTTTAAGATTTTCTCGGAAAAGGTCTGGATTCTGTGAGGAAAGCTACTGTTCGGGAGCTTAAAAGATATACTGGACTACTGTTTTTGCACAGTGAAGACTAATATACTGTTGCTTCAAAGGCTATGTATTTTCAAGTCTTTGCTGAAACTATGTTTAAATTTTTGGTAAAACTAAATATGAAAAATATACTACTACTACTACTAAATATAATAAATACTAAAGTATCTTATGCTCACCAAAGCTGCATTTATTTAAACATAAATACAGTGGAACAGAAATATGTTTAAATGTTTTAAAATTATTTGAATGTATTTTAAAATGTAATTTACATCAGTGATTCCACAAAGCAGAATTTTCAATATCATTACTCCAGTCTTCAGTTCAGAAATCATTCTAATATGCTGATTTCCTGCTAAAGAAACATTATTTTATTCAAAAGAACAGCCATTATTTGAAAACTAAATATTTTGCAACATTATATGTGTCTGTGTATAATAATAATGCAGGTTCATGAGCTGTAAGACATAACTATAAGTAAAAATGCAATGGTTGTTAGACACAAAAAGGTGATGTGGTTAACAGCAAATTACTTCCTAAAATGCACAAGCCATTAGAACATTATCTCAGTATTGTTAATATGTTAATAATATGCCATATTGGAAAATCCAGCATTGGTGTTTTGTGAAATAGCAACTGGTTTCTATCTTGTCATTGTTGCTGCTCTATTCCAGTTAAACAAGTAAACTTGTTAAACAAGTAAACACATGCTAATGTGTATTTAGCAGCTAACAGTCTCACAGTTACAAGAATATTTCCTAGATTAACAGGTACTTATTTATTAGTTACTATTACTCACTTGTGAGACACTAACATATTTGCAAATTGTTGCTTGCCACATTTCGCCAATTAAAATTACAATGAAAATTATTTAGTATATAGTATATAGTATTTAGTATTTATATAGTATTTATTATACCAGTTTGAAAAACTGGTGCTGGCCCACCTGAAGGACATCACTTGGCCCTTGCTGGATCCTCTTCAGTTTGCCTACAGAGCAAACAGGTCTGTGGACGATGCAGTAAACATTGGACTGCATTATGTTCTGCAACACCTAGACAGACCGGGGACTTATGTGAGGATCCTGTTTGTGGACTTCAGCTCGGCCTTCAACACGATCATCCCAAACCTCCTCCTGCCCAAACTAAATCAGCTCTCCGTGCCCACCTCCGTCTGTCAGTGGATCAACAGCTTCCTGACAGACAGGCAGCAGCTAGTGAGGCTGGGAAAATACACATCCAGCACCCACACAATCAGCACCGGAGCTCCCCAGGGCTGCGTTATCTCCACACTGCTCTTCTCCCTGTACACCAACGATTGCACGTCTAAGGACCCCTCTGTCAAGCTCCTGAAGTTTGCAGATGACACCACACTCATCGGCCTCATTCAGGACGGTGACGAGTCTGCTTACAGGCAGGAGGTAAAAGAGCTGGCTGTCTGGTGCACTCTCAACAACCTGGAGCTTAACACCCTCAAAACAGTGGAGATGATCGTGGACTTTAGGAGAAACCCACCTGCACTTTCCCCACTCACCATCATGAACAGCCCTGTGACTGCAGTGGAGTCATTCAGGTTCCTGGGAACCACCATCTCTCAGGACCTGAAGTGGGACATTCACATTGACTCCATCGTAAAAAAGGCCCAGCAGAGGTTGTACTTTCTCCGCCAGCTGAGGAAGTTTAACCTGCCACAGGAGCTGCTGAAACAGTTCTACTCCACCATCATTGAATCCATCCTCTGCACTTCAGTAACTGTCTGGTTCAGCTCAGCTTCTAAATCTGACCTCAGAAGACTACAGAGGGTAGTCCGGACTGCTGAGCGAATCATCGGTTCAACTCTCCCATCTATTCAAGAACTGTACTTATCCAGAGTGAGAAAAAGGGCTGTCAAAATCACTCTGGACCCCTCACATCCAGCACACTCCCTCTTTGAACTGTTGCCATCTGGTCGACGCTACAGAGCACTGAGCACTAGAACGACCAGACACAGGACCAGTTTCTTCCCTCAGGCAATCCATCTTATGAACAGCTGACAATAATGGCGAACACACTACACTTTATATTTATATACACACACACTTTATTTATCTAACACACATACTTAGTATACACTTAAATTTTGCACACAATATATATGTACATACATAACTTCACTTTGTAATATACCTGCCTACAATTGTCATTTGTATATTGTCATTCACTGTCTACATATTTGTATTTTTTATTCTTTTATTATGTGTTTTATGTTCTGTCGCTGTCATTCTGTTGTACTGCGGAGCTTCTGTCACGAAAACAAATTCCTCGTATGTGTAAACATACCTGGCAATAAAGCTCATTCTGATTCTGATTCTGATTCTGAATGTATTTTTATTATTATTATTATTATTATTATTATTTCATGCTACATCATGCATTAACTTAATACTGAATATCTGGTAGGTAGGGCTGAGCGATATGAGTAAAAATTCATTTCTCTGTATTTTTTGGCTGATATCGATAATAACAGTATTGCTATATATATATATATATATATATATATATATATATATATATATATATCATTCAAACTCGATATACCGCCCAGGCCTAGTAGTAAATAAATATTTAGACCTATTATTAGTGACTAATTGAATAGATAGGCTACTACTCACTACTGGATTACTAGTAATTAAAAAAGTTAAAGTAACGCAAAAATACATAGGCTAGTTAGTTGTACAATAAATGTTAAATCAGCTTGCCATATTATGCTGCGTTCTCCAGTAAACGAAGGATTTATTTTCTAAGCAAAGCAATAGTACACAGAATGTATTTTTCATAGATATTTAGATGATGATCTGTAATATCGAAAATATGCTAGAGTTGGTGTTGTTTTAGTCGCTAATGCACTCGTTTGGTGAGTGTGTGCGTCTGTTGATCCGCATTGCAGTGCACTTGCCTTGAGTTTCTGCACAGTTTTGCACTCCTCGTCTTGACACCAAACTGTCACTCCTCCTTTATTAAAACGGGCGACCCAGCCGTCATGACTTTCACATTGATCTCGGAAAGATAAGAAATCGGTGTCGTCCGGTATCTGCACTGGCATCTTGGCTCCCGGTGCTGTGAATTAGACAGGTCTGCAGGGCAGCTAAAATCTCCTCTCATAAATGATCCGCTCGTTTGTGCTCAGCTCTGCACTTATCGATGATTTCCAGTTAGTTTTGGAAAACTGACGACTCAAAAACGCGTCTAACTGTTGCACCTCTGCTAACTGTGTATCGTTGTATCTAATGTGGAGCAGGTGTATTTGAGCATCCTCTTCAGTCCTGTATCAGTGCCATACTGGAGAGAGGCATTATATAGGCTAAGTAAGGCATCACGTTACTGCCATGTCGTTCTTCAGGTGGAGCAGTCTAGGGCTCCTTTAGTCAGACTGACTGATGAACCACGGATCAGGTGATCATGTTTGTCATTTCAAAGGATTTCTTTTCTGTGACTGTTTTGTTTAACCTGTGCAGGTGTGTAGCCTGAAGCCAGCATCTACTGTTTCGTACTCTATCACCTTCCTTCAGCCTCACTCCTTACTATCATATTGTGCAGGGGAAAGTAAAAGTCTGCAGTAGTAGGGGAAACATTCCCAAATTAAGTCTAGAAAGATTGTTTTTGTGTTCTTTACTTTGTCAGAACATTCAGGATACCAGCAAAAATAAATAAATAAATAAAAAACAGCATAAAAAAAACTATTCTTAAAAAATATATATATATATATATATATATATATATATATATATATATATATATATATATATATATATATATATATATATATATATATAAGATATTAAGTATCAGATTAACTGTAAAAGTCGATCTGAAAATAAAAAAAAATAAATTAAAGTTGTGTTGTTTGGACGTTAGGGGAATGTTAACAGTATATTTGGAATTTAGACGTGGGATAACTTTGTAAACTCTAGAGCTCAGAATTATAATGAAATAGCCTCTCTGTGTGCACTGAAATGTTTTACTGGGTGGTTTATCTTCACTTGAGTAGCTGAAGCATCCATATGAAACATTGCCCATTCTCAGTTAAGCCAGATGCATGTGTAAGTTTTAAAGAATCTCTTTCAGATGCCAGATAACACGGCTTTCAGTCTGCTGCATGCTTTCTTGGGCTTCTACAATGAAGTAAACCGTCTGTAGCTTTACTAGTTATTGCTGAGTATACAGCAGAATGCTAAATCCCCCTTAAACAAAATGTTATTACATTTCACTTATTGTGCAACTGTTGGAGTTTGTTCACTTTTAATGTTTTGTGAGAAAATTAAATGAAATGTCTCTTATCTTTAGCAGATTTAACACCATTGTACACTTGATTAAAACATTTTGCTTATATCCAAATATTTCCCTTATGTCAAACAAGGAATGTGTGTATAACCATAAGATGGCACTAATGAACCCCTTATACAGTGGTTCTCCACTGAGGGCAAAAATAAAACAAGCTTTAAAATAAGCTAAAACTACTGAAAATTATGAAATAGTACTCCCACTGTCTTGAAAAACGTGCTTTTAAATGTATAGCTTCTGGATGTAGAAAATTAATGTAAATTTATAAAATTGCATATATATTGACATATATTTATAACTTATTTTAATTTTAGTTAGAATAGTTTTAGTTAGTTATTTTAGTCTATGAACACTCTTATAAACATATTACATGGGGCTCCATTTAATATATTTTTGTGGACATTGTGAAAACAATAAGAGGTAAAAAAAGACATAAAAAGACAACAACAAAAAAAACCTGTACTGCACCAATACTACACATGTCCCCTTCATCTCTCTGTTTTCATTGAGGTGAAGGCGCATTCAATTATGTCTATTTTGGGGGGGTTGTACCACTGTTAGATGACCACTGCTTTTATCTTTAGGCTGATCACATCCACATCCATTTGTTGCATTTATCCTCATAATGTTTGTCCGGTCCAGCTGTCCAGAAAGGCTTTGCTGTGTGTGTTTCTGGAATATTTTGTGATGAAATATTCATCCTCCTCTTCCTCCATGACAGGGTCCTGAGGTCACACAGGCTCTCCTCTTTCCCTGTCCTGTAATGTGGCCTAACAAGGGTTCACTGTAGACTGATTCATTGCATCAGGGTCAAACCAGGGCATTCAGTTCACGTCTCACACATGTCTAAACATCGCTGCCCCTGAAATATATTGTGGTTGAAGTTTAAGTGGTTGTGGAGTGCATTACACACTGAGAGGTTCAGCTGGACTTTTTCTTAGTGGAAGTATATGACTGATTGAACTTTTCCTTACTGAAAAAAACACATATTAAGGGAATGTTTAAGAGCAAAGGTCCACAAGAGCATGTTATGTTGACCCTTTCCCTTGAGACATCAGCCTCAGTAACCTGATCCTCTTATGTCATTAAAACATATACTTTCAGTCATTTTCCCACTTTAGAAACCACTGTTATGGTTGATATTTCTTTTGTAGCTGAATTGTCAATAGTTTTCTTTTTATTAAGAGTACATACACTGAAATACTTGGACCAATACTTTGGACCAATTCTGAAAAAATATTAATTTGACAAAAAAAAAAAAAAAAATCTGTAAAAATGTACTGTATAATTTTAAGGTTTTTTATAATATAAAAATACTTATATTTATTTTTTAAAGGTATTCTACCATTAATTTGAATTTTACACTGCATTGCATTTTTATTGAATTTACTGAGCTGCAAGTAGTTTTTCTGTTATTTTACACACACACATACACACACAAACACACAAATATTTATATATATATACATATAAAAATGTTTTTGTTTAATTTATTTTACTTACAATGAATGCAGACAGCTTTGAAAGACCTTCATGCTTGTGATGTCTTTTCAAAAAAATGCAAAAAAAAGAAAACAAAAAGTTAATAAAACCTGCAAGATTTTTTGTCAGTATAGCAGCCGATATGTCTCCTGCACATCAACATTTTTCATTGTTCTTAACATTGATTATCTCTCTCTCTCTCTCTCTCTCTCTCTCTCTCTCTCTCTCTCTCTCTCTCTCTCTCTCTCTTCCTTTGTGTAGTTTTTTTTCTTAGCTTTTGAACAAAACAGTTTCATTCTGGAAACCATGATTTTTGACTAGAGCAATATTGAAATGCACTTTAAATAAATGACACATTCTTTTTTCAATGTGAGACAGTAGCTCTATCTAAACAGAAGTGAGCGATAATATTTTGCATGTCCATTACTCTGGAAATGTAATGTCACTTGAAGTATGAAGGACTATTAATTACAAAATGCCATTTTTCTCTGACGCTGGCATAAACATAGACAACATGGGATGTTTAAGTCCAAGAACATCTGAAAATAAAATAGCTCTTGATGTTGGCCATTAAACAAAGTACATGAATTATGTCAGCAGATTTCCGCACATCTGATTCATCGGCTGACCGGAAAAATGTTCCCGGATTGTTTATAACAGGGAGTTCATGCAACTTGTGGGCAACCATGAAAATTTGCTCAAAACCATCTGGTATATCTTACTGTAACCTAGTGTGTTCATGTCCATTAGATTTCTTTTTAAATATTATTTTAGAGTCAACATCTGTTTGCTAAATGGTTTTCTGGCTTCAGTTAACCTGCTCTTGGTAGCAGGAAGTAATGCCAGACAGTATGGAGACCACTGGTACCCCAAGGAGAGGGGAAAAACACCTTTAATTGTTTCCCCATTCCCGTGGCTTGATATGCTGCAGCTGCAGTGATACATGGTGCATCGGCATTTTTCAATCCATTACAAATGATTCTGTTGACATCTGCGTGTTGAATCAACAATGGAAAGAGAGAATAATTCAAAACTAAAAGTTGGAAAAGGGCACTGAGAAACTTCAAAGGAGAGCTCACCCTAAATTAGCACACAATGGGCCTCATTTATCAGTAGAAAAGAGCAGTTTGCATGATGTAATTCATTAAACATGCATATGACACCAATCTCATTTTACAAATGATCGCACGTTGATAAATGTGGCGGCATAAAACAATAGTCATTTGAATATCACTCCCCTAAAAACACCCTGGTTTAGAAACCTCACCACTAGAGTTTACGACGGAGAAACGAAACCTGTCCAAAAAGAGGAAGGAATCTCATCAAAGAGAAATTGATCTTACTCTGAAAACACCCATTAACCTTGTAATTGCAAACAATTAGGCTACATTCATTTATGTAATATATATGTATATTAAAATACTGGAAATATAAAGAGCCTATTTAATTCCCCTCACTCTATAACAAATATTTTACATTTAACAGTACAAGAATGAAAAATAGTTTATAAAATATATATTAAACTATAAAATAAAACCCAACTTAGGCTATAGTGGCTTTCAATATAACTAGCAAACAAATTTGAAGCAAAACTAAAGTGTAACAGGGCTCAAGAGTCATAGACCTAGAACAAGAATCCAAATGTTTCAATTTTTGCCATATTTCTAACATTTGTTTGCATAACTATTAGGATATTCGTTATGTAGCCTAAACATGGCTTTATACTTTACTTATTTTCTAATGTCCATGTAAAACCCTACATATGTGCAAAAATATTTGCATGGGTACTGCATGCTGATTTAACAGTGGACCTTTTAAAATAAACAATAAGTACACTCTTAGAAAAAAGGGTTCATTGGGGTTCTATATAGAACCAT
Organism: Carassius gibelio; assembly: GCF_023724105.1. Lineage (NCBI taxonomy): Eukaryota > Metazoa > Chordata > Actinopteri > Cypriniformes > Cyprinidae > Carassius > Carassius gibelio. The sequence continues at coordinate 19,260,168 of NC_068409.1, read as the reverse complement.
AGGGTTCTTTACTCAACTCCAAAGAACCTTAAAAAGGTTCTATAATGACAAGAAAGAACCCTTTTGGAACAAAGGTTCTTTAGGCTATTATTCGTATTTGTAATTAAATTATTGTTTGTAGTAATTTAATATCACATTTTAATCATGATGATTTTTGCAGAAAAACTGAAATTACACTCTTCGTGTGATATTGATTAATAAAATTAAATAAATATATAAATTTTCTAACCCCCATATCTTGAATTTTGTGATCATTCAAATGCATTCAAAAATAATGAGCACTCAAAATGCACACGCACCATGTGCACTAGTATGACTTCATAATGTAACTTTAGCCTAGTTAACTTAGTTTTTGAAAATACTTGATACTGTTAAAAGGCACATAATTAAAACAAAAAATAGTTAACATCACACCTAAACACGCATGGAAAACGTAATTTGAACTAGCTACTAAATTAGTTAAAAATGCCTATCCATATACATGATTCGTGATCCCCAAACTGACTCAAATGATTCGCGAACCTACTCCAAATTCCCGAACTGACTCAAATGATTCGCGAACCCGCTCCGAATTCTCGAACTGATTCAAATGATTCGCGATCCCGCTCCGAACTCCCAAACTGATTCAAATGATTCGCGATCCCGCTACGAACTCCCAAATTGACTCAAATGATTCGCGATCCCCAAACTGACTCAAATGATTCGCGAACCCGCTACGAACTCCCGAACTGATTCAAATGATTCGCGAACCCGCTACGAACTCCCGAACTGATTCAAATTATTTGCGATCCCGCTCTGAACTCCCAAATTGACTCAAATGATTCGCGAACCCGTTACTAACTCCCGAACTCACTCAAATGATTCGCGATCCCCAAACAGACTCAAATGATTCGCGAACCCGCCACAAACTCCCAAACTGACTCAAATGATTCCCGCCCCGAATTCTCTAACTGATTCAAATGATTCCCCAGATAGCAAAATGACATAGAATCAACGTCGAATCGACATTTCTCTTGGCGTACCAATATGCATGTGTGACTAATCATTACAACATTTCCACTGTCTCAGGTGTTCAGGTTTGCTATAATAATACCATATATGTGTCTGTGTGTGTGTGTGTGTGTGTGTGTCTGTGTGTGTGTACAGTTGTGGCCAAAAGTTTTGAGAATTACATAAATATTAGTTTTCAAAAAGTTTGCTGCTAAACTGCTTTTAGATCTTTGTTTCAGTTGTTTCTGTGATGTAGCCTACTGAAATATAATTACAAGCACTTCATACGTTTCAAAGGCTTTTATCGACAATTACATGACATTTATGCAAAGAGTCAGTATTGTTGGCCCTTCTTTTTCAGGACCTCTGCAATTCGACTGGCATGCTCTCAATCAACTTCTGGGCCAAATCCTGACTGATAACAACCTATTCTTTCATAATCACTTCTTGGAGTTTGTCAGAATTAGTGGGTTTTTGTTTGTCCACCTGCCTCTTGAGGATTGACCGCAAGTTCTCAATGGGATTAAGATCTGGGGAGTTTCCAGGCCATGGACCCAAAATTTCAACATTCTGGTCCCTGAGTCACTTAGTTATCACTTTTGCCTTATGTGCTCCATCGTGCTGGAAAATGCATTGTTCTTCACCAAACAGTTGTTGGATTGTTGGAAGAAGTTGCTGTTGGTACCATTCTTTATTCATGGCTTTGTTTTAGACATTAATCAAATATAGTATGTTTTATTTGTATTGTTACATTTAATGTAGCACATGGTAGCAGTTATGCTAACAGTCGAGCAGGTTAGTGAAGCGGTGTTTTTATACTTTTGACATCACCCTTTTATACTGCTCTCTTTCTGGCTTAAGTCACACAGAATTAAAAAAGACATTTAAAGGGGTCATGAAATGAGAAACCAAATTTGCCTTGATCTTTTGGAATATAAGAGGTCTTTGTACCATTAAAACGTCCTGCAAGTTTCATAGCTTAAGACGTCCTCCCCATTATAAACGAGCCATTTATTTAATCAAGCTCTTAATACAGCTCGTTCTGGATCCATGGTAAGAAGTGACGTCACGGTGCAAAGTGACGTTCCAACCATTTCCAACAGCTCCGAAGCACCGATCAAATGAGTCGGGAAATGCGCTTCGGAGTCCCGACCTAAATCAAATGTTTTGCGAACTCCGAAGCCCCGATCAAATGATTCGCGAAACGCCCTTCGGAGTCCCGATCTGAATCAAATGTTTTGCGAACTCCGAAGCCCCAAATGCAAAGATTCGTGAAACGCGATTCGGAGTCCCGATCTGAATCATTTTGCGAACTCACTCCGAAGCCCCGATCAAATGAGTCGCGAAATGCGCTTCGGAGTCCCGATCTGAATCAAATGTTTTGCAAACTCCGAAGCCCCGATCAAATGATTCGCGAAACGCGCTTCGGAGTCCCGATCTGAATCGTTTTGCGAACTCGCTCCGAACCCCCGATCAAATGAGTCGCGAAATGCGCTTCGGAATCCCGATTTAAATCAAATGTTTTGCGAACTCCGAAGCCTCGATCAAATGATTCGTGAAACGCGCTTCTGAGTCCCAATCTGAATCAAATGTTTTGCAAATCAGCTCGAAAGGCCTGATCTCAAATGATTTGCGAAACGCGCTTTGGAGTCCCGATCTGAATCAAATGTTTTGCGAACTTAGTCAGCTATCCATGCAAAGTCAGTGTGGTGTACAGAGATCACTAATGTGTCGTCATCATGATGTATTCCTAGTAGTGAACGCAAAGCATTTTGGGAATCCGCGGCACAAACATTAGGCGCTAGACTTCTTTGCATGAGGGAAGAACGCAGTGTTCAAGATGCTGCCTGCCTATAAACTGCAATAGTCGTAATAACAATAGAAGTGCCATAAAGCTTAAGAATGGAATATGATTTTATAGTTTTCCAGCGTGGAAAAGTAATAGTACAAGCCATGTTTCAGAGGTGACAAAAAGGCGACGAATGGCATGAATAGCAGCGATAAGGACGCCAAGATTACCTTCGATAACACTCCACCACACATGATGGTGTGTTCAAAGCATTTTCACAAAGGTAAGTTACAATTACTCTGTAAATGTTAACTGTTAACTGGCATGAAATGGCTAGAAAGTGAGCTGAAGTTACCAATGTACTAAAGCGATACGTTAATCAGTTTTAAATGTTGTACATCTAGGCTACACTGCAATTTATTTGGTGACTGTGTTTGCAGGCAAACCTGCCTATGAAATGTTGGAGTGTGATCCTGCTTTGATTACAGGAATAAATTAGTTTAAAATATATTAAAATATAAAAGTAATTTTAAATTGTCATTTCACAACATTACTGTTTTTATTATTTATTTATTTTTATCAAACAAATAAATGCAGCCTTGGTGAAAAAAACATTTAAAAAATCTCGCTGACCCCAAACTTTTGAACGGTAGTGTATGTTGTGTGTATCCTCTGGATTCCTTAGGAACAGAGGTTGTGATATGACACAATTTCTTTATATTGTTACCTTCAGACACTACACCTGCACCTGAGATGGAAGGTCCACACCACTCATGAGACTGAGCTGAAGACTTTGCTGGATAAAATTGTGGTTGTGACCAATATGTGTCCAAGTATTGCTGCGAAGGCGTCATGTTAGAATTATACACCATGCTCACATCTAATATGTAAATTGTTTTTTGTTTTTTTCTAAAGATTTTGTGATGTCTCTTCTGACATGTAATGTTTATAGCCATGTCTGTAAATAAAATACACAAAGATTGAATTAAAATATGCCTCCTTTATCTGTATTAAGGAAGAATTGTGCAAAATCAGTGTTCTTTGGTTGCAACACAATTACATCACTTAAATAGTAGTAACAACCAACTTAATTTCAGTTTCTTTACATATTTAACATGTAAATACATTTAGATGAATATATTAACATTATAAAGAGTCCATAGAAATGATGAGAAACTGGAAATGTATGAGAAAGATAAGAACTGGAATTGCATAAGGTAGGTTTGTGGGTGATAAGTCATAGACATCTGCAAGCATCGCATTGCCATGATTCTTCTCTGGCTGGTGCGCTGCTGAGTCCCACGCAGTATGAATGAAACCACTGTATAGGACAGTTCTGATTATCCCAAGCAAACATGTCATCAAGCTCTTCAGGCTGTCTGCAAAAGCACCACAACACAGCCTTTTCACATGCCCTTCTTTTGGGCTGGAGGGTTGTAACCTTGACCAGTCGCTCTGCTCGTAAGGATCGAGTCCTTTGATTCTCTTTTTCTCGTCATATCTCATCTTTGCATTAGGATTTCGTTTTAGGCGGTATGGTCCGACAATGTTTTTTTTAGCCCGCTGCATTTTGTAGGATTATATTCTGTTTTTTTCAAGCCAATTTTTCATTATTTTCATGCGTTTTCATTATTTCAGTTTCGACTCTGAACAACCTTTTCTACAGTGGAAATACACGGAACAGTCCAAGAACGGACACAAACCAGGAACAAGCAGTGCGACCGCTGCTCTCTGTGCACGCGCTTGTGCTTCATGAACGCTGCACACAAACAGGGCGCAAATTATTTCCGTTCCTGCATTTAATCATTTTTAATCAAATTGGAATTTGAACACTGGAATCGTTAAGCAGAATCGAAATGCACACGTCTTATCGAATACCCGGTTCTTCGAAATTTGGAACCGTTTCTAAAATGGAACCGGTTTTCGATACAAATCCCTACCCTTTTCCCAATCACTCCACCGGCCTCGCTCCATTCCCAAGGCTCTCTGCCCCACCCCAATCGTCACAATTACTTTTTTAATGATCTCAGTAATAACATTGTTAAATAAAATTAGCATTGCTAACAGGCAAGTGCTTTTATTTTAATTTCGACGAATATTCGAAATTCGATTTTTTTTTTTTGCCAGTCCTAGAATCGCCTATGCGATTTTTTGTTGTTGTTGACATTTCTAACTGTAAACACAGCCATGTTGAAGCCTGCAGTAAATGTTTTGCATTATGGCAGTCCACTCTGCTTATTGTTTTTCGAAAATGTTAGACTCCTGTTTGTCATTGTGCACATAACTTCACGCCAATAAATCATCAGAAATATTGGTCTTTACATTCGTCCTGTCTGTTGTCCGTGGATTTGCCTATATTTGGTGTTATTTGCCATATAAAACTTATAAAAATATATTTTACAATCGATTCAATGATCACTTGTCTCTCAGATCAAATAGGATTTTTTTCACAAAAGTGACAACCCAGGAAAGCAAAGTACAGGGACCAATTTGCTGCCCTAGGCAAGATTTTACCTGGCGCCCCATGCATCACAGCCCATTTCACCCTGTCATTGTGTTCATGATTTAGCAAATATATATATATATATACACACACATTACAGCAGAACTGTTTCCAACACTCATAATAAATCATCATATTAGAATGATTTCTAAAGGATCATGTGATAGACTGGATGTCACATGTGACACTGAAGAATGGAGTAATGATGCTGAAAATTCAGCTTTGCATCACAGAAATAAAAGATAATTTAAAGTATAATAAATTGAAAAAAAAATTGTTTAAATTGTAATAATATATCACAATATTACATTTTTTTCTGTATTTTTGATCAAATAAATGCAGGCTTGATGAGCAGAAGAAACTTCTTTCAAAAACATTAAAAATAGTAATGTTTCCAAACTTTTGGCCTGTACTGTATCCCCCCAAAACTGCACAACTGTAGAGTAAAACATTAACAAAAAAGTGATAATAAAAAATGCGTCTTAAAACTGACATGATTGTACAAAATCACAGTCTGGGGACTCATAACTCAGAACGACTGCTAACATTAAGTTTAAGGTAAAAATAACTGCCATGAAATTATAGTATCTTACTCCTATGCAATAAATTGTTCTTTCACTACATCTCTTTACCTCTGTCTTTATCCTCTTCTCTTCTTTTTGGCACTGTATCTATCGCAGACTATGCTCATTTATAATGTGTCATGTAAATTCGGCCTTCCGTCACAATCAAGAAACTTTCACCGTGTCTAGAACTGGCGCGAGCTGCCAGGCCCGTTTCTACGAGCTGCGTGTTAACAAAAGCAGTGCTGTCTACATTGGATGCGGCGTCGGGCACGCTACACAACAAATTACCAACAACTGATGATCGTGCGCGCGCTCTGTTTCTGACGCACTTCAAGCACTCGATGGGCGGGGGAAGATTGAAGAGCCGGACTTTTTTTTTTCTTTTCTTTTTTTGCTTTATTTGGTAGTATTTCGAATTAATGGTTTTTAAATAGTAGCCTATTATTAAAAAAAATATGTAAAAAAATAATAATAATTCACTCGTTCACTCATTCTGGCGCCCCTATGGATGAGTGGCGCCCTTAGCATCCGCCTATGCCGCGGGCCGGCCCTGGCAAAGTAAACGGTCTCTCATTTGTAGGTTGCATTGATACCTAGCGGTGGATGCAAGTAAAACAGTATAACAGTACCTCATGTTTTTTCTTCTCACCTGAAATTCATGCAATAAACATGTTTTTGACAAAGATTTTAAGTCTTTATAGCCTGCATCAAAATGAGATTTGCAATGATGTGCCCGAAGGCACGGGTTAAAGACCCAGTTAGTGACGTCACGATATGCTAATTTGTTTAAATTCATACCTACGTCATCACCATCACCAAAATTTTCCTTTTTTTTTTTTACACTGAAACTGAAAAAAAAAAAAACAGTTTCAGTTTCCTCTTTGGTCCACGATGTATTTTTCACAATCAGGAGAACAAGGTGTGTACTGTGAGAGCAGAATGGCTTGTCAGACATAGCAACAGTATTTAAGAAGGGCCGTTTTTTTGGGAATGGTCAGTTGATTGCTATGATCAAAGCTGATTTTTCAGCAACATTACTTCAGTCTTTAGCATCATATGATCTTTCAGAAATCATTAAAATATGCTACTTTTTGCCAAAGAAACACTTGTGATAAATATTTTTGTGTAAACCGCAAAGTTTATTTATTCATTTTAAAGCTTGATTGTTATATAGACAACAAACTTCTAAATGGTAATGTACACTACATTTTTTAAAAGAAATTCATATTTTTATTCAGCAAGGATGCATTAAATTAATCAAAGTGAGTGTCAAGAAGAAATTTCTATTCATCAAAGAATTATCTCTCTCTCTCTCTCTCTCTCTCTCTCTCTCTCTCTCTCTCTCTCTATATATATATATATATATATATAAGTGTTCAGCGCGTGTGCTCATTAAAACACGCAGAATTTACAAAATCTGCTTGTGTGTGTGTATAGTATGAGACCTATCTAATAGTTTACTTGACCCTCTAACACTTGCACTCTCTATCTGTTTTCTCACCGCTTGTTTTCTTCAAAATAGAAAAAGAAAAATTATTCCACTTCAGACTTTAAGTAACTTAATTAATGTTAGCCTATACCATTCAGTGGCAGACGGACAACCCATGAGGCTATATAAAATAATGAAGAAAAATAAATTTAGTTACTCTTTTTCTTGGTGTGAGAGTGCACCTGCAGATCTCCGATTCCTCTGATCAAGGCGAACGCCAGAACTGACTCAAATGATTCGCGAACCCGCTCCGAACTCTCAAACGGACTCAAACAGGGGCGGCGTTAGGGGTGGGCTAAGGGGGCTGGAGCCCCGAATGTTTTTATTACCACCATGCCATCAATGAGTTTTCATGCCCAATAAAGTAATTTATATTAGAATTTAAATAAATATATAAATATCTCTCGACTCAAGTCCACAGTGTCTGTAAATTTACCCAAGTAAGTACCCGTTGTCATTCACATCCGACGAAAACCGCCCACTGAGTCTAGTGCTTTTAACTGACATGTAAACTGGCCAACCATCGATAAGCGTCTGTACGATCCAGCCAATGAAGTGAGATCGGTTTGTTGGCGTGTAGTATTTTACTAGATCAATTTATTAGAAAATTAAAATGGATATTTCAAAATGAATCTTCTTCTTCTTAAAAAATGGAATTAAAACCCCCCAGCCAAAACAGCTTACTTCAGGTATCTGTAACTTTTATATTTATTTTTCGGTTTTAAATTGTGTCTGATTTAACGTCACAGTTTGAACATCAAACAGTTAAGGGTTGCGCAGCACAGTCTGTAGGGGACACACACACACACTTGTTTTTCTGAATGAATCATCCGTTTCTAACGAATCCATTGATTAAATGATTGACCGACTCACTCATTAAGGCAGTGGCATGCCGCCACCTAGTGGCAAAGTACCATTCTAATTTTTTTTTTTTTCATAATTTCATATTTCTGTAGCCTATTCCAAATTGTATATTTGATATATTAACCTTCTTATGATTATTTATGCAATTTGTAAGTGCTGTGTAAGTCCTCCTTCAAAAATATAAGCGTATAGAGCCCTGCGTTTATAATTATACTTGGCTTTAAACACAGAGATAAAGTCCTTTGACCGGTATATCTTTATAGAGTAAGAGTATGTCAGTGCACTGCTTCATGTTTGCTTCTTATCCCTGTTCTACCAGGACGAGTGTAGCCAGTCAGGCTTGATTGGAAAATAAAATAAAACAGAGACAGAGACAAAAAAAAAAAAAAGTGAGATAGAGACACAACATCAGCATATGTGTCAGGATACAAGGGATAAACTTTAAATAAAATGTTTTAAATTTGTTTTTATTGTTTTTGTATATTTTAAAAGAGGTAAATCTTTCTGATTTATTAAAATAAAAAGTCACATACATGGATCTCCACTCACCCTAGAACCAACCCTGCTTATGACAACAAACTGTTAGAAGAAAGGGATCATTGGGGTTCTATATAGAACCATAGGGTTCTTTACTCAAGATCCCGCTCAAGCTCGCCGTCTCTGCAAGATTAACGATGGCAGTTTGCACGCACAGCTACTAGAAGATTTACATCTGTCAGACAGGTTGCTGACTTCATCAAGCTTCGTTTGAGTGCGTCAGAAACGGAAGTGCTAAAAAACGCTAAAACTGGGCTTCATTTGTCTCAATTGAGTTCCAATGGGGTCGCTCTGTCCATTTCTTTTACTGTCTATGGCTACGAACTCCCGAACTGACTCAAATGATTCGTGATCCTCAAAATGACTCAAATGATTCGCGATCCCGCTACGAACTCCCGAACTGGAGTCAGATGACTCAAATGATTCGCGATCCCGCTACGCACTCCCAAACTGTTTCAAAAAATTTGCGATCCCCAAACTGACTCAAATGATTCGCGATACCGCTACGAACTCCCAAACTTATTCAAATGATTCGCGATCCCCAAATTGACTCAAATGATTCGCGATCTCGCTACGAACTCCCGAACTTATTCAAATGATTCGCGATCCCCAAATTGACTCAAATGATTCGCTATCCCGCTACGAACTCCCGAACTTATTCAAATGAATCGCGATCCCGCTACGAACTCCCGAACTGACTCAAATGGTTTGCGATCCCAATACACATAATGCTATAAAAGTGTGCACATCGAGAGAAATAAACAGCAGATGTTCATGTTAACAACTTATTTAACTTGAGCAAACGCTGCAAATACACCTACATGTTAATAAAGTAAATAAAACAAAAAATGAATGTTTTAATGCTACTGAATAAAAATAAATGATCCAGTCGAAAGTCTCTGCTCATCATGACAGGACCTGGATCAGTGAGCTGCGTCTGGGGCCGATGACGTCACTTCCATGGAGGCATGTTGTACACGCCCCCGTCCATTGACTCCGCCCCCACGTCAAAAACGGTGCCACAAAGAGTGACGTGCAGAAAAGTGAAGCGCAAAGGAAAAATGGCTTCGCAAGCTCAAACTAGACTGACACGCAAAATAAAAGCAGCGTTGCAAATAAATTAATAGATATGACCATGGAAAATATGTATAGCAAAATCATTGCTTTCGCGCTGTTCCATTTGTTTTGCAATTCTTAATTTTTGTTTGCAAAAAGCAAATGTATTTTCCTCAATACTTTAAATAAAATGTTTTAAATTTGTTTTTGTTTTTATTGTTTTTGTATATTTTAAATAAGGTATATCTTTCTGATTTATTAAAATAAAAAGTCACATACATGGATTTTTCTGGGCTAAGCCCCGGATCTCCACTCACCCTAGAACCACCCCTGGACTCAAATGATTCGCGAACCCTCTATGAACTCCCGAACTCACTCAAATGACTCGCGATCCCCAAACTGACTCAAATGATTCGCGAACCCTCTACGAACTCCCGAACTCACTCAAATGATTCGCGATCCCCAAACTGACTCAAATGATTCGCGAACCCGCTACGAACTCCCGAACTGACTTAAATGATTCGCGAACCCGCTCCGGATTCTCAAACTGACTCAAATGATTCGCGATCCCTCTCCGAACTCCCGAACTCACTCAAATGATTCGCGATCCCCAAACTGACTCAAATGATTCGCGAACCCGCTACGAACTCCCGAACTGACTCAAATGATTCGCGAACCCGCTCATGATTCTCGAACTGAATCAAATGATTTGCGATCCCTCTCCGAACTCCCATACTGACTCAAATGATTTGCGATCCCAAAACTGACTCAAATGATTCGCGAACCCGCTACGAACTCCCGAACTCACTAAAATGATTCGCGATCCCCAAACTGATTCAAATGATTCGCGAACCCGCTACGAACTCCTGAACTCACTCAAATGATTCGCGATCCCGCTCCGAACTCCCGAACTGACTCAAATGATTCGCGAACCCGCTACGAACTCCAGAAATGATTCGCGACCCGCTCCAATTAAATTATTGTTTGTAGTAACTTAATATCATATTTTAATCATGCTGATTTTTGAAGAAAAGCTGAAATGGCACTCTCCGTGTGATATTGATTAACTACATAAAATTATATCAATATATACATTTTCTAACCCCCAAGTCCCCCATATCTTGAATTTTGTGATTCACATGCATTCATAAATAATGCAGTGAAAGAACGCACTCAAAATGCACACGCACCACTTGCACTAGTGACTTCATCATGTAACAGATGCGTGCACTTTTTAGGCACGATTTGTTTAGTTTTTGAATATACTTGATACTGTTAAAAGGCACATCATTAAAAGAAACACACGTAGAAAACGTAATTAGAACTAGCTACTAAATTTTTTAAAAACTCCTATCCATATACAGCTCCCCATATTTGTGTGAAGAGCAGATGAGAGTTTGTATTCAAAAGTTTGGGGTCAGTAAAATTTTTTTTTAAATTATTCTTTTGAAGTTTATTTTTTTCTTCCAGAAAGTAAATTGATCAAAAGTGATGGTAAAGACATTTATAATGTTTCAAATAAATGCTATTTTAAGCTTTCTTTTCTGTAAGAATCCTAAAAAAGAAGATCATGATTTAATTTCCCTAAAAATATTTAGCAGCACAACAGGAAAAGTCTAGGTAAACTTTTTTTTTTTTTTTTTTTTTTTTGCCATAACTATAACTAACTGAAAATACCATGGCTAAACTATAGTAACAATATTTTTTCGCTTTAAGATGACAATCTGCGTTGCAATCTGTGACAGTTTAGCCAAAAAATTAAGATGGGGTCTGAAAGTTGCGGTCAGTGGTAAGTTTATGTGTAAATGTATGTTTTTGATCAACGTTGGCGAGAAATTAGTATTGCAGTAATGAAATATCCACTTAGTTATCACCAAAAACTCTATATTTTGCTGTAGATCATTAAACCATTACTTCACCTCTAATATAAAGAAAAGCAATAACATGTGTTTTTTGTTAATCTGTTTAATTATATAATAGCCTATTATATAATTTATGTGATCCTATACATTTTTATTCCTTTTATGTGCTTAATTTCTGTTTTTCTCCTTTCACAGAAGCGCTGTGCATGATGCGATGACTGAGTCCTCATGGTCTTGTTTATTACGCTGCTATTCACGCATATACAGCTAAAGCCCTGTATAAACCCCACAGGTTTTTTAGGCTAACTCAAAAACTTACGTACACAAGCTGAGACCTGACGTGAGATTTGATCGTAGCCATCGTAGTTTTGTGTTGAAACGATCATACACCTAATATTCTGTGGTACGTTCATTTCGTAAATGAGGCCCAATGGGACTGATATCAAATGGGTATCAAATGTAAAAATTCCACTTTCACTCTTTTTTGTTTACTGGGCATCTGAAACACTGAGGTATCAAAATTCAAATGGCAAATGGGTATTCCTTCTCCCTCTGGAGGTTTCGGAGCAAAGGAATGTGCTCTTCCCTGGATGAAGCCGAGCTGAACATTAAACACTAGGCCTCATGGCAACTCCTGGACGTGGCCATAAAAAGTAATAGAAGAAACAGACCTCAGAGAGGTAATGTGCCGTATTTCATTTCTGACATGAAATAACAAATACAAAATAGTGAGTAAAGTAGACTGTCAATCAATGTTGATTTTTTTCATGAAGATTAAACACTTTTTATTGGAGATTTTCTTGTTTTTTGACAATGCATTGAACAGATGTCCTTCACTGAAATGATATTTAAATCAGATAAGAATTGGAAACTGGATTTGTATTGTGTACAATTTCAAAACCTGTAGAAACCAGAAGGATTTATGTTTATTATGTATGAAAAGGGAGATAGAAGTAACAGATTGGGAGGTTTGTTGCAAAAGGTTTCGAATGGTTCTCTAGAGGATGTCTGTGATCAAAATGTTTGCTTTTTTCCTCTTTGATCTTAGAATCAAATCGAAATAAGTTTCTCGACATGCAAATAAAGCATGTAAGTTATTCACATCTATCAGGAAACTTTGGCTAACATTTGGAAAGGTTCTGTCAGTAGCTAACATTAATAGAACATTTATTCAGTTATCAGGAGCCAGTTGCATAATGTGTTTGACCAACTATAGCAGTAAGCCAAAAAATAATCAGTCTTTCTTTTCTGATTCAGATTGGGCCAATTTTGTAACTGACTTTAATGACCACTCTTGAAAAAAACAAATAAGATGATTAGTCTAAGCAGCTTACGCAACTTCCCCTGGTCTTCGATGTTATTGAAACATTAGCAAAAATACAAAAACACTATTTATATTTTGTTCATAGAATGTTTTTATGAAATATTGATGCTTTACAGAACATTCAAATGTAACATTCTCATTATGTTTTCAAAATTAAATAATGGAATGTTCCCCTTAATTTTTTTATTTAATTAGTGGATGTTTTGAAGTTTCATAGAACATTCAGAAATAATTAATCAACTTAATTGCAAAACAAAGTGCAAAAGATTAATTAAAACCAATGGTTTAGAGACCGATGGCTTTCATGTGCATGTGTGCCAGGCTGTATGTGATATGATATTTGATGTGGCAGGCATCTGCATCATAAAGGTCTACCATAACATGCAGCATCCTGGATCCATGCTGCTTTTATACAAGGAAAGATAATCAAGATCGGAAAATAACCCCATTATGGTTCAGGTAGATCTCAGTAGACATTCCTGTTATTCAATAAACTTCAAAAACAAAGTCGTACCATAAAAGTAAGGCTTTAATGCACATGCAGCAAAACAAGGGAAAATCACTCCAAAAGCTACTCAGGAGGAATCATCTCTCTATAATACCACACAGCTAATGGAGCATCGGCCGTCTAGAGGATATGAGGGGCGGTTATTAACCACTGCTGCTAGATTTATAAGGTAACCCCAAAATAGACCACATGCCAACCCTACTGTAAATGAAAACGACAAAGAAAGCCTGTCCAAACATACCATCTCCTCCCATTGACACAATGTTTATTTTAGATCATCTCTTGTATTTTTTGGCAAAATCTGCTGTATCAACATTATTTAATTATGAGTTTCTCACTTATTTATTAGTTTACAGTAGTGGATTTGATTATGTAACTAGCCACATAACTCCCACACTCGATTAAAAAATGTAACTGATGGAATTAAGTGTAATTTAAACATCTAAGAAAAATGATTCAGGGGTTTAATCAGCCCATTTATTCAGCTGGATTGGAAACTTGACCTCTTTATTGTACAATTAAATGCTTTTTGGAAACAAATTTGAAAGAAAAGTGTAGCAGTAAGGCATTCTGTAATGGATTTAAAGCACAAATGCCATTTGTGCTGCTTTTGTAGGGAAAATAGAAGAAAGGATAAGTGTCTTTTTGGGATGTAAATCCAAGTTTAATAAAATAAAATAAAATAAAATATTGCAAAGACATTGTTGGGGTTGAAAGTGAGTGCCAATGTTTTGAAAAGTCTAAGCACACAGACATAAGTGTTTTATAAATGCTGAAAATAGTTGAAGTATTTTGATGTTCCAAACATGTGACTGTTCAAGTGAGGTTTTGGTGACGTTTATCAGGTAATATTATAGTTCCAGAATAGGTGTGTTTCTTTAGTCATTCTTCGGTCTTTAGAGGTCAAAATTGAGGTAAATTACACAAAGCGAGCATGCAAACCAAGAAATTTTTACAATTGCCACAAAACCCCAATTTTAATTAAGAATTCTAATAGTGCAATTAAAATATGGTGAATTATCATGGTATCACAAATTTTAAAAACTTTTTTTTTTAAATGCACTGCTTGGGGGGGGGGGGGGGTTGCTCATTTTACCCAGGGGTTACACCTTTAACCCAAATGGCAGCTCAAATTCATTGAATGTTGAGAAGCAAATTTTACCTCATGGTTATTACATTTATAAATTAACAGTGAACTAGTGCAAGCTATTGATAGGATTTTTCTTTTACCTAATTGGAATTTGTTTTCGCAAGTAAAGATAAATTAATTAAAATTATTTTTTAAAAAAAGAAAGAAAGAAAGAAATAAGTAGGCCATCAAAGGTCATTATATACTACTATTTTACTATTTTAATCATAGGCTATACTACATAGACTACACAAGAATGGGTCAGGCTATTGAAAAGGCTGTATATTTACTCCATTTTACTTTCATTTTGCATTCAAATACTTTATGCACAGTTGTCGGTTTACCTATAAGCTATTAAATAAATATACCAGTATAATATGTTTACAGTGTATTAGCCTATTACAAATAAAAACTTTAACGGGGTTATTCTGTTCGGTGTTATAATCCAGTAACATGCATCAGAGCTGTGAAAGTGTCGTGTTTCTGCTCGTCTCGAGCCCCTCCCTGAGCTCCGAGCTCTCGGTATATAAGCCGGACTCTGGCGCGCGCGACGCGAGCCGCTCTGGAGTGCGCGTGCAGGGACGCGAGATGAAGCGTTTAACTTTGTGTGCCCTGGCTATCACCTTAATCGCGACAGTTTTCGCCGCGAAAACCCCGTATGAAGCGGTTCTTCAGCACAGCAGGATAAGAGGAAGATCCCATGGGTAAGAGCTGTTCCGCAGGGATCATACTCTTGAGTCTTTCAATGATTATTATAAAGGCAGATAAACACAAATAAAGGCCATCTGGTTTATATGCAACCCTACTGATCATTTTCCCAACATCACTGAAAAACTTTCCTTCTTTAGTCCTGCAAGCATGCATTGAGCATTTGGTGCATGTTGGGAAAATGTAAAGAAAGCTGTGTTGATTTGATTTGTGTTGCAGCCCCAATGTTTGTGCTATGCAGAAGATTCAAGGAACCGATAAGAAGTATTTCACCAACTGCAAGCAATGGTATCATCGCAAAATATGTGGCAAACCAACGTGAGTTACCACAGATATCTTAAAACAGAAACTGAAAATATCTATCTATCTGTCTATCTATCTCTCTATCTATCTATTTATCTATCTATCTATCTATCTATCTATCTATCTATCTATCTATCTATCTATCTATCTATCTATCTGTCTGTCTGTCTGTCTGGTTGTCTGTCTCACAGTATAACAGCATTTTGCAAATATTATTTTACTGCAAAAAGAATGAACCAGTGTATTGGATTCAGTGAAGAGTTCTTAGACAAAATACCATTGTCTTTTTAAGTTGCAGAGTAAAAAAAAAAAATCTCTCAGGACGTAACTAGATGGAAAATATTTCACCAGTTGTCATGCAAGAGTCTTTTCCCCTCATTTATGCAACTAGATTTACATTTATTATGGACCTTTTCATCTAAATTACCTGAATGGGGAATTCATCACATGTATTCATATAGGGTTGGACAACTTTGGTGAAGCATATTCTAAAATACTAACCTTTTGAAGACCTGAATAGGAAATGTCTTGTTAAAGTGTTAATGACTTTAACTATAGTTATATATGTATAGTAGACACATGAAGCATCTATATAACGGAACAGTGAACAGGGTATCTGAGTTCAAGTTGACGGTAGATATAGAAGAACTTTGTCTAGTAATGGTATCCATATGTCTCTTGGTAATTGGCTTCAGTCTTCGTGGGGTTAAATTGGCTGACATCCTGAACATTGCATTAATGTGAGGCTGACAAATCTTAGTGCCTCTCTGTCTGAAGGCTCTTCAGTGCAATAAGACCTGGATCACAATTACAACTTGTAGCAACGCTGTTTGACTGACATCCACTCGATGTCCCCACAGGGGGAAAAGTTATTATTGGTTACACGAACATACCACAGACAAATATGTGACCCTGGACCACAAAACCAGTCTTAAGTGTCATCTTCATGGAACATGATCTTTACTTAATATCCTAATGATTTTTGGCATAAAAGAATAATCGATAATTATGACCCAAACAATGTTTTTTGGCTATTGCTACAAATATACCCCAGCGACTTAAGACTGCTTTTGTGCTCCAGGGTCACATATATTAGAGTTCAGGGGAAAACTGCGTATTCAGTGTCTACAATGCAGAAATTTAACTTTAAAGTATAAAATCACGGGTGTAAATGAAGCCAATGTTTTGGCACAGGACATGATGGATGCTTATTAAGAATGCTGGAATGGAGTCTGGAATGTTTATTTGCGTCTAGATTTGAAGACATTATGTAACAGATTAATGTTGTTTTCATAAGGTACATCAACAAGTGTTGGGGGTTGCTTAGTGTGCAGAAGTTTTGGAATATCCCAGTGTATTCTGGTTTAGGTGATACTTTGTCATAAAATAATCAGGCTTATTTACACCGCCATCCAAAAGATAAAAAATACACTATAAGTATAAAAATTGTGAAATATAATTGCAATTTAAAATAACACTTTTCTATTTGGGAAAGATAAATGATTACTCCAGTCTTCAGTGTCCCGTGATTCTTCAGAAACCATTCTACATGCTGATTTGCTGCTAAAGAAACATTTTTGATTAATATCCGTGTTGAAAACAGTTGAGCTGCATTATATATTTGTGGAAACTTTGTAAAAAAAATAAATAATTGTGGTTACCTCCTTTGATCAGTTTAATGGATACTACTGAATAAGAGTTTTAATTTTACTGACCCCAAACTATTATACAGTAGTGTACATTAAAAAAAAAAATGTTGTGGGAGAATGACAGTGATTTTTTTCTGACTAATAATTAGTTGGTTTTGCCTGTTATTAGTCATACATTTAGTTATTTTTTTCTTTCCAACGCTGTCTGTTTGGCAATTCTGCTCCAGAACAAGATTTAAAATCACACCGGAAAATCTTGAGACACAGAAGGACTTGTTTTAATCATCTCCCCATGTTTCAACAGAGTTTCTTTCATAGCCGTTCTCAAGAAACAAGAAGGAAGTCAGAGTTGCTGTGGGTGCTTGGATGCTTTTAGGAAATGACTTCAGTTGGGACTCCTGAAAGTCTTACATCCCCAAACACACACAAATCATTGAGACCAGGTCTCAAGGAGTTTTCCATTCACTCCGATGTCTGTGAGAAAAAAAATGTTGAGCCTTGCGGTGAAAGGATGTACCTTGCTCTGGAAAGCCCAAGGCTGGGTTCTGTGACACTTAAGTTCACTTGATTTACAGAGTTTCTTTGGGGTTTGGAAGTATGGGGTTTGAGGAATTTTGTGGGAACAATTGCACTCTTTGTATGGTTGGTCCATAAAGGTCAGTGCTGTGAAACAGGATGTTTCCAGGTCACTTGAGGAGAGACCAATAACTTTTTTCACAAATTACTACCCAGTGCTCTTTTTTTTGCTAGCCACCTGGTACAGGCACTTTATTTTCACAGAATTTTTTTTTTGCTGAATATCAGTGGTTATATTGATACATAGATTGGTTATCGCAATTATATGATTGGATGAATTCAGCAAACCTTTTAAAAATGATAAAGATTTTTTAGCCTTATCTTCTGTTTAAGAAAAATCTTATTATATTGTCACCTCTGGTATAAGGAAGTGAGGCATTTTAGAAGATGCAAAATGACGAATCAGATGACCACCCACATGTAGATTTCAACATAATACAGTTTTCACAATGCTTTTTGGAACCACTTGAAAGTGCACAATATGTAACTTATGTGGCCAAGCTGTTTATTTTGTGCGAAATCTATGGCTACCATCTTTGCTTATGTTGGCAGAGGACAACCAGAGGTTGAGTTACCATCTGTTTTGATAATCACTTCAATCTGTTTTCCTCTTCCGTGTGTTTTACAAGTCTGTCCCATGCCTGAATGTTAGGATTGTTGACTTTGTTTAGATTTGCCTTCTAGTTTTTCACTCGATCACTGTCTAAGATGCTGTGGGTCGCTCAAGATAGCATACTAACAATTTGTTGAGATTGGTATGTCAGCAACCTTTGAAAAAATATAACTCAAATACCTAAATGCACATACCATGGAATATATCATCAAAGTATCTTCAAGGTTTCCTTACCAAAATATCTTGTCAAACAACTGTAAGTCACGATGTGGGATGAATTATGCAAAAGCAAATTCTTATGTTACACAATAAGCAGAAATATATTTTTCATTCAAGTTTATAGTCTAGTAATGGCTCTGAAATAGACTAAGTAGTCTCAGTACAAGCACTGTGTCATTGAAAAACCCCATTTTACCCTCGTGAAAAAATGCAACGTTTATTTCTTGGAAAAACAAAAATTTTTAGTAGTGCGTTAGTAATAGTGAACTGGTAAAAAGTGATGCATATAAGTATTAAATGCATTAGTAAGAGATCATAAAATCTTTCAGAAAAGGAAACGTTTAAGGAAAGTTGCATGTCAGTCTTCAGTATTGCACCTTTGCATGGTGGTTCCTTGGAATTTCCCATTGTTTTTATTGGCAGGACTGCTGGTGTTAGAGTTCCCTCTCAGGAGTTTCCCTGGCCCATACCCTACCTCTGGATTCTTCAGCTACCAAAGGAAATTAGATTTTATGACCCTCTAAGACAAACTCGAGCACAGAACTTATTTATCATGGAAATACCTGGCACAAAATAAAAAGAAGAAGTACAGTATAGCTTAAGCCATGCACTTTAAAACGCATTTCACGAGTGTGTTGTTCACAGCCCTCACAGTAATAAAGAGAGAAATATAGACCTGATTTCCTGCAGAAGTTCCTGAAGAACTCCCATCTGTACAGAATCTTCTATGAAATCCACTGAAGTGATGTTTTTAACATTTCTTTGTAGGGTGGTCAGCTATGAGTGCTGTCCTGGTTATGAGAAGGTGATTGGGGAAAAAGGCTGTCCAGCAGGTACGTTATTATAAATTGTGTGCATGAAAAGGGGTTTGTTATGATGACATAACAATAAAAAAATGTATTTATTTTTCAAAGCTCTACCTCTGGTGAACATCTTTAGAACCTTGGGTGTGGTTGGAGCCACTACTACCAAGATGTACTCTGAAAGAGCGAAATTGCAGGAAGAGATCGAAGGTCCTGGCAGCTTCACATTCTTTGCTCCAAGCAATGAGGCTTGGGCTGCACTTCCCATGGTGAGTTCCCACCAGTGCATCTCCATAGATCATGTAGAAGAAATAAAGAGTTTCCTGTCATTTTAGGCAACGCAGAGTTCCCAAAATCCATTATAATTGTAAAAACAGCGAAATTATTAAGATTAGCTCAATGTCATTTCAAAATGTGCTGTAGGAAATTCTGGATGCCCTGGTGAGCAACGTCAACATTGAACTCCTCAACGCTCTTCACTACCACATGATCAACAAGCGCTTGACTTCTGAAGATCTTAAGCATGGCGCTTCGTTCCCCTCCATGTATCAGGACTTTGATGTTCATATCCACCATTATTCTAATGGAGTAAGTCCAGTTTGGCTAAAACCATCAGTGCTGCTTGAACCAACAAGAATCTTGTTTAGATGTTCTCAATGGAAATATGTTGTTTACTTTCTCTCTGTGTATGTAATGCTGTTGAGATTTGTGTCAACTGGTGTATATTCCAAATGATTTGCTGTGAGGTTTTGTGTACTTAACCAATCCTATGTTTTGTTGCAGGTTGTTACAGTGAACTGTGCAAGGCTTGTGAAGACAGACCAGCATGCCACCAATGGAATTGTGCATGTTGTTGACAGAGTCATCACCGCCATTACCAATAATGTCAACTCTTTGATTGACACTGATGATGACCTGGACACTCTACGGGTAGATCTTATATAGTTTTTTTGAGGGGATTTGCTAGTTCAGAAGGCATTTAGTAGTATAAATAGTACAAAGTCAATTGAACGACATCATTTGCTTTTCATTTTAGACTGCGGTTGCTGCCGCTGGCCTCACCAGTCTATTGGAGAACGAGGGATCCTACACCATCTTTGCTCCAACCAATGAAGCCTTTGAGAAGATTCCTTCAGAAACGCTGACCAGAATTTTGGGAGACCCTGTTGCTCTCAAAGGTTTGCTTTTGCTCTTTTTCTGCAAGAAGCAATTTTCATTTTACTTCCAAATATGATGCATTTCTGAGGAAAACTGGATATTCAGAGAGAAAAAAGTGAGTGGGATTTAATTTATGTCCATTGGGAATTGATTGGCTTGTTAAAGGTAGGCGTTTGTCTGTAGCAGAATGGAGCCGGGTGGAAGTTGGAAGTAAGAGGGATTTGTTCGTAATGTAAGCCAAGGAGGAAAATTGTTTCAGTATCCAAGCAAGCTATTAGACTGTGCAAAAGATTCTGAAGACAAACATTTGGTTAGGAATAATGTACACTTGTGATTTGTGTATATTAAGAGCAGAAACATGCATAAAATATAGGAACTATGTTGAGTTTGGGTTCATGTAAGTGTTACCCCATAAACTTCCCAGATGTTGCAACATCAGTTTCATTTTTTGTGTTTCCAGAACAGTTGTCTTGGTTTCACAATTGTGCTGATGTTTTGACTTTTTTTGGTCTCCACCCACTTTAGATCTGCTGAATTACCACATTCTGAAGAACCTGCACTGCTCTGAGTCCATTGTGGCTGGAACACCTCTGGAGACCCTGCAGGGCACCGTGCTGGAAGTCGGCTGCAGCGGCGAAGAGATGACCATCAACGGCAAAGCCATCGTCACGCAGAGAGACAAGCTTGGAACCAACGGAGTCATTCACTACGTCAATGAACTTCTTATCCCTGACTCAGGTTTGATCTTTAGAAGATCTTAGGGCCAGATTTACTAAACAGGGAATAATTAGTGTGAGAGCACAATCCCTCAGTGCATGAAATGAAGAACACAGACACAGCTGGATCATTTCCAAAATGACCAAAGCAATCTACTAAGAGCAGTGCAAATTAGCATCTGGTTTAAGATATGCTTTTTCAGCTGTTAAATTACGGTACAAAAAACAACAAAACTGACTAGCTCAAACCTTGCTAAACTTGCATGATTCATTTAAATACTCTCATACCATAAAGTTTGCTTCGGAGAGGGAAACTTCAACAAATGCATAAGCAAATAAGGTCTGGATAAAAAATAATTGTCCATGTTCCATGCACAAATTTTTCACTGCATGCCTTTAGTAAATCCTGACAGTAGTTTCTCAATGCCAAAAGTAGGTCTGCGCTGGTGCAAGCTGTTAGTAAATCTAGCCTAAATCTCAATGTTTTTTTCATGTGAATTTATCAAAAAAAAGATATGTACAAAATGCAATTGATACATACAGTAATTTGATTACACATATTTTATTTTATATTCTATTATAGATATATGTGTGTGCATGTGTGTGTGTGTGTGTGTGTGTGTTTCTATGTAATAATTTCTAAATTAATTCATGCTGATTTATTTATTTATTTATTTATTTTGAGGACATAAAATCAGATAATAGGAACTTTTGATTATGTTCTAATAATTTAGGATGATACAAAAAGAGCATAATGGTATTTTTTGAATTTGCAATACATGATATTTGTACATTTATTTATTTCTTTTTTGCAGAAAATGTAATTAATGTTTCTATATACATGCATGCATATTATACACATCATTTTAAATATTTTTTATTTATTTGTTTATTTTTAGCCAAGACCCTCCTGGAGCTTGCAGAGGGTTCAGTTGTTACTACAGCCTCCAAGTTTTTTAAAGACGCCGGTCTTACTGATCATCTCATTGGCTCTGAGTCTGTGACTTTATTAGCTCCGCTGAACGATGCATTTAAAGGTTGGATCACTCCATTTTCTTTGAGCTACTGTAGCAACTGAGCATTACGAAACTCTGAAATAACTGTAATTGTGTAATTTGCATGCAGACAAGAGTTTGGCCATGACGCCCGACCTAAAGAGACTGCTGAGAAACCACATTCTCAAGGAGAAGTTTTCCTCTAAGAGCCTTTACCATGGGCAGGAGTTGGAGACCCTTGGTGGATTGAAACTCAGAGTGTTTGTGTTCAGAAATGTAAGTCTTGAATTATGCACATGGGAATGATTCAACAGAAGCTATTTTTAAACGAAGCATTGATATCTATCTATACTGAACAAAATCTTAACAACAGATCAATACTTTCATTTTCCTGACAATGGTTAAGGAAATAAATCTTTCTTGACCACATCTTGCATTATGAAACTCCCCATTTCCCATCTCTATCCATCAAACCCACATAAGAGCCACGTTTGTCTTTTTAGCCATGTTATAGCTGGCAGCAAGGTTGGTATAGTTCAGTCTGCACTCTCACATTTCTGCTTTGTAATGGAATTCACAGACCACCGGAAACCTCTCCTTTGGATCACCTTAACGTTTTCCACAGACCGCTTCATGCATCATTTGTCTTGTGAGAAAAGAGAGCTTTGAAACAAATGTGCTGATCTGTTTAGCCAATAACCTCAGGCGTTTCACTTTGCAGACCCTGTGCATTGAGAACGCCTGCATTGCTGCACATGACAAAAATGGCCGCTATGCAAATATGTTCATCGTTGACCAGATCCTAGCACCCCCCATGGGAACTGTCATGGACGTCCTGAAGGCAGATGATCGTTTCAGGTAAGCACGTTGATGATAATCCTCACAGTGATGTCTTAAAGAAGTTGAATTCAATTCTAGTGTCAATTTCTCATCTGAATGTTATTTCAAACCAGTATGGCTTTCCGCTGTATATATTCAGTACTAGGACAAAAGTACATCTTAAAGTTGAATCAAATGTGGCCTCACTGATGTGAATGGCAGGTAGTGAGAAGACATTTGTAAACAAATTGCGTTTGGTGTCAAAAGGCACCAACAAACCAAAGCTATTGAGTGGTTGAAAGACCAAATTCCACGTGCTTTTCATTTTTCAACATTTTTTAATTCCCCTTTTGTATTCCACACAAAACATATAGCTGTATGGGCTTGGATCAGTGTAATTTTCGTATCACTGAGATACTATTATAGTTTTTATTATCACTTTTTATTTTTATATTGTCAGTTTTTAATGTTTAGTTAGTTTTAATAATTTTTTAAAAACATGTTATTCCATAATACTATTCTATTATTATTTTATTCCGTATATTTTAGTTTTAGCTTTTGTTATTTTAGTGCATTTTTTATTATTTTAGTGCAAACTAGATTTCAATTAAATCGAAAATATATTTATTGTTTCATTCTAAATTATGATTATTTCATTATATATTATTTCAGTTAGTGTTTATTTTATTTCAAGTAAAGAATACATTTTTATGGTTTCAGTTTTAGTTAAAAATAACCGTTTAGAATGAAAAGATTTAATATATATATATATATACATATATATACATATATACATACATACATACATATATATATATATATATATATATATATATATATATATATATATATATATATATATACATATATATATACATATATACGTATATATGTATATATATATATATATATGTATATATATATATGTATATATATATATATTTTTTTTTACTTTAAAAAAGGTGATTATGACCATTTAAGCCATTCAAGAGGTATTTGAGAGTACAAACGATTTAACCTCACATCAGTGGCGAGTTAACCAAAAAAAGATTTTCCTCTATAAAGGGCGTCTTATTGAAAGGGGACTTGCAGCTGCCGTTACTCCCCCATGTTCAGTGTTTTTCGTAATGATCTTGTTCTTGCATGTTCAAACTCGATGCTGCAATTTCTTCAGATTTCTAATGACCCAGGTGGAATCTGAACTGTCAGTCTAACTGTCTTCTATCGCCTAAAGATACACTCCTTATAATGTGCATTAATGAACTCTCATCTGTACAGCACTTTGGTTGGCGCCATTCAGAAAGCAGGCCTGTCTGAGCTCCTGAACAAAAAAGGGACCTACACCTTCTTCGCCCCCACCAATGCTGCCTTCAGTGCAATGCCCCGCGCCGACCTCAACAAACTCATGAGTAATGTCTCCTGTGTTACCATATGTGTTAGAAAAGCAGATGTTCAGTCCATCATTACACACTAACTACACGGATTTGTTTCTATGGGAACTCTGCAATCAGTTTAAGTGTTTGTGTCTGTGCAGAATATACCTACATCTGTTGTTCCCTTGCTATTTCGTACATAGGAGACCCCAAGGAGCTGGCAAACCTTCTGAGATACCACATTGGTGAAGAGTTCCTGGTCAGCGGTGCTGTGACCTCACATACCAGAGTGACCCCCCTGACAGGAGAAAAACTGGAGCTAGGCACTGTCAGTTCTCAACAATCAATTTCATCTTATTATTGAATCCAGAAATAGATTTTCTATCTTTAATAGAAGTGAAATCTAAGCCAACATATTGGTGTACTGATGTTAAAAAGTCTGGGGTTGGTACGTTTTTTAAAAGAAGTTCACAAAGTCTGCATTTATTTGATCTAAGATCAGTAATATTAGGAAATAATATTACATTCTAAAATAACTGAAAAAAATATAAATATATTTATTCTAGAATTTTCAGCAGCATGAGTCCAGCCTTCAGTGTCATATGATCCTTCAGAAATCATTTTAATATGCTGATTTATAATCGGGGTTGGAAAGAGTTGTGCTGCTCAATATTTGTTTTTGTTTTTTTAATTTTCTGATAAACAGAATGTTCAAAAGATCTGTATTTATTTAAAATAGAAACCATTTGTAACATAAATGTGATACATATCGTTACTGTTACTATTAATAGCATTCGTTTCTTCTTCTTTAAAAAAAAAAAAAAAAATCTTACTTACCCCAAACTTTTGAATGGTAGCACAGCTCAGTTCACCCAAGGGCAAGGTTGGGGGTTCGAATCCCACGGAACACATGTTAGGAGAAAATTGTTAGCTTGAATGCAATGTAAATCGCTCTGGATTAAAAGTGTCTGCTAAATGCATAAATATATGCTGTTGTTTTGCAGAACAATGTCAATTTAAGGCTTCTCAACAATTTTGTTTTCAGTAGAAAAAAATAACATGAGTTTTTTTTTTTAATCTCTTTTGTTCAGCGTAACTCCACTGTATACGTGAACAGGGTGCCTGTTGTCGAGACTGATCTGATGGCTACCAATGGAGTTGTACATGCTGTTGATGTAATCATAAAGCCACTGCGTAAGTCATAATCCAGTTTTTCTTAAACTTTATGATAAAAGCACTCTTATTTTAGAGCATGCCACTCTATTGTAGCTCCTAAAGTTATGAGTGACCAGGCTGAAGACTCAACAATCAGACGCACCTCTGCTGTGAGGGTTAGTATGTCATCAACTGTTATTTGCTAATAGATCAGTGTTCATATTTAATTGCTTTCATCTTCGCTTGCTAACTTTTTGTCCGTATTTTTGTGCTTGCATTGTCAAAATAAATTAAATATATCTTCTTCTCTATTTTTCATCCCAGGCTGGGACTCAAGGAATGAAAAATGGTGTGTACGCATTCTTCACTAACCTTTAGTTAAAAGTTAAACTGTCTCTTCAAATTTGCATGTGATTGCACTGAAAACAAAATGAAAGAGAAAAGTCAAATGAATCTTAATAATATATTTCTTGTCACATTACAGATGATCTCTTCCAGAAGGTCCTGAGAAGTCATAGCAGCAGAACAATGTCTCGTGTTCAGTAAACATTCCTCTACAAAGTAAAACTGTAGTTCATTTTAACCTCCGCCACTTCAAAAGGATGGAAACACACAGTTGAGAGATAATTAAAGGCTGAGAAAATCCAGGCAACAAAGTACATAATGCTGAAAGTGGAAACCAGTTCAGCATTGCAAGATTGTGACTTTTTTCATGTGCCAAAGACCCTTGGATGAAGAGCTGTGGTTTCTAAATATCGCAAAATTCATGACATATGGCACTTCATGTGGTTTGGATATTCATATGACTTCTGTTTTGGAATTTCAGTCTGAATTATTTGAATAAGATGTTGGTTCAAGGTTTTTTCTTTTACATTTTGTATTTCTTTTTATTGTTTTGTAATGATTTGATATACCTGAAGCATGTTTGCATGGTTTATGCTGGAACAAATGCTATTTGGGCACATAAAAAAATTCATTTCCCATGCATGGTCTATAATGTAAACTTGTGCAGCTTATTTGTTATATTATACCAAAGATGTTTTGTGGAGAACTGAAGATCACTGTCTGCATATTTCTTAATAAAAATGACCATTTTGTAGCCACAGAGTTATAGTTTACATATAACTAGCTAGTGCCCTTGAATGTAGTTTGCGCTGTCTGTTACAAGCCAATTTGTCAGTTCACAGAGCTGAATTCACAATGTGGTGGATTGTCATAATGTGGCGAATTATGCGTGGCAATAAAAAGTCTCACTCGGATGATAATTTAAAAGTCTGCTTGTTCCCATTATTCATAAATCATTTCTCCACATTTCCTGTTTGAAGTCCCCCTGCAGTCACTAATTTTATCCCTTAAAACTCATCTTAACTCAGTAAAACATCATATTTCAATATTTCCCCCAAGAAAATAATTATTTTATGCTATTGCGTAAAAAAAAAGCTTAGATCTAATTAAACATGCAGGGTTCTATACACTTTTTTTGTTTGTTTTATATTCATATTAGAATTTGCATTTACACTGCACT
Source organism: Carassius gibelio (assembly GCF_023724105.1). Taxonomy (NCBI): domain Eukaryota; kingdom Metazoa; phylum Chordata; class Actinopteri; order Cypriniformes; family Cyprinidae; genus Carassius; species Carassius gibelio. The sequence goes on along the minus strand of NC_068409.1, from coordinate 19,232,939 downwards.
TACAAATTGCATAAATAATGTTATGAAATTAATGTTTTATTAATGTATCTGTATAAGATGATGAGTAAAAAGATTATTTACATATTGAAAAATAAAATAGATGTAAAAATGGTCCATTATCATGTCTAGAACAGGTTAAAATTAATTGAAAACAAAAATAGGTATAGGCCTGTAAACAAATTAATAAACAAAAGTGAGAAATTAAAAGTGAGATTATGAGGTAAATGAAATATTAAATAATTGATACCAAATAATTTTTTGAAGTTGCATTTCCAAAAAAAAAAAAATCATATTAAAACTGCAGGAACACAACAGTGTACACTAAGCAACTGATGGGAATTATTCAGAATGAATATATTTTCAAAATATTTCACCTGTTTTGTGACATCTTCTTCTCCCATTTGCTCTTTTTGACTACCACTCTAATACAACCAGGTACAACAGTCATTTCTCAAATATCTACATATTTATTACAATACTGATAAATCTTCAAGCTACGAGAATAGACCCACTATTTGTCTGGGGTACTCACATACTCAGGGAAAATAAATGTTGAATAAATTATGTTATTATTGTTTTCTTTGCGCACAAAAAAAAGTATTCTCATAGCTTCGTTAAAATGAGTTGAACCACTGATGTCACATGGACTATTTTACTGATGTCCTTGCTATGTTTCTGGACCTGGGAACATTACAGTTGTGTTGTTCTACGAAGGGTCAGAGATCTCTCAGATTTGATCAAAAATACACTCTTAAAAGTAAAGGTGCTTCAAAAGGTTCTTCAACCGATGCCATAAAATAACCATTTTTGGTTCCCCAAAGAACCATTTAGTCAAAGAACCATCTTTTTCTTACCTATTGATAATCTGAAGAACCATCTTTCGCCACAAAGAACCTTTTGTGAAAGAGAAAGGTTCTTCAGAGGTTAAAGGTTCTTTAAGGAACTGTTTAGAAAAAAGGTTCTTCTATCGCATTCTGAAGCATTTTATTTTTAAGAGTGATTCTTAATTTGTGTTCCGAAGATAAATGATGGTCTTGCAAATTTGGATAGCATATATCTGCTAAAGGTGAATTTTGCTTGTTACTGTTTAAGGGTACACTAAAATTTTCAGCAGATGACCTTAAAGCGAGCATACATGTACTAAAAGCAATAAAATATTTATTTTAATTTCATGCGGTCTTTAATAGTTCTAGTTAGTTATCCTCAACTCACAATTATATGGTTAATTGCATTTTATTATTTACATTTAGCATTGTGCACCCCCCGCCCCCCATACATTACCCTATCAGAACAGACGTGCCATTTTTGGATCCCAACCAACCACTGGAATGGAAAGATGCCTCTGCTATTTTGCTTTACTGTGCTTGTTATATCACCGCATACACTCTGGAAACATTTGAGGATGGTAAACAGAGCTTCTGTACCCAGCAGCGGTCCTGGGATGGGATGTGATGCGATGTCTCAAAGCTGCCCAACAGAGCTGCAGTAGGAAGCATATGTGCACAGTACCCTTTCTCAGCTTTCAGCCCAAACGAAACATTCCTGCTGCATTTTGCTCCTACAGCAAGACACTGGCAGCCTGTTTTGTGTCTCGGAGGGCAGTGGGGTTTAGTGCTACTGGAACCTGCTGGCAAACACACTACTTAAGTTATTATTACAGTAGACATGTAGCAACCAATGGTCAATGTGCTGAAAAATATCGAAGATACTCTAATCTCTTCTCGCTAAACCATGTTTATCCCGCCGTTAAAATCATTACAGCACTGCACGGAAATAAATGTCAAGTCTAATAAGTCTACATCTGTATTACATTCAGAGTTACGCTGTAGGATGCCTGAGACGTTTATAAATAATTTGATGTCTGTTTCCCTTTAGTGTCAATCCACAATAATCAGAGGTGTTTTTGTTTTTCAGGTTTTTTTCTTGTCCACTAATTTGACCTTCTAAATTTAAATTGGATTATCAGTATTATTGTTATATCTGGCATTATTAATGGTGATTTACAATCTGCTTTGGACCAAAATGCATAAATCTGACATTTTTATTTGAAGCAGTCTCCTGTAATGCCTCCAGCTCACCTACACATGCGATTGTAGGATATCTTATATCATAGGATATCTGTCTGTGAAGGATCTTTCTAATGGGAAACAAGTGTGGCCATTAATGGCTCGATATAATGTCGTTTTTCACTCTCTGTATATCAAAAATGTGCTTCATGTGGTTCTACATCTACATCTACTGTATCTATTCAAGTCAAAAATATAGAATTTGTCTGATCGAACCTGAGTTCATTAGGTTACACCATTTTTAAAGGAGTAGTTAACCCCAGAATTAAAAATGACGATGAAATGTATGATGAAATAATGATGAAACTCATCATCAGGCGATTCCAATATGTAGATGAGTTTGTTTCTTTATCCGAACCGATTTGGAGAAATGTAGTATTACATCACTTGCTCACCAATGGCTCCTCTGCAGTGAATGGGTGCCGTCAGAATGAGAGTCCAAACAGTTGATAAAAACATCACAATAATCCACACTACTCCAGTCCATCAGTTAACATCAGTTTGTACATCTTTTTGCTTTTCAAGACGATAACTTATGAACTGGAGTGATGTTGATTACTTGTGGATTATTGTGATGTTTGTATCAGCCGTTTGAACTCTAATTCTGACGGCACCCATTCACTGCAGAGGATGCAATGGTGAACCAATTATGCTAAATTCTCCAAATCTGTCCCGATTAATTTTCTTTTTGGGTGAACTATTTCTTTAAAGGTAAGATCAAGTATTATAATGTAACAACTATACACACTGTTCACTTTTTACAGTATATTACAGTATATTACAGTATACAGTATATTATTTACTGAGACTTACTGAGCAAAAATATCAGTGTTTGGCGACTTGACTCTTGCTTGGACAATGCACAGTGAAGTCAGAGCTACATTCAAACATAAGTGGAATTTAGGGCAGTTGTTTCATGCTAGTCATACGTTTCATATTAAATGTGTGTATTGCATGCAGCTGTTCTCTTTTAGCTGGAGTGACAGAGCGAGTTTTCATTGATGGCAAGGCTTACAGTAACAAAACCCAGCCAAGCTTCAGTGTTCATAAAAGGTGGTGACATAAAAGAGACAAACTGTTTAGATTTCTGAAACTGAAAAGAATAAGTCCTTCTTCAGTCCTTACAGACAGACACAGATGTTTTGGGATCTGGGTGGATGACCTGTTCTACATATGTTGCCCTCTGATTTGGCCTTTTGCTGTGTGGGCTTGACCTACAATAGCTCTCTTATATCACATGCAGGACACCCAGTGAGAACCGATTGTAGATCCAGGTCTCCAGTATCCATACAACTCACAGCTTGTGAAAGACTGACCCTTGTATGAACAAGACCTGTGAAGATGTCTTGAAAATCAAGCTGGAGACACAAAGTAAAACAGGAACAGAAATTAAATATAATGACCTTAAACTGCACAAAAACACCTCGCTCCACTCAGGAAGACTAATGGTTCATTTAATACTACTTAAGAAACTTCTTGGCCTCTGACATTGATGTTTGTTACTTCAGCTGTTCGAAAACATTGTCCAAAGTAAATGTGAAAAATAGTATTCCATCTTGTATATGCATTTTGTTTGTAGATTAAAACCCAAATTTTACGAACTGTTTAAAGAGTTGTTAACATACATTTAAAATATTTTTTAAGAAAAGTTTAACAGAATATATGAAACCGTCTTTTTTTTTTTTTTTTGAAGAGAAAGACTGACCCCTGGTGATTATTTTAGGATGTGTCTGCGTGTTTATATATATATATATATATATATATATATATATATATATATATACACACATATATATATATATATATGTGTATACATATATGTACATATGTATATATATATATATATATATATATGTATACATATATATGTATACATATATATATGTATATATATATATATATATATATATATATATATACATATATATACATATGTATACATATATATATATATATATATATATATATATATATATATATATATATACATATATATACGTATATATATATATATATATATATATATATATATATATATATATATATATATATATATACGTATATATATATATATATATATATATATATATATATATATATATATATATATATACGTATACACACACACACACACAGACACACACACATACATACACATATATCTTATTATTTTAAATCTTATGATCTTATGATGAATCTAGGTGTTATGTACCATGAACATAATGTTCAGATAAAGATTAATTATACCAACTTGAATCCACACTTACCACTTGGCTCATTCATGACAATATCATAAGATTCTTCATTTATTCACTTATTGAAAGACATTACAGAAAAGCTTGAGAGAAACTCTGAATGGAGATGTTTTCACATCTGCACAGTCGATCCATTGCAACTTAAAAAGCATCATAGTCTGAAACTTACTGTTAAAACATATTAATAATGTAAATACTTTCTTCAAGTGCTACCTACTAGATTAAACATATTCATTATCTTAAACATTAAATCAATCGTGTGCTTATGTACTGATTGTAAAGATAGGTTTATACATACACTAGATTCAGAAGATAGATAGATAGATAGATAGATAGATAGATAGATAGATAGATAGATAGATAGATAGATAGATAGATAGATAGATAGATAGATAGATAGATAGATAAGCGAACTAATTAGTTTGAATATGACCTCGTGTGTATGCGCGAGCAAGTACTGCGTAACTCACTCTCTATTGGTTGTTGTACTGCTGAAGTTTTAAAAGCCAGACAGAGTGGAGCCAACTTTCGTGACGTCACGTGACCGTAGCACAACTTCAAGACAGTAGTTGTATAAAGTGGCAACCTGCTGTATCCTTCCGCCTTTACATAGACTATAGTTCTAAGTGTATTTTGTGGTTGCTCTTTGTGTCAAGTCAGATCGTGTGTGTGCTGTACACAAATTAGGCTGTTTGTTTTTCAGATGATATTCACGTAAATAGATACCGTATAATAAATAAGCATAGCGCCTAATGTTATGTAAAATGTTAGAAGTTCATTTGAATATTTTTCTGGCTAAATATATGAAAATAAATCGTTAAAGCGGATTAAATCATCAACATAGACTATTTTATTCAGCTGCAGGGTTGTGCATTTTGAAAAAAAAAATTTTTAGTTGTATTATTATTAATAATTATTATTTAGGAACTAATATTATTATTAATAATAATATTTGTTATCAGATATAATAATGATTTCTGTCTGTTGGAAACTGTTTTTATGTATGCACAAATGTTCATATCAATCTTTATGTGCTCCAGTACTATGTTTTTTCCAGTAAAATCGCAGTGGCAAAATATCCATAAATCTCAATAAAGGCAAAACAGAAACAACTAAATAATAATAATGAGCAATAAATTCAGGGCCAGATATAGCAAGTCAGAACGAATGAACACTAATAACATAATATAACACTAATATTGTAATGTAATAAATTATATAGAGTTGAATCACAGTTACATCCACCTCCATATAAAGGCCCCATCTCATTAGAACAAGTATTTGACTGTTAGTAAATGCCTTCTAATATTACAGCCATTATAGAGAAGCCATAATACTAACATAATAATACAATACTATTCTTCATTTATCACAGTCATACTTTGATTATCTCAAGTGCACCCGCAGGCTCAGAAGAGTAGTAGGTTGTCAAATGCGCGGATGGATATGCACTAATGTGATTCGCCTCCAGCCTGTTTGACGCCAGGAGGGACTGATAGACACGAGGCTGACTCCAGCTCTTTATTCGCCAGCTCCTTATTCGCCGAACTATCCATTCCACCTTAAAAATGTCTAGTGGTTGTTAATCCTTCCCTGTCAGTGCTATTGGTTGTATTTTTTAAAGGGACAGTTGCTCAAAACTGGCTTGCTTCAGACAGCAGTTAACAATGAACGGTAAAAATATAAAGTTATGTAAAAATGTATTGTATGTTTCAATACATAATGCACGTGACTTGCGAATGCAAGTTCTTTTTTTTATTTAAACGCCATGCCTTACTCAATGTCTTTTTCAACATACCCTGTATGAATAAAACAAGATAATATTGTTTGCAGCTCTTATGTAATCTTTATTAAAATGTATCCATTACTGTAAAAGATTAAATAAACATACATTATTTAACTGTCACACAAAATCTTGTATTACTGCAATTTCTGATGTGCTGTTGAAGAAACGTGCCCTACTCAACTGTATTCCGACAAAGCATATTGGGCATGTCATTTTTTTATTTCAAAGGTTCTCAAAAAAAGGATTACCTACAGGGCAAGAGTAATTCACTCTCTAACGAAATCCTTTATTAGACCATCTTCTGATTTTTTATTATGGAAATATAACCCAGACAAAAAATGCCCTCCAAAGCATCTGTATTTGACGAAAAAGCATATTGGGCATGTCATAATTTTTTTTTTTGAAAGGTTCTCAAACAAATGAGCATGTAGAGGGCAAGAGTAATTCACTCTCTAACGAAATCCTGCATTAGAACATTTTCTGATGTTTTATTATGGAAATATGACCCAGAGAAAATGCTCTCAATAGCGAATTTATGGGCCGAAAAAGCATATTAGGCATGGCATCATTTTCTTGTTTCAAAGGTTCTCAAAAAAAGGAGCATGTAGAGGGCAAGAGTAATTCACTCTCTAACGAGATCCTGCATTAGAACATTTTCTGATGTTTTATTATAGAAATATGACCCAGAGAAAAGGCCCTCAAAAGCAACTTCATGGGCGAAAAAGCATATTGGGCATGTCATAATTTTCTTGTTTCAAAGGTTCTCAAAAAAAGGAGCACGTAGAGGGCAAGAGTAATTCACTCTCTAATGAGATCCTGCATTAGAACATTTTCTGATGTTTTATTACGAAAATATGACACAGAGAAAATGCTCTCAATAGCAACTTTATGGCCGAAAAAGCATATTGGGCATGTCATAATTTTCTTGTTTCAAAGGTTCTCAAAAAAAGGAGCATGTAGAGGGCAAGAGTAATTCACTCTCTAATGAAATCCTGCATTAGACCATCTTCAGATGTTTTATTATGGAAATATAACCCAGAGAATATGACCTCCAAGGCATCTGTATATGCCAAAAAAGCATAATTGGCATGTCATCATTTTTGTGTTTTAAAGGTTCTCAAAAAAGGGACCATGTAAAGGGAAAGAGTAATTCACTCTCTAATGAAATCCTACATTAGACGATTTTCTGATGTTTTATTACGAAAATATGACACAGAGAAAATGCTCTCAATAGCAACTTTATGGCCGAAAAAGCATATTGGGCATGACAACATTTTCTTGTTTCAAAGGTTCTCAAAAAAGGAGCATGTAGAGGGCAAGAGTAATTCACTCTCTAACGAGATCCTGCATTAGAACATTTTCTGATGTTTTATTATGGAAATATGACCCAGAGAATATGCTCTCAATAGAAACTTTATGAGACGAAAAAGCATATTTGGCATGTCATAATTTTCTTGTTTCAAAGGTTCTCAAAAAAAGGAGTACGTAGAGGGCAAGAGTAATTCTGTCTGTAACGAGATCCTGCATTAGAACATTTTCTGATGTTTTATTATGGAAATACGATCCAGAGAAAATGCCTTCCAAAGCAACAGTATATGCGACAAAGCATATTTGGCATGGCATAATTTTCTTGTTTCAAAGGTTCTCAAAAAACGGAGCATGTAGAGAGCAAGAGTAATTCACTCTCTAATGAGATCCTGCATTAGAACATTTTCTGATGTTTTATTATAGAAATATGACCCAGAGAAAATGCCCTCAAAAGCAACTTTATAGGCCGAAAAAGCATATTTGGCATGTCATCATTTTTGTGTTTCAAAGGTTCTCAAAAAAGGAGCATGTAGAGGGCAAGAGTAATTCACTCTCTAACGAGATCCTGCATTAGAACATTTTCTGATGTTTTATTATGGAAATATGACCCAGAGAAAAGGCCCTCAAAAGCAACTTCATGGGCGAAAAAGCATATTGGGCATGTCATAATTTTCTTGTTTCAAAGGTTCTCAAAAAAAGGAGCACGTAGAGGGCAAGAGTAATTCACTCTCTAATGAGATCCTGCATTAGAACATTTTCTGATGTTTTATTACGAAAATATGACAGAGAAAATGCTCTCAATAGCAACTTTATGGCCGAAAAAGCATATTGGGCATGTCATAATTTTCTTGTTTCAAAGGTTCTCAAAAAAAGGAGCATGTAGAGGGCAAGAGTAATTCACTCTCTAACGAAATCCTGCATTAGACCATCTTCAGATGTTTTATTATGGAAATATAACCCAGAGAATATGACCTCCAAGGCATCTGTATATGCCAAAAAAGCATAATTGGCATGTCATCATTTTTGTGTTTTAAAGGTTCTCAAAAAAGGGACCATGTAAAGGGAAAGAGTAATTCACTCTCTAATGAAATCCTACATTAGACGATTTTCTGATGTTTTATTACGAAAATATGACACAGAGAAAATGCTCTCAATAGCAACTTTATGGCCGAAAAAGCATATTGGGCATGACAACATTTTCTTGTTTCAAAGGTTCTCAAAAAAGGAGCATGTAGAGGGCAAGAGTAATTCACTCTCTAACGAGATCCTGCATTAGAACATTTTCTGATGTTTTATTATGGAAATATGACCCAGAGAATATGCTCTCAATAGAAACTTTATGAGACGAAAAAGCATATTTGGCATGTCATAATTTTCTTGTTTCAAAGGTTCTCAAAAAAAGGAGTACGTAGAGGGCAAGAGTAATTCTGTCTGTAACGAGATCCTGCATTAGAACATTTTCTGATGTTTTATTATGGAAATACGATCCAGAGAAAATGCCTTCCAAAGCAACAGTATATGCGACAAAGCATATTTGGCATGGCATAATTTTCTTGTTTCAAAGGTTCTCAAAAAACGGAGCACGTAGAGGGCAAGAGTAATTCACTCTCCAACGAAATCCTGCATTAGAACTTTTTCTGATGTTTTATTATGGAATTATAACCAAGAGAATATTACCTCCAAAGCAACTGTATATGCGAAAAAGCATATTAGGCATGGCATCATTTTCTTGTTTCAAAGGTTCTCAAAAAAAGGAGCATGTAGAGGGCAAGAGTAATTCACTCTCTAACAAAATCCTGCATAAGAACATTTTCTGATGTTTTATCATGGAAATATAACCCAGAGAATATGCCCTCCAAAGCATCTGCATATGTCAAAAAAGCATATTGGGCATGACAACATTTTCTTATTTCAAAGGTTCTCAAAAAAAGGAGCATGTAGAAGGCAAGAGTAATTCACTTTCTAACGAGATCCTGCATTAGAACATTTTCTGATGTTTTATTACGGAATTATGACACAGAGAAAATGCTCTCAATAGCAACTTTATGACCAAAAAAGCATATTGGGCATGTCATAATTTTCTTGTTTCAAAGGTTCTCAAAAAAAGGAGCACGTAGAGGGCAAGAGTAATTCACTCTCCAACGAAATCCTGCATTAGAACTTTTTCTGATGTTTTATTATGGAATTATAACCAAGAGAATATTACCTCCAAAGCAACTGTATATGCGAAAAAGCATATTAGGCATGGCATCATTTTCTTGTTTCAAAGGTTCTCAAAAAAAGGAGCATGTAGAGGGCAAGAGTAATTCACTCTCTAACGAGATCCTGCATTAGAACATTTTCTGATGTTTTATTATGGAAATATAACCCAGAGAAAATGACATCAAAGGCATCTGTATGCCGAAAAAGCATATTGGGCATGACAACATTTTCTTGTTTCAAAGGTTTTTAAAAGAAGGAGCATGTAGAGGGCAAGAGTAATTCACTCTCTAACGAGATCCTGCATTAGAACATTTTCTGATGTTTTATTTTGGAAATATAACCCAGAGAAAATGCTCTCAATAGCAACTTTATGAGCCGAAAAAGCATATTTGGCATGTCATAATTTTCTTGTTTCAAAGGTTCTCAAAAAAAGGAGTACGTAGAGGGCAAGAGTAATTCTGTCTCTAACAGGATCCTGCATTAGAACATTTTCTGATGTTTTATTATGGAAATATGACCCAGAGAAAATGCTCTCAATAGCAACTTTATGAGCCAAAAAAGCATATTTGGCATGTCATAATTTTCTTGTTTCAAAGGTTCTCAAAAAACGGAGCATGTAGAGAGCAAGAGTAATTCACTCTCTAACAAAATCCTGCATTAGATCATTTTTTGATGTTTTATTACGGAAATATAACCCAGAGAAAATGCTCTCAATAGCGAATTTATGGGCCGAAAAAGCATATTTTGCATGTCATAATTTTCTTGTTTCAAAGGTTCTCAAAAAAAGGAGCATTTAGAGGGCAAGAGTAATTCACTCTATAACAAAATCCTGCCTTAGAACATTTTCTGATGTTTTATTACGGAAATATGACCCATAGAAAATGCTCTCAATAGCAACTTCATAGGACGAAAAAGCATATTTGGCATGTTATAATTTTCTTGTTTCAAAGGTTCTCAAAAAAGGAGAATGTAGAGGGCAAGAGTAATTCACTCTCCAACGAAATCCTGCATTAGAAAATTTTCTGATGTTTTATTATGGAATTATAACCCAGAGATTATTACCTCCAAAGCAACTGTATATGCGAAAAAGCATATTAGGCATGGCCTAATTTTCTTGTTTCAAAGGTTTTAAAAAAAAGGAGCATGTAGAGGGCAAGAGTAATTCACTCTCTAACAAAATCCTGCATTAGAACATTTTCGGATGTTTTATTATGGAAATATAACCCAGAGAAAATGCCCTCCAAAGCATTTGTATGTCGAAAAAGCATATTGGGCATGAAAACATTTTCTTGTTTCAAAGGTTCTCAAAAAAAGGAGCACATAGAGGGCAAGAGTAATTCACTCTCTAACGAGATCCTGCATTAGAACATTTTCTGATGTTTTATTATGGAAATATGACCCAGAGAAAATGCCCTCGAAAGCAAATGTATATGCGAAAAAGCATATTAGGCATGACAACATTTTCTTGTTTTAAAGGTTCTCAAAAAAGGAGCACGTAGAGGGCAAGAGTAATTCACTCTCTTATGAGATCCTGCATTAGAACATTTTCTGGTGATTTATTATGGAAATATGACCCAGAGAAAATGCCCTCCAAAGCAACTGTATGCGAAAAAGCATATTAGGCTTGTCATAATTTTCTTGTTTCAAAAGTTCTCAAAAAAAGGAGTACGTAGAGGGCAAGAGTAATTCTGTCTCTAACAGGATCCTGCATTAGAACATTTTCTGATGTTTTATTATGGAAATATGACCCAGAGAAAATGCTCTCAATAGCAACTTTATGAGCCAAAAAAGCATATTTGGCATGTCATAATTTTCTTGTTTCAAAGGTTCTCAAAAAACGGAGCATGTAGAGAGCAAGAGTAATTCACTCTCTAACAGGATCCTGCATTAGAACATTTTCTGATGTTTTATTATGGAAATATGACCCAGAGAAAATGCTCTCAATAGCAACTTTATGAGCCAAAAAAGCATATTTGGCATGTCATAATTTTCTTGTTTCAAAGGTTCTCAAAAAACGGAGCATGTAGAGAGCAAGAGTAATTCACTCTCTAACAAAATCCTGCATTAGATCATTTTTTGATGTTTTATTACGGAAATATAACCCAGAGAAAATGCTCTCAATAGCGAATTTATGGGCCGAAAAAGCATATTTTGCATGTCATAATTTTCTTGTTTCAAAGGTTCTCAAAAAAAGGAGCATTTAGAGGGCAAGAGTAATTCACTCTATAACAAAATCCTGCCTTAGAACATTTTCTGATGTTTTATTACGGAAATATGACCCATAGAAAATGCTCTCAATAGCAACTTCATAGGACGAAAAAGCATATTTGGCATGTTATAATTTTCTTGTTTCAAAGGTTCTCAAAAAAGGAGAATGTAGAGGGCAAGAGTAATTCACTCTCCAACGAAATCCTGCATTAGAAAATTTTCTGATGTTTTATTATGGAATTATAACCCAGAGATTATTACCTCCAAAGCAACTGTATATGCGAAAAAGCATATTAGGCATGGCCTAATTTTCTTGTTTCAAAGGTTTTAAAAAAAAGGAGCATGTAGAGGGCAAGAGTAATTCACTCTCTAACAAAATCCTGCATTAGAACATTTTCGGATGTTTTATTATGGAAATATAACCCAGAGAAAATGCCCTCCAAAGCATCTGTATGTCGAAAAAGCATATTGGGCATGAAAACATTTTCTTGTTTCAAAGGTTCTCAAAAAAAGGAGCACATAGAGGGCAAGAGTAATTCACTCTCTAACGAGATCCTGCATTAGAACATTTTCTGATGTTTTATTATGGAAATATGACCCAGAGAAAATGCCCTCGAAAGCAAATGTATATGCGAAAAAGCATATTAGGCATGACAACATTTTCTTGTTTTAAAGGTTCTCAAAAAAGGAGCACGTAGAGGGCAAGAGTAATTCACTCTCTTATGAGATCCTGCATTAGAACATTTTCTGGTGATTTATTATGGAAATATGACCCAGAGAAAATGCCCTCCAAAGCAACTGTATGCGAAAAAGCATATTAGGCTTGTCATAATTTTCTTGTTTCAAAAGTTCTCAAAAAAAGGAGCACGTAGAGGGCAAGAGAAATTCACTCTCTAATGAAATCCTGCATTTGAACTTTTTTTGATGTTTTAATATGGAAATATGACCCAAGAAAGAGAAAATGCCCTCCAAAGCATTTGTATATGATAGTGTAGTGGGAATCACAACTTAAATATGCAGGATTACATTAGAGAGTGAATTACTCTTGCCCTTTACGTGCTCCTTTTTTGCTATTGAGAGCATTTTCTCTGTGTCATATTTTCGTAATAAAACATCAGAAAATGTTCTAATGCAGGATCTCGTTACAGACAGAATTACTCTTGCCCTCTACGTACTCCTTTTTTTGAGAACCTTTGAAACAAGAAAATTATGACATGCCAAATATGCTTTTTCGTCTCATAAAGTTTCTATTGAGAGCATATTCTCTGGGTCATATTTCCATAATAAAACATCAGAAAATGTTCTAATGCAGGATCTCGTTAGAGAGTGAATTACTCTTGCCCTCTACATGCTCCTTTTTTGAGAACCTTTGAAACAAGAAAATGTTGTCATGCCCAATATGCTTTTTCGGCCATAAAGTTGCTATTGAGAGCATTTTCTCTGTGTCATATTTTCGTAATAAAACATCAGAAAATCGTCTAATGTAGGATTTCATTAGAGAGTGAATTACTCTTTCCCTTTACATGGTCCCTTTTTTGAGAACCTTTAAAACACAAAAATGATGACATGCCAATTATGTTTTTTTGGCATACAGTATTGTTCAAAATAATAGCAGTACAATGTGACTAACCAGAATAATCAAGGTTTTTAGTATATTTTTTATTGCTACGTGGCAAACAAGTTACCAGTAGGTTCAGTAGATTGTCAGAAAACAAACAAGACCCAGCATTCATGATATGCACGCTCTTAAGGCTGTGCAATTGGGCAATTAGTTGAAAGGGGTGTGTTCAAAAAAATAGCAGTGTCTACCTTTGACTGAACAAACTCAAAACTATTTTGTACAAACATTTTTTTTTTCTGGGATTTAGCAATCCTGTGAATCACTAAACTAATATTTAGTTGTATGACCACAGTTTTTTAAAACTGCTTGACATCTGTGTGGCATGGAGTCAACCAACTTGTGGCACCTCTCAGCTGTTATTCCACTCCATGATTCTTTAACAACATTCCACAATTCATTCACATTTCTTGGTTTTGCTTCAGAAACAGCATTTTTGATATCACCCCACAAGTTCTCAATTGGATTAAGGTCTGGAGATTGGGCTGGCCACTCCATAACATTAATTTTGTTGGTTTGGAACCAAGACTTTGCCCGTTTACTAGTGTGTTTTGGGTCATTGTCTTGTTGAAACAACCATTTCAAGGGCATGTCCTCTTCAGCATAGGGCAACATGACCTCTTCAAGTATTTTAACATATGCAAACTGATCCATGATCCCTGGTATACGATAAATAGGCCCAACACCATAGTAGGAGAAACATGCCCATATCATGATGCTTGCACCTCCATGCTTCACTGTCTTCACTGTGTACTGTGGCTTGAATTCAGAGTTTGGGGGTCGTCTCACAAACTGCCTGTGGCCCTTGGACCCAAAAAGAACAATTTTACTCTCATCAGTCCACAAAATGTTCCTCCATTTCTCTTTAGGCCAGTTGATGTGTTCTTTGGCAAATTGTAACCTCTTCTGCACATGCCTTTTTTTTAACAGAGGGACTTTGCGGGGGATTCTTGAAAATAGATTAGCTTCACACAGACGTCTTCTAACTGTCACAGTACTTACAGGTAACTCCAGACTGTCTTTGATCATCCTGGAGGTGATCATTGGCTGAGCCTTTGCCATTCTGGTTATTCTTCTATCCATTTTGATGGTTGTCTTCCGTTTTCTTCCACGTCTCTCTGGTTTTGCTCTCCATTTTAAGGCATTGGAGATCATTTTAGCTGAACAGCCTATCATTTTTTGCACCTCTTTATAGGTTTTCCCCTCTCTAATCAACTTTTTAATCAAAGTACGCTGTTCTTCTGAACAATGTCTTGAACGACCCATTTTCCTCAGCTTTCAAATGCATGTTCAACAAGTGTTGGCTTCATCCTTAAATAGGGGCCACCTGATTCACACCTGTTTCTTCACAAAATTGATGACCTCAGTGATTGAATGCCACACTGCTATTTTTTTGAACACACCCCTTTCAACTAATTCAACTAATTGCCCAATTGCACAGCCTTAAGAGCGTGCATATCATGAATGCTGGGTCTCATTTGTTTTCTGAGAATCTACTGAACCTACTGGTAACTTGTTTGCCACGTAGCAATAAAAAAATATACGAAAAACCTTGATTATTCTGGTTAGTCACATTGTACTGCTATTATTTTGAACAATACTGTATACAGATGCCTTGGAGGTCATATTCTCTGGGTTATATTTCCATAATAAAACATCTGAAGATGGTCTAATGCAGGATTTCATTAGAGAGTGAATTACTCTTGCCCTCTACGTGCTCCTTTTTTTGAGAACCTTTGAAACAAGAAAATTATGACATGCCCAATATGCTTTCATATTTCCGTAATAAAACATCAGAAATTGTTCTAATGCAGGATCTCATTAGAGAGTGAATTACTCTTGCCCTCTACGTGCTCCTTTTTTTTGAGAACCTTTGAAACAAAAAAATTATGACATGCCAAATATGCTTTTTCGCCCATGAAGTTGCTTTTGAGGGCCTTTTCTCTGGGTCATATTTCCATAATAAAACATCAGAAAATGTTCTAATGCAGGATCTCGTTAGAGAGTGAATTACTCTTGCCCTCTACATGCTCCTTTTTTGAGAACCTTTGAAACACAAAAATGATGACATGCCAAATATGCTTTTTCGGCCTATAAAGTTGCTTTTGAGGGCATTTTCTCTGGGTCATATTTCTATAATAAAACATCAGAAAATGTTCTAATGCAGGATCTCGTTAGAGAGTGAATTACTCTTGCCCTCTACATGCTCCTTTTTTTGAGAACCTTTGAAACAAGAAAATGATGCCATGCCTAATATGCTTTTTCGGCCCATAAATTCGCTATTGAGAGCATTTTCTCTGGGTCATATTTCCATAATAAAACATCAGAAATTGTTCTAATGCAGGATCTCATTAGAGAGTGAATTACTCTTGCCCTCTACGTGCTCCTTTTTTTTGAGAACCTTTGAAACAAAAAAATTATGACATGCCAAATATGCTTTTTCGCCCATGAAGTTGCTTTTGAGGGCCTTTTCTCTGGGTCATATTTCCATAATAAAACATCAGAAAATGTTCTAATGCAGGATCTCGTTAGAGAGTGAATTACTCTTGCCCTCTACATGCTCCTTTTTTGAGAACCTTTGAAACACAAAAATGATGACATGCCAAATATGCTTTTTCGGCCTATAAAGTTGCTTTTGAGGGCATTTTCTCTGGGTCATATTTCTATAATAAAACATCAGAAAATGTTCTAATGCAGGATCTCGTTAGAGAGTTAATTACTCTTGCCCTCTACATGCTCCTTTTTTTGAGAACCTTTGAAACAAGAAAATGATGCCATGCCTAATATGCTTTTTCGGCCCATAAATTCGCTATTGAGAGCATTTTCTCTGGGTCATATTTCCATAATAAAACATCAGAAAATGTTCTAATGCAGGATTTCGTTAGAGAGTGAATTACTCTTGCCCTCTACATGCTCATTTGTTTGAGAACCTTTCAAAAAAAAAATTATGACATGCCCAATATGCTTTTTCGTCAAATACAGATGCTTTGGAGGGCATTTTTTGTCTGGGTTATATTTCCATAATAAAAAATCAGAAGATGGTCTAATAAAGGATTTCGTTAGAGAGTGAATTACTCTTGCCCTGTAGGTAATCCTTTTTTTGAGAACCTTTGAAATAAAAAAATGACATGCCCAATATGCTTTGTCAGAATACAGTTGAGTAGGGCACGTTTCTTCAACAGCACATCAGAAATTGCAGTAATACAAGATTTTGTGTGACAGTTAAATAATGTATGTTTATTTAATCTTTTACAGTAATGGATACATTTTAATAAAGATTACATAAGAGCTGCAAACAATATTATCTTGTTTTATTCATACAGGGTATGTTGAAAAAGACATTGAGTAAGGCATGGCGTTTAAATAAAAAAAAGAACTTGCATTCGCAAGTCACGTGCATTATGTATTGAAACATACAATACATTTTTACATAACTTTATATTTTTACCGTTCATTGTTAACTGCTGTCTGAAGCAAGCCAGTTTTGAGCAACTGTCCCTTTAAAAAAATACAACCAATAGCACTGACAGGGAAGGATTAACAACCACTAGACATTTTTAAGGTGGAATGGATAGTTCGGCGAATAAGGAGCTGGCGAATAAGGAGCTGGAGTCAGCCTCGTCTGATAGACGAGGGAAAGAGAGGCAGGAAAAAAGGGAGAAAAAAAACTCCTTCATGTCGGTGTCTGTAAAACAGAGCAAAGGTCGACAGACGCTACACTACTTCATGAAAGGTATGTAATCTAATGATAATACATATAGGCGATAAAAACGGTTCAGTGGTCACTTATCAACTTTATTCCAACAGGGATGGTGGCTTTTCCGCAGGGGGGTGTTGAGAAGTGAATGAAAAAGTTTCCTTGCTGTATTTTTTTCTTTCTTTCCTTTCTGTGCGTATGATGTGAGGGAAACACGTGAACGAAGTATAGTTTTATTTTATAAAAGTACTATTTGAAATGGATAGACCGTTATATTGAGCTTGTAACGGTTATTTGGGTTTAATTAACGTTAAACCGCGACTTGCAAATCTAAACGGCTAACTGGCTATGTAGCGACACGGCTAGCAGTAAGTTTTACACATAACACAGAAAAACAAGTGTAACAAGAATGTATCCACAAGTATGTCGTTGAAAGTTTTGAAAACGCGTCATTTTATAGTAAAAGCGGCTTGAATTTAAACCGAAGACCCAGTTTTGAACTCAATCCCACAAAGTTGCGGCTAACGTAGCTTAGCTTCGCTCCTCGTTTATTCAGCTAATAAATATTTATGATTTCACGCGAAGTCGCGCGTGTTTACACATAAAACCCCGCGAGGATTAAATAAACAACGACTTTCTTTAATAATAATTAGTGTATAGTTAAAGAAAGTGTCTGTTCACATTCTTGTGAGGAAAGATGTGCGTGTCGTGGCGTGTCTTACTGGCTGTGTCTCAAAACCTAACGTAGTGTGCTGCCCACTCAGACTGCATTTTTGGGGGCGTTATAGTATCTAGAAACTGGTGTTCTGCCTTGGCTGGGACTTTCTAAACGTGCCTGTGATGTCCAAAATGCTGTCTAGATGGGTAGCTCACTTGGTTTTGGACAGTCAGCGAGATTGTCTTCAGTAATATTCGTTCAAATCACATTCACAGATGTTTTCTTATGGTTAAGTCCCTATCGGATGGGTAAAGTTTATATTTTAGCATCTTTTTGATAGTAATCATGTGATGTGATAAGCTGATATCAACCATCTCTGCTGTACAGTCTTTTGAAATATCTGTAGTGTCCTTCTCAAATTGTTCTGAGATGTGATCATCCTTGAAACATTTGGAGAAAGATGTTTTGAAGATGTAAATATATTAAGATGTGTGTGGTCTGAGACAAAGACAAAGAGCTTCAAAATCACAATTTTTACTTGGCGCACATAGATAAATGCTGCATATTTAATGGCATTTTCCTAAGTATCATAATATTACAGCTCTTTGTAGAAACACATTTGAAAGACATCGTCTTGTTTTTGACCTTGACCAAGGGGAGGTTTAGATACGGTCAGCTTGTAACATGTTATATGAGATGGTGTGCCTTCAATGAGCAGCATCACCGTGTTACTGGCTTTCATTAGTTACATTAGAAGATTCTGGTTTATAAAAGTGTAGCATTGCTTTATTTCTTTAATGGTGAT
The DNA here is from genome assembly GCF_023724105.1 of Carassius gibelio. Classification (NCBI taxonomy): domain Eukaryota; kingdom Metazoa; phylum Chordata; class Actinopteri; order Cypriniformes; family Cyprinidae; genus Carassius; species Carassius gibelio. Next base: position 19,214,336 of record NC_068409.1, on the reverse strand, counting down.
GCATAAATTATTGTCTCGTCTATACTGCTGAACTCTCTGTTCTTTTTCAGTAGTCTTATATTTGAATTATTTCTTTTAAGCAGAATAGAAATTTAAAAAAAAAGTCTGCATTGGTAAGCATTACAAACCAGATCAAAAATATACATAACAGGAAATATGAGTCCGCATCTATTGATTTTCAATGAAAAAAAATCATATTTTTCACATAGTGGATCTAACATTGGAAGTAAAAATAGATGATACATACAAAATTTGGTTGATTTCAAGAGCTTGATTTTTAACATACTGATGAGATGTTTTTTCCAATTAAACATTTTTTTCATGGGTGGAGCTGTAAGTCATATTTGGCTTATGGACTGGTTGTTTGAAGTTTCTTCTTTGCATTTTTGCAATCGCCGAATTCGTTTCCATTGAGAGCCTCTGAATATCTGCCAACGTGTAACATCTGTCACATAGATGTTCATGTGAGCGTTCACATCTGTTGTCGATCTTGAGCTATGATCTGGTCCTGAATAATGTTGATTAAAATGAATGTTGCAGATGTATACCTTCAGAAACCTGTTTTTCTTTGTAGTATTTCAGGCATGGAGAACAATGGGGTGGTAATTGTTTATGTGCAGCATAAAGAGGATCTATCTCTATTTGTGTCGATGATGTAAGGCTCCAGGGATGGAGAGACTGGATGGTGTCAAGCAATTAAACAGCCCCCCTCTGAACGACTGCATCTTTGTCTTGGATGGGTGTGACGGCTCTCCTCCTTATTTAGAAAAAGAGATCTTGTTCGGTGCTTTTAAGAAAGCCATATTTTTCTGATCAAATTCAAACTGATAAAATTGTAAGGCTGTCTTACATCTGTCGTGCTCTTAAATGTCACTGAAATGTTAGATGGCTTTTTCAATCTGGCTATTATACCTAATTGCATGCGTAATTTGATTTTAAGGATAATGCATGGGTTGAAGCCCACTAGAGGCATTGCGGCTGCAGGACAGTCCTTGTAATAAATCAATTGATCCAGCAAGGAATAAAAGCACCTCTTCCTTGGTCTGGAACTCTATTAGTGTCAAAATGTGACTCCCTTATGATTTAGAAAGCTGATTTCATGTGTAATTTTGCAAATGGCATTGCTCTTGAATGTATATCATAATTATAAAGCAGCATCAAGATGCACATCTTCTGATAATCATGTTGTGGTTGTGGTCAGCATCTTAATGTTATTTTAATTATTTGGGATGAAACAGATGACTGTCAATTTTCATTTTATGGGCATATTAGCCTCACGTCAAACATTTCTTCTTCACTTTTAAAGCAAATTGTCGTTCTCCCCATGAAATAAGAGCATAGAAAGAGTAAAAGCTTTAAGTGGGAGGCTTTTGTGACTCCTAGAAAAATCAATACGAGTAATGCTTTTCTGTGCTTCTCAGTTTGCAAATGGTGTATCTGAGTGTAGCGGCAGGATGGAGATATGGAGCAGGGAAGTGTGTGTTTGTGTATTGAGCTTCTATATTGCTGATCTGAGTCCTGTACTTCCTATTGTTAAAGCTTCGCTATCACTGGTCTCTCAGCAATCAAGGCAGAGTGTGCTGGTTACAAGCTGATTACTTTTCTCTGCTGATAAGCAAGGTGTTTGGTGTGTGCCGAACATAATCACAGGAAGATTTCAGGAAATCAATCTCTGGCTTGATTTTTTTTTTACCATTCACCCTGTTAGTGATTGATCAGAATAGAGCAGTCTAAAGTAATGGTGAGTTTCAATTCAAGTTGTCCTCTATTGACAGGATTGGTGGGTAGTGTTGAGTAGCACATAAAATACTTTTCACTCAGTTTTTTTTAAATATACTGAACATTGTTTCGACGCATTCATAATTTGTAAATCATAGTCATGTAACTTTGGCATGGTATGTGTGAGGATCCAAGAACAGGACTTTTTACATAGAGTATTGAAAAACAGGAATTTCATCAGTGACAAACTGTATGAAGTTGACACCCGTCCCCAGTGCAATGCGGGTACGTTTTCCACAGTAAATAGATTTTTTTGTTTTTGGGGCAGTGACCGTGACGGGTAACTTCTCCAATCTTAATGACATTTGACACATACTGTTTTTTTTTTTTTTAATGCAAACTTAAAAAAGAAAAATTACTAAATACATTTTAATGCTTTTTGCATTTTTTTACCGTTCAAGTGCATATCTCCATAAACTTGTTAATGCATGTTTAATATTACTGCTATTTTTGAAAGACTAGTAGATTTTTCCAAACGAAGTTGTCAATGGAGCTAAATTTACACTCGTTAAAAAAAAAAAATTATTTGCACTTTTATTTAGCAAAGATGCATTAAATGGATCAATTATGAATTATCACATTACACTGACTTCGATTTCAAATAAATGCTGTTCTTTTGAATCTTTAATCAAAGAAACCTAAAAAAAAAGATTCATTTCTGCACAAATATTAGGCAGCACAACTATTTTCAGCATTAGTAGTTAACTGCAAATTAGAATGATTTCTGGAGGATGGAGTAATGATGCTTAAAATTCAGCTTTGAGTCACATGAATTACTTTTTGAAGTTTTTTTTTTAATATTTGAAATTGAAAATAATATTTCATATTGATTTCATTGTATTTTTGATTTAAAAAATGCATCCTTGGTGAGCATAAGAAACTAAAAAGGGGGACAGAATATCTAAGCAACTCCTAACATTTGAACAGCAGTGTATATTGAACTCCTAACATTACCTTTAATTCATATGATGAACTGCAAAATTAAATCTGTACTCCTGGTGGAAGGCAATGATATGTCAATTGCAGCTTGTGCTATTAATGTCAGGGCTGGTTTGATTTGCTCCTGCTTTCGTTGTATATATTTGCCTGTACACACACAGGGTCTGAACAATATTGGGGAAGCTCTGTTGTGCTGACAGTGGAGTGAGAGGAGATGACCTGCTTCACTTACTGTGTGGAGATGTCTGGCTGCCCGTCTTAACTGCACCTTTGACTGACAATGATTACTGATCCATCATTCTCATTTTACATAAAGCATGGTGTGGTTTGACAGGACAAACACCGTAGTGGTCTGGGTGTGGGAAGTGCTTTGAATAGTAAGATTTTTCCAGAAGAGCCAATGGGCTGATGTTTGGCAGCTGAAGAGGTCAAGGGGAAGGGATGTGGCTACAGGAAGTGCCTCTCAGAGGTCTTATATCCTTTCTGTCCTGGTTACTCTTGCAACTTGTTCAGCAGCTGTGCTGTGCTTCGCTGGTCTTGCTCTGGGAGCTCCCTGGGTGGGGCAGCGGGAGGCTGTTGCTTACAGATCCAACACAATGAGTCTGTTGTAGTACACCATAACACATGGAAAATGGGTACATCCTAACAGTTATCTCCAAGACCTCAGATGTGTGCGTAAGTGTGTGTGGTTTTTATAACTGATTAGGCCGTAGTGATTTTTGTGAACTTTCTTGAGACAGTGTTTTTATGTATTTTATTTATTTAATTTTTAGATGCCTAAAATTGTCATTGTGTTCACTGATATACTGGTTTAAATGATTGGTCACTTGTTACCAAAACTTGTAAGTATTCTAATTATACTACTTAAAGACTCAGTAGGAATACAATTTTAGCCTGTTTTTCAGCACTGTGAAGAGCTTAATGGCTTTAGTGTAACTGTTTGTCACGCATAAGGGCTATGGATTTTTTTTTGTGTGTGTGTGTGTGTGAATGCATGAGGAATGTTATGTATTTTACATCAATGCTTTCCGACCTTTTTGACTCTCATGCTTCCCATTATCCACAACAATACTCAAGGCACTGTCATATAGCTGATGGGTTTCCACATCTGCTGTAATATCAGTTTTGTTCTCAAAACTTTTTTTTTTATGTGCAGAATCTGGGACTGTTCAAAGATTAAAATAAGTAGAAAAAGTAATTATAACTTAAATACAATTTTAGAATTCCACAATTTTAAGAATGTTGAAGTGAATTTATATGATTTTTCCGGTTGTTTGTTTTATTTTATAGTGATGAGTATAAAAAACAAAACAAATGAAGTATGCGTATTCTGTATAAAAATGCCTATGATGTTTTAAGTAAAAAAAAAAAGTTTAGGCATAGAAAACTAAACTTTTAAAATTAGGCTACCTCTTAGGTTCTTTAAAGGAAACCTATATTAATTGATTTTCTCTATTTAGATTATTATTTTTTTTTTTCAAATAGTTATATCTCTGCCAAATATTGTCCTGTCCTAACAAACCATACATCATCCTGTGTTTGAAGATGGTGAGCGTGCGGCCGGCTCTCGCTCTCTCTCTCTACCCTGTTAAACTGACAGGACTTAAAAACACATGCAAATGATAAACTTTCACTCTATGATGGTTAAGCTGTGCAGCTGGCCTGTACAGTTAATGAATAACGGATCAACTACGACAGCCTACATCGCACATCCTGCGATGTGACTTTCATGGATTCGTACATCGCGATATCGATGCTTAAACGACACATCGTGGAGCCCTATAGGAGATATACAGTCCATGTGATCTTTGTCATCATTATGAATTGCATACATGCATGTTATTTCCAAACTGATGTCAGTTTCTCTTTTTGTTGCAGGTGCCCTTTCTCGATGTGTCAGCCTCTGACCGCAACCAGTTTCTGGCATGGATTAGTCTAATATCTAATAGTCATCTCGTCGTTGTTTTAAGCTTTAATTTCTCAATTGCCCTTTACACTAATTCTCGGAGTGGTTGTGACCCAGTTTCACCCCCTTCACTGCAGGCCTTCCTGAACCCTGAGCATCAGCAGCTGTGTCCTGCCTCGACTTCCTGTCCTTGGCCGTGCAAGGCTAATCTCGTCTACTCCCCTACCCCCCCCCACATACACAAACACACACTTAATCGTCGTCCTGACACACTGCAGGCCGAGAGCGCTTCAGATCCTGCTTCCTGGTGCAGCCCAGCACTATGACCTCCATGTCCAGTCTGTTCTCCTTCACCAGCCCGGCGGTGAAGCGGTTGCTGGGCTGGAAGCAGGGCGACGAGGAGGAAAAATGGGCGGAAAAGGCTGTGGACGCCCTGGTGAAGAAGCTGAAGAAGAAAAAGGGCGCCATGGAGGACTTGGAGAAGGCCCTAAGCAGTCCCGGACAGCCCAGTAAATGTGTGACCATCCCACGGTCGCTGGACGGACGGCTGCAGGTGTCCCACAGGAAGGGCCTGCCTCACGTCATCTACTGCCGCGTGTGGCGCTGGCCTGACCTGCAGTCCCATCACGAGCTCAAACCCCTCGAGGTGTGCGAGTATCCGTTCGGTTCCAAACAGAAAGAAGTGTGTATCAACCCATATCACTACAAACGAGTTGAAAGTCCTGGTAAGTCAATACTGATGTGTTTATTTTACTTCTCATGACAGATTATTTACAACAAATGTTTTTCATATTAAGAATTTTCTTGGCACATTTATGGATAAGTGATAAAAGAACACTACAGGGTAATTAAAGTGAAAACTATAAAAGCATTTTTGTTACTTGAAATGAAATAAACGAGACCAGGAATAAAAAAATAATAATAATTTTAAAAACCTGTATATTATTTTGGCTAGTTGCCAAAGCAACATTTCTCATTTTATTATTTATTTATTAATTATTTATTTATTTGATGTACTAAAATTACTGAAATAATTCAAACTAAAATAAAAATAATAATATAGACATATTTAAAAATATATAATAATAATAAAAACTGCATAAAAATTACTAAAATTAAAATAAAATGTAAAATACACAAAATTAATTGTAAAACAGTAGCAGTATTTCAGTAATACTAAAATAACACCTTGTACGCTACTGTTTCTAATTTGTTGGTATTTTTTTGTTAATATCTTATGTTCACTAAAGCTGCATTTATTTGATCTAATACAGTAAAAACAGTGATATTATGAAATGTTATTACTATTTAAAATGTTTAATAATATATTTTAAAATTCAATTTTACACACCCACTGCTCCAGGTGTGTGTTCACGGCTGTGTGTGTGCACTTTGGATGGGTTAAATGCAGAGCACGAATTCTGAGTATGGGTCACCATACTTGGCTGAATGTCATATCATTTTCACTTGAAATTTTATTTATTCTTGACTATAACTGTATACATTTTTCAACAAAGAATCTCCAAATCCCCAAATTTTCAAATGTGTAGTGTTTTTTTTTTTCAACCAGTATATCACCAGTCTTAGCAGTTTAATCTTTTTTGTTGAATCATGTTAAAACTCATTTGATCAATCACACATCATTAAATCCTAATCAGCTGATTTCATTTCTCTGCCCGCGTAGTGTTCTTCCGATAAGCTGTTGTTGATGGCCAGCAAACAAAAACAGACAAAATAACAGTGGATTGGTAAACACGTGTCCCCTGTGAGGTTATGTTGCCTATAATTTCCTCTGTATATCCAGCAGTATAGACCGTGTTGACTTGTCAGATATACCTTCCCCCCAGAGGCCTTCTGGTCTCCGTAACCTCTGTTGCCCTCTGCTTCGATTGAGATGTGCATTGTATTTAGATTTTCAAGGGCAGATATCACATGTCTCTCAGGAGAGAAAACACATTTCTGTTGAAGCCGGAAAACTGATCTGTAGTGCCTTAGCCATATTACCTTGGAGCCAGAGTCGGCCAATCACCACAAAGATGTTAAGGATGCAGGATTCTATTTTTTTTCTGCCATGAATATAAAAACCAGAATCATGTTTAAAATCCTGTTATCTTTTCTCAGTGCTTCCTCCGGTGTTGGTGCCACGACACAGCGAGTTCAATCCTCAGCACAGTCTGCTGGTGCAGTTTCGCAACCTGAGTCACAATGAGCCTCACATGCCTCTCAACGCCACCTTCCCAGAGTCCTTCCAGCAGCACAGCGGAGGAAGCTCCTTCCCCATCTCTCCAAACTCGCCTTACCCTCCGTCTCCCGCCAGCAGCGGCACCTACCCCAACTCTCCTGCAAGCTCTGGGCCATCCAGCCCCTTCCAGCTGCCAGGTACACACAACACCTCCCGTTAGAGCTGCACGATTAATCCTTAAAAGATCACAACCTCGATTCAAACACCCATGCCATCCCATTTTTAAAAAATGACGATTCACCCGTGTCTATTAAACCTTTGGAAAAATTATATCGGAAAATTCAAATCTGTGTTTGCTTTGCTGCTCACACAGAGAGAGCATGTTTAGATAAGAAACAGCTTCACAAATAATCTTTTCCAACTAAACAGTATTATTTTTGTCTTGCATTCATATTATCACAGAAATACTGGGATGAAAATTTATAGTACAGATATAAACTTTGTTGTCTATGATAGCATTCAAAATTGAGCAAATGCCCTTTTGAAAGTAATTGGCGCTTTAACATTTGTGTTGGTTACATTGTTTCGATACGAGGTGGCAAAAAGTGGCTTTTGAATATGTATTTGTCATTGAGTCATTCATTCGAGAGGTTCGTTTAAAAACACTGATTCATCCAGTAATGAAACAAGTTAAGTATTTATGAGTGAGTCATTGAATCATTCATTCAAACAACTTAATAATTTTTTTTATTTTTATTTTAATATCAAAAATTGTTTTATTAAATATTATATTGTAAATGCATATACATTAAATCATTTAACTCATTAACATTTATTAAACCCTAAGCAATAACATTTTGTTATACATTATTTTGTTTAATTCAGTATCTTGGGAGAATCTTGGCAGTATCTTGATCTCTATTTGAGACACACAAAAATCGTGATTCTCAATTTATCCAGAATCGTGCAGCTCTACCACTCATAATATTGATAGATCTTTTGGGATGTTTTTGCCAGTGGCAAACTGATGTGTTGATTTTCTTTGCTGCTGCGATTGCAAACGGATGTGTGACGCTGAATGATAAACCTGTGATATGACGGTGAGTTGTGCAGTGGCAATTGCTGTCTGTAAACAATGGAAATGCCAGCTAAGCAGCACACTAAAGCCTGGTGACTTCAGTCCTGCTGCTGGGTGCCCATCACTTGGCACCGGCCCGCGCTCCCTCTATTCTGTATCGAGTGATTTGCTGATGCCTGCATCTGTAGGCTGGGTGCACTCAGGCAGAAGCACAGCAAATGTTTTATAGCGCTGTGGGTTAGAACTAAAGCTGGTTTTATTCATAGAAATTGCTTGATTCATCACAGCTTCAGATCTGCCTCAGTGATTAAAGTGATGGAAGCACTTGAAGCTTTGACATTTACATTGTGAAAGAATAACTGCTTTTTTGTGTTGGCTAATCACTAGTGCAGTGCCAACAGCATCAACAATTTAATATTTAAACACTACCATGATAAAGTTTGACACTTTTATTCAGCAAGGATGGATAAAAATTTTCAAAAATGACCGTAAAGATGTTAATAATTTTACAATCGATTTTTATTTCCTTTTTAGTCAAACAATCCTGAAAAAATGTACTGCAGTTTCCACAACAAATTGTCCTCATTTTTAAGTTCCTTTGGATAAAAGCTTCTGCTAAATTACTAAATGAAAATATAAAGCAGCACAACTGTTTTCAACATCGATAATTATTAAATAAAATGCTGAAAATTAAATGTTGCAATCACAGAAATCAATTACAATTTTTAATGTATTCATAAAAACAGTAAGTTGTAATAATATTATACAATAATACTGTAACAAAATGTAACTTTTTGATCAAATAACTGCAGCCTTTGCAATCATTTTTCAAAAACATTAAATCTTACCAACCCCAGACTTTCAGTGATGATAATGATTCATTCAGATTCCAAAGGAAATACAGCATAATTTAGTTCCATTGTTCAATAAAAAAAACCTAATCTTTTATGACTGATACACCAGACAAGCAATCTGACAATGCTCTTCTCCTTTGCCTTCATTGAATTTTAACTTAATTAGCTTTTTTTAAATACTTATTGCATTAGATAATGTCTTTCACCAATTTTTTTTTTCCAGAGCCAGAGGTGCTTTTATTTTTATTTTATTTTTATTTATTTTGTTATTAGCCATAAACTGTTAACGGAAGAGATTGCGCTCAAATATATTTTGCTGTTCTGTTTGCTTTTTAGTGGTGAAACAGATACCGTATTTCCCGGACTATAATTCACACTTTTTTCATAGTTTGGCTGGTCCTGCGACTTTTAGTCAGGTGCGACTTACTTATCAAAATGAATTTGACATGAACCAAGTGAAAACATTACCGTCTTCAGCCGCGAGAGGGCGCGATTTTTGGACTGATGCGACTTATACTTAGATGCGACTTATAGTCCGAAAAATATGGGACTTTAAAGTACTAAAGCAATATATGTGTCCAAATAATACTCATCCCTGACACATATTTAAACTAGCCCAGATTATACTGTCAAAAAAAGAAAAAGAAAAGAAGCCTGCTTTAAATAGCTGTTTCCACATCATGAATAACTGTATTGTACAGAGGTGGGTGTTTGATGTAAGGGATTCATGAAATCTGACACTAAAAGGTTTCCATAAGATGCAAAGCAGCTTCCTGTAAAGAATCATCAGAATTCAGGCTCCAGAGGATTGCAGTGGTAGCCCATATGTTTGCAGCAGGCCTCATTGTCTGACTGCTATCTCTCTGTGGTGTCTCTTTACCAGCTGATACCCCTCCTCCTGCCTACATGCCTCCAGATGAACAGATGGGACAGGACGGATCTCAGTCCATGGAGACTGGCAACACTAGCATGGTTCCTCAGAATATGCCCAGAGGGGGTAAGAAACTATTAACGTCCTATTCAGAAGTGATCCAGGTGTGATGACAAAGAACATAAAAACTCCATCAAATCTGAGTATTTTGTCATGTAGCTTGTTCATTACAGAAGTATGCATGTATGTCTGTTTAGGGCATGTTTCATTGAAGTAATATTGACCTATATTGACAATGGCCTTGCAGAAACAGACTTGACTACAGCCATAAAGCCACCCATTTAAACAGGGAATGAAATATAAGAGGTTAAAATTCACAACAGTCCAAAATCTTGCGATTTTTTTTTATTTTTAAATATAGTAATTAACACACATTTATCTGTGGAGTGATTTATCACAGCATATTAAAGTGTGTTTTGAATTTTGTGATTTAAATTCACAAATTAAATTAAAGCTTGATATAAAAGTAAAACAATGCAAAGCTCATTGCAACCGGTGCACGACAGGCATGCTACAAATTGTTAACAGAAAACAGCACTGACTAAAATATCGATCTTAAGATTTAAGAATTGATATTGGTTCATCAAAATGAGAACCCATTTAAGTCAAGAAATCAAATTTTGTAAACCCAGGACTAAAAATCAGTGTAATAAAATGACCAACAACAGTTCACTCTTTGTACAAATCAATTGAAATGACTAGTTTTTCATCAGAAGTTTTCATTGTAGTAACCTGGTACTTTGAAAACACAAGTTTGTTTTGCAGCAGACCGAAATAAAACCTGTGCATGGCAATTGGGTCAAGCCAGACAGTTCGATTAGAGGTCACAACACTGAGAAAGCTCTTGCAATTTTTTTTTTAAGGCAAAGTCACAGTAACACCCTCTGTAGTTAAAAACAGTGTCTGAATTTCTAACACATTGCCTGTTGTGATCTTTAAATCCTTTTGGCCCGGTATCCCCCTCTAATCTCTCCATAAGGTTTATCTAGCTGATGTGGTGAAGCATCTGAGCAAGTAGAAACAATAGATGGCTTGGGCTCAAGGTCTTGTTTTATTTTCCTCTTTCAGATGTGCAGCCAGTGGAGTATGAGGAGCCCAGTCACTGGTGCTCTATTGTGTACTATGAGTTGAATAATCGTGTGGGAGAGGCTTACCACGCTTCCTCCACCAGCGTGCTAGTTGATGGATTCACTGACCCATCCAACAACAAGAACCGCTTCTGCCTGGGCCTGCTCTCCAACGTCAATCGCAACTCCACTATTGAAAACACTCGTCGCCACATTGGCAAAGGTATGCATGCGGTTATTATGCACGAAGATCTTGTACACACAACTGTGCTTTGTCACTCAGTCCTGGAAACTCAGTGGGAGGTGACTTTAACCTTCTGCAAAGCAGTGATCTAATCATTCAAGGGTTAGTTCATCGAAAAATCATAATTAGGTCATTAATAACTCACCCTCATGTCGTTCCAAACCCGTGAGACCTCCGTTTATATTTGGGACACAGTTTATTTAGATTTAGTCCGAGAGCTCTCAGTCCCTCCATTGAAACTGTGTGTACAGTATACTGTCCATGTCCAGAAAGGTAAGAAAAACATCATCAGAGTAGTCCATGTGACATCAGAGGATCAGTTAGAATATTTTGAAGCATCGAAAATACATTTTGGTCCAAAAATATCAAAAACTACGACTTTCAGCATTGTCTTCTCTTTCGTGTCTGTTGAGAGAGAGAGAGAGTTCAAAACAAAGCAGTTTGTGATATCCGGTTCGCGAACGAATCATTCGATGTAACTGGATCTTTTTGAACCAATTCACCAAATCGAACTGAATCGTTTTAAACGGTTCGCGTCTCCAATACACATTAATCCAAAAATGACTTAAGCTGTTAACTTTTTTAATGTGGCTGACACTCCCTCTGAGTTCAAACACGGAAGAGAAGAAAATGCTGTAAGTCGTAGTTTTTGATATTTTTGGACCAAAATGTATTTTCGATCCTTCAAAATATTCTAACTGACCCTCTGATGTCACATGGACTACTTTGATGATGTTTTTCTTACCTTTCTAAACTGTGTCCTGAATAATGGATGTCTCACGGGTTTGGAACGACATGAGGGTGAGTCATTAATGACATAATTGAGTTTTCTGTGAACTAACCCTTTAACTAAAGGTTTTGACTTTTTTTTTTTTTTTTTTATATATATATAGACAACTATTACGTTAAACATTAGGTGGAAAAACTAAACAAACATTAGAAATGTTGCCTTGTCAAGTAACTGAGGTTGAAATTCTAGAGTTACTAACTCAACTTATCTAAACTTGAAAAAAATGCAAACATTTAAAAATATTTTTACAAAATTCATTAATAAAAATACAAAAAAGTAAACTAAAATGTAAGTAAAAAATAACTAAATATATAAAAATAAGTTATTCAGAATATTATTAAAAAGTATAATAGTGTATAAATAATACTAAAATAACCCAGTGGCAAAGGTTTGTCAGTAAGAAGACCAATAATGTCAACCTTAACCCTGTTTAGGGCCCGTTCACACCAAAAAAAAGATAACTGTACTGATAACTATATGGCATGCACACCATCTGAAAATAATGGTCTAATGGTGTAATATATGCTGTTATAAAAAAAATATATTTTTATAAAATAGTTTTTGCCAATTTAAATGCTTGTGATCTTTAAAGGGGGGGTGAAATGCTCGTTTTCACTCAATATCCTGTTAATCTTGAGTACATATAGAGTAGTACTGCATCCTTCATAACTCCAAAAAGTCTTTAGTTTTATTATATTCATAAGAGAAAGATAGTCTGTACCGATTTTTCCCGGAAAAACACGACCGGCTGGAGGCGTGACGTGTGGGCGGAGCTAAAGAATCACGAGCACGAATAGGCTTTTGCGTTGAGAGCATGTGGAAGCTGTGACATTACCGTGAGGGAAAACCCATGATCCAAAACAAACCATGGCTTACAGTCAGATTCAGCCGTTTATTTATGATCCAGAATCAGATCCCGAGGCTGAAACTGAACGAAAGCAACAGAAGCAACGACTCGCTCCGAGCGGGGCTCGAACCCGGGTCTCTGGCATGGGAGGCGGACGCACTAACAAGGAGGCAGAGAAATTTGAAGCAGTTTTACTCACTGCCTGCGGTTCCAACACACGATCGTGACCCTTTTTCCTTGGGATTGCATCATCCTTAAGAAATAAACGATACGCAAATCCGTCGTCAAACTGGGCCTTGTGAACAAGCATCTTCGAAATGCAGGGAACAAACAAAAACACTTGCTTTTTTTGGTAATCTGTGCAGGGTTGTCTTGCCCTGGCAACCAAAATCACACTTCTTTTGTGACTTTTCGCGATGCTCTCGCTCTGATCAGTGAATCGCTCTGATCAGTGAAATGTCTGTGCTGCTCAGCCTCGCTATACAGGAGCGCGCGCTCTTCCAGGAGAAGTGCCCTCAGGACCCATATAAGGAAATTCCGCTCAATCTAACGTCACACAGAGCCATACTCGAAAAAACTTTCCGAAACTTGTGACAAACCGGAAGGAGTATTTTGGGAACAAAAATACTCCTTCAAACGTACAACTTAATTTTTGTAACTTTGTCCATGTTTAGCATGGGAATCCAACTCTTTAACAGTGTAAAAAACTCAGTATGCATGAAATAGCATTTCACCCCCCCCTTTAAATTTGGGTGGATTCGGATTGTTTTTAGCTTTCAGATGGATAAAAATAGTTTTGAAAGTGATTTGAAAGATATTGTTCCTCTGGTTATAGATGTGATGTAGACTTCCCTATTGTCATACAATCGATTTATCATTACATTTTATAATAAAAATTATAGTTTTTGTCCTCTGTGTGCATGGGCTTTTAAAAGCAAGGCACTTTTTCCCATCAGTTTTTAGATGATTCATGATTCATTGCATGATCTGGTTTAGTAATAGAGACAATTGTGTTAATATTACAATGATTAGCAATGAATCATCTCCACACCTAAAAAGTTAAATGTGACCCTGGACCACAAAACCAGTATTAAGTTTTCATTTTTCACAATTTATATTTATATATCATCTGCAAGCTGAATAAATAAGCTTTCCATTGATGTATGGTTTGTTATGATCAGACGATATTTGGCCGATGTACAACAATTTAAAATACAAATACTGAGAAAATCACCCTTAAAGTTGTCCAGATGAATTCTTATGAAGGCTTGTTACTAATCAAAAATTTAGTTTTGATACATTTACAGTAGGGAATTTACTAAATATCTTCATGGAACATGATCTTAACATCCTAATGATTTTTGGCATAAAAGAAAAATCTTATCATTTTTTACCTATACAATGGTTTTTAAGCTATTGCTAAAAATATATCCCAGAGACTTAAGACTGCTTTTGTGCTCCAGGGTCACACATTTTCTCAAAGTGAACATGTTTGTTTACAATGGTGGATCACTGTTGGACTGTATTATGATTCACTATTGAAATAAATCACAGGAAGACCATCTTTTTCTAATCTTGCACAGAATTTTTATGAAGCCAAATGTTAATTATTTAGCATTTTACTCTATAATAGAATATTTCTGAAGCATATTTACGACGATCTCTTCTTCCTCAGGTGTCCACCTGTATTACGTTGGAGGAGAAGTGTATGCAGAGTGTCTGAGTGACACCAGCATTTTTGTCCAGAGTCGAAACTGTAACTACCATCATGGCTTCCACCCCACAACCGTCTGTAAAATCCCCAGCGGCTGCAGCCTCAAGATCTTCAACAACCAAGAATTTGCTCAGCTGCTCGCTCAGTCGGTCAACCACGGATTCGAGGCCGTCTACGAGCTCACCAAGATGTGCACCATCCGCATGAGCTTTGTAAAGGTACGAGTATCACCACTGATGAGCAGTTTACAGATGGTTATTTACCAACCTCTTACAATAATTTAATTTTTTTTTTTTTTTTAGGGTTGGGGCGCGGAGTATCACAGACAAGATGTTACGAGCACCCCTTGCTGGATAGAAGTGCATCTTCACGGTCCCCTCCAATGGCTGGATAAAGTCCTTACACAAATGGGTTCTCCTCTGAACCCCATCTCTTCGGTCTCATAATGATGGGCCCTGCTGGGCTGGGAGGATCTTAAATTTTTTTTTATTATTATAATTTTTTTATCTTCACTTTTGAAAGAAAAGGAGATCTTAAGGGGTGAACTGTTTACACTACCTGCAGAAGGGCGACCGGATCCTGCGGCAGTCAGAACCAGAAGAATGAACTTGGGCTACAAGCACATCTAGCCGAGGAAAATTCTAGGCAGTGACACAAAATGGACTAACTACTGCTTTAGCAATTGCCTTTGTTTGTTTGTTTATTTGTTTTTTTGCATACAATTGTTTTAAAATGATGCTTGTATGAATTACTTTCTCTAACTGTAGGTAATCTAGTAGATGAAACTGACATGCTTTCATGCATCTCTACTTCACTTTACACCAGTTGATAATGGCAATTTTCTAGTTCTATGAGAATCTTTTAAATTTCTATGCTGTCTAATCCCTGTTATTCACAAGGCATATTTTCCTTTATATGTTTACTGTTAACTGACTCATTACAAATGTTTCCTTTTTATAGCATCTGTTGCCTTAAGGCAAATCAAAATTACTGCTTTTAAATAAAGTTCTTTTATCTGAAAAATTGTGCTCATTTGTTTTATGATGACAAACAAAATGTGTGAGCCTTATGGACAGAGACTTTTAACTTTTAAATCCACAGCTGTTGGCTAGCACAATATGTCCTTGCATGTGTCTCGGTTTTCTCCAACATAGAAAACACAAAAGTGCATAGTGAAGTAGCTTTCATTTATGTTGCATGATTGTACTTGTTTTATACAAACAGATTCTTGAAGTGGAATCAGTGCTCATGGAGACTAAACTGGTCTTTGATGTCTGTTATCTGGTTCCCTCTGCTGGTCAAGACATGGACTATTTTTTAGTGCAAGTTTCTGTGAATTTGAGGGCTGATACCAGACAGTTTATCCATAATAATAACCATTAAAAATGCAATGACGTCTGGATGGACTGCACGTTGTATTAAGGTATTTACTTTTCAATCAAAAAAGTAACAAAAAAAAAAAAAAATCAATTATATAACCTGAGCATGATTGCCCTTAATACTGCACTCTCACACTAATATCTGACAAACAGTGACCTGTAGTTAAACATTTCTTGTTTCAGGTTTCATTGTATGATCACTTTTTATTCACACATCTGAAATAGTTGGTTTTTCATTTTTATAAAGACGTACAAATACTATCAACCAAGATTCATCTATCTATCTATCTGTCTGTTTATCTATCATCCATCTATTTGTTTCTATCTGTCTGTCTATCATCCCTCCATCTATCTGTTTCGATCTATCTATCAATCCATCCATCTGTTTCTATCTATCTGTCTATCTATCATCCATCCAGCTTTCAACTGTATTTTATGACACTTAGGCCCTGTCTTAACATAAGGGGTATGAATCTGTTACTTTTATTTGCCAAATTTAGTTTAATAAATGTAAATATGGGGGAATAAGTCTGTTTTAAAGGCAGAAATTCACTAATACATAAAAAGTATATTAGAAAAAAAGAAAGCTATAAAATGTTAATATGGAAATTAAACTAATTTGTAATAAATTAGCATTGCATATTTATTTTTATGTAAATATACGTATATTTTTTATAAAAAATATAATTTGTATAATTGAAATTATATATATAATTTATTTATTTACCTACATTTTTACCTATAATACATTTACCTTTATTTATTTATTTGGTTTGATTCTCTCAATGTAAAGCTGTATATATTTAAAAACTAATGAAAAAAAATATTTCTTTGAAAACGAAAGGACCTATTCTTGGAAACGAACAAACTTGTCTGGTCGGATTGATGTATTTGTCTTTGATTGAAGGACGTTTCTAAAGCTTTTATTTTGAAAGCGAAACTCTGACGGTTCAGCTTCACTAAATCAACACTCACCGGAAGTGAGGTGGCCTTTCTCGAGAGCAAGCGAAAAATAAACACGTAACCGTCGAGCGGCTTCGACTACGAGAGATTAGAAGCGACACGATTGGTTTAGATGGAAGAATAGACACAGTTATTAGAAGCAGAACTCAACACAGGTATCTCTCTAAAGCAGAAACAGCGGATTCCTGCGACTGAAGGTGAGACACACTGCGTGTCATATCAGTCCACTCCCGACTTCATCAACATATGCTGGGTTATTAAAACATGCTGTGACGGATTTAATTAGTGTTTACTTTCTGTATGGAAACGTTAGATTAATTACAGCTGTCATACTGTCTTTCGTATCCTTCTGGTGCTGCTTTCAAACTGTAACGTTATCTGTAGCCAACCATTTAACAGACAAAATGTTTAGATAATACAGTGTAAAACAAACTTTATTTAGCTCTCAGTAATGTGTATGATAGGTCTAGGTATTAAATGCATATGCATAGTGTAATCTTGGTCATTACTTTCACTTCAGTTTACTGGAAATGGCTTTCCCAAACATGTAAATAAACAGCATTATTTTTCCCCCCAGCATATTAATGGTGTTATAATACTGTCCTGTCAGCATTATATAGCCGCGTTTCCACCGCAGGAACTTTACCCAGGAACTAGGGACTTGGTCCGGTACTTGGTGTGTTTCCACCGCAGGAACCAGGAACTAAATAAAAGTTCCAGGTAAAAAAAAGCGCCCCAGAAAGTCCCTGCTGGCGAGGTGGTACTTTTTTAAAGTTCAGGAACTTTCGGGGGCGGGACTTTGGCGCTAAACATCCTGATTGGTTGAGTTGACGCAGCATTGGTTGAGTTCAACCACCATTTATTCGGATCAACATTTTCAAAATATTACTGTTATTGTGTCATGAAATGTAATTTTAAAAGTATTTCAGGCGAGAATGTAGTTGTTTAAAACTCAAATCTGTTGTTTATTTATAAAGACAGCGCCTATTTAAAAATGTGTTTCGCTGATCTCGTAGACGGTGAGCTCCACACGATCAGCGAGAGCTCAGTGATCATCTATCCGCCCAGAGGCAGCCTCACCTTGGATAGACCTTCTGATATGTGCCGCTGGCTCTGATGTGTCTTTAGTGGTTAAACATAACATATAATTCAGCTGCGGGGTAAATCTAACAGGTTTTCTTTGGTCTGTATTCAATTTATCTATATGTTAAAATGAAAATAAAAAAGGCAAGTCTATATAATATTTCGTTTCATTGTAATGGCTGTATATAACGTTACACTTATCCCTGAACTAAGTACATTTCTGCAGCTGTTATTATGTTTAAATGAAAACGAAAGGAGGCAGTGGTATTTTATATCCTATTTCGTTTTATTGTAAATGTACTGAGGGGAAAATTGCAGTAGCCAAAGCGATCTGAGTTCACGCAGCATTGGTTGAGTTCAACCACCATTTATTTGGATCATTTTCAAATATTACTGTTATTGTGTCATGAAATGTAATTTTAAAAGTATTTCAGGCGAGAATGTAGTTGTTTAAAACTCAAATCTATGGTTTATTTATAAAGACCGTGCCTATTTAAAAAATGTGTTTCGGGGTAAATCTAACAGGTTTTCTTTGGTCTGTATTCAATTTATCTATATGTTAAAATGAAAATAAGGCAAATTTATATAATATTTCGTTTCATTGTAATGGCTGCATATACACATATCCCTGAACTAAGTACATTTCTGCAGCTGTTATTATGCTTAAATGAAAACCAAAGGAGGCAGTGGTATTTTATATCCTATTTCGTTTTATTGTAAATAGGAAAATTGCAGTAGCCAAGACGAGCTGACTGAAGTTATCAAGTACGCTGCTGTTTATAGATTTACCGGACTTGCGTCGTCGCGGACATCACACTCCCGAGTCGAATGCACAAAGTCTGAACTAACTACCGAGGATGCACGTCCAAAATCAGCGTACTTTAAAAAAACAAACAAATCAGCAGTACTTTGTATTGAGAAACGCGCGCAGACCTACGTCACCAGTCTATTTGCCTAATCTTCCCGGTACTTTACACCGCGGTGGAAACGCAGAAAGCAACAGGTCTGGGGGGAAAAAAGTTCCTGGGAAAAAAAGTTCCTGGTAAAAATGTTCCGGGTAATTTCGGTGGAAACGCGGCATATTTGGGTGTCATGAAATCTTTTTGCCTCCATCATTGACTCCCTCTTAGCTGTGATAAATTCACTGTAAACAACAGCTTCACAGGGCTTATTGCTTTTATAAAACGGTTATTCCATATGCGTAGTAAGCTTTAACATAATAAAACAGAGCCAATAAAGTGTAATGATATCAATAAAAAAACTAAAACAATGTAGTTCTTTAGGAACAGTTGTGGTTCCGACACAGTGGTTGCAGAGCAACACGCCGAAGTAAACATTGATGTATGTTTGTAGTGTCATGTAACTGTGTTTTATGTTTGTTCTCTCTCTCTTCTGTAGTTGAAGATGGTGCGAGCCGCTCTGGTGACAGCCACCAGTTTGGTGCTGACTGGTGCAGTGGTGGCTCATGCATACTTCCTCAAGCACCAGTTCTACCCCACTGTGGTGTACCTCACTAAAAGCAGCCCTAGCATGGCAGTAAGTTATTACATCAGTTTATTAAATGTCAGACCTTTATGGGAAGGCACTGTAAACTTTGTGATTTTTACTTGTCTACTATTTCTCTGGCAGGTTTTATACATTCAGGCTTTCGTTTTGGTTTTCCTTTTGGGGAAATTAATGCGGAAAGTTTTTTTTGGGCAACTGAGAGCTGCTGAAATGGAGGTTGGTGACTACATTTGCAATGTGTGTGGAAAGACAGAATTTGTTTTGTCTCTCATTTGTATATTGTTTATGTTTTCAGCATCTGATTGAACGCTCCTGGTATGCGGTGACCGAGACCTGTTTGGCATTTACAGTCTTCAGGGATGATTTCTCTCCACGCTTTGTGGCCCTGTTCACTTTGCTGCTTTTCCTCAAGTGCTTCCACTGGCTGGCTGAAGACAGGGTGGACTTTGTGAGTGAACACTGAGATTGTGAAAAAAAAAAGATTTTATAGATTATTTTTATTTTATAAATATTTAATCTATTGTTTTTGAATACAATGTTTCATATTTTATTATTAGATAATTGAGAGGTTGCATCTCATTTGGAGAAAATACTATTTATTACAGTTTGTATCTGTATCTGTAATTTAGCAGACACTTTTATCCAAAGCGACTTTCAAATGAGGACAATGGAAGCAATCGAAATCAACAAAATAGCAATTATATACAAGTGCTATTATGCTCCATAAAGTCTCAGTTAATTTAACACAGCTAATTTATTATTTTGAGGAAAAATCATGTTTTGTTGTTAAATGTGAGGTTACATCTAATTATATATATATATATATATATATATATATAGAGAGAGAGAGAGAGAGAGAGAGAGAGAGAGAGAGAGAGAGAGAGAGAGAGAGAGAGAGAGAGAGAGAGAGAGAGAGATGACATTTTATATCTATTTCATTAGAAAATTAATTAGTTTTTAAAATATATTTTCATATTTTATTTTTATTTGTGAGCATTGAGAGGTTACGTCTAATCTGTTAAAAATTTAACTTTATTTATTTTTTTTAAAGGTTTTCATTGTTTATTTTATTTTTAGATGGAAAGGAGTCCAAATATCTCATGGGTCTTCCACTTTAGAGTTCTCTGTGAGTAATTTCAGCCTGTGTTCTGCAGCACCAAATATATCTCTTACTTCCCTTTTACATATGAAACTACTTTGCTAACTCATTTTTCGGACATGCAAATTTTTGAGCTGCACCTGTATCTTGAATTGAATGCCATTTGACTTCAGACTGCACTCATGGTTGTGGTTATTGCATCACTAATGTTCTTGTCTCTCTGCTGCAGCTCTGATGGTGTTGCTGGCAGTGTTGGACTTTCTGTTTGTCAATCATGCGTGTCACAGCATTATAACAAGAGGAGCTTCAGTGCAGCTGGTTTTTGGATTTGAGGTGAGCAGCATTTTTTTTATTTGAGTGAGATCCTGCAAAATACATTTCATTAATGAAAGGTCCTAAACATTATTGCATATCCCATAAGAAGTGCAGTATGTCATCTGTCATGTTAGCAGTTGAGTATGCAATTCTGTCTTTCAGTATGCAATTCTGATGACTGTGGTCCTCACCACCTTCATCAAGTACACCTTACATACAGTTGATCTGCAGAGTGAGAATCCCTGGGACAATAAGGCCGTCTACATGCTCTACACAGAGCTCTTTACAGGTACATACTATAGAGCCAGAGCTTGGATGGTTGTGTTTCCATATTGCCTATTCACAGATTGACTGATGATACATTTATCCTTCAGGTTTCATCAAGGTGCTTCTGTATATGGCGTTCATGACCATAATGATCAAAGTGCACACCTTCCCTCTGTTTGCCATTCGACCCATGTATCTCGCATTGAGGTGAGCGATAAACCATCAGGTGTTGTGTCAACAAATGGAACAGTTTGTCTTATGCAATATGTTTGTCTTTCCAGGCAATTCAAGAAGGCAGTAACAGACGCCATCATGTCTCGACGAGCCATTCGTAATATGAATACTCTGTGAGTATCTCACTGAAGTCGTTTCAAATATCTTTTACGTATTTTTTTTATGAATATAGTGCAGTTTAATGATTACTATTTTTTTTTAATTAGTAATTCATTTTTTTAGTGTAATATTTTCAGTATTTAATAATTAGCTTTTACAGTTTCAAAAAAATATATATACTCCATCTCTGAAATAATCAGCAGTATCTTTTAATGCCCAAGTGTTATAGTTTGAATTATTATTATTATTATTATTATTTATTTATTTATTTATTTTTTAACAATGCAGTGTAATTTTTTTTGTATTCATTTCTTTATTTTTATTTATTTTTTTCAGTTTATATTTGTTTAGAACAAATAGTGGTTACAGTTTTTTTTTTTTAAGGTGTCCTTATTACAGTGTAATTATATTTAAGCACTGAGTAATAATAATTAACTATATGTACTTACTATATGATTAGGGTTTGGCTTAAAGATATTTAACTTGCATGTAATTATGCGTAATTGTTACTGTAATAGCAAGTACATGTAATGTGTAACAAGAAAACCTTAAAATAATGTTACCAAAATTGTATTTGTTTATTTTATTGTGCAATTTTTTTTTGATTATTTGATTATTATTGGTAGTCTTTTCTTTTTCAATTTTAAAATTATTTTTTTAAGTAGAATTTCATTAAAGTTTTGTATTTATTTATTTGTATTTATTTTTTACAGTTTAATTCTTTCAACGTTTTTATCAGTTTCTATTGTATATTTCATGTTTTTAATATGTTAAGTATATGTTTTAGTAATATTTTAAACTCTTTATCACTGTCTGCCATGCTTTGTTCCAGCTATCCAGATGCCACCCCTGAAGACTTGCAAGCCACTGATAATGTGTGCATCATTTGCAGAGAAGAGATGGTGACTGGAGCCAAGAAATTGCCGTGCAACCACATCTTTCACTCAAGGTTCACTCCCTCTGTTTATGGAAAAAATCGGTCTCTTTGGTTTTAGTGTCAACATACATATTCTGAATAGTTTGTTTTTCTCATTGTAGTTGCCTTCGCTCATGGTTCCAGAGACAGCAGACGTGTCCGACGTGTCGTATGGATGTCCTCCGAGCATCCCAGCCGAACCAGACTCCAGCTCCTGCACAAGCACCTGCCCCAGCCGCTCCTGCTAATGCCCCTGTACCTCCACCTGTCAATGGTAAAAACAACAAGACCAGGACGATCAAAGCTGCTGATATTTGGCTGTTTGTGCACCGTAAACCATGCTTTCTTTTCTGTGCAGTCGCTCCAGGTATGATGCCTCAGTTTCCTCCGGGTCTGTTTCCCTTTTGGGGTCCCTTCCCAGGCGCGCCGCCTCCTCCTCCTGCTGCTCCAGGTGCACAGGCAGCTACTGACGCACCACAGACCAGCGCCGCTGCAACACAGGCACAGGGAGCAGGTCAGCAGCTCTTATCTGTTCTGCCTCACTGTGAACAGCTAGAATACTCATGAATCAGATCGTAAATTTCATGTTGTGTGATGTAGAATCAGGAGCCAGCAGCTCGACCCAGCCGAATGCAGACAGCGCCTCTGCTGCTCCCGGAGCAATGCCTGGATTCCCCTTCTCCATGCCTCCACCTTTCCCATCAGCTCCGTGGCTGCCGATGCCTCCACCTCCACCCTTTAGTACGTTACAGTGGTCACATCGCAGCATTATAATAATGTCAGAAATTAAAGCTAGACAAATTAATAACACACAAAAATAGGCTATTGGAAATATAGGTTTCATTTTATAATACTTGATTTTTTTAATACCTGTAAAGATTACGATCTAAAGTCCCATCACTGTCCAACACGAAATGTCTTCTGGTATTTCTGTTGAATCTGAAAATAGTGCTTGTTTTAAAACTTTGTTTTAACTAGAAGTGTTATTACATTCCATTTAGTTAATTAATTAAATTAATTAATAATTCTATGCAACAATTGTTATTGTTGGGTAAAAAATTTTTTTAGCCTGAATGCACTGTAAGTCGCTTTGGATAAAAGCGTCTGCTAAATGCAAAAATTATAAATTATTAAAATTATAATGCGATGAATCGCATCCAAAAAAAAAAATATGTATATATGTATGCTGTGTATATTTGTTATGTGTATATATAAATACACACACATGCATGGATATATTTAAGAAAAATTTTATATATTAAATATATTTTATAAATTATATGAATAAAAGTGTAGATGTAAATATTTTCAATATATATACTGTATATGTGTGTATTTATATAAACATACACAGAGCACACATATACATTATGCAAACAAAAACTTTTCTTTTGTATGCGATTAATCGCCATGAATCGTTTGACTGCACTAAATATCATACATCATTGAAAAATTATATATTGGAGTAATCTGGGACCCGTGTTTTATTAGTGTCATCGATGCCGCCGCCTCCATCGACTCTGTCCACCATGTCGGAGGCCGAGCTCAGGGAACTGGAGCAGGAGGGCAGGCGAGGTTTGGAAGCCAGGTTGCAGTGCCTTCACAACATCCACACACTGCTGGATGCCGCCATGCTCAACATTCACCACTACCTCAGCACGGTGGCTACGTTAAGGTATGCAAACATGAAGTGTGATTAAAAAGTGGCACATCCAGTTCCCACTTCTGAAATCCCCGTATTTTCTTTCTTTTTCACTTTCTGTTTAGTCCTCCAAGATCAGATAACAATGCTGGTGAGACGAGTGCATCAGTGAATGCAGAGTCCTCTTCCTCCACGGGCAACACGGAAACTCCCAGTCAGGAGAACGAGGCTCCGAGCGGTGAGTAGATTGATGCCACAACTTCTCGAATGACTCGCCTAATATGTGTGCATGCGTGTTTGTGACTTTAGTGTCACATGATTGTTCAGAAATCATTCTTAAATGCAGTTTGCTGGATAAGAATCTTATTATAATAAATGTTGAAAATAGTTGTGCTGCTTAATATTTCTATAGAAACCATGATTCATTATCTTTCAAAAGAAAAAGATATATATATTAATCATGTTAATATCATTGAGTCTTCGTATTTTCTTGCTCATAGATGGATCCGTCAATGGAGCTACAGGCTTTTCTCTACCAGACTCAACCACAGGAGTGGATAAAGACAGGAAGGAGGAAGATGAAGAGGATGAGGGTGAGCCAAATGCTGCTGAGTTGAGACGACGTCGTCTGCGTAAACTGGAGACCACTAATACTCCTGACCACTGATGATGTGATGCATTTAAATCCTGAATCGACTTCCGTCAGTAGAAATGCTTTTTATGGACTCTTGGGCACTTGGCATGTTGATGTCAGATTATCTGAGGAAGCTTCAAGAGTTCTTAGATTTTCATTTAAATGAGGCAAATCAAGCACTTCCCGCTGTGTGGAGGATTATTCACGTGTACAGAAGATGCCATGGGAAACCATGCGTGACAGTCTGCTGTGACGTCTGACTCGAGTATTGCTGAGACTTTCCTCTGAATGTTATTTCTGTCTTTCAGAGGAACACGTCTGTTGATTTCTTGTGTGCCCTTAAAATTTGATGTTTTCCCATTCTTTGTGCATTTTCATTATTTCTAGCTCTACATCATAGATTCTTTTCCTATATCAACTTTGGTTGTGGCTGAAAGATATCCATGAACCAAATATCTACATTAACTTACTGTACATAATGTATAAAGTATTTTAATAGGAGGATCTGTACATACTGCACAATAAATTGTTCAAAACAGACATTGTCTTGATAGTTTATCAACTATACACTTCAGGGTCAGTATGCTTTTTTATATTATTATATATATACACATTTATTTAGTAAGACATTTTACAAAAGATTTCTTATTTCATATAAATGCTTTTCTTTTGAATCCTGAATAAACAATGTTTCAGTTTCCACAAAATAATAATAATTATTATTATTGTGGAAACTGATACTTTGATAATAATGTTTCTTGAGTAGTAAATCAGCATATTAGACTGATTTCTGAAGGATCATGCGACACTGAAGAGTAATGATGCGTAAAATTCAACTTTGATCACAGGAATAAATTAGAAATAGAAAATTATTCTAAATTGCAGAAATATTTCACAATATTGTATATATATATGCATCCTTGATGAGAATAAGAGACTTATTTTAAAATATTTAATCATACCTACCCTAAACTGTAAAGTAAAAAAATAAATGTA
This sequence comes from Carassius gibelio, assembly GCF_023724105.1. Classification (NCBI taxonomy): domain Eukaryota; kingdom Metazoa; phylum Chordata; class Actinopteri; order Cypriniformes; family Cyprinidae; genus Carassius; species Carassius gibelio. The sequence continues at coordinate 19,188,872 of NC_068409.1, read as the reverse complement.
CTTCTAATAAACATTAACCTAAAAAAAAAAACCCAATATATATATATATATTGGATTAGCTTTTTATTTTACTTTTTTTTTCTGAAACCCTAATGAGACAAACTCTGAATGTGCAAAATATATATAAATGCCAAATTACAAACTAAACTGTTTAAATTAGTTTTTTATTAAAATACATAGTCAAATATCAGCACACGGTTAGATCCAAAATTATTGCTTTCTTATGCACCATTTACAATGGAAGGTCATCATCCCACACACAAATAACATCTGTTAATACATTTCAAGGATATTCTTATAAATGAAGAAAAGACAAATGTGGTAATAACTCCTCCTTTCCTCCTTATAGAAAAAAATCATCAGCTGGTCCCTTTTTTTATCACAAGCATCTAGTCTATTGTGGTCTGCTTTAAAAAGTCAAGGTGCAACTTCAGAAGATGCTTCTGTTGAAGAATAGTGCAAATGAACCTATTGAGCTCCTCAACAGGAAGAGGTAATGCTGTGCTATTGCCTGAGAATGTCAGAGAGGATCTCTACAGCTTTGCAAAACGGTCAGGTCTGTGGAGTGGAGTAGAGAGAGTGGTGCTGGTTGCTCTGCGGAGTCCGGCTGAAGAGGAGTGGAGTCGTCTCACTGGATCCAAACCAGCTGTTGGTGCAGAGGATTGGTTATATCATAACTGATCCCACTAGCGTTTTAATGTTAAATATCTGAGCTGTGATAAAGCCTGACACCTGCTACTGTGACTCCAGAGAGAACCCGTGTCGTCATCATTTCCACGAGGGTCGTCAAAGAAATATGAGCGTGAGCCTCGTGTGTTGAACATTGCTGGGCTGCAGTTCTGAAATAAACAAAGCAAACAGCTCCAAAAAAAATACACCCAAATATTTTAAACGGTAGTGTGTAAACAAACTAAAATCACATGTAACAGCCATGGAAAAATGCACAATCAGCAAACCTTTTCTTGAGGAGGCTGGCGAACCCTGAAGATGAGAATGAGCAGGCTGGTAGGAAGCAGCTCCCAAATGAAGAGAACCGCTCCGAAGATAATATAACCTCTGTCTCCGAGCTCACTCTGAAGGTCAGCCTTCGAAAACAACAGCGAGCATCACAAACCGACTGACGACAGGAACAACCTTTTCATCAGCAACCAATGAAGTGCAACTACCCACCTGATCAGAGATGTTGTACCAGTCAAAGTCAAAGGCCTCGACTTTATGATTCTGAAACAAAAACAGCACAGCAAGATTGTAGCATGCCCTGCTAGAGAAGAGCAAGATGACACCTGCCCCCAGCACCGCAGTCCGACAAAGCCCCTGCAAGCAGAAGATGAAATAAATAGCTGCAAATAATCTTTTTGGTATTTGGTAGAATTCGAATCCCATAATATTCCCAGTGTCCTGGTGAGAAACTCTTTTTGTCTGAATCAGTTAGTCATTAGTTCTAAATAAGTATGTTGGTGGATTTTGATGAGAAAGGACAACAGGAGATGGACTTTTTCACTGGAGGAAGTGAAAAATATGGTTTATAAACTCAGAAAGACACAGCTTTTCACTTTACAAGATGATAACTGGTGGACTGGAATACTATGGATTATTGTGACGTTTTTATCAGCTGTTTGGACTCTCTGTTCACACCCATCCACTGCAGAGCTTTAGAGGATTGGATACTACTTATTTAAGCACATGCCAAGTATGTACCTTACTACGTAGATAAGGAGTGGTAGGGTGCGAGGATCGAGTTAAGAGGAGCAGAGACGTGGCCAGACACACGGCTTCCAGAATGAACAGCAGGTCATTAACCAGCACTCGAACCAGAACCAGCCTCCAAGTATTGTCTCCAGCTCCACCGGAAGAGCCATGCTGTCCGAGGCTTGCGCAAACTATATTGACACACAGGAAGATGACGCTCATGCTGGCATACACCCACCGAGCCACACGTCTAGAAATCAAAGTTGACACACAAACACATTATGGCTTTTAAAACACACAATCATTAAGATGCTAATATTGAAATCCACTCACAGTCCTTTCCTGGGCTCAACTCTGAACAGGCTTCGAACTTTGAGCAGCTCCTGTCAAAATGAGACATTGTTATTAAGGGAGGGGATTGATTTCTCAACTACATGAAAACATGCTCTTATGAATCTTTCTTTAGGAGTCGTCTTACCTGAGTGAAGTAAATGTTGAAGAGGCTCAGGGTGAAGAATTGTAAGCACACTGGGAAGCAGTAAAAAAGCCAGTAGACTGGAGCGGGCAGGAGGTTGGCCGCAAGGGCATTACGAAAATAAAAGGAGAAGAGCGTTGTGCGAAGCGCTGCCCAGAACAGGCAAAGAAAAAGAAAAATACTTTGGTAACTCCAGCGCTTGTGCCGGTAGAGTAACAGCAGCCAAAGCTGAACATATACGATTAAAAACAGACCCCCATAAAGACAAGTGTAAAGAACCGTGACCCCCAGCTCTACTGAAGGGGCCACGGCTGGTTTCATAGGGGAAGGTGGAACTGGAATGTGCATTATGATGATAGATGTACAAAAAATAAAAAATAATAATAATATCAAAATTATAAAAAACAATGCATAGACCAAAGCTTTAAAATAAAATAAAACAAAACTGGTGCAAAAAGCCAAGATTAATAATATTAAGAAAAAGGACAAACAAATATGTTCAGGCAAGCGTGGATTATCATTGGTTTAGTGTTCTATCTTCTGTCTCTTATGACGAGGCCAGGATCAAACACTTCTCAGAATTCGCCGCTTCTGTGACGAGCACCTGTGAGATAAAAATGAAAGTATTAAATGGAGCTGAAGAAAACACAGCCAAGCTTTACACAAAAACATCTCAAAACATTCACAATGATATCAATAACACAATCTCCCTAATCGAAAACAAACGCATGTTTTGTCTGAAAGCAGTTTTGACAGCTAGACTATGTTTATTCGTTAGACCTGATATAACGTTACATCTACCGGATAGATTGTACCGCACAAACTATAATATTTTTTAACTGTTTAACTAAATCGTACAGTCAAACATTTGTATTAAACTCACTTTAGAGACTGATATAAAGTACGTTAGCTATCTGAATGGCTAACCTAACTAGATTAAGTTTATGTTTACCAAGGCTTTGGTATAAATATGCGACACACATTTTTAAAAAATGCTACTAAATTAAATCCAGCGTTACCTTACCAATCACCAAGACCGTGTAATCGACGTAACAAAATCCGATAAATCCTTTCCTTCATCACTAAAGTCAATGCGCTGCGTTTTCAAACGAACTAATCGCTGTTGGCGACATCTAGCGGTGAATACTGGTAAAGCAAAAAAACGTAAAAAAGGCGTCTTCCTCTTCCTGTGAGATCACGCCTCCACACGCTTCCTTCTTAAAATTTTACACGTGCAAAAGAATTTTTAAAATAACAATGTTTTAAAATAAGTACAAAGAGGAACAGAGAGAGTCCCGCCATCTAGAAAATCGATGGCTTTATTTAGTGTGCGGGCTTTGTGGGCGTGGTTTGTCGGAAACCTGGGCGTGGTTTACAACGCACCGGGCGTGGTTTGCAGTCTTGCCTATCATGAAAAAACGCCCATTGCTTTACCGCGCTGTACTGAGAAGAACAGGAAACGGCGGTTATTTCAATTTTACACCATCCATAACCGTCGCGTCAACTGTCATTTCTATCTGTCATCATCATATAAACGTTACTTCATTACACGAACTGACGGAGAATCAAAAATCTGGTTCAATTAACAACTTTATAGATCACAAATGCAATCCACTGTATCAGATAAGCTCATCGTTTAATAACTTTGTTATGTTTCGTGTTATATTTTTTAGCAGCGTGTACATATTGACAGGCTGTGAGTCACAAGTGGTTTGTAAGGTAACCATTGACTAACTCATAGCGTGTTAGTAGGCGAGTCTCTCTCTCTCTCTCTCTCTCTCTCTCTCTCTCTCTCTCTCTCTCTCTCTCTCTCTCTCTCTTTCTTTATTATACCGCTGTAGTTCTGCAGCCACGTCGCGGACACAGACAGCATCGCTCTTACAAACCTTATCGTCTTCACCTGCAGCTGCCCAAAACAGGACCGACAACAACCCTCTCTCCTCGTACAGTTCGTCAGACAACGTATTTACACATTTTTATGTTAAAAATAGTTACTCGTCACGGATAAATCGAGAGTAGGTCTCCGCTGTGGTCATGGTGAGTATAGCCTGCTTGCTAACTTATGTCTCAAACTTGCTGACTAAGTGTTAAAAAAAGGATACAAACAGTTTTCTTTAGCGTTTAAGCATCGCAGTTTGTTGTACAGTTTGTTAGGCAAACGTTTTTTTCAGTAATTACTACTTATTTACTATCTATCTATCTATCTATCTATCTATCTATCTATCTATCTATCTACAGTCCTTGCCCTTTAAATACAATACAAATGATAATAACATACATGTATTTGTTCCAAAATATAGTGTATATACAAACAACAAATTACATTTACACATACACCTATATATATATATATATATATATATATATATATATATACTACCTTCAGATTTTGTACACTAAATACATTCTGTACCAAAGTGTAAATATTATGCATAAATTACATATACATTACATATGTGTATATACACCCATTATATAATGTTTTTGCATTCAACTAATGCTATAGGAACCAGAGGATGTACATTTCAGGTCAGCAGAACATTTGATAGATGAGGAAGAGAACAAAAAAGCAGCATTTGGGAGGAAGGATGATGGAGAGAAGCACCGTAAAGCAGGGAGACCACCGTTGACCCGCATCCCTACCTTTCAAAGCTCCGTGGGCCGCAAGCGACTCACTGTCCAGACTGCAGAGTCATCACCGAAGACGGATGGATCTACCCAGCAGGGCCAGAAAGAGAGAGTTGGCTCTACAGAGGCTGGAAGAGTGAAAATGTCAGGATCTGGAGGGATAGAAGCAGCACTGCCCGTCCCATCGGCTCGTTTACACACAAGCTTCGCTGATGTTCTCTCTCAAGGTGATATCTCGGGTCACGCCTCCTCTGTTTCAGCTCCGAAAGTAAATCAATCTCTTGATCAAACGCCTGAGATTACCAAAGACTCTGATCAAGTTGATATGTCTCTAAAGCGACCCCCGCTCAGGAATGTCAATGAAGCCTCTGATCTCGCTGTAGAGCCAAGCAGAGAAACCATCTCAGAAGATGAGCAGATGTCGGCGCAGGATGCCATCGTAGAGGATCTGAGCTCATGCTCTTCTGTTGATCAGCGTGGGGCATCTGATCAAGCTTGTGAAGATACTTTGAGAGACGATTGTGATAATGGAAGTGCAGCCCAATCACACTGGACAGAAGAAAATCGTGTCACGGGGAATGATGAGAAATGTGAGGAATGTGTTCCAGATAAGGATGATGGATCCATACTTAGTGGTCAAGATGAAACTACTAAGATCCCGAAACCTTCAGATAGTAAAAAATGCTTTAAAGAAACACAGCACGGATGCAAAACTGCCAATACTACTCAGACAAAACATGCCGAGACGAAAAGGTGTACACCCTCCAAGGTGAGGTGAACCATATTTCGTAACATGCAACGTACAAAATTAATGGCGTTTGCTAAAGCAAGAGTACTATTATTGTTGGCACTAAGGGTTAGGGATTTTAGCACACAAAAGTAAACTTCATCAAGCACTGTTTTGTCGAGGAGAGATGTGTTATTATTGTTTTAAGTGAACAGACATACAATTTTCTCCTGGTGTAAAATAAAAATGATTTTTTTTTAATCTCTTGTATTTACATAAAAAAATAAAAGAAATCGCACTGCAAAAAAAAATAATAATAATAATTTTTCTCATAATTTATCTTGATTTCTTGTATAAATATAATAGATACATTTACTTGAGAAACAAAATTATGAGATAAGTCTTGTTTTCCGACAAAATGTATCAAAATAAATGTTACTTTATCTTTATTTATTTATTTTTACTTAACACAAAAAAAATGGAATAAGAAAAATAATCTTGTTTTCCCTTTTAAATTAAGTAAATTATTTACCCCATCATACCTAAGGTTTTTTTCTTTATTTAGCCGTAAACTTTCACAATTTTAATACATTTTTCAGAAGAAAAACATTCATCACAGTCATTGAGATAATTTTATTGGACAAAACAAATAAGTAAGAAAGTAAAATACTGCCGTAAAAGTTATATATACAGTCCAGAATGTTTTTCTCTGCTCTGATTTGTCCTCTTTGATTTACATACTTATGCAAAGTGTTTAAACTAGTTGCTTTGACAAGTATTTGTTTCGCCATCAAATCCACAACAGAAGGGGATATGTGAAATTAAACAGCCACAAGACAGTCATTTCATTGCTAACAGACATATACATACAGTACATGTTGCTGGAAAGATGTTTGCATGAGTATAAAGAAAGTCTTTAATTTATTATCACTGATTTTCTATTGTTTTAGCAGACAAAAGGAAGGAGCTTTTCCCTTTTCTGTCTCTTGCCCACCATTCTTCTCCTTTTGGGTGGATTTGCATCACATGTCTGGCAGTATGGAGTCCCTAAATCTGTGTCACACCTGATGACACAACTAGAGCTGCACTGGTTGGAAAGTTTCTGGATGCCTCAAGAGGCATGCATATCTGACTGTAGGTGAGGAAACAGCTCCTTTTCATATTTTTAAGTATATAAATGGCGAGTTTGAGATGTTAATGTGTTTCTAAACTCTCCTTATCAGGCTTACTCTTGTTGAAAGTGTCCCTGAGGGCCTCATCTTCCCTTCCGGCTCGCCACACCTGCCGAGCATTTCAGACACTTGGATTAATCTACTAAACAAAGCAAACCGCTCTGTCCACATTGGTGCTTTCTATTTCACCCTCCAAGATTCAGATTTAGGCCTTACGGAGCCCTCTTCTGTGCTGGTACGTTGTATTGTGGACATTCTACCAACTCTGAAGGCTCTAGAACATTTGTTACCTGCAGGATAATATTAATTTTGATTATATGAGGCATTCAATTTAAATCTTTTTTATAGGGCAAAAAAGTGTTCAATCGGCTGAAGCAGCTAGAACCAAAAGGAGTGAAGTTGAAGATCGCTGTTAACGCCCCTCAGCCATACATTGCAGACACAGACGAACTGGAAGCAACAGGTACAACAGCATGCCTACTGCACACGCAGCGCGTGAAAATGCATACACTGAGAATGGTGAAGGGTTTGGAATGGATGTTATGCAGCTTTTTTTCCTTTAGTTTTCTTGCTTTGTGTTTTCTCTCAGGGGCTGAGGTCAGGGGAGTTGACTTGCAGAGCATCACTGGAGGCATTTTGCACACCAAACTATGGGTTGTGGATAAGAAACACATGTATTTAGGGAGTGCAAACATGGATTGGCGTTCCCTTACCCAGGTACGTCTAATTCAAGCAACATTGTGTCATTATCTGACTGGACAAATCTTGTCGGTTGACATGCAAATATGCATGGTCAATGCGCATGCATGCCTTTGACGTGTAAATGTGACTTTTATTATTATTTTTATTTTTTATATATTTATTTATTTTATTAATTATCCAGTGCAATTTATTAGACTGCATTGTCAAAATGGCTATTAACCCAAATAATAAATTTTTGAAAATATACATGCATATACAGTAATATAATTTTTTCTAATAGGTGAAAGAGGTTGGTGTTTCTGTGGAAGACTGCAGCTGTCTGGCACAGGACGCCTCACGGATATTTGATGTGTACTGGGACGTCGGAGCTCAGAAGAATGGATCTCTTCCTCCTTTCTGGCCGGGCCGTTTCTCCGCCCTCTCCAGTTCTAAGTACCCATTAGCTGTTAAATTCAACGGTGTCCCTGCACGTGTCTATTTGTCTGTGAGTTATGTTTCTCTCACAAGTTGACTTCATTTGTTTGGTCTGATTTTTGTTAACCACATTCATAATATGTTTTCATTGCATGTTTTGTAATCATTTTATTCAAATTGTTTCAAATTGTTTATTTCCACTTATTCTCTGGCTCATTTTCATTTATTCCATGTGTGTGTTTTTCATTTAATGTATTGTGTAGATACATGTGGTTTTTTGTCTTTTACCACCTTTTTCACTATAGAAAAACATTGCATGGTCAATATATAAGGCCTATAACATCTTGTTCATTTTCATTCATTTCTAAATGTGACGCATGCTGTTTTTAGCGTGTGCAGAAATGTGTTCTAAATATAACATGAGGGTTTTTGACTTGTTCTTGTAGAGTTCTCCTCCTCTGTTATCAGCACATGGCCGTTCTGACGATCTCTCAAGCATCCTGTCAGTAATCGCCGATGCTGAGCGCTTCATCTATGTGTCTGTGATGGATTACCTTCCCATGTCCCAGTTCACGGAGCCCATTCGGTAATCTTTACCATTTAATATTGAGTCAGGGTTATTATAGGTTTATTATAATTAACTAAAACTAAAAGCTTAAAAAACTTTTACTTTTGTACTTTATTTTAGTTACTTGATGTACTAAAATAACTAAAACTTAATCAAAAATGTATTAAATTATATAGAGATTTTAAAAATGGACAAAACACAACTGTGTGTTGTCACAAAGTTACAAAAAAAATTAACTGAAATTAAAGTAAAAATAGAAAATACAACAATAAAACCTTAATTTGTTTAACAAGTTTAATTAAACAGCATGTGAAATATTATTGCTCATGTGTATATATGTTTTCTGTGATTTACTATGTTTTGATGTACTAAGATAACTAAAAAATAAAATGGAAAAAAAAGAATAAAAACTATATAGGCATTTAAAAAAAACCCGAAATATATATATTTTAGCAATGCAAAAAAACAACGAGGGGGTAATTTTGAAAATTCAGTACATTTACATTTGGGAGATCATTGTGATGATGTATTTGATTGACTTGTCTTTAGGTTTTGGCCTGTCATCGACTCGGCCCTCCGGGAGGCAGCTTGCACGAGAGGTGTCGAAGTGAAGCTGCTGGTCAGTTGTTGGAGTCATTCTCCTGGTGCCATGTTTGTTTTCCTCCAGTCTTTATCGGTCCTCAACAAGCCCCCTCTGAGCTGCAAAATTCATGCTGTACGTTTTTGTAAGCTCTTTACATCTTCTAAGTGTATTGTTTTTCATCCAGCCTTCACTGGTTGTTATTTAATGTTTAAAACATTTAATTTCACAGAAAGTTTTTGAGGTGTCCGCGACACAAGAGCAGCAGAGGATCCCGTTTGCACGTGTTAACCATGCCAAGTACATGGTGACTGATCGAGTTGTTTACATTGGTACGTTCACTGTTTCCTCTCGACATTTCACAGCATGATCTCACTTGCATGCTTCTCCATATTCCAGCAACCTTACGGCAGGTTTGGCGCTGCATAGTAAAAACCCTGCCAACAGAAACAGTCGATGTTTACATTTACAATTGAATTTCAAAAGAGCGAATGTCAGTTTCGTAATCCTGCTATGACTGACTGATTGTTACATTGTGATTTACAGGAACTTCCAACTGGTCTGAGAATTACTTCACCCAGACGGCCGGGGTTGGGCTTGTCGTGAATCAGACAGGTTCTGCAGTAGGGCAGGGCCAGCAAACCATTCAGAGCCAGATGGAGGACGTTTTCCAGAGGGATTGGCATTCAGAATACGCTCAAACCCTCACTGATGTTCACGCGGAGCACTGCAGCGGAAAAAATCTTACATAATAAACCACGCTCTTTATTTGTCGTGTTGCTATGCACACAATAATTAAAAAAATAAAAACATCAGATGCCAAAAACTCAAAACCCTGGGGCATTCCTGCCTACTGATAATTTATTTATGATGGATGTATTTGCCAAAAGGATGCTGTGCATTTTTAATGTTTGTTATAAAAATGGCATATACTAATTCTTCTTCTTTTTATTTTTCAAGTGCATTTATTGTATATTTGCATTATGTGACATTTGCCAGAATAAGGACAAGGTCCTTGAGCAAGCACTGATCTCTGATGTTGAACTGGTTGAACATGCATGTAAATGAAGTATCATTATAATAGGTGTCTTGGCTTTAATGACTGTAATGTTTGTTCTCAAATTAAACTGCCTTTTCAGTAAGAAAATGCTTGTGCGCTGATGTTTTAATATTCATCTAGATTTATTTATTTTTTGTTTACTTTTCATGGATTAAACTGTTTACTGCATCTTTTACCATATATATATATATATATTTGGTAAACGGTGCAATAAACAGTTTAAACCATGAAAAGTAAACTATATATATATATATATACACACACATACATATGTGTGTGTGTGTGTTTAACCACGTTTAATACATATATGCTAAAACAATATTTTTTATATATATATATATATATATATATATATATATATATATATAGTTTTAGTATATATGTATTAAACGTGGTTAAACACACTATATATATATATATATATATATAGTTTATATATATATATATATATATATATATATATATAGTTTACTTTTCATGTTTTAAACTGTTTATATATATATAGTAAAAAGTGCGATAAACAGTTTAAAACATGAAAAGTAAACTATATATATATATATATATATATATATATATATAAACTATAAACTATATATACATAGTGTGTTTAACCACGTTTAATACATATATACTAAAACTATATATATATATATATTTATATATATATATATATATTTATATATATATATATATATATATATATATATATATATAGTTATATACACATATGTGTGTGTGTTTAACCACGTTTAATACATATATGCTAAAACACACACACACACACACACACACACACACACACACACACACACACACACACACACACACACACACACATATATATATATATATATATATATATATATATATATATATATATATATATATTATCAGGTGACAGATAATTTATGACATTTTAAACAAAAAGACGAAGTTACGAAATCATATAAATTGTCTCACATTAATGTGTACATGTGACATTTTATTATTAATCATATAAATTAACATAAAAATCCCTGTCTCAAAACCAATTGAGCTCTTGCCTTAAGAAAACAAACCGTGGTTATATTAGACTAGTGACAATAAAGGGCTACTACTACTACTTCTACTATTATAATAAAAGCGTAGTAAACATGGGTTTTGGCTGTTTGTTTACCGCTTGTGTAACCATGTCTTACTACAAATACCATGACTAAACTATGACTAGTGTTGCAAAACCATGGCTAATTTCTGTCTACCCTGGTTTAATCAGCATGCTTTTTAAGTTTTATTCGTAGTTAAACCACGGTTAATTATCGTAAAGGCTATAATGCTCGAATAGGCTGCTTAAAGCCCTCTAATGCTGTCTAGGCAGTCAGCTCGCGAGGTTTTAAACGCAGCCCGCGTCTCCTCGCAGGAAGTGAAGGCGCGAGGAAGGAAGACGCTAAACATGGCACGAGAAAGAAGTCCAGCTTCATGGCTTCACCCTCAAACAAGTGTAACTCGCAGAATAACGTTACTCTTGCTTTTATGGCTACTCCACTTTTCTTCCGTATATTCCGATATAACGGACGGGAATGCGGAGCACTTAAAGCGGGAGCATTCGCTCATTAAGCCCTATCAGGGTGAGTAGCTTGCTAGTCGAGTGATTAGGGTTTGATGACGTCCTGTAGCCACACACTCACTAAAGTGTCTTAGGTTTCTGTTCACTACGTAAATTAGGATACCACTCAAGTTGTTTTGTAATGTCATGGGTCATGTTTTTCATCAGGAACACGTATATAAACAGGCTACTGTAGAGTCATAACAGTGACAACTCAATGTAAACAAAGCTAGTCAACCTTTATTTGAACAGATGCATTTAAAGTGGAGGTTATAAAGGAATCCACCTTCACAGGGAGAGCATGCAGATGATCAGTTTACTATTTAATTAAGAGAGAGGGGAAAACATATATTGCATAGTCAAGACTTTGATGACTGTTTTGTATTGTCATATACTGGGGTCTGAAGAACTGAAAAGGAGCGAAAAACTGCATTATCGGGGACAAAAGTGACACTATCAGGGACACGTTTACTTCATATGTTTGTGCTAAACCTGATGATCTTGTTCTCCAGCATTATGTGAGGAAGACCTAAAGAGGATCTTATGGAATAAAGTCACACAGCAGTATCATAGATACTAAATATTTTGTATTAGTTTTATATCATTAAATAAAATCATCCTACTGCTTTCTGGTTTATTTCCAGGTGCACTGTTAAAAAAAATTACATTACATTAATTACATTTACTTTAAAAACTTAGTTTATTGTAATAATACTGACAGTGCTTCCAGTGAGCTTATATATTTTATAATTTCTATAAATTATATATTTTATTTGTAACTAAGTATAAATTACTACTAATACTACTACGCTATTATTTAATATTTTATTAAGTGATATAATGTTCATTATAAGTGTCCTGTTAATAAAAAAAGGCCAATACTTTTAGGTCATACACACAGAATAACACGCATGACACTAATATAATTAAATAAATATTAATTAAATTATATACATAAAGAAAAACCCCTAATGTACATTATTGATAACAAAAATAAACTATTTGAATAATAATTCAATAAAAAATGATATGTGATTTGTCTTTTTTCGTTGTAAATTATATGCCTACAAAAAAAATTTACAAAATTAATAAATTGGTTGCAATTAACTAATTCACTTTTTTTTTTTTTGCTGTAGCATTTTTAAAGTTTATTTTAGTAGTCTTCTTTTTTTTTCTTTTTACCGTGTTTTCATTAATTGTTTTTGAAGGCTTTTGAACCCCAGTGTATGTGATGAGACTCATTTTTATCTACTAATGTTTCTCACGACTTACAATAACGTGTATATAAGCTTCACTCCAAATTACCAAAACACTGTAAATTCATGCAGCAGAAATTCATTATTCATTATTTTTCGTATGTCAGGTGTTGGAACAAGTTCGTCAAGTCAGTGGGACTTTTCGGGAAGTACTTTAGTAACCAGCCAGTATGTGCGTCTGACTCCGGATGAGAGGAGCAAACAGGGCTCCATCTGGAACACAGTGGTGAGTAAAACTGACCTAAAACCTAAACCAAGTAGTTAATTTGAACATGGAAAAGTCATGTGAGCAACTTTAACCCAGTGCAAAATCTGCATGGAGAAATGTTTCATAAAATTCCTGAAAATTGGTTATTGTGATGCACTCTATTAAATGCAAAATGAGGTTGAGTTATATTAATATTCCCTCTCTGCAGCCCTGCTATTTGAAGGATTGGGAGATGCATGTGCAGTTTAAAATTCATGGATCAGGAAAGAAGAATCTCCATGGAGATGGTTTTGCCATTTGGTACACGAAAGAGAGGCTACATCCTGGTAAGACTGAAGGTTTAGATCCCGTCGAAGTCTTTCATTAATTTCATGAATTTAAATGTAATGAGTTATAATGCTATATGTGTGTGTGTGGTCCACGTGATCCATCGGCAAGTCAGCTCTTTCTTCCCTGCAGTTGATTGTGTCATACTTTTATTTAGGCCCTGTCTTTGGAAACCAAGACCGTTTTGTAGGCCTGGCTATTTATGTGGATACCTTCCGTAATGATCTTCAAGGAATGGATGTAAGTGGGCCGTACTCACGGGTCCTTCTTTCTCTGCAGGCACCGTGTTTGGCAGTAGTGCCAACTTCCTTGGGTTGGCCATGTTTATAGACACATACCCTAACGATGAGGCTCCGGATGTGAGTTGAGAGATGTAAAATATTTGTGTCTTTGTACCTTCATTTGAACGGAAGCTTTGCTTTATCATTATGGATTCAACTCTAGATATCTGTTTCTAAAAAGCGCTAGTATTTATGGGAATACTGGATCTTTGGCATGTTTGTTCTGCTTCTGTTCATTGGATTGCTCTTCACACAGAAAATGAGGATAGTTTGAATACGATTATTATTTGACAGGTGTTTGCATTCAGATCAAACAATCCTTCGAGTAGAGAAGAATGTATTTTATTCAAACTATCCCTTCACTTTTATTTATTTACTATATGTAACCCTGGACCACAAAACCAATCTTAAGTGTTAATTTTTCGAAATTTGAGATTTATACATCATATGGAAGATGAATAATGATGATGATAATTAATGTATGGTTTATTAGGATCGGACAATATTTGGCCGAGATGCAACTATTTTTGAAAAATCTGGAATCTGAGGGCGTAAAAAAAAAATAAATACTGAGAAAATCACCTTTAAAATTGTCCAAATGAATTCTTAGCAATGCATATAACTAATCAAAAATTGAGTTTTGATATATTTATGGTAGGACATTTACAAAATATCTTCAAGGAACATGATCTTTACTTAATATCCTAATGATTTTTGTCATAAAAGAAAAAACAATAATTTTGACCCATACAATGTTTTTTTTGGGATTGCTAAAGATATACCCAGCGACTTAAGAATGGTTTTGTGCTCCAGGTTCACATATGTTCTGAATTATCAATATATAGCAACTTCATTTATATATTTTTTTCAACAATTTTGCCAAGCACTACAAATAATCATTGCTTTCTTTGTTTTGCTTGCATTATGTGGTCCCTCTTTTTTCACCCTCATCATTCATTACTTGTTGTTGAAGCATTTCATTAAAAAAATAAAAATATTTAAAGTGCATATTGTTATAGTTTTTGGTAGAATGCAGTGACATTTTATGAATTTAGATCATTGTGTTTTACACGATCTGGTTCAGGAACAGCTGGATAAGGGTAGAGTTTGCCATCCTTTAGTAATTTACATTGCTTTTGTCAGCAATTAGGCAAAAATCGATGTAATAAATCAAATTGATAATCTTTGGTCCTCCAGCGCTCATTTCCCTATATTTCTGCAATGGTGAATAACGGCTCCCTGCCGTACGACCACGGGAAAGACGGTCGCTCCACTGAATTGGGAGGCTGCTCTGTGGAAATCAGGAACAAAGATCATGACACATACCTGGCCATCAGATACTCCAGAGGCAGACTCACGGTAAGATACTGCAACACAGTTATAAAGAGTCAGTAAGATTTGTGTCTTAAATACAATAAGAAAAAAATATATATATGTAACATTTTGGTAATATTTTACATTTGGACTGCACTGTTTTTAACGTAAGTAGACTGTGATTTTATACAGAAATGTGTTTAACTAATGTATTTTAAAAATGTATCGTCTGAATGTTTATTTTTTGTCTAGTATTAATCTTGAACATCTTATAGTTTTTTTATTTTTTATTGTATGATTGTTGTGATTTATTCTGTTTTGGCCATGAAGATAGTCTTGCTACTGAAATTGTGTTAAAAGAGAAGTGAATTCATTAATAAAAGCTTTACGATTAGGCTCCACTTAACTTAAAATAGTTTTTATGACCCAACAAAAATATTTCAAAAAGCTTAATATTTACTAATACATTAATAAAAAGTTGCACTGTTAGTATTATATAATGGACTGGAGCTAACACAAACTGCGTCAGTATTTGTATTAAATAGCATTAATAAATACTGTGACAAAAGTATTGCTAATAGTTAGTAATTGTAAATCAATGCATTTACTGAAGTGTTTATTATCAGTGCTAAAAACAGTTGAGTTGCTTAATATTTTTATGGAAACCGTAATACAGGTTTATCTTTGATGGATAAAAAAATAGTAACAAAAGAACAGCACTTTTGTCCCATTCTAAGTATCTTTGTCTTGTCATTTTTTATCAATTGGATGCATCCTTACTGAAATAAAGTATTAATTTCTTAAAAACAACTGTATTATTAATTGTTTTATTTTATTGTTTCATTTTGGCACTGAAACCACCATGATGTGTTTGTCATGATAAGAGCCATTTAATACATGGAGTTAAATATATATATATATATATATATATATATATATATATATATATATATATATATATATATATATATATATATATATATATATATGAAAGTATATGACAGCTGTGTTGTGTTTCCACAGATTATGGTAGATGTGGATGACAGAAACGATTGGAAAGAGTGCATTGATATCGGAGGTGTCCGCCTCCCTACAGGATACTATTTTGGGGCTTCTGCGGCCACAGGAGATCTTTCTGGTAAGTGTTACTTTTAAATCTCCCCTTGATGTCCAAAGTGATCCTGATGCCTTTTGCCAGACCTCACGGATGCAGTTTGCTCTGTGCAGACAATCACGACATCATCTCTATGAAGATGTACCAGCTGATGGTGGAGCACACTCCTGAGGAGGACAACCAGGACTGGACGAAGATCGAGCCGAGTGTCAGTCTCCTCAAGTCACCCAAAGGTAACACGGCTGATATGTAGTTCTAGATGGAATGAGATTTAATTCAAGATGTCGGGTTCATATCTTCTCCCCCAAAACAGATAATATCGATGATCCGACGGGGAATTTCCGGAGCACGCCCCTCACTGGCTGGAAGGTGTTTCTGCTTCTGCTGTGCGCTCTGCTGGGAATCGTGGTCTGCGCCGTTGTTGGTGCCGTGGTGTTTCAGAAGCGCCAAGAGAGGAACAAGAGGTTCTACTAAACCACAGGATTTCAAAGAACTCTGGAGATTGTAGGTGAAATAAATAAAAAAAAACATTAATGTGAATTTTGAACAGCTGTAAACATGTGGATATTATCGAACTGCTCCACTGGAAGGAAAAATGGTTCGAGTCTAAAGAGTGCGATTTGTGGCTTCAAAGAAATGTGTCTTTATGTTGGTCTTTATTTGGGTCTTCCGAGGTAAATTACAAATTTTTAAAGCAGTCTACAGTAGAAGATTTACATTTTTGCGTGTGCCCTTTATATCCTCTTTTTTTTCTTGTTTTAACCCTTTATCAGTGTTTCCTTTCCATCTACACATTACTTCATTCTGCTCTGAAGTTCTGATTGTTTTTATAACCTGTGTGATTTACTTCTAAGAGGATTTTAATGGACTGCACAAGAAATCGGACTGATGAAAAGCATCCTCTTTAATTGTTCAAATCAATGTAAATATTTTAGGTTGCTGCCCTATAGTCTCTTTGTTCTATGGCATAATGATTGAGTCTTGTTTTTTTAATCATAGGAATTTAGAAAATATTGAACCAAAAATACTTTTGTTTTATTAATGTTCAGCCTTATGTGAGTCAAGTTGTTTTTCTTGCATCTTTTTGTTAATTTAGCTTTTTTTGAGCCTCTAAGAAGTTATTGCAAATGCACTGATTTACAGTTGTTTCTGAAAGAAGTTCACATTTAAATGGGCAGTGACTGTACAATGATGCTTTTGGTGAGAAAATAAAGCAGGTACAACAGTTAACTAGTCAAATATTTGTCCTTTTTTTCAGTTTTGAACAGCTTTTTTCTTATTTTGCCCTTAATTATTAGGACCCAATTAATGTAATGCCATATATATATATATATATTTATTATTATTATTTATTTATTTTAAGTCGTTTTAGACTCTCGTCCCAAAAAATGCTTTTGTTCACAGAAATATGAAACTTTAAACTTGTACCAAAGCAGTAATTACTAATTTGATAGTATCAGATTCCCCAGTTGGCAGCAACGAATTAAAGGTTATGGCAAATTTGAAAATTTATGAGCGCGAATCTTTCGTGATTCGTGATCCTGCTCCGAACTCCCGAAATGATTCAAATGATTTGCGATCCCCAAACTGACTCAAATGATTCGCGACCCCGCTACAAAGTCCCGAACTGATTCAAATGATTCGTGATCCCGCTCCGAACTCCCGAACTGATTCAAATGATTTGCGATCCCCAAACTGACTCAAATGATTCGCGAACCCGCTACGAACTCCCGAACTGATTCGCGACCCCGCTACAAAGTCCCGAACTGATTCAAATGATTCGCGATCCCGCTCCGAACTCCCGAACTGACTCAATCTGCCTAGGGCACGAACTCCCAGAGGGGGCACCATCCCGCTTGCTCCAAAAAAAACTTCCTCCATTGTCCCATCTGCGTTCGCGACCGCTTGCACCTCATGTTTGCGGCTGAATGTTCATAATTGATGGATGAATCCAATCCAGCGAAGAGAAAAGAAAACTAAAAGTAAAAAAAAAAAAAAAAACAGACATTAAGTTGGCTTGACGTTGGACGTTGGACGAGTCTCAAATTTAGGGACCTTCTCTAAAGTTACATGCGATATTGGTATACACTTTTCTAACGTCAGTAGCATTTGAGGAGAATGACTTATAGTCATAAAAACAACTGTAATTGTTCATGTAGGTGTCAGCTATAATGCACAATTGAATTAAATGTTTGATATTCATTAAAATAATCTGTAAATCATATGTAAATTATGCTACTCTTTCACATGGGCTCAAACGCAAATTTGAAGCTGCACACCTTATACATTTTTAATATATATTAAAATAAAGTATAAATCATTTAGGTAAAAATGAGGCCCGTTTATCACCTTCAGGCACATTCCTGTGAAAGATTTTTTTTTTTTCAGGCTCCCTTACGAAAATTACCCATGGTTTTGACAATAGCACCACAAATCATCGTTCTTGTAGTCATGGTAACTGCAAATTAAATATTCAAATATTCACTTCATCTTTCATTTTTGGACAGGTTTTTGCTATAGATGACACAGCCTTTATAATTTCTTCAACAAAAAACGTGCATATCACAACCCTTACAAAAATAAACCATAGTTTTATCATAGTAAAACTGCTTAGTTTCCTTTTGCATGATTTCTGAATGCTCGAGATTATAAAATAAATTAGAATCATAATAAAGTTATAGACACAGGTAAATGTTGAGAGCTACAATTGTAATTTGTAAATAATACAATTTATTCATTGAGTTTTTTATTTGATTAAAGTTCTATTTTCTAAACTTGGTGTTTTTGTTAGATGAGAGGATTTCACCATTTCATTTGATAAAACTATCGTCATTCATTCGTATCGTATACACAGACTGACAGAAATGGCAATGTCTTTACGACAGCCTGTCAAAATAAAATCTCAGTATAACTTGAAGAAATTCAGACAGAAATATAGTACCAGAGTAGAGTAGAGTAGAGTACGCAGCGCTGTCAAGTAGGCTTAATAGCTAATAATAATATTTAATTTAAAAACACAGAAACTCTGTCTACAACAAACCAAAATAAAAGTTTGGTCTAACTCAAAGAAATTATGTAAGAAATTGCTAAGTAAAATATACTTAAAAGATATACTAAAACATTATTTTAAAGGAATATCACACAAGTTTTCATAGAAGTTTTAATTTAAGCTTGCCAAAACAATAACACCATATTTTTCAAAAACAATTTCTAAAAGTACATTTGTTTTTGTGCCTATAATGCTTATTTATTTATTATTATTGTCAGCTAATAAAACCTATGCTTCAGGGACTATATTCATATAACATCTAAGGTTAAATGTAGCTCTAGACTGGTTGAGTTAAATGTGATTAACACTAAACTGTACAAAATCAGTTGAGTCTCCCCAGCTGTAAATGTCATTGGCTGTTAAAGTCTTGTGTTTCTCTTAATAAATTGACATATTGATAACACTGAACCTTTAATAATGCTCTTAATTACATGTTGATGTATACTGTATGCATTAGTGAGTGTGGTGGTGCTTATGGGGTATGATCACTTATTCCTTATATGAACTGTTTCAAATGCAAGACATTGATTGCATGAGATTAAGTTTGTAAATAATAGCATCAGACTGTGATAACTGTGACTAAATTCAGTATATATACGTCTGCCATATGTTGCCACCCCTTAAAAAATTCCTGCCCTCTTCTGGCCACCCCATCAATATTTTTCTAGATCCGCCCCTGATCACGCGTCAACGTTTCACGAAGAATGTGAAGTTAATAATGATAATACCGAGGTATGTTCGGATAGCAGGAGCTTTTATGACGAAATAAATAATTTTGCAATAAGTTGCAAAAGATTCGATTCACTCGGTTGAAACTACAATGACCATGAGCCATCTGGGGAACGCGCTTTCCGCTTTGTGATTGGACGGTGGCCGGCGATGGGTTACGTGGCACTGGAATCGCTGCGCATGCGCAGTGCGCGTCCCACCGGTAGTGTCCAGATGGCGGCAGTCAGAATGCAGTTCACACTTTACTTGGTGTTTTTGTTAAACATTTACAACAGTTTTGTGTCATCGTTGTATTTCCATATCGGCGAGACTGAAAAGAAATGCTTCATAGAAGAAATACCGGACGAAACCATGATAATAGGCAAGTAGGATAAACAGAATAAGCCAACTTTGTAGTGCACGTTAATGCTTAGCCTAGTGCTAACTAACGTTAGCAGGTTTGTCGTTAGAGTTTATTCTTTGGCAACAAGCTTGATTTTCAACTAGTTCAACTAAACAAAATATTGGTTACAAATGAGCTTTTCTAGGTTTTACCGTAACTTAGACAACATAACATCTAAATACACACGTGTAGATGCATACTAGACCGAGAAAGCAACAGTGTTAACTGTTTTAAAACGTTGAATGAAGGTAACTCCACAGTGATCCATCATCCTGCTGCTCTCTGTCTAAATAAGATGAAGAGATGAATTATGAGACAAGAATCTGATGTTGAAATATCCTGAATGCAGTGACACAACACCAAGTGAATATGACATAACTTCTCACTTGATGATAATAACTTACTGTTTTTAGTCAGGTGTTTTTGTCAGTGGATTATTATGAAAACAGTGAAATTCTTTTTTTCTTACAATATGTCAAACTTTTTTAATCAGGTAACTACCGGACGCAGCTCTATGATAAGCAGAGAGAAGAGTATTTGCCTGCGACTCAAGGACTGGGGATGTTTGTGGAAGTGAAGGATCCTGATGAGAAGGTCTGTCTGATTAAAGTTAGAGTTATTAAAGTCAAGCATGTTTTCTTTTCTCATTTGCTTATCTTTTTTGTTGGTTTCAGGTGATCCTGTCCCGCCAGTATGGATCCGAGGGCAGGTTTATCTTCACCTCACACACACCTGGAGAGCATCAGATCTGCTTGCACTCAAATTCCTCCAAATTTGCTCTGTTTGCTGGTGGGATGCTTGTGAGTTTATTCTGCTCTCCTCAAACTATATTTATTAATATTTTGTTAAGAAAAGTACAATATTGCAGAGTACACAATGCAAATATGATCCACACGAACTGACAAAATGTTGTGAGGAAATAAAAGTTAATCCATAAAACTTTTGGAATAATATATATATATATTTAAATAAGTTTATATTTCATTTTAGATTTATAAATTTTTACATTAAATGTTAGCATATTAAATGCAAGGAGAGTGTCTACTTTAATGTTTGAAATAATTTTTGTGAAAACAATATATGGGTTAAATAATGTTAAATTTTTATGCATTGAAACACATTTATTCAAAAAGAAGAAAATGTGAATTATTTAATATTTTACATTTTAAATTATTAAAAACTCCTTGCTGATAAATGGGTAAAACCTAGTGGTTTTAAGGAGTCTGTCATAGATAGGTATTGATTTAAAATGATGATAAATTAGATTTTGGGGCTGCACTGTGATCCTTAAATACAGGCTTTTAATGTTTCTTGCTCTAAATATCCCTGACACTTTTTTGGTAAATTGTCTATTGTTGCATTGAATTACATTTTAGTATGTGTCTTCTGTTAATCATGGTAAGAATGTATGATAGCCATTATTTTTTGCTTAGAAAGAAAATATTGCACAGGTCAAACTATTTATACATTTTTTTTTAATCTACATGAAACCTTTTTTTTTAATTAAGCGCGCAGACAATTAGAAATGTCTTTTTTTTTTTCTTTTATATGATGACCTATTTAGTCAGCTTTTGCTTTTGAATTTTTGATACAGCGAGTTCACTTGGACATCCAAGTTGGTGAGCATACAAACAACTACGCAGAAATCGCATCCAAAGACAAGCTGACTGAGCTGCAGCTGAGGGTGCGACAGCTGATGGAGCAAGTGGATCAGATCCAGAAAGAGCAGAACTATCAGCGGGTCAGTGCTCCGTGGGTTTGAGGTTATACAGAACTAGTGATAGAACAAGGCTTTTCTGTCACATGTGCACAAGAATGATCCTAATCTGACTTTTCTTGTCCTTCTAGTATCGTGAGGAGCGCTTCAGACAGACCAGCGAGAGCACCAATCAGAGAGTCCTGTGGTGGTCTATCGTCCAAACGCTGATCCTGGTGGCCATTGGGTTTTGGCAAATGAGACACCTGAAGAGCTTCTTTGAAGCCAAGAAATTAGTATAGAACTGTATTCCGATTTTTTTTAAGTTGTGATGATTGTCAGCACACACAGCATTTTGAAGACTGCCTGCTTCACGTGTGGTCAAGAGCAAGTCAACATGCTTTCAGCTCTGTAGTTCCCTACTTTAAATTGTTTTGCGCTGTTTGTATCAGTGCCACACCCCATGTAATGTGAACCTAGATTCTGTTCAGAAACGCATTACAATTTGGAGGTGATGTGCACTCAACAAAGCAGTTAACTGTATTCAAAACACAAATTGCATAGTGGTTGCCTTCTCATCTATTAAAGCCCCTTGATAAAATATTTGTTTGAGAAAGCTGATGAAGTCATTAACTATTAACTGGGCTGCGAGTATGATGCTTTTCCTAATTGACCTTGGATTATTCGCTTAAACATTTACAAGACAAAACTAACCGAGTTTATCCTGGTGGCAGGTGTAAATGGATTCTGTTGTTTGGTTATGCAGTAAATAGTATGATATTTAAAGGTATGCTCAGAGTGAATGTTTCTCGGTGTTAAAATTTTTATTCTTTATACAACTGGATGATGATTTCTTTTCTAGACCCCTATTTTATTTTATGATACATTGAAATAGATGATATCAAAAGGTTTATATTTTTCATGAATACCCATTAGCTATCAGCTATTACTATGACAGAGCTTTTCTGTTTGCTTTGAAAGCCGTCTAACCATCTTACACAGACATTATCATGTTTTTCACATCTTTTTCTATTGTAAACTCCTCAGGTTGATGTAGAGATTTCAGTGGTTCATGCACTCTTAAATTGATCTGCCTAGAATACACTGTCAAAACCGCAAACGATATTTGAGATTTGCTCGCTTTTTCAGATACTATAGCTGGTGTAATTTTTTTTTTTTCTTTAAAAAAAATATACTGGATGTTGTTTTGAGTGTTTTGTTACGCATCGATTGCTGCACACTGAAATGCTTTGCCATCACATTTGTATGGTTTAACTTTTTTGTTTTTGGTCATTTTAGTTTGTGAACAGCCACTGGGAAATGGGTTTACTTTTTTTAAAAAGTAGGGACAGGGGAAGGAAAACTTGTTGGTGAGAAATCTACCCCATAAATGCACTCAGAAATAAAGTTTCCCACTCTCCTTAACATTGGCTCAGTTGTCTTCATAGTTTTTTGGGTGAAACAACTTCTACAAGTTAGTAATTTGAGGAATTAATTTACTTGAGGAGTGTTACACACCTTGACCATATTTGGCTAATGATATGAAACAGTCATACTACAGTCATTAAAAAAAGAATTTACATTTACGCTAAATTAACTAATGTAATTTTTTTTACATAGATATTTAATTATTTAAACTATTCCGAGCTTTAAAAATGTAATTGGATGTTTGATATTTTACTTACTATCTTAGTCTATCTACGTCCGCTTCGTGATCGAATCTTTCTTTGGTTTGGATCTTTTCAGTGAACCTGTTGAACCGATTCACTCAGCCGATCTAAGCGGTCTGCAAATAGTTTTATTTAAACCTGCAAAACGTATTTTGTGTCAGCTAAAAAAACATTTATATTTTGTTTAGTGTAAATACATCTTTCATATCTAGGTTCTAACTAACTTTTATGAGCTAAATGAAGATTGCAACAAACTGAACGCTGAACACGAATGACTAAAATAAACATATTAACCTGCGTAATAAACAATGTAATATTCTATTGAAATGTAAAGTCATGCGATAGCGTAAAATAGTCACTGAATCGTTTTAAATGAACTGTTCTGAAGTAACGATTCTTGGAAAAGAGTTGAATTCCACATCACAATTGCTCGTCAGTTATATTTGTACTATTATTATTTTTTGTATTACTGCACCCGCTATCCTTTGGTTGCCGTTTTAATACCGTTTGGTTACTGTATTAAAATATTTCTGATCATGTCTTTAAATGAATTGTAACGTTCAGGTCAGAAAATCATAGGAACTTTATTCCGTACGTTGTTTCCGGGGGAATATTTTAAAGACGGAGGTTGCAGCCAGTCTGTGACTTTTTTATTTTATCATAGTTGTCACGTACGTTTTTAAACGATTACCGGCAATGAGTCGCCTAATAAAAAAAACTTAAACCATATAGTATTTCTGATGCTTGTAAAACACGTCAAAAGTAATTCAGACGAATGCGTTAACCCTCAATCATTAACGCGAGCTCGTGCTGTGCGCTAGTTTTTTTGTCGCACCGTCATGAGTGACGTGGAACCATAGCGTGGAACTGAACTCACTCAAATGTGCTAATCAAACACAACACGCATGAAATGGGTTTATGATTGTGCTTTACAGATAGTGTGATTGGCATCGTACCTGCTATGAAAGAAATCAATTAGGAAGGAAGAATGGGATTTTACGCTGCAAGTCATTTGTGATGTAAAGAGGCACACGAACTAGGAATTTGATTTTAACATGTAGACGACATGATCTCGAGCTCGAGGCGGTGTCAGTGAAATATTCGTGGAGATATTACGGTCTGCTCGCGTGGTAGAGATGATGTACTCTTCACGGAGGAAACCTGTGCTTTATTTCAGAGATGACAGAAGGTAAAAGGCATGCATATTAACGTGTGACCATTCTAATCTGTTTTTTGTTTCAATACAATCTTATTCTGAAAGATGCATTGTTGTAGTCATCTACAAATGTTGTTCTGTGGCTTGTAAAAGCTTCTGTGTAAGTGAACCCAGATCTTGGTAGTAGATGTTGTTTCATGTGTTTCATCATTTGAAGAAGTGAAAGTCAAAGGGTGCATCAACATGGAGAGGTTGAGTGAGTATATGTTGAGAAGTGTGAAGAGTTTTACTAACCCTGTAAAGCCTGCCATATGCAATGATAGTCAGAATAAATCACAAACTTAAAATGCAATGCAAACTAATGGTGGTTAAGAACTTAACTATTAGATGTTCCTTCAAATATGATACATCAGGCTTTTGAAACTCTTTTTTTTCTTCTCTAGATAATCATGTAAACGCACGTTCCATCAGTCCAGTAAATGCATCAATAACAACAGGCTTGTATGTAATTCTTAAAAAAAATCATTAAATTTTTTGTAGCAAAAAGGCCATTTATTGGCTTAAAATGTATAAACTATCAGTCAGTTAACAGAAAGGGTGTACGAGATTGTGTACTACAGGTTTTCAAGCAAAGTTTTAATCATTTTAGTACTTTACAGGACTTAGAAACTCATCTACATGATGCATTAGGCTTTATAGGGTTAATTCTGATTGAGAAAGATGCATGAGGATCAACAATACATTTGTCAACAAATGTAACTAATGCTTGCAGTTGCATATTTTAAGTAAGTTGCTTATGCTAATTCATTTTGATCAACTGTCTAACTAAAACTCTTAGTGTAACCTTTTTGTAATGTACTTCAAAGACCCTATGAATCATAACTGGGTTTTATTACTTTAACGCCATTTCTGTTCGCTTTTAAGTCATGTGCAGACATAAACATTTCAAATGATTGTAAAAATAATAAATAGCAATTGTAAAGATTATTTCTCTTCTTGAAAACTAACCAAAAAAGTATGGCTGACTCATCATGCACTCATTCGTTTTGTCCAATCACATGCTTTCCTAGAATGTTGCTTAAAAGTACAGTCACATTAGTTAAATTTCATTGCATAAAGCGGCCTACTGTCAACTTTCTGTTGGACAGAATAATCAACATATAGCTGTTGTGAAATCTGCATGGGGAAGCCTTTGGTGCTCACATGAAATGACTGGATTTTGCACTTAAAAATAGTGATAAATGTGACTGCATCTCACTTCTGACTTTGAGCTCTAATTCCGGGACATACGTCAGTTTCACTCAAAAATGTTTTTTTTTAAGCCTTAAACAAGTGTTGGCCACTGATGTTTTGTATGCACAGACTGCTTTGCTCCATTTATTTAGTGGTTGAACATGGTTATATTTTGTGTTCATGTTTCCAGTTTTCTGTCGAGGAAATGCACCGTCTGGAAGCTCTTTGGGCTCTGCATGCTGTTTGTCTTGGGCTCTCTTCTTTGGGTGCAGCTGACTTGTTCAGGAGACATGAGCCAGACGGTTAGGCACGGTCACCTCCCTCACCAGCCCTGTCCCGTCGAGAGACAGTCCTCGTCTGCTGATGACCCTTCCTGGGGTCCTCACAAAATGGCCCTCATTGTGCCATTCAGAGAGCGCTTCGAAGAGCTGCTTATATTTGTCCCTTATATGCATGCATTTCTCAACAAAAAGAAAATACGACATCAAATATTTATTGTGAACCAACTGGATCACTTCCGGTGAGTAACTTTCATTGCTGGAATAGTCTAGCTATGTATGTATTTGGTCTTTTATTGAAAGCTGTATCCATTGCACAACCCTTTATACACATGCTTTTCAGCTTCAATCGGGCCTCTCTTATTAATGTTGGGTTTATGGAAAGCGGAAATGACACGGACTACATTGCAATGCATGATGTAGACTTGTTGCCTCAAAATGAGGATCTGGATTATGGTTTCCCAAACGAGGGTCCCTTCCATGTGGCTTCGCCAGAGCTTCATCCCTTATATCATTACAAGACGTATGTTGGAGGAATCCTGCTGCTCACCAAGAAACATTATCAGCTGGTAAGAATCCTCAATAGTTGTGTGAGTATTGAATACTGCTTCGGAAGAGAATTCGTTCGCAAGTTACAGTCGCTTTTCATGTGTGTCTGAAGTGCAATGGGATGTCAAATCGCTTCTGGGGATGGGGAAGAGAAGACGACGAGTTTTTTAGGAGACTAAAAACAGCTGATCTTAAGGTACTTGAAGATGTTTGACAGTATCTTTAACTGTTTTTCTGTTTGCATAAATCGTTTTGTCTTTACCATTCAAATGCCTGCAGCTTTTTAGGCCAGCGGGGATTACTACAGGAACTAAAACATTTCGACACATCCATGATCCAGGCTGGAGGAAGAGAGATCAGAAGCGGATCGCTGCACAAAAACAGGTCCAAAAATCTGGATTTTAAAATATGTATTCCTCATATGAAATTGGGCATCATTGTGATTATGTATTAATCATGTGATTTCATATATTTTGATGCCATTTTGCAGTTAGACTAGTCTTAAGTTAGTCGTCTAGACTGGTCATAACTTTTTTAACTCAGTTTTGAAAAGGTAGATTGGTTTTATTTATTGGCAGCTGCTAATTGTTCTGGTGGCTGGTTTATGCATCTTGCCCTTGGTTGTTTCAGTAAGTTTGTATAGTAGTATTTTACTCTTCACTTCAAAAACTATGTCTAAAAAAATGGTGATATTTTATGCATCTGAGTAGGAATGGGGAAGAGAGAGAGGCAAACATTTTGCATTTCAGGTCAGCATTTCCAGCTAATCAGCCAATATTGTCTTAAATAGCCTGCATTACACTTTATCTTTTATAGCATGAGATTTTGACCAAATATTTTCAGACTTGATTTTTGTAAAATGTTGCAAAAAAAAAGCTTTTAAGAAAAAGTCAATTTTTGGACATACAAGGTAATAAAAATACCTTAAGGTAATTACAAATGAGCATGCAAAGCAAATATCTTTCAAAGGAACCCCATGAGGAGCATGCACCAGATCCATGCAATCTTCTCACCTTTTATTCCCCATGTACCTGTACATTTCTGCTCTCTCATGACACATTGTCCTCATGCTGACCCCTGTCCTAATGTTCAGATTCGTGTCTGTCTGTGTTTTCAGGAGCAGTTTAAGGTGGACCCAGAGGGCGGCCTGACTAACCTCCGCTACAAGGTGGAGTCCAGACAGGAAGTGACCATCAGCGGAGCTCCGTGTACTGTCATCAACACCTTTCTAGAGTGTGACGTCAGTCTGACCCCATGGTGCCAGCCGAGCTAACACACTTGAGCAGGACACATTCTCCTTCTGTGTACTGAAGGTTTCACAGATTCAGTCACACTTGAAAAATCACCCTGATCTGCTAACCCAAAGGACTTGAATATGTGACTGAGGGAAAATAACTTTCTCGACGTTTTTATTTTTATAGGACAGTGTTGTGGGCTTCATCCATGATGAAGCGCTGCCTCATTTTTGAACTGAACTGTGGACCAGGTTCTGCGCTGAGTTTGCATCATCTGCATTTCAAATACGAGCATCCAAATGTCCGGTTTTTAAAGATGAGTTTTATAATATTTTAGTTGTAGCAGTGGTCTGTTTTGGACTGTTTCTCTTTGTGCAATTGTGAGTATTTTGCTCAGCCGTGTCTTGACAGAATTCTGTTTCTTTTCGCATGAATACAAAATCATGTCTTGGAAAGGAAAATACATATATGAAAGGGTTTCGATGGTACTTGGATTGTATTTGCACATTGTTCAGTATTTGTATAAAAGCAAAGGTTTCCTAGTTTCAGTCTTTGTACTTTTCTCCCATGTTTCAGATGCATGGAATGCTGTTACGACTTACACTCACAGGATTGTATCTAGATCTTATCCAGGGCTGAGAACCAGAAGGGCGTAAGTGACATTTCACCAACTTTACACGAGGGCCAAAAGAATATATGAATATATGAATATATGAATATATATATATATATATATATATATATATATATATATATATATATATATATATATATATATATATATATATATATATATATATATATATATATATATATATAAAATTATATATATTTTTTTTATATATATATATATATATATATATATATATATATATATATATATAAGTAACTTGGCATCAGTGTTTTATTCAGTTTCGTGTATAAAAACATGGGTGCATCTGCTGACAATATGAACAAAACATTACATTAATGAGTTTCTTACATCAAATTAATTAACCCCTTAACTGTCATCCACATTTAAAAAATTTTTTAATTCACTAGAAAGTGCACTATACAAACTTAAATTATTATAATTCATGAACGCTTTTGAATACAGACCTAAGGTTGGTCTGTTTTTAATGAAGATAATTAGCAGAGTTACAGAAGTGAAATCATTTAATAAATTGAAAGTATTCAAAAATTATAAAGTTTACATTTACTGTAAAGATGCGTTGTACTATTTTTCTTATGTATAAAATTTTTGCAAGATATCTAAAGTGTATACTGTACTTGCAATAATTCCACTTATACGTCAGTATAAGAAGTATATTTTAATTTGGACAGCACAATTAAAGTGCATTAAGCACAAAATGTACATCAGATGAATACGCTAAAAGTACAATTGCATGTTGTTTTTAGAAAGCACATAAATATGTAAATGTATTTGTAGCATAATTAGCATGTAATGTATTTCAAATGCATTTTACTTTATTTATTTTTCACTAGGGACATACCAAAATAATGTAAGTTGCTGGTTTCTGCTAGTTAGATAGCTACACCTCACTTACAGTGAATTCTGGATATTTCATTTTCTCCCTTATCATCTGGCTCTTTTTTGTCACAATATAAGATTAATATTACATCTTCTCATGGTTCATTTGAGATATATATATATATATATATATCTCTCCATTTTGCGCGAAATGTCACTTATGCCCTACTGTTTCTCACCCCTCATTATGAACTTTAGGCATAAAGTTATATCCAAAAAAACATCTTGCTGTGCAAATGTTAATAAAATTCGGACTCTACACACTTAAATGCCTGAAATGAAACTGTGAATCAGTTCTCTGTCCAAACTAAAGCGTTACAAACTGCTGCAGATCTGCACAGAACACGTTTGCCAAAAAATAAAGAGAATATGACTCCATGCCATTGCATATGAGCTCCATGACATTGTACTGTTAATGAAGTTTACAGTGCTGGGTTTTAATGAGATGTTGTGTAATATTTTGTTAAGTAAATGAACGGCTATTGATTGGCATTTTAATGGGTGTTTAAGACAGGTAAGTTGATTAAAAGTTAGGAACACTTTGCTAATTTTGTGAAGTTAAATTCCTCATTATCTTACAAGCCTTCTAAAGCTGTATGTTCACATTTTTGAAATAATTATTATAATTTTAATTAAACAAATAAAAATAAAATGCCTTGTACGAATTTCTTCACCTTTTTTATTTTATTATATTTATTCATTTATTTGTTTATGATAAGAAGGGGAGCTGGAGTCCAGAAGCTTAAATAGAATTAGTTTCGAACTTCGAATTTTGAACTTAGATTAGATTTAGAATTTTTTTTTTCACACTTTGCATTTTTTTTTCCCCCTAGTTTTTAAATGACTTTTACTCTAATATGCTGAAACAATTTTAATAAGAAATTCTTAAATTCATTTAAACGTGTTAAGTAAATGGTCACTTTAAGAATAAGACTTCAATTTTTCCTCCTTTGTCACTAGCATATAATATGTTAAAGTATTGATCATATGTATTTTAGTGTGAATCTGGAGTGTCAGTATCCAGTTAAAAAACTGTATCTTTTAATCCATCGATTTCTAAAAACATGTCTCAACCAGTCACTACTGGGTTAACCGAACGTGCTCTGTGTCTTTAACAGATTGGTCCACTAGAGGGCGTTATTGTATAGAATGAGGCTCACCACGCATCTACCAGTGCTCTGGAAACCTGGAGACTGTAACTAACAAAAGCCTGTATCAGATCAGATTGAGACATGTAATACATTTATTTTGTTTAGTGAAAAACGGACTACATGCGCAGTTATTAATACCACATTAAACAACGATTGTGTGCTTAAACCACTGCATCCATATAGCTTCTTACATATTTAGCTGTAGCCTAAATCTTGCAAACGTTGGATTTATTTTTCAGTCATACGGTTTCTTAATAATAAACTTGTTTTACTGTGAGAACTTATCCTGTTTTACAAATTGTTATAATTCTTGCTTTCTTTGTCATTATGCAGTATTTATCTGTCATTAGGCTACTACTTCTTTTTAACCTTGCATCAAAAGTAATTACATCTATATTATAGCTTATGCAAATTATTAATTGTTCTGTTCAAAAAGAATACTTTGCACATTTCTGCAAATACTGAATTCAGCACTTGGTAGCCTAAAGAGTTTACTGTGGCTGTCTATTAACATTAACTAATAGACCTGAGTTCTATACATAATTTAAGAAGTTTTAGTTTAATTAAACCTTTTTCTAATGCATCTTTGTCCTGTAAATTTGTCATCATGAATAGCTGAATTCATGAACGTGCTAGCTATTTCTTATCCTGTTCCTATTGATGGTTGTCCATTTAATTTAGGCTCAGCTAATGACTGGTAAAATAACCAATCTTGGCTTCTCCGTGTTCAAAGAGGGTTTAACACCAGTTAGTTCCAGACAGGGGAACAATAATCACATTTTAACTCGCCTTCACACCCAGAGTGCTTATAAAAACTCCCACTGTTACAGCCTTTCAGCTCTGCACAATCTGCAATCAATTGCCAGAGGCGAAATTAATGGATGTTAATGGCCATTTGTATTTGAGGCAAAGGGGGCAAAATTGGCTAGAGAAAGCTATTAATTATATGCAGAGGGACTGAGAAGGGAGGGACAAGAGGGCTGGAGACGGGCTTCTTTGGGGCTCAAAGGGGTCTGTGCCCTTCACATGGGTTTCCGCTGGGTGGGTTGAGAAAGGCCTGAGCAGAGGGGCTTTTGTGTGGCTCCCGGGCCACGATTGTTCCTTCTCAAAGGGTGACATCTGTCCAGGGTTTCCGAGACTCTGATCCACCCCATTAGCCTCCATCCTCTCTCAACAACTTATTGCATTTGTAACTGACAAATGAGACAAGGAGAGGGACTCGAGACACGTCAAGCCACGAGATCAGTGCCCTCTTCCCTTGATCTGTATCTGCTTCATCAAGGCACCTTCAGAAACACCCAAACCCAGAGTCCTCTTTCTATCCATTAAATAATCATGAGTGATGGGGGTGTCAATTTAAGATTGCACTGACAAGTGACAGCTCTTTATGATCACACAATTTCAATTTCTTTTTCTTTATTATTATCTTCATTTGTAAGGAACACCCTTTAAGAAGCTAATTAAAGGATATTACTGGATAATATTATAATCATTTGATGCAACAACAGCAACAATTAGGGTTAATAATAAAACCATTAATGCTGCTAATAATGACATTTATGATTATTTGTTTCTTACTAAAGCGAATTTCTTCATTTGTAGTCTTTAATTCTAGTATTTTAATAGGCTACACCACAAAATAAATAAAACATCATTCGAAAGTGCATTATCATATAAACACTTTCGGAATATTTTAAATTATCGAATATAATTAGGGCTAATATAATAAAATAATTTGGGATTTTAAACAAAACATTTTATAGTGTGTGAATAATTATAAACGCAAAAAAACGAGGCCTATTTCTGTTAAAATGGATACGTTTCAGGCTATAAGACAACAAAAAAGTAATAGAGCCAATCACTTACAGTAGCATAAATGTGTTTTCTTTTACGCTAGCCTATAGCCATATTGTGTATCATATAAAAGAACGCATTTTATGAAATCCTTTCACTTGAAAAACCAAGGGAAAAAAAATAGTAATCATAATGCAATAAAATGAAATAAATTGTAGCCTAACGCACCGCATAACCAAGGACACGATCATGCCATCAGAAAGATTCAGATCTGAGGTTTCTCCTGTCTCATGTTTAATTTAGTTGTGATGTTCAACTCTTTCTGGTCAAATCCTGAATTTCTTTACACAACACAAAATGGCTGTAATTGAGTGCGAGTGCGTCGCTCGCCGGTCTGCGCGTGCGCACCGCACCTCTCCGCCGGAGCTCCGCGCGCAGGTATTGAAGTTTGCTCGTGACACTCCTCAGCGCACAATCTGACGGATCATCGATCATCAGAGCTCGCAGGGATCCGCATCGGAGGAGCTGATGCCTGCTTCAGATAACACAGCTGACTCTGCGCGAGCTCTGCTCTGACAAGGACATGAATGAGAGGAGATCTGAATTCATTTGAACATAACGCACGCGTCTGTTTCCAGCTATTGGAAGTGTATTGCAATCCACGAAATTGAAGGATCCAAAGGAAACGTATGAAGTTATGGATTGTAGATGGACTTTATGAATATTATCTTTTTTGACTTTTTTTTTTTTTTAAACGTGGGTACATTCCAAGATTCGGTTTCAGAGTGACATAGCCTACTTGTTGACTGACTTTTCTACATTTATTATTATTTAATTAATTTCTACAACCCCTCACAATGTTCCAGTACAATAAGAAGTGCTTCACCATTGAATCTCTCGTTGGTAAAGACTCCAATTCCTCCAGTTCTGCCGCGGAGGAGCCCATCAGACCCACTGCTCTGAGGTTTACTGAATCCATCCATCCTTCTCCCTTTGGGAGCTGCTTCCAGAACTCAGGCAGGACATTGTACAGCAGCAGCCCAGAGATGATGTTCACAGACCCGGCCACTCACTCCAGCAACCCCGGCCTGTCTCTGCGGCACCTCCAGATCCCCACACAGCCCTTCTTCAGTCCCCACCAGAGAGAAACCTTGAACTTCTACCCGTGGGTGCTGAGGAACAGATATCTGGGACATCGATTCCAAGGTGAGGATATGTTTTCAGTTATGCTGATGGGGAGGGTGCAGAGAAAATATCGAAATATTGAAAACAGTGCAGGCCTTTGAAGTTAAAAACAGACTGGCCTCATCTTCTTCATGCATAAAAAAGCAACAAAAAATATTTTAAGTAGTCTATAAAGTAGTCGGTGTTTTCAGCACTGCAAGGCCTGTATTGATTTCAATGTTTTATTTTAATAGGCCTATTATATATATATATATATATAAATATATATATATATATATATATTTATATATATATATATATATATATATATATATATATATATATATATATATATAGTGATGCGCACGGGAGAAGTCATAAATAACATTGTTCTTTATTAACGTTCCACTGAATATTATTATTTTTATGTTAAGTAATTTTTTTTCGATAAAAGCGTCTGCTAAATACATACATTTAATTAAATTAAATTTTTAACGATTTTAACGAAAATATTCAAAATCATGTGAAAACCACGCCTTGCAATAGATATTCATGTTTTTTTTTAATTACTGTAAATACTTTGAATCGCTTTTTTTTATTACCCCTTTAACCAATAAACACGATTTGCAAAATAATAATCGTTAAATTACGAAAGACCGGTGCTTTATTTAGATTACGTAGCCTATTTAGGAAATATTATAAAATAACAGAATAGCTTGATACAAATCGTTTGTGTTCTGTTTGAATTATTCTCAGTCCTCAGTGTACAATATTATTATAATACCTAATTGATTATTAAAACATTATCGCAGTTGTAATTATTTTTAAGCATAAAATGTAGCTACCTAAATGTTCCGTCTTTAATTAATTGAACGTAGATCAGCCTTTAAGGATTATTTTAGTTAAAAATGTGTTACATTTAATAGAATCATATAAACATCTGATCTAATTTTTATATGTAAAAGATAACTAAGGACCCAAATTGTACTGTTATGCACTGTATTTCTACATCTACATTTTTAAAAGTTGTATATACATAAACTATTACGACACTTAATTTATTTATTTATTTGAGGGGGCGAAAGTGATTACTATTAGCCTACATGTGGAAATTGTTATGAGGTGAATTTGCTGCATGCAGCTACTCTCTTTTTATGTTTGTTATTATACCGTCTTGTTATTATAACTCTTAAAATTACACTATAATAAAATGCAAACATTTATAATACTGTTAAAGACATATGTTAGCTTTTTTACCAGTTATATGCACAAGCACTTTATGGATTTATTAGGTAACCGTAGAAAAATCTCACTTGAGATCATTGTTTGAAGTGAGATTGTTTCTTGAAACTTCTTTAAAACATTTTGTATTGTTAAAAATGAAATTGTAGTATATAATATGATAGATCTGATATTCCTGTTTACAGAGTGCTTAAAAAGTGTAATTGATACTGTGAGGTCCTATTTACCAGGCAATTTGTTAAGGCAGCTATCAGTAGCTCTGGCCGGTTTGTGAGGGTCCTGAGCTGCTCCACAGTCCTTGAGGGCATTGCTCAGGTAATTGGTCAGAGGTTGTTGTCACTATCACTCAGATCCGGGGTTCAGATAGAGCCTCTTTGTTTACACTCAGAGCCGATCCACTCACTGATGGTGTCCAATAACCTAGAAAACTACTGTTTAGACAAGACTAAATGCAGCCGTGGGGAATGGCTGGGAAAGGATGGCCTAATGTGTCCATGGAGTTTAACTCTGCCACTTCCTGAATGGGAAAAGAGATGTGTCCATGTCTCGGGGTCCGTCATGCGGGACAAGGTAAACAGGATCTCAGAGCGGCCTGCTGTTGTACATGAGCAGGGGTTTGTGTTATGGGTGCGTTTCACAGACTGTGACAGTGCCACACTGATGCACTTTTCTGAGATTTGTGTGCGATCAGGTTACAATACAAACCTTCCAGAGGTAAAAACACCGTCATCAGCAGCAGACTCTTAACGCTGCTGATTTTCATTTTTAAAAGGCTTCATTCCAACCCATAATGTAACAATGTAATAATATAAAAGCACATCATATCAGTTAAGAAATATACAGTATATATGTTCTATATATAATTATATAGGCCTAATAATAACTGTATTTTGAAAAAATGAAAAAATAATGAAAAAAGATTATTGATTGAGATTAATTTGTTTCTTCAAATTTGTTGAAATCTAAAAAATCTAATTTGATAGGTTTGATAATCATGTTGTTCTTTAAGAAGAGTAATCGAACTTGGTATATATATATATATATATATATATATGTGTGTGTGTGTGTGTGTGTGTGTGTGTATATATATTTATATATATATGTTTGTATGTAAAGTGTGTGTATATGTGTGTGTTGTAATAGACATATAGGCTATAGATGTATTAACAGTGTTAAGTAAGCAGTAATTAAGTTTTTATATATAATTTTACGTAATTCTTCAAAAGTTTGAAAAATAAAAAGATTATTTTCCAAGTTCGAGTTTGTAAAAAAAAAAAAAAAAAAAGAGGCTTCATATCATAGCAAAATGTACTAATAAATAATTTGTATATAGTACTAATACACACACACACACACACACACACACACACACAAACACACACACACACATATATATATATATATATATATATATATGATCTATTCAACCATTTTATTGGAAATTAACGATATGCAAGGACAGAGAGAGAGAGAGAGAGAGGGAATGAGTGAGAGAAATTCATAAATTGTGTCATCAAAAGACTTTTAAGCAGTCTTTATTTGGAGGTCTTGTGCAAAAGTATAATGTAATAAAATAATATAACAATGTTATAATCTAAAAGTCATAATAGCATTAAAGTCATACACATGTGTGTGTTTTATTTGATCAAGCCTGAAGAATCGGAGCGAGGCAGCGTCACAGGGAACACACATTCTGTAGGAAAGACCAAAGGGTCCAGTCTCTTTCTTTCGCTCTATAGGCCACCCTTCTCCCTGCCTCTAATGAGAACAGCACTGACAAGACCAAGCTTGTTTGTGCCAAGGGAATGATAGTCAAGCTGATCTGGGTGCCATCTGGTTCCCTTTTCCTCATGTTGGGGGCTTTCTTGCTGTGGATAGGCCAGTGTGTGTTTGAGTCCAAAGCCCCGGAGGGTCTCCCATGCAACTCTTCAGGAGGCTGGAGTCTCAGTCAGTGTTCTGGCCTGTGAGTCTGATCCACGCCGAGGTGATGCCACACATGCTGACGATGCTAGACCGAGCGCACACTTTGTTTCCGAAAGTTTCGAAAAGTTGCCATCGAGCTCAGTTTCGGTTGGTTGGCGCTAAGCGCACCTTGAGGAAGGTTTAAGGAGAGCTTTTCAACACCTTCAAACCGCCTAGAACTCATTATTTACATTCTTGCACCCGGCTCCCCTCATTTTTGCACGGAGGTGTCTCCATTGTTTTTGCCTGTGGTGTTCAAAGTGTTTTCAGCACGCCAGCTGAACGCAGTCGTCAATGACAGTGCAGTGACAGAAAATATGCACCTTTTAGTAAAATAGAAGCAAAGGTCCTACATTATTAGGACCTTTGGGAAGCCTCTGCTAATGAAGGCTTGTGTCGTTCTGTGCGTGGAAACAAACACCCTATATGTTGCAAATGGGCAAAAATGTGTTTTTGTGTGCTTTGGGATGTGTGTAGATGACATATTATTTTTAAGCAGGAGCTGCTGTGTTTGAGACTGAGAGTTGAAGTTGTTTCTGTGTGATGGCTTAGCGCTCCTCTGAAAGGAGTCAGTTCAAAGCTATTGTCTGTGGATGAAGGGTTGGTTTCGGAGTTTTTAAAGAGACTTAAAGTCTGTACAGCCTCATGCTAATCCGCTTTTCATCTTCTGGTGATGCCATTAGTGAGCTTTTGTGCTCAGAATTGGTACATGACTGTGCATTCTTTGATGATCGGTCTTAAAATTTAATTGCTTCTGTGTAAACGTAACTCTTATGGCTTACTATTTGGATTTGGGTTAAATTAAAATCAAATCAATCTAAATTCGTGGTTAGAGGATTTAGTCGCCCTTTGGAGTTGCGAAAGTATTTCTGGATGACTGCATATATTTCAAAACTTCCATTTGATATGTTAATATACTTCTAGCAATTGCAGTTGACGGCCTTTGTGGCCTAACAAACGCCTTCATGACTGCAGCCGATGCTCAGAAGCAGTCGTTATTGGAGCAAACATCTTTTTGAGGCGTTTGCATGTTACCGATGTACATTTGCGGTTGCACACCTGATGCGAACGTTGAAACATTTTGGTTATTTTTTCATTGACAAAAGATCATGGTCTGTCACTTCTGCGCGCCTCACAATCCTCCCAGTAACCGCTCCGCGAGAATATTTTGTTTGTACGTGATTGCGGTCATCATCTTTCTGAAGATTCTTTCAAGCATAGCTCTCCAAACACTAAAGTGGTCACCTAAATTACACATCCATTTGTTTATGAAAAATGTTTTTCTCTCTTTGTGTGTTTGCAATAAACGGCATTGGGACTCTGCCCTCCAGATGTTGTCTGGGGTCGCGCGAACATCACGTTTGCCCTGACGCTGATGGAGACTAAATTTTACTATTCCCTCATGTTGAATATAATCAACCCAAATGTAAAGGATTTAGATTTGCTTAACTGACAATTAACATATTCATCACTATTGCTTTACATCTTTTCAGCCACGGATGTCTATTTATATTTTAGCAGCAATATTTCAAAGCCTTGCATTTGTATGAAAATCAGGATAATGCCACATTATTAGGGCCGAAGGTTAAAGTCTGGTCTCTGAATGCACGGAGACGTTGGGTTGGTATAAATGATGCGGTGTGAACACACTTTACATCAGCCGTGTCTGGAACAGACCTGGAATTATTCAAATCGACTCATGTGGCTCAATTAAGACATGCAATCCTGCGCCTAATGTCTGCATCACTGTGCCTATGTAAAGCAATCATTTTGTGTAAAAGTATACAGGGTCTTTAGATAATACATCTGCTAAATGAACACATGGCAATGTAATGGTTGCCGTAAGACAGATATTTCAATATTCTAATTAACTCTAAAAGAATTTTACGAATGCACATGTAATGGCATACACGTGTGGAATTCAAATAGTTACTTTCCAAAAGCAATACAATGAATGAAAGACATCCAGCAGTAGGTTACTAAAAATGTAACACAAAAAAACTTAGTTTTACACTTAATTCACTAATTAAAAAAAAAAAAGTATACATGTATAAATGTCCTTTATTTTTTGTAGATTTAAAAAAAAATGTTTTTAATTTTTTAAAAACCCCACTACCTGTCCACTTATTAATTATTCCACATAATTGATTTCTCTATTTCTGTATTTTTTTATATAATATATTTTCAGTTTTAAGTATTTTTTTTGTTAAGTACATTTTAAATTATTATTTATTTTTGAAAAATCCCACTATAAAATTTTTATATTGTTTTTAATTTTTTAAGAACAATTTATTTATTTATTTAAAATTCATTTAAAATTGTACACATCCCAATTAATGCATACTCTTTATTTTTCTCTTTTTTTTTTATATAAACGATACATTTTTATTTATTTATTCACAATTGCTCTAAAATTGTCTAATTTTTAATTAGCATGCTCTCTTTATTTTTAGATTTAGGCTTTATTTATTAAATATATAGACTTTATTTCTATATATTTATTTAAAAACACTCTATTAAATATTTCAATACCTAATTCCCTTGCACTCTTTAATTCTTACTATTACTAATATTTTTTGCTATTTTTTTAAGGTTTTCTTTAGACTATTTTAAAAGAAAGTTTTTGAATTGTATGTATTTGTTTTGTCGACTTTCTAATTAACATGTACTCTTTATTTCTTGTCTCCAGGTGACGACAGTAGTCCGGAAAACCTGCTGCTACACGGACCTTTCTCTCGCAAGCCCAAGCGCATCCGCACGGCCTTCTCCCCCTCGCAGCTGCTCCGGCTGGAACGTGCCTTTGAGAAGAACCATTACGTGGTGGGAGCCGAGCGTAAGCAGTTAGCCAACGGGCTGTGCCTCACAGAGACACAGGTGAGCAGGCAGAGGCACCAGGGTCCATCCCTCCGGCGAACACAGCTGCATTACACCACACACACGGGACGTGAACAAACATTTACTCATCTAGTTTCCTCACAGGACGGAACTAATTAATCATTCCTTGCCTTGGGATAGGCCATATAAATTCCAAAGCATGTATACAACACTCAATAACTGGTTATTTTCACAATCGTCTGTACATACATATTTGTGTAGGATCGTTAGGCTTGAGCAATACCTGCCGTCCAAAAGTCTGAGGCACTTTTGAAAACCTGGGATTTCAAATCTGAACCTGGAAATAAATGGAAAAATTTCATTAAAAATAACTAAATACATTTTATGAGATTTAGAGTTTAGGGTTTCGGAGACTGGCTGTGAATCTTTAAAATCAAAACTTATTAACAATTAAATTAATTAATTAAATGTAACATTTTCATGTGTCAATGTAACATGTTTTTTAAGTAATTTTTACGTTTTTTTTAAATCTTTCTTTAAAGAAATCTAACAACAACAACATCTACTTTTATTTTGGATGTGTTTTTTTAAATACTTTTTTATCTATATTTTGCTAAATTTTTAAATTAAACATTTTTAAACATTAAAATCAACTGATAATATAATCTGTCAATATATGTATTTAAATGAATTACATTTAAATTTTATTTCAATTAAATTACAAAACTCTCGTACGTTTTAAAAGCTCACACAGTATATATATATATATATGTGTGTGTGTGTTTTCAAATATATTGCAGAAGAGATGCAATCCTGCACACTTTCTATACTTAATACTAAATATTAAAGTTTAACATCACAAGCAATGCTTCGGTCCACTGACCTTCATCAGGCATAGGCCTAGGACAGGATTGCATTGTTTTATATATTTAAAAAAAGACTAAAAACATGCATTTAAATAAATATTTCTAAGTAATTGTTTTAAGCTGATATATTAACGTGGCCTCTCTTTGTCATTCTTGTTAAGGTGAAAGTCTGGTTCCAGAACAGAAGGACCAAACACAAGAGACAGAAGCTGGAGGAGGAGTCGCCGGACTCGCAGCAGAAGAGGAAAGGTACTCAGCATGTGAGCCGCTGGAGGGTGGCCACGCAGCAGGGCAGCCCCGAGGACATTGACGTCATTTCAGAAGACTGATATCACACGGCTAATAAAACATCAGTCATGCTGATGGATCAGACTTTGTCATTGAACAGTCGGCTGATCGTGCACAGCTGAACAGAGACTCGACTGGAAGACTTCTGTATGCAATACACATGGACCTCTTGGTTTTGGATGGCGTTCCATCTCAGAGCAATGAAGACTTTTTGTATGCTTTCTTTTGTTACACTTCTCTCTTGGTCTTTTGTTATCAGTCAGAACATTTCCATTAGAAAGTAGTATATCGGACGGGCAAAACCACCTTAATGAATAGATTGATAAATGTTTGTAGTGTTAAATTGCTTTAGACATTAAACGGCCACAGTCTAACGACAACAGGTCGATCCATTGTGTGAATCGAATATCTCTCGTAGATGTACTTCTGAAAAACTGGATGTTTGTATTCGACAAAATGTCATTATTTTATGAATGGTGAAATACCCTCACGGTCTTTCTAGAAAATCACTAGTGCAGTTTCACATCTGAAATGGTTCTATTTATTCTGAATGAGTGGACTTTTCTATGCATTTGAGCTCCAAGCTCAATATTTTATTTAGCGTTTTACATCGGGGTTAAAGCTTACAAAAGATTTGACTTGTTATGCGTGAGGATGATTTTTCTTTCCTTTTTTTTTAATGGCTCTTGAACTGATGTCAGATATCAGTGAATTAGAGGCTTAGAAAATGCTTGAATTTCTTTCTTTGCTTAATTAAAATAGAAAATAAATCAAATACATCTCAGTCTAACCTCCATGACCCAGAATGGTTTGTAGCACTTCCTTGCAGTTTGTTTCTTTATTGGGTGAAAAGCACTGTAATTCCCATCCGTTTGTCTTCATTGTTCAGGCTTTTTTTTTTTTATGTGTTTGTTTAACCTTTTTTCTGCAGACTATTAGATAATAAAACTTTAACTTAATGTCTGTTTGGAAATGATTTATTCCTTGGTTCCCACTATTGTTTTTATTACTATTATGTTACTTTGAATGGATTTGATAAGTGCGGGAACTTTAGTGTTTTGTTTTAATATAAGTTACTTTTGCATTCCTGAGCAACCACAGCTTAATTAGTTCAGTTACATAAAGCAGACGTGGATCGTTACTCAGAAATACTCCCAATAATAATGTATTTACATGATCACACAACTTATAAGTGCTTGAACGTGAACACAAACATCTCCACCTTTGGATTTCCATGTGCAAACAGTCAGCATCACCTTCACTTCTGAATACGTTTCTGAAGTTTTTTTATTTAATATGCATTATTTGGAGAATTAAACTGTTCACTTACGTGCATCTGATCATGTAACTTCTGTTTGCTCATTTGAATGTACGTATATATATATATATATATATATATATATATATATATATATATATATATATATATATATATATATACACACATACACATTCATATATTCCAGTCAGCTGGAAATGCATCCATGTCACCTTTATGTGCTGTAATTTACACCTGCTAATCCTTAAGGCCCAGAGTGACAGAAATGAATTACATTTGCTTCTCTGCTTCACCTCAGATGCTAATACAAGCCTCATTATCAATCGCAATGCCTATAAACTGTGAAAGATAATATAAGAACAATCTATTCATATTCTCTTTAATTAATGGAAAAGTCCCCAGGAAACAACGCTTCTGAAAGACACAGGGTAAAAAAAAAAAAAACATATGCCGCAACACTTCAAACAGATATAATACGCTTAATTTAAACTCAAACACCCACGGCATGGAAAACATCACTCGCTTGAAGATTGAAGTGTAAACAAAGGCTGTTTCTGTCATACCCATTATGTTTCAGACAGCCAGGTATTTAGTTCTGTGTACCGAAATGAAATCACAAACAATGAATGATTGTGAATGTCCCCCGTGATAAATCCTGTGTGGGTATAGTCAAACTTCACTAATGCAGCATAACCAGCGAAGTCACAGTGTTTTTGTGTATGCAAAATCTGTGCCACTCTCTGTCTGCATGAGTAATGATTGCATAGACAGGACGTTATCGCTGTAAAACACATGATGATACATAGTAGCTTGAGATAACTCAATAATATGGTTGAGATAGGATGCAACATATGGCCTAATAGTGCAAGAAGAAGTGTGTAAAATAGTTTAGACTGACTAATATGCTGGAGACACTGTATTATATTGTGATTCTGTCTCAGAATATTCCTCTGTGTAAAAGCACACAAACGCTCATTAATCTTAAGAGGGCTATACTTACAAATATTTCCGACTAGCTACCTGCCCCTATGTTGTTGCCATGGATATGAAGAGGTGTAAACAAAAGAACAGATGGTGGAAAGCATGTAGGTGTAGCGAGCAGTCTGTGATGTTTCCCAACTATGTTAAGTGAAATAATTCATCTAACTTACAGTAATTTGATCTGGACCGATGCCAAGCTTGGAGTGGGCCACCGTTTTGGCTTCATCTAGATTACCAAAACTGCTTATTACTGCAGCAAACCGAGTCTGTCTATGATAGAGATAACGCAATTATTTTCGCATAATTGGTCTTTGTCTTCCAGAAACAATTTTCATTCAGAAATTGCTTGCAAATTTTTAGTGTTAGAAAGAAATAGCAAGTAATGCATTGAATCAAACATGAAATTTCGAAGTACGAAGACTGAAATAGTAATTTTTTTTAAAACATAATCCTATATTTTTATTTATTTATTTACAACTTTGAGAAAACGTGCATTGTTAAAACTTTGACCATTGTGTTTAATTCCCTTTCCTATTAATTCTGAATACAAAACTGACCATTTTTTGCAGTTACTAAAATAATATATTTGAGAAATATATATACAGCAGGTATATTTTATGAATTTGCAGTGCGTCCATTAATTTTGATAACGTTTATAATTCATATGCAATCAATGTATTTTACAACAGCACCAACAACAAAAATATTATTCCAATATTAATACATCAAAATGTCACATATAATTCAGTATGTTACTTGGTGTTTCTATGTATTTCTTTGGGAAATGTGTTAGCAATTTCTTCCAATTTGTTTCATCTTTATTCCAGTTTGGTGCTACTTATTTAAATTACTAAATAAATTAAATAAATATATAATTTAAAAGAAAAAATATTGACATTAAATAATAGGCCAAATAATAATTTTTTATTTTTTAAACATATTTATAGCAATCAGTTGTGAATGAAACAAAGATTACTGGATTATGTTTTGTCTTTCTGCTTTAAAATGTATTATTTGATTCAGTGTGTTACTTGATGTTTCTTTGTTTTGATAGTCTTTTACTTAATATGTTATTGATTTTTAAACAATTTCTTTGTAAGTTGGTGTTTTATATAAATCTCCATTGG
The DNA here is from genome assembly GCF_023724105.1 of Carassius gibelio. Taxonomy (NCBI): domain Eukaryota; kingdom Metazoa; phylum Chordata; class Actinopteri; order Cypriniformes; family Cyprinidae; genus Carassius; species Carassius gibelio. Next base: position 19,144,578 of record NC_068409.1, on the reverse strand, counting down.
TTAAAAAAAAAATAAATAAAAACCTTATCTAGTTGCTTATCTATACTGTAAAAAATAAAAGTTGAGAAAACTTAAACGTTTAAGGCCACCAGCTTCAGCAGATTTTTTTATTTTCTCAACTTGTTGTTTTCAGTCTATACAGTACAGCAAAAAGTTGAAAAAACTCAAAAATCTGCTGAAAGTAGTTGCCTTAAACTTTTAAGTCTTCTCAACTTTTTTATTTTTTACAGGAGTGACTAATTTGTGGCTGTTTCGACTGCAACTGAGCAATTAGCACGTGTTTAGAGGCTGAGAACATACAGTACCTCAGCGAGGCTATAAACAGTGTCACTGTTCAGTGCTGTATGTGTTTTAATTACAATTATTCATCAAATTATCCAATAACTGCGCAAATGACTAAACTAAACAACATGCTGCTATTACCAGTAGTCTATGGGTTGTCATGATTATAACAGCCAATGGAAAACAAAAACCAGATGGGAGGTTTAGTACTTTTCCAAAGCAGAATTATGTGGGATATGATGGACAAAAGGCATTATAAAAATGTTGTACATCCTTGTTTCTAGATGATAGGATAATAATTTGGTATGTGGGTGGGTAAACTGGGGATGTTTGGATTTGAGAACGAGGAAGTACATACTAGATGCATTTGTATCTAATGTGCAGCGTACAGTAAGGAGGGACAATGTTACACATGTGTATGATTTATTAACAGTTTTCACAGGTATATTTGTGATGGAACGTTCAATCGAACTACTTTTTGAAAAAGGCATTTACTCTTTTTTTATTTTTTTCCCAAAACTTTTTTAGGTGGTAGGGGGTAATATGTGCTGCATGTGATGAAACATTGACAAGACACAGTGTGATTTACAACACAAATGATATGATAATTGCAGGCTGGCAACTTTCAGGAACTAGTTAGCCAGTTTTATGGACTGGAAGAGCTTGTTTCCTCTGCTGCCACCTGTTTGGTCTGCACCGATTGGCTGCGGGGCACTTGAGAAAAGGAAAGCAGCCACCCAATTACAGGGTCCTGCCAGTCAAGTCTAGAAGGGTAATTGATTGGTTTTTGTGAATCAGTGTTAGGAGCTCTAATTAATGCACAATGACCGTTGCCGATCCAAAATCCATGAGCTAAACCGAAGACGCTCATCAGCGATTCCATCGATCTCTCAAAAGTAAATTGCTTTTGACATTGGGCTTTCGCAACAATATTTTGATTGGCGAGGCTTTTTTGTGTACCCAAAACAGTCAGTGAGAGTTTTCTGTTTTGATTACAAATATTTAAATTATTGCAGACATGCCGCTTAGCTTCTTTGAAAACATACCAGCCTCTTTTGTGAGTCTCTGTGTGTGTTGGTAAAACACACAGACAGGGTAATTACACAGAAACATCCGTTAATAGCGTGTTGAGTGGACAAAGACACAGAGGGAGTTAAAGAATCATAACAATCATTCATGTGCAATACTTCTTTGCAGATAGAAATCTACCTTGTCTTTCACATGTCAGAGCCGATGAAACATGTAGCACCTTTGTATACAGTATCATTCAAAGCTCTTGTTTGTGTGTTATTTACATTTAATATTAACGTCTAATATTAACTATTGTAAATTAAAGATTGTATAAAAGACATATTAAATCAAGACGTAGTTTAAAGGAACAGGTAAACCAAAATATGATGATATCGTACTCACCCTCAGGGCATCCAAGATGAGTATGTAGATGAGTTTGTTTTTTCAGCAGAACAGATTGGGAGAAATAGAGCATTCCATCACTTGCTCATTAATGGATCCACTGCAGTGAATGGGTGCCGTCAGAATTAGAGTCCAAACAGCTGACAAGAGGTTTCTATCTTAAAATGATTGCTTCCAGCTCAAATACGGCTAAAAGTCATAGTCATCTCATCTGAATCAGGAGAGAAATATGCACAAATTAAGCAAGTGAAAACAATCCAAATCAGTTCTAAACAAATATGTTGGTGGATTTTCATGTGAGAGGAAAACAAGGGATGGACTTTTTCTTAACTGGAGAAAGCTTTGTTAGGGATATGAACAATATGAATAATATTTTTACTATGTGATGGTTTAATGTTAAAACATCTTCATTATGGATGGTTGTTAAACAGAGATTTTCGCTTTACAAGATGTAAACTGATTGACAGGAGTGGTGTGGATTACTGTGAAGTTTTTGTCAGCTGTTTGGACTCTCATTCTGATGGCACCCATTCACTGCAGAGCATCCATTGATGAGCAAGTTACTCATAACGCTGCATCATTTTCCTGGTCCCATCACTCTCATCTTGCATTTTTTGTCCTTTTCATAGATACACAGTGGGTTTTCTGATGTGTGAGCTGTTGTTCCTTTGTTTTATGTAGAAAGTTTGTCGCTTGATTCCTTGCAAACAGCTTGAGACCCTCCAACGTGTGTGTTAAAATCAGAAAAAGCAGTCCCAGCAGATGACTTTGACTGACAGCTGATAGAATGACACTTGCGGCCTTTTGCTTATACCAGAAACAGTTTTGCATGGCTTTCACACAGACCTGTGACTAATTAAGTTAATCGACTTGTAGCCAAAGATGATTGTGCATGCTCAATGTGTGTAAAAATATCGCAATTCTACAGTATTAGGCTGTGTCACACTGATGATTAATAATAATAACATTGATGAGCACATTTCTTTCCCTGCCAACGCCTCTCCTCCCGGCTCAGCTATAAAACTGACGCGCGTCCCCATTGGCACTCACCAGACAGCGCGAATCAACACCCGACAGCATGGTTTTCTCCAATGTGATCACGCATCCCCTATTTGTGTTCTAGCACATTACTATTTAAGGGGCCCAGTCTGGTTCTGGGTGCAGAATTATGATGAAAAGCGGTGCATCAGCATCACGGACATCCGGCTGCTGTGACTATATTTACTAATCCTACATTTACAGATTACAGTAAAGAGACTGACCACTGACAGTCACATCAGACTGAGTGAGATGAGACATTTACACCGCATCAGCAGCTTACACTTCTCTCTGAAGGTCATCACATGCTGAAAAGTTTTGTGAGATAAAAAAAAAAAAGTTTCTTATGTGCTGTGTGCCCCCACAGGGCCTTCAGTAAAGCCCTGAAATCCCTACTGTAAACACTGAAATGTATTGCTTTTGACTCTTTAACTGAAATAATAATAAAAATGATTATTATTATCATAACTGTATTATCATATATGTATTTTTTTCTTCTTTTTTACTTCACTAAAGCATAAAAATATTTATATAAATATAGTATTTCAACACCCCAGTTTGCCAGTCGGCAGAAAACACAGCAAATTGCAGCCATGAAATCCAGCAAACGACCTCATATTCTACTCGACTCAAAAAAGCTTATATCTAAAAGGCTTTATGACCAGATAAGGCAGATAAATAGCCATCCTTTTGTCAATTGGACTTGTTTCAGTTGCTTGTTCTCAATCCAGTGGCTCAATCTGGCAACCCGCGTAAACGTCCAGTCTGAGGAGGAGGAGGCGGGAAACAACATTCTCCAAAATTTGAATTTGAAACGCAGCACTCATTTTAACCGTTGTCAATATTACCCGCTGCACCTTTGATATTGTTGGATATCTTTAGCATTATAGCCTACCTAAACTTCGGCCTCTTTCGCCATCTGTGGTTGAAACATAAAATTACGTTATTTTATTTACGCCAATTGTGCTTCTGCGATAGTTTCCGGTGTCTACATAGTTACCGGTAATCGCCATTATCAGCGCGGATCTGTCATGCTGCATCAAGAACACCAGACTGTGCGGACATTTTCCAACAAATCGTATAAAACAAAAAGATCTCATCTGAGCTAGTAAGTTGGCTGTCATATCTGTAGTTGTGGTTCAGGTTTAGTTTTCCATTTTTCTGTAATGCAGGCTTTCCGAAGTTCGCGGTTTGTTTGTTTGTTTTGAAAGGGTGATTCTCAGGTCATCAGCGAGAGTTACCGTTAAGGACTGTCCGTCTTAATGGCTATCCTGTTGACTATTTCAAACACCTGTTTATTGTTGCAACAGTCTAATCGCCAAACTTCTGTGTTTAATATTGACGTGACCTGAAGACCGAACGAATAACGTATGGAAGTCAACGCGAAATCCGTCCCGACAGATCAAAATGTAAATGAAAAAATGTAATGTTACCAGAGTAAATTTGACAAATTTGAGCACTATGTTTTGAACTTCAGCAACAATAGAATTTTTTTATTTTTTGGCCAAAAATCTAGCAGCTTTAATATTATTATTATAGTCACTAGGTTACTATTAATCAATTCATTTTATTTAAAACAATTAATTGAATTTTCTTTTTTATACATTTAAATCAATATCACTTGTCACAAAAACGCACTCTGTGACAAGTGGTATTGATTTAAATGTATAGAAAAATGTGTTTCACAGTTGACATTTTCATTCATACATTTTCAGTCTGAATAGGTCTATACATATTTCCATATGATAAAGTATGCAAAAAGAATTCTGTCAGTTGAGTAAGCTGTCCAAAGACCTAGTATTCATGATATAACCTTTGTCCTATCCCATTATGTCACAGGATCTGAAAGCTAAAAATCTGTAATATATATGTATGCATATATAAATAGGTATGTATATGGTCTGTATTATTATTATTTTAAGACAGGTGTTATAGCCCAAATGAAAACACAAACGGGTAAATATGAAGAGCATTTATTTAAAGGCTTATTTGCATATTTTCTGTGAATTTAACATTGCTTGTCTTTAAATTTACATTTTATTTTCATTCCACACATTGTTTTCATTTCATATTGCTTTTCTTTTACAGTTTTTCTTTTCATTACACATAACTTTTCTTTTACTCTTTTAGTGAGTTGTTGTACAAATTTGTTGCAAACTTTGCATTCTTTAAAAAAGTAAATTCGCTGTCCCATTTATCACGGTATTTACACAAGGGTTTTGGTTTTTTGGGATGGTGTGCCTTCACTCTCTATCGTAGCATCCATCATCCGTCTCTGTTTTGTCTTTTGTTGTTGTTTTTCCCGCGTTATAACTCATGTCATCTGACCTCACACACCCCTCGCGACAGGCTACTACAGGTGGCAGTTATCGCGAGACTAGTGACAGAGCTCAGATTGGGAATGTTTTTTTTTATTATTATTTTATTAATAACGCAGGTTAAAATTAAAAAGAAATTAAAATACGGGAGATTTACGGGAAAATACTAATACGGGAGGACGGCGGGAAAGAAGGGTAAAATAGGTGACTTTCCTGGCCAAAACGGGATACTTGACAGGTATGATATTGGAAGTGCTATAAGTACAAAGAGCATTGCTCCATTTTTAATTGTACTTAACAATAACCAATAATTATTATTATAGCAGTTGGTTTTAGTATGAGAAATATCAATACCATTAATCATGCTACATGGCGAATGTAGAATAGAATGTACTTCATCAAGGGCTCAGAGGGAAATTCAGCAAATTCTGAAAGTTTTTTACACAAAGCAATTACCCCCCCCCCCCGTTCTTAAAGATGAGTTGAAAAAAATATAATCTAATATATGAATATGATCTAATATAAAATAATATTATATTTATTTATTTACAATGTATTATATTTTTAATTACTTCTTGTTTAACACAGCAAAAATTAAAATTTATTTCAAGTTGTGCAGGATGATATCCATTTAGCTGGAGGCTAAAGTCTGCTCTATGTAAAGCTTTAGATTTATAGCCATAGTTTTCAGTAGATGTGGAAAATGTGTGGTCCCATCAAGACAGAGCGGATGAAACAGCAACTATGAAAAGCATTAGCCTCAAGTGGGTATTCAAAGTGTTAAACTCGGATGTATCGTGTGAGATACTCAAAAGTCTCTAACACTTGTTTCACAACGCTCCTTAATTGCTGCTTTAAGCGCAGAAGAACGTTTTAATATCAGGCCTTGGGTTAAGACTACGTTCCTCTACACTTCATGAAAAGGTATGGTATTTCCCTGTTATCTGCTCCGTCTTGAATATCGCTGTAAAAATCCAACTCATACTATTTAATAAGCTGCAGTTAGCTTGTCTTGTCTGCTGAAAATAAGGCTTAAACATGGTAATCCAAGAAGGGAAATTGAGACGTGCATCACGTAAATTTAACCTCAAATGGAGACTTACTCGCTCTTGTGACTATTAGCGCAATTCAGCCCCAGAGTTAGAAATGTCTGAAGTAACTAACCTCTCTAATTTAGACAATAACACGGTGATTAATGCTGATTAACAAACTTTTTCTAAACCGATATAATAAGGCAGGAGCACCTTTGTCATCAAAGGCAAATTTGCATTATGGTATAATTTCACCATCTCTGTTCAAAGGTGTCAGCATTTACTCCAGTGTTGCTAATTAATTTTCTCCCAAACAGGATGGTTTTATTCAAATGAGCCAATCCCTTCATTAGCACACCTGTGCTCTGCTCCCTCATTAAAATTGGAATCCTGTAAATTTTTACATCCGCAGACGGTGGCTCTGTTACCAAATATTGAGCAAGGTAGCACTGTGTTAATTAATGTTATAACGAGTCGGTGAGTCAACGAGGACTGATTTGCATAACCTGTGCAAAAACAAAACCTGCCGATGAGTATTCGCTCGGTGTGATTGTCGGAGGTCTCTTCATAAAATACATTGCATTGTGTTATTTTGTACCCTCCGGCCCACTAACGCGTTTACCGATGCCCTGTGGAGAAAAACCTATAGCAGGAAATATCAAAGAAACAATGGTTCATTAAAATTTGCTTCATAAGTCACACGTTGTGAGAGAGGAAATTGATATGATTAACTCACCAGTAAGCTGATGTGTGGTGAGCGTTCTGGGGCAACATGGCTGCCGTCGCATCTTCCAGCTGGATGCTGCACACTGGTGGTGGATGAGGAGATACCCCCTAACAATGTAAAGCGCTTTGAGTGCCTAGAAAAGCGCTATATAAATGTAAGGAATTATTATTATTATTATACTATAAAATGTTTAATATTTATATATTTTACAAAATATCTATTCATTTTATAATATTCTTACTATTGTTATATTATTATTTTATGTTTAACAATGCGAAATTTAAAATGATACCAAAAAACAACAACCAGGATCCTGAAAAAGCGGTAGATGACTGAGTGCTGGTTTGTGTTGCTAAAAAATGTCAAAAAGCCCAGTCTCTGATTCATTACCGATTTTATTGCAAAATATTTCACAATTATTTATTTTTGCCGACCATCTCAGTCAACCTATCTTTTCACTGTTCACTCGAAACAATATTTCATGTCAGTTTATTTAGTTATTTTTCAGGTTTGAAAGCTCCTTTTAGAATGATACAAGACCCATTTGCTTGCTTCGTGTTGGGTTTATTTTGCCATAATAATTGGTAATCTGATTATCTCCTATGCATTACTAACAAGAGTAAGATCTCTCTTGTTCTTCTCTGTTTAAAAACTCAATCATTCCCTATGGCTTCACAGATTGAGGCATCAATCAAACGTCTCCTTTGTTCACTGTAATAGTCCTCAGACCAATTGGTACTGGCGCTGTCTAAATTGGCCATTTGGACATGGGTTATTTATTGGTTATTTGTTTAAAATGGACTGTGGGCAAAGAGCAGGCTTCTTCCTTCCTCTTTAAATTGTCTTTTGTGCGATGTCTCCTGGGTGCACACTGCACTCATGCATGCCAAGTGGGGTGTGGTACCCACGTCCTGCAAATTAGCAGGATTATTTCCATCGGAAAGTTTGGACAGCTCAGACCAAGCGTAGCAAGCGGGCCTAAAGAGGCCGGCCATGACCATTGCGGTTGGGCCAGAGGCTGCTCTCGCAATTCAAAACAGTTGACTTAGTTATTACAACTAGGGATTACCCAAATAGTTTTACCATGCTCTGTTAGGTTTGGCTCATGTAACACTGGCCGGGATTGGCTGTGGGGAGGCTTGTTTATTTAACGTCTTCCGCGCTCGCTCGCAGGGGGTTCAGTAAGGTGTACTACCAATCCTCATTGTTTTCACTGCTGTTGACAGAGTCGAGCAGAAGATTTGACGACTGCATTAGCAAAGAAAGCACATACATCATTATAGTGACCTTGTCAAATCATCAAAGCGAAAACACCAAACAGAAAGAGTGCGCGCTATATATATCAGCAGTGTGCTAAAAAAGACTTTTGGCAGAGAATGATTCATCATATGTTTCTGTTAATGAGAAAGTAGGAATCCGCGAGGCTCTTTGCCCGAGAAGTTGGTTGCACAGAATCTTGGCACGAAACTGCCGGTGTGTGATAGAGTTAAATAAATGCACTTAAAGTTGTAATCATAAGCATATGCACCACAGTCTGTTGTGTTATTTTCCAGCACGCTAATCACCAAAAAGCAAATTTAGTGCGTCCTGCCTGTAAAAATTCTGGAAAGACTTCACAGTTAATAATGCATAAGCACTTGCTAATCTCACTGTAGGAGTCTAATTAACGCATCATTAAAAGCATAATTCTGATAATTATAATTTCTCACTTTTTAAATGGGAGCGCCACAGAACCGAGCAGAGTGAGGAAGGGTGTCTGTACAGCCAATTTACTCAGTCAACCAGATGCCAGAAAGGAAAGAGCCCCTAGTTAGGGCGCAAACGTTGGTCGGTGCACTCCCTTTAGATGTTTTACATCACGTTCACTTGCATTCAAGTGATAATCCCACTAAACGCGATGTTGACTCTGATGTTTGGCATAATCGATAATTAAAGATGACTTAAATAATTTATCTTAAGATCTGATTATCAAAGTAACACCACAACTGTAAAGAAAGGCTAATTCGCTTCACCGGGGAATGCTTTTAATGCATTTGCGGGGAAATATTGGTGTAAATGACTGCGCCTCGCAGTTCATCCTTCTTTTATTATGTCATCAGAATGTGTGACGGGGTGAGAACGACCCCAGATGTTCGTGGCGCGGCTGCCGTCCAAATCAATTATTCCTCTCTCAGCATGAATTCAATTCTCCTGCACTCATCAGAGGTGTGAATAGGTAAACATCACTCTATCCTCTTTTTCCCTTATGATGCAGCACTGCATAAAATGAGACGTAGGGGTTGTGCGGCTCGTATATATAGCGGCTGGTGTTGCTGCCTTCTTCCCATCATGCCGAGCGGGGTTAAATACGGCGCTGATTTCCCTAATGGAATGACACAAATTCACAGGCCTGTTACAGATGTGTACCCTTGTTGATGCTCTCTGGAAGTGAACGATTAGGTTCTTCCTTCTCATGCTGTTTGATGGAGTGATTAGATCAAATATCCACCTTCTAAAGTGTCTGATGATCCGAAAGTCTGTTGCACACCTGCGTTGGGCTTGATGAGACTTCACGTGATTCAACCTGAATAAAGATCCATTGTATTTGCTTTTACACCTGTACGCGATTGGGAGGTGAGAGCTTCACCACCTCAGGTGTGAGAAGGATGTCGACTTTCTTTTGTGTGCGAATGCGTGTGTTGATGTGGCTTTGTTTCTTGCGTGTTTGTGGCACTTTCCATTTTGGTAGGTGTCTTACAATCACAAACTGGGTTCAAAACAAAGATGAGACAAAGAACAGAACTTTTTACTGAGGCCTTGCTGATTTCTTAAAATGCATCTTTGATGCGAAAGAACATTCATAGTTCATTGTTTAGTCAGTTTTCCTCATTAAAAAATGTACAGTCCCTAGAGATGACATCAAAACGAATATATTTTAGATTTTGTTTTACATTAAGCAGACCATTTTTGCTGGTGCTCTCTTTGCATTGCTCACATTATGATGGTGTGTTTGCTTAAGCTTAATGATTTAGCAAATTAAGATGTATGCATGATATGGACAAATCTCTTCAATCTGTTTTACATGCTACTTGCTATTATTTTAGTTATTCAGGAAGAGTTGTGTAGTACTTGAATTGGTTCGCCGGTACATGTATGATTCTTTTGTTGCAGTTTACAGATTTATACTGCTTGGAGGTTGTGCATAAATTCCATGAATGCTGAATTAATACATAAATAAGCATAATTATGCATAAATAAATTAATAAATGTGGTTCCGTGGGTAGTATGCTCCTCCATACACATATAATAATAAAAACATAATGCCTAATGTCTACATCTATTTAAAGCTTTTGCATGAGCTCCAGAAATGTGAATTTATTCTGTTCTGTCATGTTTTCAAACCTGTTAATAAGCTTGAAAGGTTTGGTTACTTTAATTATGAGAAAAATCACATTAACATAATCACTGTATTCAGTTTAGATGCTACTAAAGGAGGTTTCTCATGAACCAGTAACAAAGGTTATTAAAAATAAGATAAATCCACTATTAAAAACATTGATAATCATTGAAATTAAACTGAAATATAAAATTCAATGTTTAGTTAATTGTAGGAAAATTAGGAACGTTACCTAGGTTTTTCTCAAAAGACAACATATGACTCGCATAATGAGCATTTAGTCATCATATGAAGACTTTATTCCAATCCTAAATAAGGCTTAACATACAAAAGTCTTGTGGATCAGAGGCGGTCGCTGTGATATGATGTGACATTACAGAAAGTTTAGGTGAGAAACAGAAATGAATGCTCTGAATGAGTCAGAGGAGCAAACTTCAGAAGTTTAGCATGTGTGTCTCTCGCCTGAGCTGTGATTTAAGGCACCTTACTGTCAGCTGAAAGACCCTGAGGGTAAGTTTGAGGATTGGGTTGATATAGTTACACCTGCGGACTTGTTCTTGAGTACATGATCCTGAGTTATTTTGGTGGTCCCATGCAGGACACTCTCAGTCTCTATCCATGTCTTTATAAGAATAAAAATGCTTTCCATGTCATCTTAATGTTAGATTGCATGTTTTTAGCTTTATTACCAAGTTTACAAACACAAGGAATTTAACTTGACAGCAGGAGCTTCCAGTGCAGAAGAAAGTAATTAAGCATACAGGTACAGTATCAAGCACTAATACTAAACATTTCTTTTGCTACATGTCCTTAAAAGGCCATTTTTTTATGTAGACCACAGTAGACAAGCGCATTCAGCAGCCACACTACACATATAAAACACACATTTATAATAAGTCATTTAAAAACATGATTGCAGCAGGTTCTTGTTGTGTCCTAAATTGTATACCATGGGTACTTCTTCTGAATAAATAATTACTTAAACGACCGTTAAACAAGCATCTATATAAGGTGTATTCTATTTGACTGTAAGTGGACTGTGAAGTTGACTTCACGGGGTATTTTGACATTTTAAGTTAGATTCCATTCTGAAGGGATTGAACATGTTCAGTTCGAAGGGCACTGTGAATGGCATAGGGAATAAGGGAACATCAATTAAATCACTTTACAGGAAGTGGAGAGGGAAAAACCGTGTCAAGTCGTGTTTAAAAGGCTCTGCAATGGAACGGGGGCAATAAATGTTATTATACAAATGAGAGTATTTATGAGTGGTTATGACAATGAATGTTACATTTGCATATTGTATTGTATGAATAGGTGAAACTAAGTAAAACCGACGAGAAACAGCTGAGGTGCTGTAATTTTATCGCTGTTTTTTATCTTACTTTATTAGTTAACTTTGAGGCTGTGTGTGGGAATGAAAGTGCACGGGATGAGACCTCAACATTCTGTTAACAGTCAAAACATATACATTTTGAGTATATTTATTATATACATATTGCAAATTATATGTATTTAAATTTTAAAAAACAAAAATACAATATTTATGTTATATAATAATCTTCATGACCCCGTCGTTGACTTTCTTTGATGACGTTCCAGGGCGTTCCAATGAGCGATTATTGTCATTGATGTTCACTTCAATGGATAGTATGAATTTAATCCAAACATTTTTTCATGTTGACATGTGACCTACAGCATAAGTTGCATTGCTTAACTGCCAAATTCTCTCCCGTAGCATCATGGGATAGTAAAGTGTTCATCAGATGCTACACGCATCAGAATGTCACCGGAAGTAGTAGATAATCAATTTTAGGACTATATCACTACTATGCTAACATATGCTTACAGTCAAATGCATAGCATTTTAAAGTATCAAACTCCATTTGATAGTGTGCTCAGGTGGTCGAGGAAGGCGCTTAAAGTTTCATCTTTGTCCAGTGTCTACTGTGTTTTGCTCTTAAAGTTATGACTGATAAAAATGTTTGTGTACTATTTTTAAAGGGGGGGTGAAATGCTATTTCATGCATACTGAGTTTTTTATACTGTTAAAGAGTTGGATTCCCATGCTAAACATGGAAAAAGTTTCAAAAATTAAGTTGTACATTTGAAGGAGTATTTTTGTTCGGAACGTTTTTTTCGAGTATGGGTCTGTGTGACGTTAGATGGAGCGGAATTTCCTTATATGGGTCCTAAGGGCACGTCTTCCGGAAGAGCGCGGGCTCCTGTATAGCAGAGCACAGCAGAGCAATTCACTGATCAGAAGGAGAACGAAATGTCTCAAAAAAAGTGTGTTTTTGGTTGCGAGGGCAAGACAACCCTGCACAGATTACCAAAAAAAAAAAAACATTGAGGGACCAGTGGACGGAGTTTATTTTTAAAGAGCATTGACGGAGTTGTGCAAGTGTTTGTGTTTGTTCCCTGCATTTCGAAGATGCTTGTTTTACAAACAAGGCCCAGTTTGACGCCGGATTTGCATATAGTTTATTTCTTAAGGATGATGCAATCCCAATGAAAAAGGGTCACGATCGTGTGTTGGAACCGCAGGAAGTGAGTAAAACTGCTTCAAATATCTCTGTGTGGTTAACTTAGCTATTGGCGCGTAGCACATCAAGTAAACCTTGTACACCTTTAAAGAAAAAAAAAGACGACATAAAGTGGAACTTAGTCATTTTCCAAAACCGCTAAGTGTAACGGAGGCCAGCGAGTAGGTGCTGTGCAGGTAAACCTCCCCGATCTCAAGAGACGCACTAGCAACAGACGCTAGTGGCTGTAGCCATTTAGCCTCCTTGTTAGTGCGTCCTAGAGACGTCCTGTTGCAGTCGTTGCGGTCTCGGTCAGTTTCAGCCTCGGGATCTGATTCTGGATCATAAATATACGGCTGAATCTGACTGTTAGCCATGGTTTGTTTTGGATGATGTTTTTTTTTTCTCACGGTAATGTCACAACTTCCAAACGCTCTCAACACAAAAACCTACTCGCGCTCGTGATTCTTTAGCTCCGCCCACACATCACGCCTCCAGCCGGTCGTGTTTTTCTGAAAAAATTGGCACAGACTATTTTTCTCTTATAAATATAATAAAACTAAAGACTTTTTGGAGATATGAAGGATGCAGTACTACTCTATAGGTACTCAAGATTAACAGGAGATTGAGTGAAAACGAGCATTTCACCCCCCCCCCCTTAAACTTCAGTGTCTGCTCTCTCATAACCTCCTAAAACTAGTGCTAGTCAAAGCAGGCATTTGTTGTCTTTGCAGTCTTCTCTATTTTGTGGTTGTTGTTTTTCTGTCTGTTTAGTTTCATTTCTACTGTGAAACAGTGGACTGAGCCAGCACTAACAACTTTACGGTGCAACTGATTAGTGCATTGTACATACGTACGCAAGACTCTTGCGTATGCGTAAAAACCGAAGTATACTTTGGCCTTTAAGGCCCAATTTTACTATCGCGCACAATCATGTCCATATAACTTTCAATGTATACTAAAGCTTGGATCAACAAATTAGACACATGCATTAACACACCTAGTGGACTCTCCTGTCTCAATGTTCACCTCGCACCAGAGCTGTTGTACATGAACTGTCCACATGGAGCCCAACTTTTCTTTCCTTGCAAACAGTGTGCATACAACAGCACAGGTGCGGATGTCTGCAGACACTCCTGATCATTAAAATTAAGTTGTGCAGGTGAAGTATAATTTGGCCTTTTGAGCTTGGCCTCAAACAGGATTCCCCAAACATTCCCGTCTGCCATTGGCAGCCTTGACTCCTAATTTCCACAATTGACCTATCGGTTGCTGTTGCGAACTCAGACATACAAACAGAATTGCTAACTGTCTTACAATTGCGATTAAAATTTTACCTCATTTAAAATAAATACTTTGTTTTTAAATAATGATATTAAACTCATAATTGCAGCAAGCATAATCATATTAACGTAGGTGGTGTACGCCGATTTTATAACTGCAGTATTGCAACTCTGACCAAAGTGAGCATTAGCTTGTGACGTACATCAATGACGTGACGCGTACCTGTAATAACATGCAGATTAGAAATGATGGCGGGGAAGAAAGCATCGCATTTCTGGATAAAACACAACTCTATTCCACCAGTCTGTTCCCTATCCTCATCCAGAAACGGCGACTAGAACGTGATGGCTGTGTAGGCAGATGATCACATTTTTATGGCACCAAAAAAGCATGGAATACAGCCATACAAACGTGTTTTGCATTAGACATAAATAAACTAAAACAGCGTCCAGTAACACACCTGATGTGTTCTTCCACTAAGAAATGGTAAGTGAATTATCTCAATTCTTAGTGGATAATAAAATAATGGAAATTACATGTAAATCGGAGTGAAGAGCTTTGCTCTTGACATGTAAACATCATAAGGTGATTAAGTCCTTACTCTGTTTATTGGAAATAATCGCATTATTTGTGCTCATGTAAACGTAGTCAATTACAGCTGTCAGTGTGAAAAAGTTGTCCCTATATCTTTTTGTAAATTTTGGACACAGAAGGACCACCCTTCAAGAGGTACTTAAATAGTGTTCCTGTGGCTCAAGAGGTAGAGCATTACTTTAGCAGCGCAAGGTTGTGGGTTTGATTTCCAGGGAACACGTTATGTAAAAATTTTTACAAAAATGTTAGCCTTAATGCACTTGTAAGTCGCTTTGGATAAAAGCGTCTGCTAATTGCATAAATGTAAATATGCCATGGTGGGATATATAAAAGATTTTAAAATAAATATTGTGGGTATTAATTTGGAATCAAGGGTTTACAGATCACAATGCAAGTGGGAGAAGTCTTATATTACAGTCGTCACTATTGCAGATGAAAAAACTGTTCATGTATCACATGCTATGAAGAGATACTAAAATGTAGGCCTTCGTTTATGTGTTTTTGCCCTTTTGCCCTGTACCCACGAGGACATAGCCTGCATGCATGGGGAAGAGCGCCCCTCCTCTCTCGTGCATTTGTATGTCAGCATGGACCTACTACATTTAATGTTAGCTAGTTTTAGCCAGAGATACCTGAAGTATAACGTAACATTAATGTTCTGCTTAAGCAGCTGAAAATTGTAACTTAATAAGAGTATGACAACAAGAAAATAGGGATTGGGGGTGAATTCCTATGTACATTTTGCTCTGTCTTGTTTGGGTTTAGGAAATGGAATAAAAAAAATTCTGTGCCTATGTTCTCAGGATACCTGGAAGGAGTGTTACAAGACATCCCAGGCACATTATTTTTCTCATTTTTGAAGCATAAACCCCATTAAATAGATGCTAGCTTTGGATCTTCCAATGTTTCTCTATGGCTCAGGCCTCTGAGAGGCTTTTATTAAAGGGGACATTTGATGCAATTTCAAGTTTCCTTTCTCTTTGGAGTTTTACAAGCTGTTTGTGAACTAAAGTTGCAAAGACTAAAGTCTCAAACTCAAAGAGAAATTCTTAATAAAAGTTTAGACTACGTAAAAGTCTACATCCTCCTAAAACACCTTGTTTAAACATGCCCCTACGTCTATGTCATGATGGGGGAAGATTTGCATAACACCAGCTAAATATTCACACAAAGAAAGAAGGCATACCTTTTGATTCTCGCTGTTGGAAAAAAGACCGTAAAACACAGTACAAGTCATTATAATCAGTAATTATGTTCCCACTGGATGCAACAAATGGCTTGTTTGTAATGGGTTTTATTGGTTTTGTCTTGTTGCGCTGGTGTTCTGACTGGGACACAGCGTCACAGTATTTCTGTCACACGCTTGAATCATTCAGCCAATCACAACACACACTGGATAGCTGGCCAATCACAGCACACCTCGCTTTGTCCGAGTTCCACTCCCCATGCAGCTTATACTCGACTGCAATTGGCTAGCCTGTGCTCGAAGGGGAGGGCCATACCAATAGGTCAACTGGTTGAGCCAATGTTTCTTTAAGCTCTTTGTAATGCTAAAACAATGTGTTACACTTCTTAGGGACATAAATAAATGGCTTGTAGAGTTAGTTTTTATATGAATACTAAATTAATTCTACATATTTTATCCAAAACTGCACTCTTCAGTTAAACATACAATGTTAAACATACAATTTTATAAACGTAATTTATAAATGCCTTAACTGTTTAAATTTAAGTAGACTGAGCCCCCATTTATGACACTTCCAGTGCAGTGTAACACAAGGATTTCCATAACTATTACCAACACTTAATATGCAGGTGATAATCACTGACTACATAATGAGCTCCTTCCCAGTTCCCCTTTTGCACTTAAGATAAATCATTTACACTCATTAAATCTTTTGAAGTAATTGATGTCACCTCCTAAAAGTTCATGCTCCATTAGTGGGTGATAGTGTACAACAGAAAAGGCTGCGACATCTCAAACGCTCTCTTAAAAAGCCCTCAGTACTGGGGCTGCTGCTGACACAATGTGGGCTGGCTGCAGACTCACGCTTTGCCACAGCTACAGATGGCAAATGCTTGTCCAGCCCTGAATCCTCAGTACAAGATGGCTGGATTGGCTCAGATCTCTCTATCGCCGTCTGCACACGTTAAATCCAGCCAGCTACTCAGCACATCACCGCGCATCGAACAAACGGAGCCCACGTAAAGCGGGTCTCTTGATGCACAGTGTCACTACGGTGGATCCGCATT
Source organism: Carassius gibelio (assembly GCF_023724105.1). Lineage (NCBI taxonomy): Eukaryota > Metazoa > Chordata > Actinopteri > Cypriniformes > Cyprinidae > Carassius > Carassius gibelio. The sequence goes on along the minus strand of NC_068409.1, from coordinate 19,127,737 downwards.
CATCTGCAATGCTTCGGCTTTAAGTGCAGCAGGCACTTTGTTGGCATGGCTGAAGTCTGTGTTGAGACAGGAGGCCCACAGCTTTCCATGACTGACAGACAATGATGATGTCATCGCGTGTGAAGGACTCTGACCTGAACAGAAGAGGAAAGCTGGTGCGTGCGACTCTCCCAGCTGAGGTGCCTGCCGGTGCAGATGGACAGGGGCTGGGTGTGGGTCTCTGTGTGGGAGAGAGGAGAGCTGGGAACAGGACAGAACTGGAGACGTGCTTCAGTCCTCGATCACCTCTCAAGATTTCTCTGTGCCTCTGAAGGAAGAGCAAACCACTGTGTTGGGAAATAACAGCCCAAATCATTTGAAAGATTTTGTTTAACTTTCAGGAAATCATCTTTTCCCACGAGTCAGACACCAAGTACCAGAGCGGTTGCCAACATAAACATTGAGGGGCCAACCTATCAAGATATGGCTGTTCCAATATACCATTAGTGGTAAACCAAAATGGGTTTTCAATCAAGTTGCGTTTAGCTTATTTATATAACACTTATGCAATACAGATCAAAGCAGTTTCACATTCCAAAAAAATTACAGCGTTAATGTTGCAGAATTCATCAATGATGAAACAATTCAATTTCAGCTATAAAGTATCTCTGTAGTGTCATTTTTCTAATCAATTTCATTTAAATGTTGTTTCAGTAGACCCTTCACTGGGAGTTTGATTGACAGGCGATCTGACCAATCATAAAACAGAATCTGCCATTTTTTGTCCAGCACACAAACCAGACGAAAGTAGATTGCAGTCAGTGGGCTTGAACTTGAAAAATGGTGTGTATTGAACTCTTAATGTGGTTGAAACAATAAATAACATATTTTTTGATGTTCATTCATGTTTATTTCGTACTCTAACTAGTAAAGAGAAGGGGATGATCACTTCACATGCTGCTTGAACTGAGCTGCTGCAAATCTGTCAGGCACAAAATACTATTTATTGTTTGAATTTCAAAAAAAAAAAAAAAAAATTAAAAGCGGAGACTGTTTCATACCAAAAGTAACTTACTCTGTGTTGTGTGTGGGCTCATTGTCAGTTTCCTCTTTGCTCCACTATATATTTTTCACTGGGACAAGAACATAATGTGTGGCGTGAGAGCACCTTGGCTTGACGGACTCGGACAGCAACAGTTACAAAGGGTGCGGGTCTTTGCTATAGGTTAATTCAGTTCAATAAAGAGAGAGATTAATTTATTTATCCTTTCGGAAATTTGTTCTGTCTGAAATCTGTCAATGTTCCAAAGTTCATCAATTATGAAACAAAGTCAATTTCAGCTGCTCCACAGAAGACAATAGTGTGATTATTCAGCTCAATTCAGTTGATTCAACTCAGTCAATGTTGCAAAATTAGTGGCTTTATCCAATTGCTGGTTCTGTACCACCAACTTTCAACCAAATGTGTGGTTATGGGCTTGCAAAGTACAAATCTACATTTTACTAACCATGAAATGCTTCAGTATTGTCAACCCCGCCACAATATGTTTGAAATATAATTTTAATTTTATTAGTATCACTCAATTTCAGTCATAAATTGTCATAATATTTGGAATTTTTGCCTTTATTATACTAGTTCTCAACAAGGGGCCTCAGTAAATTTGCATGGCTGCTCCAATACTAAAAAAATTTCTAGTATTTAAATTTATCGTATTGAAATAGTTTAACTTAATTAAAATCCTAAAAACACACAGAATCAAGATGTAAATTGAAATCATTCCCACCCCACCTACAGTAACGATCACATGACTTCAACATCACTGTCACTAGCTTTTAAAGACTCGTTCAGTGTTTATTTCAAATCTACATTTTAAATATTTAGAATAGAATAGTTTGCACTGCAGTAGCATGATTATAAACAATGTAAAGACCTCGGTATAGTCCTATTTAGACAGTTTGTGTTAAGCACTGACCTCTTTTCAGGCGTTTTACCGTAAAAACCACAGGACAGTGGAACTGGATATATTAAAATACTTGTGCATTTCCGTGTTTTAGACTCCAAAAATATGTAATCCCTGCAGCACTGGTTAATTAATTTTATATTTCAACACTCCCAGTTTCTGTTAATACAAATTAAAAACAAGCCACTTTGCCGTAATTACAGCAGAAATACCAGAGGAAGTATTTTGTATTGCTAACAGAGTTTAAATATTGAGCTGCACTAAGCTAATATGCAATAGCATAATTAAATGTTTGAATGTTTTGGTGAAATTATGTGATGTTACTTAAATAGGCCTCATGACCTCATGAAGTGAATAAGACAGATGTGTTTAACCTCATTGATGCAACCTGTGTTTTATGCTATACAACATCCATCACAATACAGAAATACTATGTAGAGAGATTTCATATCTGTGGTTACTATGCCTTTTTTGATAGAATATAAATCACACTTTTCTTGGCAGCTGATGCCAACAGTCCTGTCTGAGGAATGCAGTGAAAACCCTTGAGCCATGCTCACATTACAGCGATGATGTCGCAATGATTTAATGATGACAATTGATATTAAAGTACTAAAGCTGTGTGTGGTTAGCGTTCCCATTGAGTTGATTGCTATAAAGATATCTGCAAACAGCACAGAGATTCCTGCTGTGAAGAAAAGAGAAACGTGAGTTTTACAGAACAAAGGCAGCCTTTGCTTCCGTTTTAATTACTTCAACACATTCAGTATGTGTGTTCTTTGTTGGCTACCCAAAACAGGATTAAGCACAAAAATCTAACACAATGATAAAAACAAAACAAGAAAGTGCTGCAAGAACTCACCTTCTACCCGAAAGATAATAAAACAGATTGCTTTCCAGATAAAAACTCATAATTGCTCTCATAAACCATCGAGAACTTCTCAGATGTTTTAAGCAGTGATCAATTAACACTGTTGCATGTGAATAAACAAAATTAATCCCCCCTGAAACAAGATCTGCCAACTCTTTTCATTGTGATTTTCATGTCTTTGGAAGCACTGTGCTGTCCGGGAGGACATGAGTGAAACTTCAATCCTGGAGCAAAAATCTGAGACTGGAGCAGCGTTGTTGTAGTGGATGATGCACAAATTTAAGAGAGACAGAAAAGCAAAATGAGCGTTTAGCCGCGAGTGTGAATTGCCTTTCGCACCAGACAGATTTTCTGATCCCATTATGGCTCCAGCTAGCGTTTTTAGTGCAAATTTCTCAGTGCTTGTGTGGATTGCACATGCTCCCGATGCCTAATGAGGGAGCATTAGCCAAGGGAGAAGCAGTAATTAGAGCAAGCGTCAGAGCTGAGGACAGATGGCATGCAAAGACAAGTCTTTTCCTTCAGACTTATTGTCCTTCTCCTATGAGGGATGTCAAGACACGCAGCTTTGATTCCGGCTCGTGATACTTTTGATACACTAATTACAAAACTGTTTACTTTGAGGAGCTAAAAAGAGGATTACCTTCTATTCCGTAATTCTTATTAATCTTAATCATATTAATCTTATTTTTATATATATATGAACTGAAAGTTTAATTTATAGAGAACATTTCCCAGACCCACACAAAATTATAGTCAGAAATAGCCATTTTTGATTTAAAAAAATTATTATACACCCTTATAAACCTCTACTGATCAACCTTTTTATTAACATCGTAATATCTCCTAATATATATATATATATATATATATATATATATATATATATATATATATGTATATACACAATGTTATGTAATTTTTATGAACATTTACATCTTATAATTCTTATAAATGCACGTTTCACATTTGGCTATTTTGTTTTTCTGGCCAATATATATTACAAATATATGCCAAATATATATTATGTGTTTGAAATGTAGTAAAATATATGTTAACAACAAGCCTTAATAATTAAAACAATATATTAAAATGTATATCATTAAAATATTAAATGTGTAGTGTGGCCATTTTGTGTAAAATGTTGAATTATTTATTTAAATTTATAACCCACATAAAAATTATAGCCACATATCTTGAAATAATTTTTTTTTTTTTTTTGTAATTTTAGGCATTTTTTACAGCTAGTCATATTCACACAAACTATAAAACACTAAGATTTTGAAATGTCTTTTTCCCCCCTACCTTTGAATGCATCTGAATGTGCAGCCTGTGTTCGGCGAGTAGCATGTCTGCCTTGTTAGTGGGAATAGAAGTAATTTATTTATCTTTTCAGAATTCATAAAGGCTGATGTGATTATTTAGTTTTGACTGTACATAATTAGCTTGAAATTATGGCATAATTTAATGTGTTTTATTAGTGTATTGTTTATGGTAATTTATTGTTCATGTACTCAAATATTGCGAGACGTTCTGCATTTGTCAATGGCACATTTTGATCTCTAATTAGGTTGCATGGAGTTGCGAAGAAAATTGTGCGAAGATGTTGACAGGCCTATCAACATATCTCAGAGGTTTATGGGTAACTTGCAGTGTGAGAATGTTACTTGGATGACAAACACAATGTGATGTGCCCTGTTTATGCGTCTCAGCGTGTATTAACATTCGTGCACGTGCTGCTTTCGCAAGCTGTTTTTATGGCAGTGACGACAGACACTCGCACTCGCACATAAGCGACTGTCAGGAGACTTCTGTTTGTATCAGAGCAAATTCATATTTACTTAAAACTCAGTATTCACACAGTGCACTTTGAGCTTCTCCTGTTACTCATGCAGTTCAGGTGTCGGTGGTGAAGGTGTTATATGGGCTGTGTGAAGCTGGGCGCATTAGTCAAGGAGGCCCAGCCCTCTCTCACCGGATGCAATGCTTTAGGGAATTCTTTCTGATTCACACATATTCCCCCAAGCATCTCTCACTCCGTCTGAAGTCACTGAATCAGCACTATGTGGATTTACAGGGCCCTCGATTCTCAGAGAGGCCTGACAGCTTCGGCTTTCATAGCATTGTGACATTCTTGCGTCATATTTTGTTTATTTTCCTCTTCCTTCATGTCGGGAAACTGCTAGCGCTGCTGTCCGGCTTACACACCTGCAGCGCGGCTCAGACCCTACACCCCTGATGCTCTTAACTTCTAGGAAACGGGGAACAATTAAACATGAGGAACCTTTCAGAGATCACAGAGTGTGGAGTTATCACCCGGCCGTAACAAAACACTGCGGCTGCAGTTCCGCCGCTCTATCTAAACACCAACAAAACCTGTCATCTCCAGGCAATTATCAACAAAGACATATTGCCAGGAATTAAATTTACAGTGCCACACTTAAAATACGGGAATGATGTTTAGTCGACAATCCCAATGAACGCCTTAGTGTTTTTGCACTCCGTATCAAATGAGCTTGATGGTTATACGGGATTAATTGTTGTTTTTGGAATAACAGTATCTGTAGCTACTGGTCTGTTTGTGTGTGTGTGTGTGTGTGTGTGTGTGTGTACGCGTATGCACATGCTAACTTTTTTTTTTTTGCATATGCATGTGTGATCTGCAGCACCTGGGACATCAGGCACACCAGGAACGGTCTCTTTCCCAGAGTGCCGCGCAGCAGTGCCCGCCTAGCTTTGGCACCTCAGCTGTCAGCCCGCTCTGCTGATGAGGAGAAGGTGTGGGGCGATGAAGTCGATAATGAAGGTACCATCTTGTTGTCACGACAGATTGTTTGCTCTGGGCTTTCCGAGGTGCTGGCGAGCTCCTCCAAACTCCACGCCCCCTCCGCCTCGGGGCTTGGCACCTCTGCTGGGGAGAGGAAGGTATTTTTACCCGGCGTGCAACTTTCCGCACTCCTTGCCCAGAGCAGCCATGTTAAATCTGAATGATAATATTTTGCCTAATGACTGTGTATTTTGTAGAAGCGCACGTGTTTTCGGTCTCTCTCTGTGTTAATAAACTGTAAGCGCACACACTCAAGCGATTTTACTCTGAAGAGCATGGAAAATTAAACTCGCCGTTGCAGATTTAGATTTACTTCGAAATGGTTTCATGTGAAGTTTCTCGCTCTCTCTGTGGAGCTTTAGAGCTGAAGCCTCTGAATGGCAGTAGCTGAGTGAGCCAAGACTTCAAAAAGGGGTCTTTGTGAAATCTGTCAAGGATTTGCCTCTAATGAGAGTTTGCCCACTTGATGAGGGACGCCCACTTCCTCTGCGGTAAATGCCATATTCATTACCTGCTTGTCTCTGATATTGTGCTCTTTGTCTCTGACTTGTTGTATTCTTTATAATCTGCCACTCCAGATCAAAGTGATCTGATCTTTATTCTCCCTAAACGCATAAGGATCCTTGCGGATGGATAGAAACAGAGGAAAGTCTAATTAACTTTATAAACTAACTCGTATATAGAGACTTTGACAGAAGATTTAAAACTAACTAAAATGAACTAACTAGTGAGATTAAATCTATGCTTGATAGTCTAGAAACAGGGAAAAATAATACAAAGATTATTGCAGATTTACAACATAAATAGATAAATCAACAAATGAATAATTAATAATAAAATTTTAATTCAGTGCTATACTTGCTGTTTTGAAATTCACTTGCAGTTTCTGAGTGAAAATAGTTTTAACGTAATTCTACACCATTTTCTTTCAGTGTAATTAAATACATAGTAATTAAAACAAGAGGACAAGAGCACATGCTAGCTAACTTACTAAGTAAATAAATAGTGATCTGATCATATGCAAACACATACTGACTGGCAGAAGGGTACAGTAGAAACGGGAAAGACTAACCAGCTAACTAATCCAGTGTAAAAACTAGACCATGACAGAAGGATTAAAACGAAGGATAGCTAAATAACTAACTATAATAATAATATGTTTAATTTATATAGTGCCTTTTCCGAGCTCAAGGACGCTGAACATTGTACACCAAAGCAACAAAAATTGACAACAAGGAACAATTTCTTTGGACATTAGCCCAATCCAAAAAAATGCAGTTGAATATAACACAGATTATGTAGTGGAGACATAAAAATGGAAAACAAAACGGACAAGTACACATGTAAATTAGTGATAGTGTTGATTAAACAAATATGTTTTAAGTTTTGACTTGAATTCACTAAGAGAGGTGAGTGTTCTGAGTGCCAGGGGAAGTGAATTCCAAAGTTTGGGTGCAATAACTGAAAGGGAACTGCTGCACATTGAAGAAGACGGAACCTAGGTACAGAAAGAAGTTCAGAATTAGAAGACCGGAGTGTGCAAGAAGGTATATAAGAAGATAGTAGGTCAGAAAGATAGGAGGGAGCAAGACCTTTTAAGTGTCTTCAAGGTGAGCAGAAGAATTTTGTATTGCACACGAATAGATACAAGCAACCAGTGAAGATTAAATAAAATAGGGGTGATGTGAGCAGATTTTTTTTTGTGGAAAATAATAATCTGGCAGCAGATGTACTGAATGTACTGCAGATGAATGATGGAGTTGAGATGGATTAGCTGGTAAACCAGAGAAAAGAGCGTTACAATAGTCTAGGCAAGTGGTAATAAATGCATGCACTAATGATTCTGCATCTTTTCTACTCCGAAAAGGATGAAGTTGTGCAATTCGACGTAATTGGAAAAAAAGCAGCTTTGGAGAGTTTGCTAATGTGGTCACCCAAGGTTAGTGATGGGTCTAGAGTGAAATAGCTCGTGAAATAGAAATAGCGCCATGGTCAAAGCTAGAAACAATTTTATTTTTTATTAGAGATGGGGGACCAATTATTAAAATTTCTGTTTTATTCAAGTTCAGACTGAGAAATTTAGAATGTAACCAATCCTTTAACTGACACATGAAGATAAGGATGTCATCGACTGGGTAGAATTTGGTTGATAAGCAGTATATGTCTGGATGTCATCAGCATAATTAGTTAAAACCATGACGACGAATTATTTGGCCAAGAGGCTGAATATAAAGGATGAATAATAATGGTCCGAGAACTGAGCCTTGGGGAACTCCTTGTTTGAACAAGACAGCATGAGATTTGGAATTGTGCAGTGAGATGAGGTATTGTCTATCTGTGAGATAGCTAGTACCTAGTAAGATGATGTCTGTGCTCAATAAACATATAGCCAAGAAACCTCTCAAAAGTGTAAAAACAGGACAATAACTAACTTAATTGGTGTACTGAGGTAAATTCCTAAAAACAACATAATGACTTACAGAAGGATTAAAACAGAGCAGCACAGCTAATTTAACTAGCTAATTATATAATTAACTAGTAATCTGATATTAGGTGAACACATATGGACCCTTGCAGAAAGAGAAAAGACTAACTAATTAACTATAAATACTAACTAATAAAGCATAGACCTTGACAGAAGGATTCAAACTAAATCACTATCTGTAAGATGATAGACAAATAAACAACCTCATAAAAGTGTAAAAACAATTTACCTAACCAACTGAAGTCGGGCTCACACTACAGGATTTTTAGCAGATTTTCAAAGATCTTGTCAAGCACCTCGATCGGTCCCAATTTTCGGTTGTGGATTATCTGGTAATGTGAGGCGTTCACTTATTAAATTTTGCACCTCCCGATCTGCTCGTATACAAATTGAGGCCTCCCTGATCATATCAAACATGTTTGATATTTAGTATTTAAATCGGGATAATGATGGCAATATGATTACGTCAGTATTTTTACAATAGCCAATGTGCGAGTGCAAAACAGCTGCTGTACGGCTCTGTTGAATACTGGAGACGGAGGAAACTGCTTTTTAATGTTTTGTAGTAACACGATTGTCTGTATAATGTGTCGAAAATGTATCATAAACGTAAGGAGAAAGACAAGCGCTGGGGTGAAATTGCCACAGTTTTGAATGAGTGCAGAAAGCTACTATCATGCTAGCTAACATATGTAAACATAACTAAAATATCAATGAGGATCTGCTGGCATGATAATCTTAATATATCTTTTGTGATGTGCCACGATTTTCTAATCTTGTAATGTGTACATGTTTAAGAATAGCAAAGATTGCGTGTGCTGCGACCAGATTTCATAATCGGTTACGATTTTGAGCGTGAGCCAGGCTGAAGTGTACTGCGGTTCATTTCTGATAACAACATAATGGATCAGACAGAAGGATTTATAAAGCTAAATTAACTTACCTCTTACAATTAACCAATCTGATCTTAGGTAAATACATATGGGCCCTGGCAGAAGGGTAGACCAAGGAAAAACTAACTACTTGACTAAATGACTAATCAGCAACAAAAGGATTAAAACAGAGCAAAACCAAATAATTAAATAACTGACTAGTTAGATCTTAAGTCTATTCTCGATAAACATATGTAAGGACCTTCAAAAAAAAATCTAGAGAGAGAAAAAATACGAAATTAATGCTTAAGTGCACTGATAAAAACATAATAAAACATAATGGCAAAGCAAACGTTCCTATACTAACTAGTGATCTGATTGTAAAGAAACTAACTAACCAGTTAGCTAGCCAAATAACTAGTGGTGTGATTTTCTGATAAGCACATCCACACACCCTGAGAGAAGTGCAGGAAGAGCTAATCGAGTAAATAAATAAATCCTAATAACTTTTAGGGCATTAATCCCACTAATGAAATGAATCATTTGAATGGAACCATATGCAGAAGCATCTGCTTTCTCTGACTCTTAACTTGCTGAAAAGTCCAAACTATCTCCAGAGTCTCTTGCAGCACACCAAACACTGTTTTCACATGGAAGGGCCATCTGTCCTCCGCTCTTCCCTTGCGAGGGCTTTTCTTGGCACACAGGGATGCTCTACCTCCACCGCCGACACTCTGAAATAACTCTCTCCAGACAACTCCCAATAGTGGTGGGATATGGGCTGTGATTGGACGATCTGTGTGTGTGAATCCGCTGAAAGTATTTGGAGAAGCATAGATCTCACACTAAATGTCACACAAAGTGAACTGCCAACATATGACTTGAAGTAAATATTTTCTCAGGCATAAATTCATGTGACCAATTAACTCCCAATCTGTTTCATCTTTTGATGCAAAAAAAAAGGAAGACAAATCTAAGAATATCTTCATTTCCCGAAACCCTTTTGTCCGTTCCACCTGTTACAAAAGTGAGTCATCAAAGCCCTGGGGCTTTCAGAGGAAGACAGGCTTATGTAGGGACTGCTAAAGGAAAGCTTTAATCTGACGTCTTTTCAGGTCTTGAATGGTTGAGAGCTAAAGAGGTCTGTGGCAATAGGGTGCATGAATGAGATCGGATTGGACGGTCAAAAACTGACCCGTTTCTGTGGGTAATTAGACATTTTGAAAATTAAAGAAAAAAAAAATTATTTATAAAAGTAATGAGATACATTTATTCAGCAAAAGTGTAGGATAGAAAGATTAAGCGAGTAGTATTTGTCTGGTCATGTGATCTTAGTATGGGAAAGGGATATTTTATTATTATTTAAAGTAAAAGAATATTTATTCATTTTAGATTTTTCATTTGTATTTTTTATTTTGTATTTTTTCGATAAATTTTATTTAATGTTCTTTTGTCTATTAGGGTTTTTTATACTATTCTAGTGATATTTAATACTTCAGCTTACTTTATTTCTGTTTATTTTATTTTAATGCAAGCTTATTTTAGTTCCTGAATTAATTTTTTTTTTGCAGTTTTGGTGTTAATTAAAAATAACAACGCTGTCACGAGGTGAGTACAGGGTTATTACAGTTAACTAAAACTAAAATTACAACTAAAATGAAAACCATAAAAACTTTTCACTGCTTAAAATAAAATAAATGTTAAATAATGAAAAACATTTAATTTCAGATAGCTGCCTGGGCAACATTTCTCATTTTTATTGTGTTTAACTAAGTCTAAAATAAGAAAAATAATAAAGTGTGTGTATATATATATATATATATATATATATATATATATATATATAAAAATCAAAAATGAAAAACACACAGCAAAATCACTAAAACTTTAGCTAAAATAAAAGTCGATTTAAAATATGAATAAAACCTATGATAGCACTGGAGGCAATCCGATCCAAATTAAGTTTTTCTTATGCTGCAAAGACTGAATTGTTTATCTCATATGTACGTTATTTTAAAATAGTTGTAGAAAGTACCATTCATTTATTTACCTATTAAAATGAGGATGATACCTCCATTTCACAATACATATGAAGCACCTTTAACTAGCCTTTCAGGGCCGGCATGTTTTCATATCACACCCCATGCAATGAAAGCAATGACCAGATGAAAGGTCACGCTATCGCCAGAATGCCCCCTCGTCGCATAGCTGAAGCCGAAGGTGAGTGCTGTGTTAATCACTGCTGATAATACAGCGAGCTCCGGTCCTGCCGCTCGTAATGAGGGACCTGTTTTGGGAACCTGGGATGACGGCGGCTCCTGCAGGTGTCTTTTGTGTTGGCTCTCCAGGAGAGGTTTAGGAGTGGGAGGAGTGGCGGCTAGTTTGAAAACCACCGCTAGAAAAGGAGCAGGCATGGATTAGCTTGTTCCCAGCAGTATGGGGCTATTTTGGAGGTAACGTCATTAGATGGCATTAAAGCGATTCACTTTTTTCCCCTTTATGCCGGAGTCTTTCTACAGTGAGGGAAGGATTAGAATAAAAGCAGCTTTAATTGGCAAAGCACAATCATTATCGATTTGCCTCCGAATAACGTTATCCTCGCCGATACCCTACTACATAAACGTCTAGCTTTACATCCAGAGAAAACAACAAAGCCTGAAACCAATCCGGAGTTTATCATGTTTAGTCAAACAAGGTTGATTGTGTTTAGCAAAATCCATGTACTTGTATCTGAAATTAGTTCAACATCCAAAGCAGCGTTTTGCGGAAATGCCAGGTTGTTTTGTCTAATGGCTCCTACTTCATGACCCGGCTGAAAAATTGCGATTCGCCAATTACAGCCATTAGAAGTGAACTATTTTGCTCAAGTGAGGTAACTTTACCATTGGCATAGCAGGAACAAGCACTAACACTAACGCAGCCCTTCATCTCTCTAGAGCCGCGCTGTAATTAAAGCATGATTAAGAGGCCGGGGCTGATGAATGTGTTTCTAAGTGCCCCATGCTGTGCTGCTGTTGGGCCCAGCATGCCGATTTTAATTGATTCGGGCTAATCAGTGAACAGAATTAAAACAGTCACAGTTGTTTGGAAGAACAAGAGAGCAGGTCTGGGCACCAGGATGAGTGAAACCAGCAGAAGGCCTGATCCACGCTGGAACGGATTTGAGCCCTGCATAAATTACGGCGAGGAGGCGCAGCATCGCGCCTGGCAGTTTGGTGAGACAAATGTGAGCTGCTATTGTTTATTATCTGCTGAAAGACTGCTCTGCCTCGTTTTTATGCCTACACAGGACTTTGTGTTGTCCATGTGTGATTATTTGAAATAACAATGGAAGTGTATTTTGCGTGTGATTGCAGCGGGTGATTTGATTTATTAGCTTGATTGCTTTGGCGACGCACAGAAAACATACTATGTAGTCAGTTTGAAGATTTCTAATGATTGCAGGGTTGCGTAATGTCAAGCCGAAGGAGTCTATAAGCTCAAAGCTGACAAGCTGAGTAGTCTTTAGTTGGTTTAACCCCCTGTTGTGGCTCTAGTGTTGGCAGGAGGCCCTGCTGCTCAAGAAGAGGAAGTCCTGATGATGTCCGTGACAGCAGCCCTCGGGGCCTGGACCGGAGCCAGAGAGTCCATAATGACAAGCACTCAGATGGACCAATGATTTCACAGGACTTAAATTACTACCTTAAATCAGTGAAGGGGTCAGCTGTGGAGGGAAAACGCCATAGAGGGCAGATAAAGTTAAACCAGGTTGATGTCTTCTAGAATCTAACTTTTAGATTAGATTTGCATGGAAGGTGTTGAAGGAATACTTCACCCAAAAATAACTACTCAACCTACATGTCATTACAAACCTGTATGACTGACTTTCTTTTCTTCTGCATTGAAACAAAGCAAATACATACTTTACAGTTTACAAAAACATATGACTCAAATGCTCCCATCCAGCAAAAAAAAAAAAAAAAATATATATATATATATATATATATATATATATATATATATATATATATATATATATATATATATATATATATATAAATAAATGACCAAAAAATTATTTTTCTAAAATGTTTCAAAATATATTTGTGCATATAATTTGCTTTTGGAAATCATATATTTTTGACAATATACTAATATATTTTAAAACATTTAAAAATATATTTTGACCTATATATGTAAATCCAAGAAAATACATTTACATACAGTAAAAACAACTTTAATTGAAAATACTTGAGGTCTTAACATTTATACAACATTTAGTAGGATGATTGTGCTTTCACAAACAGAGATACCATAGTTCTCGTAACATATTAAGTGTCTTGTAAGTCTATTTATATGGCATTAAAAATGTTGGATCAGTTTATTGTCTTATGAATGAATATCAGGTTTGGAGTGACATGGTGAACTATCCCTTTAAACGGCGAGGATACAACTTCAAAAAAGTTCCCCTATTATTGAATTTACTCTATTTGTGTCCACAAACCAGCTTGGATCATAGTTCCCCAACAAACATGATGTACAGTAAAGACAGATGTTTTGGCTGTGAACACGTCGATGGCGGTGATCTAATGAGAGAAGCCAAGCTGGCTGTACAGATGGCCGTCCTGAGGTGGCTATAACATCCAGAAAGAAAGATGTCATAGGATCTGCCTCCAAGGCCCCTATTAGAAGAATCAGACAATTAAACACCATTTATAAACTCTCTGGTACATATGTATACACAGTGTGGCAGTTAAACACCAATAAATGATGCTCAAATACGGCATAATTAGTACATTTAGATTATCTAAAGACAATTCAAATGATGTTCGTTATTGCAATTCTAATGTGTCTCGGAAGACGAATCGGTTTCCTAGTGGAGCTCTAATTTAATAACCTAACCTCCTCCTGACTGAGCTAAAAATAATGAGTGTGTTTACTGTGAAGTACTACTTAGAAATGACTAAAGTCAATGTCAACCTATTTTGCCTCCGTGATGTGGTGCAACAGGGTATTGAGAACAAATGTATAGGTCAGGACTTGATTTTATCCATCAGGAATGGATTGGACCTTGAAAACTGGGAGTTAGAAATCAGAATTTACTGCCTTATTATTGGTTAATATTATCCATCAGCTCACTCAAGGTTTTTGTATTAACATGCACTAATAAAATGTGCACAATAAGGCACTGAACATCTAAGGTAATAATATAATCCATCAGTGAACATCTAATTGACATCAGTGAAATAGTAGCTTAATTTCCATATGAGTAATTATATTTTAATAAAATATTGTGAAAAATTAAAAAAAAAAAATTATGATAACATCATCTCGAGTTTAGAATGAATGTATAAATTAATTAATTTAAATTATATTTGTTATTATCAGTGTCAGGAAAGTTATTTTTAAAAGTAATGCATAACAATATTGTATTAATCCCTGAAAAGCAACTAATTTTGTTACTTAGTTAGTTTTATAGAATCTAATGAATTACATTACATTGCTTTTTTCATCTGGGTTTTGTTTTCAATAAAAGAAAAGTTATATTTTTGACAAATGTAATATCCCTGTCACACCAAAAATAAAAAGAATGTGCCTCAGGTTGAAGGAAACAAATTAAAGTCATTTTTGCTTATAAATGTGGTTTCATTGGATCACTGAAGGTCAGCAGCAAAATGGCATTAAATACATAAAGGATATGTGTGGTGTTAAAAACTGAATAACTGCTGTTTGCATTTCAGTGTTTTCAGGCACTTTAAGGAATATTGAATCTGTTTTTGTCTGAGAGATGAGTAAATGCATGTTCACATATAGTCTGTAATGACAGTAACATTGACAGCGCACACAACGCCTCTGCACTTACTCCTGGTTTCTCTCAACATGAGGACAGGAGAGCTGTCAGTCAGTACATGGGAAAACAAAGTAACTGGCATTACTCGTTTGAAAAAGTCACTCGGATATTTTCTTGTCAACTAAAAAGTAATTAGTTACTTGACAAGTAATCTTGTTACGTAACTAGATTGATTCTAATGCGTTACCCCAAGACTGATTATACATTTTTATTTACATGCACTTATGAAGCATGCACAATAATAATAATAAAAAAAGCAATGCAAACCCACCTTCTTTACAAACACACACACACACTCACCTCCCCAGTAGGTCTGTGCACTGTAAGAGGCACACCTGGAGACGCTCGAGTGCTCCTTGTGTGAAGCCTGCATTATGCTAATTGTGACCCATGGGCACTGTGTGAAGGCTTGGTATAATTATCCGTGTAATTGTCTCGTATTTTGTAAAGTGCCAGATCGTTTAATTCAGGATTAACATTTCTTCACCTCCAACGGCCAAAGGCTTTACTTGACTGAAGCCCTCACCTCCCTCCCCACCCACAGGGAATTGAACAGTATTCATACATTTGATTTTCATGCACCTCTCTTATTGTTTAGCGTGCATGAACTTACTTATTTGGTGTTCATAAAACAAGGGAGTTTTTTTCCTTGTGTTGTAAAGCAGAGGGTTTGACGTGTACTCTTGTGAAGGGAGATGACAGAACGGCTTTCATTTAAAGCAGCGTCTGTTTTCACATGCTTTAATGATGCCTTAATCCTTCAACCGTTTTCCCGTGTGGCTGTTTGGGGTGAGTTTTCGCTCGCAGCCAGTGTTTCCAACGAAGCCAGAGAAGCAACCACAAATTGAGGTGTTATTAGTCTCTGTAACTCACTAGCGTTGTGGTTTGTTACTAAAGCCGAACGACACTAGAAACTGCTCTGACGCTAAAAGACGTTTTAGCAGCATGTCAATTCATTTCCACAGATGCTCTGCATGTTAAATCAGAAATATTAGTTGTGAGTTCTTGAAATGTTTAATGTCATTTTCCACTTCCCGTCTGTTTCTGTGATACTGACAGGCATGGCTTAAGATTTTTATATAAAAAGTTTGGTACGTGGCCAAGGCTTTTTGTCTCTTGATAATTTGCAGTGTCTATCTGTTGTGACATATACCTGGGTTCTTTGAGTGAGAGACATGGCACTCTATTAATTTCTCATCAGTGTCCCTTCAGGCACAGACTGAATGATTCTTTCAAGTCTTAATTATACACTTACAATTATAATCTATAAACCCCTATGTCTGGGCTCTGCCATCACCTGTCTGAAAATAATAGATGAGTAACTAAGATTGAGTAAGGTAAAAATTGCATCATTTTAAAGTCAGCATGAAATTGTTTCTTCATCAGAACAGATTTGGAGAAATGTAGCATTACATCACTTGCCCATCAATGTGCAGTGAATGGGTGCCGTCAGAACCCATTGATAAAAACATCACAATAATAATATATTAAACTATTCCTTTAAATATATTAAGCAAAAAATATAAAAAAAACAAATGCATCACCCTGTAGACTGAATAATGGTGTTTGCAAACCAATTCTTAGTTCCCAGCCCTAATCACAAAATCATATTATGTATGCTCTGTACATTGCTGACAATTATAAATAGCAGCAGTAACATTGCTATGTCATTATAAACATCTGCAACTAAGAATGTGTTATGAAATGCATCATCCCAACCAAAAAGACATTTCTGGAATATACTTGTGAACGTAACATGAAAATCACTCCAGGATGCAGCATTTTATTTAAACTAATCTGACAAATGAGCAGTCTCGAGCAAAATGATTAGGCCTCGAGCAAGACGAGACACACTGCGGTGTCTCAGGTGACAGCCACTGAAACACCTGACATCGAGGAGTTTTGCATTTAAACATTTCTGGGTAAAACAGTCTGTTCTTTGCTGATGAAGGGCTGCGTAATTCAAGTTTGGACTTGAAACACCCTCACTATAAACTGTACGTTTATTTGCGTTAAAGTGACTCAGCTCCCCCTGGCATGCTGAGTTTTCACATTTCCCAAAATCCATGATAATAGCCGTTTGTCACCTTGATTTACAGTGAATTACAAGCATTAAGAGATATTTGATCTAGTCACAGAAACGCTGTCTTTCAAACGTCTGAAGTCCTGACATGCTTACAGGTCATTAGAGAGGAAGCAAAGTTGGAGAATTTTCCCTTTCATTGAGGGATGATGGCCTACGAATTGCTTGACTGGACATGTCAATATATATAAGACAGACACCACATTGGTCTACTGAGCTCTGATATCTCTAAGATGTTGTTCCAGATTTCCAACACTTCATAAACCTGTTGTACCTTCTGTATGCTGTGACTGCCAAATCATCCTACAGAAAAAAAGAAAAGAAATCATTCCTCATGCTGTGTAAGAGATGAATCCTGGGTTTGTGAAACTCGCTGTATCCATAAGCAGTTACATGATATTCTGCATGTCAATATCTTTGATTCATCCATGTTTTTTTTTTTTTTCTTTGGGATGCGTCCAACATCAAACAAATGCTCTTTGTCAGTGTTTATGACACGGTCTGTTTTTGTTTCCTCCTGATAGGTGACTGACGACTAGCATGTTACCATCTGCACTGTGTGTTTCTAAAAACACTCCAGTGACGCAAAAGGCATCCTGCAGCAGTCAAATCAACTGGCATAACAACTTTGTCAGACTTATAGTTGTCAGTAACAGTGGTACAGAAAGTACATCTAAATATTAGTGGTGCAAACTCCTATTAAAGAAAAAAATCAACCACAGTGCTTTCAGAAGGTTTTTTTTCTTCAGTGCTTTATTCCAGTATACTAGTGGTTAACGATCACGGTGGGCGACTTTTAACTGAACTTTCAAATAAATATTTCAACTGTAAATTTCGGTAGTGCACTCTGTGACTAATACAGTGATTGCGGACCATGCTGGAACCAGACTTACTTTAATGTCAAACCACCTCCCATCAAGCACTTATATTGCATTTTCACATATTAAATTGTTGTTATATTCAGGAGAGAAAGGAACTTGTTGCTAGGTGTTAGTCTATTTTTTTAAAGGTGAAACGAAAATACAAATTACGAGTAGGACAATGTGTCTTGTCATTCTTTTTTCTTTCTCTTTACTCTAGGTCTATTGCACAAAGCTGTTTCCTTAAAATTACAAGAAATTATAATAAATACATAATCAAATTAGTGAAAAATTTTCTCTTTAGTCACAATCCTAGTCTTGACTTAAAAAATAATAAATAAATTATATATATATGCACACACATACATGTGGTATACACTTTATACTTGTTTGCCAGTTTTTTGAAGGTCATTTTCTCTAGGCACACTCCAAGTCTTGACTACAGATAGTTTTTTTTTTGCATATTTAAACTGTATAATTATTTTGAATTTAGCTGTTTAAACAAGCTGTTTGAAACCAATTTACAAACCACTGCTAGAGAAAACATGCACTGGTGTAATTCATCTCCATGTGACAACTAGCCCCGGTCTCCCCTGCAATAGAGAGCGTGCTAAATATATAATTACGTTCTCATTTAATGCCTATAGAGAATTTCTGGCACACTGGCCCTGAAGGAGGGGTGGAGGGACGTCAGAGTGGGCTTATCTGATCCAGACCACTTTGAGACGACACCTGTAGAATTTTCGAAGATAAATAACCACCTAAGTAGCCATAAAAGAGGATTTACTGTCAAACTCCTGCGGTCCCGACAGCTGGAAGAAGCCTTACATCAATGCGCCTAAAATTATAATACTGAGAAAGTTGCATACTAATTCATACTGCTTAACTAAAAAATCTAATTGTTGCAAAATAGTGACAAATTACCTACAGACTGTCTCAAGTTGGACTTTATTTAGTTAAAAGGTTTTGAGGCAAACCGATCACACAGGCCCATTAGTATTGTGCCCAGGGACTCAAGAACATTGATCCACACTGTCAAGTGTCTCGTTGCCCCTGGGGTCTTCCTGTGGTGGCGTATGTTTCCAGTGAAATCCCTAAAGGTGATGGGGCTTTAAATAGAGGCTTTAACCAGCCCAAACGGCTCCCTGGTGTGCACAATTAAGCCTTTGTACATCTCTGTTTGTTTTCCTGTTTTCATGTCGAGTCATTGTTTGTTTTGGTGGAATGTTATGTTCTTACGACGTCGACTTCGTTTTGATGTCTGAAAAGGTGTCATCTTTGAGCTGGGCATTGATTTCCAATATATATATATATATATATATATATATATATATATATATATATATATATATATATATATATATATATATATATATAATCAGAACAAATGTACCAAAACATTTGTCAAACTATCTACTGAGTTCTACAATAAAATAATTGTTGGGTAAATGTTTTAAATTTCAGTTTCTCTAATTTTGAAAGTCATGACTACCAAGAAAAGCAATGGGATCCAAATCAACATTGGGGCTCATTGCCTTTCTTTGTATGAAAAAATGAGTGCTGTCAAGTGATTAATCACATGCAAATTATAAGTTTTTGTTTTCATAATATATGTGTGTGTATTATATGTATATACACATATATAAGAAAAATGTTACGTTTATATATGATATGTTTATATATGATATAAATTATATCAATATAAATATATGCATGTGAATATTTTCAAAATATATGCTGTGTGTTTTTATATTGTATATGCATAATAAATATACACAACACATGTTATGTAAACAAAAGCTTTTATTTTGGAATTATGATTGGTCAATTCGGCTGTCAATCAAGCTTTTTGTGAATGATCAACAACATTCTCAAAATAACAGAACACCCTATTATCTTTAATTGTACTGATATAAATACACTCAGATGCTCTTCAGAATATCTTCTACAAGAAGAGCCAGTTAATTATGTCATGGGTTAATTTTTTGGGCATTTGATGAATTAGCTATTATGCATAATTCTTTTTCAAGTATGAGACTTTTTTATTTATTTTTTTTTTTTTAACTAAATGGCTCTGAATGACTCAGCTAAAGCGCTAACAGGTTGATGGATTATGGCAGGAAACGGACTTTGAAAAACATCCTCGCTGATGATTGACTCAAATTAGTTTCTTCCTGCAAAAATGATATAAATTGACATGACGCATACCACCGAGTTAGAGAGCGAGAGAGTGGACTCATATAAGGTAAGAATGTGGCTAAGCTGCATCTCTTGTCCATCATCCACCTCTGATGTAAGGCACATGTCAGTCACACTCCTTCCGGCTCTCAGCGCAGCCGCAGGGCAATCCTCACCCAGTAACACATCTGTCAGCTTCAGAGCTGCTTGATCCTCGATGATGAAGGACTAAGATGACAACAAGCCAATAATCCTGATAAATATTGTTAATATAAATAAATCGAGGATTTGCGCAGGTGAGCGTCCATGTGTGTCATTAAACAACAGTTTAATTTGCAGGGAACGTTCAGTGATCGCTATACCTTCAAACACACTGGTCTATTGTGTCTACTGTTAAAAAAAAAAAAAAAAAAACTGATGAGGAAGATCCCTGGTGGCAGTTTCATAAAGGCACAGACTTCCTGCTTTAAGTAATTAGTCTACCTGTATCAGCCAAGAGCACCTATATAGACTCATTAGGGAGTCACCTTTTGAGTGCACACAAGTGTCCTTGACCCCATAAGGGAAATATTGCAGTATATACAGTATTGTAAGCATTTAGCTGTGATTATGTGCAAAAGCAAGATGTTTAATCCATGCAATTTGGTGTCACTTTCATGTCCAACTTTGTCTAGCAGTTAAAGGCAGTAATAGTCAGCTTTTAGACGATAATTTATGTTTTGTTCCTCTGGACACTTTGCTTCAGGGGTGGTGTACCATTAACTAAACTGAATCTCTTCTGCATGTTTTCACCTGTATGAGAGCTATGCAAAAAATGCCATAACTCACCATATCTCTGGGCAACTGAAGACATATGAAGGAGTTTGAGCACATATTTCAAAGTGACAGAAACAACTCTTTCACTACCTCGTCGGAGCTGTCAGTTCATCTGTCCGTCTAAATGTAGGACATTTGGAAATCTAATCATCTGGTAACTATAATGAACTCCTATGAAGATTTAAAGAAAGGAAAAGTATGCATGTTGTATTCTAGTGTACAGGCTACAGAGGCAGACTAAAAGGTAATCACAAGTTAAACTAGCCCATTACACTACTTTTATTACCTCATTATGAAGCCGCCACATTTAAATAATTCGCATATTTGAATAAAAATGTAAAGATGATCAGCTTAATATGAAGTCTTTGTGAAATTGACTGTTTTTTACCTGACAATACAGGTGGTATCGTTTCAGTGATCAGCTCTAGCCATCAAATCTCTTGATTTATTAACCAGCCAGACACATGGCGCTATCATCCCGACAAATTACGACGAGTAGTCAGTGCAAACATGTTGTATCTTATCTGATTTGCATTAGGAATTAAGCCAACGTTTGGTGGAGCGCGCATGACTGGAGCGGAGCGCGCTCTCGTGGAGATCCATTACATTACTCTCCAACAGTAGTCCATTGAGAACGAGACGCTCAGCTCTTCTCAAGTCTGAGGGAGAGTAATGCACGCCAGCATTCCGCTTGTTATATTTGAGAACAATTCCGGGGAGGATACTTGTGATTTTAAAGTCTCTCAGAAATGTGAAGATGAAAAGTCCTGTGAAACATGGATCAAATAGGCTACAAATAAGGCAGAAATATTCGAATAATCTACTTTTAAACACGCAGTCCTACCATGTTTATAGAAATAAAATAAAGGTGGTATTCATGTTTGGGTAAAACACTGAATCATCATTTAATCACTCTAAAGATGTCAAGTGGTGTAACCTAGAAACGTAAATGCTTTTCTCGTGCGCGTTAGAGGATGCATGTTATGTATGTAACTTTATAGCCTATATATAAATATTTTATATAAAAAAACAGGCCTACGATGTCTAAAATAGTCAAAAAAATGAATTATAAAATAAAAAATAAAACGTCACTGTGAAAAATATTTGTAACAGAAATAACAAATTATGCAAACATTTAGCCTGTTTTCTCCCTCTACATAATTTCAGGCTTTTAACCAGATTTCCCCCGTTTTGCCTCCAGACCTGTAAAACCTACAAACATGCTAATCAAAAGTAGCTTATATTTTGTATGAATTTTATGCATTTGCATTTTATGCATTTGTTATATATATATATATATATAAGTGTATCATGTCATAAAACACAAGGAAGCGTAGTGACGTAAGACGAAACAGTTTTTTTAGCCTATAAACTTGAATCCTCATGCAACTCTATTTCTGCATTAGTGAATGAAGCCTTGGTTATGTATAAATAGATGCTTCAAATATCGTTGATGTTGTTTGTGAAATGATCCACTTGTTTAAATGCCATCTGTATACCCATGTCATGTTTAAAATATTATACTGCTGCAGTGAAACAGGAGTTTAGGAAATTAAGCTGATTATGGTGTGTAAAAATTGGGGTGATAACCAGCCCCACACCTTTTAATCAAAGCTGTTTTCCCCGGGGTGCAATTTTCACCTTTTTTTTTTTTCAAGTCAAAGTGATAAGGAACAACTCAGCAGCCCCAAATAGCAATCATCTTATTTGAGAAGATTTGTGTCTGCCTCCAACCCCTGACAATTTAAAGGTTATCTTTACTGTAATAAACTGAAATTGTAATAAATATTTTCCAGTTTCGCGCGAGAGCAGATGTAAGTTAATAGCAACACGTTATTTTCCGCACTGTTAATGCATATGGGGACGCTTCTGCTGGCAATTAGCAGATAATGGAATGAAAGACAGGTTTTGTATTACATGCATGTGGCTGATGATGATGTCATTGAGGGACAGCGCGTGAACTCAGGTGTACGGCTCCACTACAAAACCGCGCGCCTTCCCGCCAAATCAGAGGAAGCAGAATTAACATATTTTCTTTTTTACACAAGTTTTAGTTGATATAAAATATAATTTGTGTGTGTGTATATATATATATATATAGCCTATTATAAAAAAATATTTAGGCCTACCTATTTTTGTCAATCCTAAAAATGGTAATTATTTAAACATTCCCACATTCCTAAAATAGAACAAATAGGCCTAATTTAAAATCTATGAGATTGTTGGTTAAATTTAAAGTTAACAAGAATTGTTGCATTTTAGGAAATATAGTAATTGCATTAGAGAAATAACAAAGTATCCAACCTCGATCTGTTGGGATTAAGCAAGCATTAAAAATAAATAAATATATAATTACAAAGTGTTACTGAAAACCGAGTCTCGGATTGTTATTATTAGACAAACAGCTGATTAAATTAGACAATGTAGATCAATTGTAGGCTTTATGTAGCCCTTTTATAATATTTATATTACAAAATTAAAATCACCCAAATGCTCTGTGAAAAATACTGATAAAAGTGCACGTGCATTTCAAAAGATCCTTAATATTTATGCTACACGTTCAAGTGATCCAGCTTTAAAAATGTCTTAAGGCAAAAAATCTAACCTTTTTTGTTTTAGTTTTTTTGCCAAGAAAACCTGCTTTACTGCGGTTCCCTCAAAATAAATAATAATAATGATTGTAATAAAATGCCTTAAAGACTTAAACATGATGACGTTTCATAATTGTTATGCGTCGACCAAAACAAAATTGACGTCAGCGGAGCATACAATTATTCCTAGCAAACTCGTTTGATATGCATTATTTCTGACAAATATTCCATCTTTTGTATTTAATGAAGTAGTCAGTCACTAGTCTACTTGATGTACTGACTAAACACATATTCACCAGTTGAGCATTTTTTAAGCAAAAAGGCACATTTTGCTGCAAATATATAAAAATGCTTACTAGAGTTGCTTTATAGTGATTGCATGAAAAGTTGTTTATTGACACCATGACTTCAAGTCGGATGTTGACTGTTCACTTGGGCTGCAAAGAAAACACTTGAGGTTCTCCAGGTGGCTGGTAAATGCTCTGGGAACCTCCTGACATCACTACAGGGGGCTGACCTGTGCTGATCTTAGTGGCTAGGCAGGTATTGTCCAAACATGTCAGACAGTCAGGGAAGCAGTGAACCCTACATCCGCTCAACCAACAAAAAGAGCCGGGCTCTTCTCCATGTTAAGTGCTGTGTAGTCTACTGAGGGGGTACCACGGGGCAAACGTCTCAGTCGGTCAATCAGCTGGACTTCAGGCTCTTATTTGTCATGAGAGACGCCCAACAATCAGTGTCTCATTACATGCAACAGTGAAAGTTGTTGGGTGAGTGACCTTATACATGAGGCAAAGTCAATTTGTGGGCCAAAAAGGAAAGGGAACTATTAATAAACAATAGCTAAATTAATATATTAATGGCTTCAGTCTGGACCAGACTATTCTAACATCAGGCACACTGACATACTAACAAAGTGCCTGAAGAATGACTTTCATGAAGCTGTAATTCAAAACATATTGACAGGCCGAGGTGAAACACCCAGACAACTTCAAAACTTGTCAAAACAAGAATAACAAAAATTCCCACGCCTGTTTTAATCTGGAGTCCTTGCGCCCCCTAGAGCCCAAACCTGTGTATTAACATCTAAGACATTGGCAAGCCTTGTGACGTCTGAATTAAATTCATTTCATTAATCTTGAAAGCCTAATTTGACTAAACCTGGTATTCATTTAGGAAAACCAAGACTGTGGAAAAACAGGTGATCTGCCATGACCATCCTTGCTGAATATTTAAGTTGTCACTTCTGGAGAAATATGTGTGGGATTTTCCCAAAGCAGTTCTTTGGTTGAACGATTTTGTTCTGGAATAACTGTGCAGAACTTCACATACAGTCCCTCTGATGTAGCTTTTATTGCTTGATTTTTCCAGGAAACAACTTAAACCAAAGGCACTGATGCAGAAGTAAACATATACATGGCAGAACATTTACAATAATTCACAATATCTTACAAAAAGGGGGAGATAAAAAAAAAAAAAAATGGGCACAAAGGCAACCTGTTTAACACGCATGCTTTAAAAAAAAAAAAAAAATCAATGCAATTAGAAGAAAATGAAACCCAAATGTACTCCGGCCACTTGGTGACCAATGAATGCTCTGCAGTGAATGGGTGCCGTCAGAATGAGAGGCCAAACAGCTGATAAAAACATCACAATAATAAACTGTTGCTTTCAGCCAAAATAAAAGTTGATAATGCATAATAATGTTTCTTGCAAATTAAAAGCTAACATGCCTTAACGATTGATTTTTGTTTATTTTAAGCACAGATTTTCATTTCACAAGACGTTAACTGATGGACTTGAGGGGTGTGGATTATTGCGATGTTTTTATCATCTGTTTGGACTCTTAATCTGCAGCACCCATTCACTGCAGAGGATCCTTTGGTGAGCAAGTGATGCAATGATAATTTCTCCACTTTTCTCTTCATTTTGGTGCGAACTTTTCTTTTGAATTATTTAATAACTTTAAAGAGCATACTGGGAGTGTTCCGAATTTTACGATTATTCTTTCAAAGCTTGGGTTTGCCCGGGTGACAAAACAGAAGATGGCTAGACTAGACTCTTCTTCAAATCTTCTTCTTAAAATGACTAGATTTTATCCAATAGGACCCCGGTACTTTACCTACCACTGAAAAGCAGAAGGATTAAAAAAAAAAAAAAAAGAAATACTGTGTGCAAAGTGTAGAATGAAAGCATACTGGTAATCACCATAAGCCCAGTATCTCTCCAACAAATAAAACACTGATAAAAGTGCAAGTGCATCTGATCCCAGATATTCATGTACACGTCCAAGTGCTCTGGCTCCAATAATGCCTTAAGGCAAAAATATTTGCTAACAATACCTGCTGTTTCCTGGAAAGAAATAAAAATAATAATAAAACCGATATCAAAAATGGGAAGAACTGCTACTACACCTTGTTCAACAACAAAAAGACTTAACATGAGTTAACTGCATAGATCCACAACTATTTTCAAAAGCAACCAAAAACTGATAAGAAACGTCTCTTCAAACAAAAATGTACAAAAATATTTGTTTTGCCAGTTAAGATGATAAATGCAGTGAGTAAGTCCATATCAGCACTGCATGCTCACAGCACTCTCCATTATAACCTGGCATTAAAAAAAAAAATCACTATGAAGGCACCGAGGCCAGGTGGGGTGAGGATACAGTGATGCTGCGGTCAGCTGGGGATGACAGAAGGAAGGTGGAAGGAGGAGCATGAGTCTCTACGGTGTATGAGTTTAAAGAGTAGCTCTTCTTTCTCCTGGCTGAGCTTCTGGTTCTGCAGAGCCTGCTTCTCTAGCGCCTCCTGCAGCTCGTTCTGCTCCTTAGACAGTTGTCTGAAAGAGGATGACAAGAGTTTATGGAAAAATTTAAAATAATAACAAGAAAAAAAAAGTTTTTATTTTATGTAGACTCATGCATTCAGTCTATTAAAATTTCAAACTCATAACTGGGCAATCCTGCATCTACAACGCCAGGTGGCGCCACATACAAGCATTTGAGATGACAGACCTTCACTCTGACGGTGCAGGAATAAAAGAACTCCAGGAAAACTTAAAGCTTTTTATTATATTTGGACAATAGCAAGATAGAGACTAGCAAGTGAAAGCCTACTGTATCATATTTGAGGCACAGATTTCAGTCAAATGTTAGTCATTTTTCAAGATGAACAAGATTCTTTATTATTTTTGTTATTCTTGTATTTTTTTTTTTTTTTTACAAAAATCATGTTAAAATGTATCAAATATGATGCATCAGGCTTTTGAGGAACATTTATTTTATTTATTTATTTGCATGGTATTATGTTTTGCCCTCTCCACGATAAAAACAACAAAGCTTTAAATCATAAAACATATTACTGGAAATCTAAACTAGTATTTATATGCATTTTATGCAAGGAGTCCTACTGAAGTACTATACGGTTATAAAGATCTCACTGATTTACATTACATGCTTTTTAGCTACACAACAACACCAGCACAGAATCACATATACTTGCTTTAGTGTGAGCTCCTTATTCTAGTATATCATACTATATGAACCATACAAGCCTGATGTATCAAATACGAAAAAAAAAAAAAAAAAAGTTTTATCTAAAGGGTAAAATAAACTGTTCCCTTAATTTCATACTATTATTTCATATATCAGGTTTGCAGGGTTAAACTAAATTAAATAAATAAAAAAAATCAGTCTATTCCATTACCATATTGGATCTTCATAAAATCTTTGTAAAATTTAAGAGATGCTGCATGTGCTACTTACATTCCTAAATATAATTGCAATAATTCCAGCCATTGGCAGGACAGACAATTCCTGCCCCAAACACTATAAAAGCACAGTCAGGGTTTATACATTTTGAGAGGATCAACCCCTTCAAATGCATATTAAGCTTCTTTACTCTTATCAAACATTTTCACCCAGAAAGAAGTGCACACTTGTGACACATTTCCACCAAAATTGCCGGAACATTTATACCAGGAACGTCTTTTGTTTTTTATCTTCTTCTCACAGGAACTGTTATTCCCCCCAGACCCGTTGCTTTCTGCGTTCCCACCGCTGTCCACCATATAAATGTATGTGTTGTGTTGCTACTGTAAGTGCATGTGTACTGCTGTCTACACAAAGAATTGCCTTTTAAGGACAACAAAGCTGAGTAAGTCAAGAGTACCGTGAAGATTAGGCAAATAGATTTGTGATGTAGGTCTGCCTCCATTTCTCAATACAAAGCACACACATTTCAGACTTGCATCCTCGGTAGTTTTGGACTTTGTGAGTTTGACTCAGTAGTGTGATCTCCGAAAGATGGGACGAAATATTATATCAAACAGTATTGCCTCTTTTTATTTTCATTTTAACATATTAATAGATTAATTGAATAAAGACCAAAGATTTCCTGTTAGATTTACCAAAAAACTTTTTTTTTTATGTTTAGCCACTTGAGAGACATCAGAGCCAGCGGCAGATATCAGAAGGACAAGCCGAGTAGAGGCTGCTCTCGGTGGATACATGATCACTGAGCTCTCGCTGCTCACGTGGAGCTGACCGTCTCTGAAATCGCTGAAACACATTTTTAAATAGGCGCTGTCTTTATAAATAAACCGCAGATTTGAGTTTTTAACAACTACATTCTTGCCTGAAATACTTTTAAAACTAAATTTCATGACACGATAAGAGTAATATTTTAAAATGATGAGAATAAATGGTGGTTGAAATCACAATGCTGCGTGAACTCAACCAATCAGGATGTTTAGTGCCCAAGTCCCGCCCCTGAAAGTTCCAGAACTTTGAAAAAGTACCACCTCTCCAGCAGTGACTTTCTGAGGGGCATTTGTTTTTTTTACCAGGAACTGTATTTAGTTCCTGGTTCCTGTGGTGGAAACACACCGAGTACCAGCCAAAAGTTCCAGCGGTGGAAATGCGGCTGACTATTTTAAAATAGTTAGTTTGCAGATTGATGTAAACACGTACTGTATGAGGCTTTGGTAGTTGTCCATCCTCACTCTGTAGTCCTCGCTCTGCTGGAGCGCCTGCAGGAGCTGATCCTCCAGCGACAGATTCCTCTCCACCTGACAATCACAACAACAAGAAGCAGGAAGTTATCAAAATAGCTGACATATTGTAAAAAAAAACATTGGTTTTGGTTTGAGTTGAGTTGGTGACTTCTGCATTTCTTTATGCAAACAAATAGGTCAATTTGCCACATTCAAATAAACACATGAATACACAAATAATGCACCTGGACTTATTTTTGTGCATTATTTCTCCATGACGGAGTATAAAGCAGATGACTTGTTTACACAAAGTGGATGTAAACCTTTTTTTTTTTTTTAAACGTAAGAATCTGGCACTGAATATACATATTGATTAACCTCTAATCTGAAGATCATGAGTTACTGGCCTACAATAACTATCAATACAACTTCATACCAGTGTTTCCATCTGCAGCAGCTTGTTCCCCTGGTCCTGTAAACGCTCACGCTTCATTTCGATGACAAATAACAGACTCTCCTGCTCCTGCTCCCAGAATGCACCAGGGCTTCCATGAGTCTGGGATGAAAAGAGCGATACAGCTGAAAACTGCAGCTATCTGAAGCACGCTTTGCCAACAGATCTCCACTCTCCTAACAAACCTCAATGTTTCTCTGAAGGTCTCTCTTGAGCGTGGACTCCTGCGCTCTGCGCTTTAACTCGTTGAACAGCTTCAGCTCTGACGTCAGCCCTTCAATCTGATCCTGAGTTCATAGGAAGTTCAGACCAATCACTTCAAAATCAAGTCTGGTATGTCTAGCTTGACGTGGGAAGTATATTAGATCAGCTCTCAATCAAATGTATTGAGGTAATTCAGTGAGGTTACAAAGAGATGCGTTTTACCTTCAGTGCATTCTCAGCTGCTGCATGAGACTCATTTAAAACATTCTTCTCTTCACTGTGTAATCGCTGTAGCTCTGCAAAGCAAACAGTTATTGAATATTACCATTTACCACAAGATTATCTCTCTCTCATATAGTATGTGTATATATATATACACACACAGAGACACATTTATTGCTCTTAGAAACTGTGTTTGCCAAAGTTACATTAGATTTGTTTGTCAGCTGATAGTATTTCAGTGCTCTGACCTTCTGTTGCGCTCTGATGCTGCTCTAAGGTGCTCCTCGTCTGTTTTTCATGAAGATCATTTAGATCAGTGGTTATCTCAGTCTTTACCTGTTAACACAAGAAATTATACATTTATTTACCATTTAACGCCTTATCAGCAGCAAAGGCTATTCTCATGGCAACATAGTACAAATTAAAGCGCCTCTTTTAGGGGTAATGAAAGAGTTTTGGGAGTCCTCAATAACAGGTTGACATGCATGCAAGGTCAAAAAACACCTTTATTATCTTATATGCATTTATTTTTTCCTTACTTGCTCAAGGACTCCCAGATTATTCGATCAATAATTCATTTGAACAAAAATCCCTACTTTGCGTGACGCTAATCAGCAGTGATTGGTCTCATTTTCTTTTCATCATGCCTGTGATGCCTGATAAAACAGTTTTTGAGCGCAGTGCTACTTTGTATTCAGCGTTACAAGGGACACCGCTATTTAACTGCTCCAAAAGCGGCACCTAGTGGCAAAGAATCAATTTGCATTTTCATTCAGACCAACCTGAAAATCGACTGATGTAAAGTTCGCCGAGGTCTGTGCTCGCAACAAGTGGACGGGCATTATGCTAATGTTTCATGTTGACGTCAATATGAAACAGCTTGGGATTCATTATAAAAATTAAAAAAAATACTCGTTTCAATGATTCAGAGTTGACTCTTTCTTTTGAGAGACTTTGGGTCTCATTCATGAAACATTCGTAAATATACAAGTAAATATTTGAGTAAATATCTGAGTGATTTGCGCGTAAAGAGAACTTCCCGAAAACTCTTCTCCTGATTCACAAAAACTTCGTAAACGTCAGATGTGATAGTGAAATGTGTGTGTGTGTTAATGAATTCCAATCAGTCGTAAATGGGACGCGCGTGCACGCTCACTCTCAATTACCATAAATCCCGCCTATTAAATCCGACTGACAACTATATATGAGCATCATATTATGACACCAAACGAAGGATTTCAACATGTCTTCTCAAAAGCGACTGAAAAAGTTCAATCAGAAGTTCATTCAAAACGGCATTTGGCAGCATATTACAGATCCTATTACTGGCTCTCATAATAAAAGTTAAAAGAAAAACCGTATGTAATTAATATATATAATATTTACACAGCATTTTGAAAAAAATATGTAGCCGATTAAGGTGAATTAAAATGCAGCCGTATTAATGAGCAAAACGTTCAGACGTTAAACGCACTATTTACGCGTGGCTGGGAGCAGGTGTAGATTTCTTTCGTACCAACTAACATTTGGAAAATACGAACGTTTTAATGAATCCAAAAATTTACGCCAAAACCACTTTACACGCGATTTACACAAAAATTCGTTCTGCTCGTGTTTCATGAATGAAAGCCAATAACTATATACACTGTGCACTTTTTAACTTAAAACTTTGCGGGATGTTTGCATTCACTCAGAGCTGTGTTACAACGTTGTTAGGTCATTTCCAAAAAAAAAGAAAAAAAAATTATTAAAAACATAATGGGGCACTTTGAAATAAGAAACGTCTATAAAGGATGATATGCAATAATATTTTCTATGTTTTTCTAAAAATAATTTTTACTTAAGATCTTTAAGTTTGATATTTGATATATTTACAGTTTCTTGTTGGGGTAGGTTATATTATTTATACATAGCTTTTTATACAAAATTTTATGTTTTATGAAATGTTCCCAATTATATTTATGTATACATTAATTGTGTCTTAAACTGCTAATAATTTTACATAATAAATGAGTCTGCAATGTTCTTAAAAAAAATCTTTGTTCTGTCTTGTTAAAGCAAGCAGTGCTCTACTGTGTTAAACACAAAAACCAGTCATCTTTCCAGGGCAGTGAATAAACATCCCTCCCAGCAAACAGGTTTAGCTTTGTTGGTCAGAGGTTAGCACAAGGACAGATGCACCAAAGCACACGTTCCCAAACCCTGAACAACAGCGCACAGTATCGGCCTCATTCCCAATTATGCTGTAATAAAAGCATGTCTTGTTTTTATTGCTTGTGACAGCTTTAAAAAGTATAACCCGCTGACATAATCTGGGATCAGAATACTATTCGTTCCTGAATGCCTACATGAAGCTACATGTACTTGCAATGTATTCTATTTACACTACATAAAGAAAGGGCTTTGAATACCAACTCTACCTTCTCTATAATACTGTGGACTAAAGTGCAGATGTCTCCAGGATGGTCCTTGAGGAGCTGGTCTCTCTCCTGGTCTCCTGAAGCCGTCAAAACTGCATTTAGTAGCTTTAGCTGACACTCATAAGTCTCCAACAGATTCTCCACAGATGAGTGTGTACCTGGGGGAGAGCAATTGAACACTACATGTTTGCTCAATGGTACATCTGAAACAATATCTCCATGAGCTTAAGCCAGGATCGCCCACGGCCAGCAACACAAGAGTATTAACAGGTCTCTGCAACCCAACATCCGTGTTACAAAACCCTGCGCTCTGCCAACAACAACACACTGAAAAGACACAGTAACAGATAATAACTGTAGCACACGTACCACGATCTAGAAGTCCAAAACAAGCTTTTCAGTCACAATGCATTTTCTGTTTTTGTTTATCTAAAGAACATCTGCACTTGTTCCCATGACCTGATCGAGGGGAAACCACTTACCACTTCCATCTTGAAGTTTGATGTCCTTTATGTGCTTCTCAGCTCCTTGTGCTTCATTTTTTTTCTGAAAGACATTGCAGACACGGAATCAGTGATTCAGCAACTAGCTGACAAACTCAACCTACATGCATGACAAACATTTCACAGAAGTGTCATATAAATTGATATTTGTTGCACTCCAAAGCGTTCAGACATTACCGGAGAGATATGTGCTCAAGATTGCATAACCATGACATCATTGAAAAACCACTTCCAGTGGTGCAGTATACTT
This sequence comes from Carassius gibelio, assembly GCF_023724105.1. Lineage (NCBI taxonomy): Eukaryota > Metazoa > Chordata > Actinopteri > Cypriniformes > Cyprinidae > Carassius > Carassius gibelio. The sequence goes on along the minus strand of NC_068409.1, from coordinate 19,095,336 downwards.
TGAAAACTTGAGGTGTATTTCTCAATGGGTGGAACAAGTGCTTTATTGAGTTTATTATCACGCTCCACACAAGCCTTGAAATTCAGGAAGAATGCTGTCATACATCCATAGTGAGTAAAGATTGTGGATTCTAGTGTGAACGTCTGAAGATAGAGCTCAAGTTCAACAACATTCACAGATGATTTAACATTCTGAAGCTTACGTGCCAAATGTCTGCAGAGATATAGCCCACACACATCCTCAAAACACTCACAAGTGCAACATGTCTCTCCTTTGAGAGCAAAATCTCCTGTTTAGGCCTAGTTCAGGTAAGAGATGCATTTAAACTCACAGATAAGATCTGAGAGCTGAGGCAAAGACTATCAGTGAGTTCAATTTCACAGTTTCACATTTAGTATGACTTTCAACTATGATTTCTGGTACTTGATGGCCCCTTCTCTCCTTTCTCTTCACCTCTACTATGAGGCCAACACGCGCTTTCAAGAACAAAAAGAGTCAAACCTTTTCAAATCATCCTGGTTAATAACTACTGAGATTCTCACTGTCACTTGAGACTGTTTAAATGAGAAATGACAAGACATGTGTGGTTTAGTGTCGGGCTGGGACAAATGCCAACCAAAACATGACACTTATGCTTCACGCCATCCACAGTTTGAAAGGAACCACAAGCAAATGATGTCATCCTGCCCGTGTATATTGTATAGAAACAAACGCCTGCCTGGAGGGCATTCAGCTTTCCTCTGCTGAATGCAATTCATTTTTACCAGGTTTCTATTAGGAACTAATGTACAAAGACAGTGATATTATAAGAGCAAACTCCGTATACACCTTATTAATCATGAAAACTATGTATAGATGAAAAGATGCAGCCACAATACAAATTCAACTTGCTGAATTTGCACACAAGGCATTTTCCATTAAAAAAGCATTATAAAGAAAATGCTTTATATAGCTAAATGCATTCATATTCTGGGCCCAGATGCTTGCTTATTTAGATTGCATCATCAGTAAAGTCTATGTTGAATTTAATCTTTTAATATAACTTAAAAAATATAAAATATTATATAAAATATTTTTTTTAGGTGTGTGTATATATATATATATATATATATATATATATATATATATATATATATATTTTACAGAATTATCCACCATTTTTAGTCATTAAAATGCTGCGACAAGTGCTTTATATGGATTGCAAGTTCCCAAAACTTGCAGTTTGTTTGCATTACTTTGTTTTCTTCTTTTTTGAGAGATGATCTAAACTAATAGCTTAAAACAAACTATGAATGTAGCTTGTGCCGAAAACTATGAATAGCATTTTAAAGGTCTTCAACTTTTTTAGCCTAGGCTTATTTTTCATAAATTAATCAGCAATAAAAACCCAGAACAGGAACTGCTTTCATCTCATAATTCGGTTTAATCCACAATAACACTATTATGCATTTGCCGGCTCTCTGTGGCAGGGAACCAAATGTTCTGGAACTTTAATGAACCCATAGCTTTATTGCACTTTTGCAGTCATGTGGTTATGTGCTTTTGATGCAACTCCAATAGAGGCTGTAATAGTGAGCGTAAGGCTTTCTCTGTTCGGTCTTCAGGGAATTTTCACACTTCTCCAGTTGTCCATGTCAAGTATACTGACACATGGCTATGTGATTAACAGGACCAAATGAACTCAGGCTGTTTATAGATCACATTAAAACTTGCAGTGAGAAACTCGGGACCCTGTGTCTGTCACATCCAAGCCCAGTGAATATAAATCCTTCAGCAATCTGGGCTGGGCTATGAAAGCTTGACCCTGTTATTATCAAAGCTAGATGTCCCTGTATGTTTAAAGGCCCCAAAAATGCATTGATTTTTCTCATGCATTTACATTAAAAATGTCAAATCTAAAGTGCCATTGATGTTCTATTGGTTTTACTTTTAATGCATGCATGAAAACACATTAAAATTCAATTTATTAAAAATAAATGGCTAAATATGCCTCTTCTATGATGAACATTTTCAATATGTGGTACGACTGCCCAGTTAGCTTGAAAATTACAATTATAATGCTTTAATGCATGCAAAAATAACTTGAATAAAAAACACACACGATAGGCTACTAAATAAAAAAGGTCCAATTAAAATACTGAAATTCTTAAAATTTAATTTCTATAAATATCCTAAAAAAATCCATAAGTAATTTGGCAATCTTAATAAAACAGACATAATTAATCAGGTCAATATTTATTTTATTTATTAATTGTTATTATTATTATTATTTATTTTTTTTCGATTTCGTATCATTTTCGTTAACTGGAGTAACCCTAAGAAGAAGAAAAAAACTATGACTAAAAATATTTTATATTTACAAAGCTGTGTACCAAAATACATTAATTAAAACCACAAAATGATAACATTTACATATAGTGTTAGTACGAAACTAACAGGTATACCAAGAGGACTAAAAAAAAAAAACTACATATAAATTACATTTGACCTTTTTTACAACCTCGTATATCCTGATTTGTCATTGACCGAAATGCGGAACAATTTAAAAGGAGCACAAAGTGATCAAACTTAAATGCTGGATAACACGCCTTTAATTTGTCATAACGGATGTCAGTAGCACATTTTAAGTTAGATCTCATCGGTTTCTAATTAAAACTTCCACAAGTCGACAAACTATCATGATGAGAGCTTTAGCATCGACTAACGCATTAGAGAGGAAGTAACCAAACAGTGGCTCCCATAATACAGACACATTTACACGTGCTGTATTTGCTACATTTCTCGTCTCCACAGTATAACATTGTAAGTTTGCATTATTTGTGAAGATCCTGGGAAGGTTTTAAAACGACCTACCTTCTTCCGGGAGACCTGGCCACAAACTTTGCTGTTGTGACAACCCATGCTCCTCTGATCTGCCTCTGTATTTCAGCCCGTTGTTGTGTCGCTGGTAAGTTTCTGGCTGTTTGCAGGAGTTCAAATATGAGCGGAGCTCTCTTTGAGCCTCATTGTCGCAGAGGCTGAGACTGAGCAGATGGGCGGGAACTACAGAGTCAAGGCGGCGTTCCGAGAACGCAGGCTGCATTTACATCAACAATTTAAACCGAGACAAGCGGGAAATTTGTCGATCTATGCGCAGCAGCTGCGCAAACGGATGCATACTGCAGCTTCCTCGAATGAAAACATAAATAAATAAGTGTATTTGGCCAATACAATAGTATGTCCCTAAATATTATGTTCATTGTTTCCCCACTCATTTCTTTCTATTTAATGTAGGCCTATTTTTTTTTCTCTCTGTCTCTCTTTTAAATTTTAATTGCCGTATTGTTTGACCATCCTTGAACTCATGGCTCTTTATCTTTTCTTTCACATTTGTATTTCCCGAGCAAGTGTTTAATAAAATATGTAAGTATGTATTGTCACTAATTATAATAAAGCTAAATTAAGCATTTATTAAATTAAATAATTGTTTATTAATTTTTTTTTACATATTTTATTATAGAAATATTAACCATATAGAGAACGTTGACAGAGTAACACGGCGGATATCGCATTTTGCGTAAAATTCTAAATGGACTTTTAAATACCGACAGGATAAAATACTGATTTTGGCGGGAACTTTTTTTGTTTATCGCCTTTTGGTCCCAAACTCTTCATATGCTTGTATGGATCTGGGTATTTGATGCTAAACCACTTTTTAGTGAGAAGGTTTAATTTATGTTTATGTCATAAGGAAGCCATAGTTACAGGCTACATGGTAGCTCAAACACGTTACTGTTACAGTAAGTGTTGTAAAAAAAAAACATGTTAAAACTGAAAGTTTGATGTTTGAGGGTTAATTATAGACCATAGGCCCTACAGACATATTGTTACTTTTTGTTCAACTAAAAAAAAAAAAGCACTGCATTGAGCAAATTTAGCAAATTATCATCCAGCAGATTTGAATGAGTAAAAATGTGAGGCTCACAGGTCAACCGAGTGAATCTTAATTTGTATTTTAAGCTGCCATATTGTCATCCCGCTGCTTTAGAGGAATTCTGTTTAGAGAAACTGTCAAAACAGCAGTGATCCATAGCCAGCGGTGAGGTATGTGGATGCACATGCTGAATCTAAACATTACAAGATTCATACTGGCTGCTAGGTATGATTTCATCACCAGTGTCATTTTAATGACAAATGAGTTAAACACTAAGTGTAAACTGAGAAAGAGAAAAGCATGGATATTTAAACCTTTCTAGCATGCTGTCACTGCCTATTGTAACAACATATTGTTCATATATTCAGTGGAGAAAATATAAACGGGCAGATCTGAGCTCATCATATTCACTGCTTTATATGGTGCATACAGTAGTGTGTCAGAGATATATCTATCTTTGGCCTCTTGGCTCTCTTGTTTGGTATATATTAAGCGTTAATATGATACATTGACTTTAGATCTTCTGGGTAATTTGAGACTTGCCGAAACAGTGCCTATTTATAGCAGGGTCTCAAATCTGTCATAAAAACGATAGAGCAGTTGTTGCTGAGAAGTGTGCGTCATGACAAACTTTCCATTGACAGGCAGCTGCAGGGACTCGGCAGCTCAGTGGTGACAATAATAAAGATCAGGTCTCCACTTATCTACAGGAACAAAAACAAAGCAATCACATAAAAGAGTATGTTTGGATTAAACATGGATCTGCCAAAGTTAACAGGCTTATCACACATATGAGGTCAGGATTTGAAGGGAGAACAATAAATCAAGTCTGTTTTCCTTAACACTGGTCAGGAATCATTTCCCTGCATGTATTCTGAATTGTTTTGGTATTATTTTTGGACAATCATGATTTTTGGTTTGTATTTTGGGACTATGGGAACTGAAAAGTGATGTTCTAAACCTAAATGAGATTCTTTCTTCTGTTAAAACACAAAAGAAGATATTTTTGATAAATGTTGACAGTAGTCATTGACTTCCATTGTATTATTTATCCATACAATGGAAATCAATGGCTGCCATCAGCTGTTTGGTTACCAACATTCTTCAAAATATCTTCTTTTGGGCTTTGGTTTATAGGTTTGAAACAGTGAGTTAATGGTTACAGGATTTTTTATTTTTTGGGAGGTGAACTATACCTTTAAAGACTTTGTTTCTTAAAATGTTGAGTTTATTTCTCACAATTCCGACTTTATTTCTCAGAATTGCAAGAAAAAAAGTCAGAATTATGAAATAAAAAGTCACAAATACCTTTTTTTTTTAATTCCCTGAAAAAAACCGTGATCCCATATAGTCTTGCACATGCATTTAATGCTGGTGCAAAGATATCTGCCATTTATATACTCCCAGAACATGAAGGGGGAATGTGGCCTTTCGCGTTATTAGAAGTCATTGTACCATCAGAATGGATTTTGAATTGTTATTTAAATGTACAAACACACATGGAGTTGCTTTAAGTTCATTGTTTGAGTTCACATAGTATATTTCTCAATTTCTAATGTTTTTGAGGGAGATTTTCTGCATGGTAAATGCCTGTAGTCTGCCAGCCAGGAGTAGCATGTTCCATAAAGCTTTATGAACGTGCTTTGTGCCACAAAGCTCTTAAAAAAACCAGACACAAGCTCTCAGTCAGCCAGGAGATAACATTCTTTCCACTGCTCCCCCTCCGACCCCAGGCATAGTGTAAGCCTCAAGGACTCGCAAAAACCTCCACGTTTTCAAAGGGCAAAATAAAACATAGTCCTACTGAGAATTCTGTCTTAGGTTTAATTAAAACTGTAAAAAAAAAATTGTTATGCATAATAATACACTATACTGTTCTCTTACTGCTGTGAGCTCTAAACTTCAGAGTTAAGTGTGTATGTGCATTTTAGTAAACAGCACATTTCACATTTCAGGAAAGTTTTACTAGTGATGTTACATCTGGGTTCAACAATCATTAAAGGGGTCACATGACGTTGCAAAAAGAAAAAAAAACTTTGTGTATTTGGTGTAATGCAATGTGTTTATGCTGTTTAAGGTAAAAAAAAAAAAAAAAAAACAATATTTTCCAGATACGGTATATTATTATTGTTGCTCTCTATGCCCTGCCTTTCTAAGACGCGTACATTTTTACAAAGTTCATTGTTCTGAAAAGCAAGGTGTGCTCTGATTGGCCGAATTCCTCAAGCATGTGACGGAAATGTTACGCCCCCTTACCATACTGTGATGTCATGTCCCGGCCGGCGCAATGAGACAAAACAAAAAAACCCGTTACAAACAAGGCATTTGTTCAGGGCCGGCCCTGACCAATTGGCTGCCCTAGGCAAGATTTTACCTGGCGCCCCATGCATCACAGCCCATTTCACCCTGTCATTGTGTTCATGATTTAGCGCATATATATATATATATATATATATATATATATATATATATATATATATATATATATATATATATATATATATATATATATATAGACTGGATGTCACATGCGACACTGAAGAATGGAGTAATGATGCTGAAAATTCAGCTTTGCATCACAGAAATAAATGATTATTTAAAGTATAATAAATTGAAAACAAATTATTTTAAATTGTAATAATATATCACAATATTACATTTTTTCTGTATTTTTGATCAAATAAATGCAGGCTTGATGACCAGAAGAAACTTCTTTCAAAAACATTAAAAATAGTAATGTTTCCAAACTTTTGGCCTGTACTGTATCCCCCCAAAACTGCACAACTGTAGAGTAAAACATTAATAAAAAGGTGATAATAAAAAATGCGTCTTAAAACTGACTTGATTGTACAAAATCACAGTCTGGGGACTCATAACTCAGAACAACTGCTAACATTAAGTTTAAGGTAAAAATAACTGCCACGAAATTATAGTATCTTACTCCTATGCAATAAATTGTTCTTTCACTACATCTCTTTACCTCTTTATCCTCTTCTCTTCTTTTTGGCACTGTATCTATCGCAGACTATGCTCATTTATAACGTGTCATGTAAATTCGGCCTTCCGTCACAATCAGGAAACTTTCACCGTGTCTAGAACTGGCGCGAGCTGCCAGACCCGTTTCTATGAGCTGTGTGTTAACAAAAGCAGTGCTGTCTACATTGGATGCGGCGTCGGGCACGCTACACAACAAATTACCAACAACTGATCGTGCGCGCGCTCTGTTTCTGACGCACTTCAAGCACTCGATGGGCAGGGGAAGATTGAAGAGTCTGACTTTTTTTTTTTTTTTCTTTGCTTTATTTGGTACTATTTAGATTAAATGGTTTTTAAATAGTAGCCTATTATAAAAAAAAAATATATGTAAAAAAGAAATTCACTCGTTCACTCATTCTGGCGCCCCCATGGATGAGCCTATACGCGGGCCGGCCCTGCATTTGTTGCATCCAGTGGGGACATAATTACTGATTATAATGACTTATACTGTCTTTTTACACGTTGCATTGTGTATCACGCCACGTAAACATGAAACCACGTCTGCCTTTGTGATCAGAGCAATGCCAAACAACAAGCACTACTCTAAACTGCTCAAAACTTGCGTTTAAATCATTGGTGGCAAATTCTTTAAATATAAAAACGTACTTACAGGATGTGAGTCAGAAGCGCCAGACTGTCATGGCAAAGTTGGAATTGCTCCACTTTAGAAACAACCTTTGTGCACAGAAGGCATTGTAAGCTACACTCAAATGTTCAGGAAACAGTCCTCTGTAAAATGCACTACACACATCTGAATATTTGGGTTGAACTGTTCTGGAACAGTGTTGTAAATACAACTTAACCACTGATTTCCAGTTGTGTGCTCTTTTGGAAGATCAAACAAAGTATTATTGCTTTCACAACTAAACACACAGCATCTCCACAGTTTTTCTCTGTTTCCACAAAAAGTCATCAAGTGTATGAATGATAGGGGTTTAAAATCTGTCCAAAACTGTAAATTTTATGTAGTCTATTCCAGCCTTAACTGACGTTCTTTTGTGGAAAGCAAAATATTTTGTGCACTTTGCTCCATAAAACATAATCATACAGGGACCAGGAGAAATTAAGCTAAAAACAGATAATAAAGTAACATATAAGCAGTGCAAGCAACTTCCCTCCACTGCCGCTCTCAAATCTCATTAGTATTTGCATACATTTAAACTTTTGGTTATTTGGTCATTTTGCATCGCTGACATCACTGACACATCTGTGCAAATGAGATGTAAAAGCTATGGCACAAAGGAAAATAAGATTTAAAAAAATAATAGTGTAGCATTAAAGATTCAATGGGAACAATATAATACATAACTAAAATAAAACTGTTACTGATTTGAATGTTAAGTTTTGTGTTTTTTTTAATCAGTAACTGAATTGGCTTCTTTTGCCACTGCATCACATTAGTGCATTAATCATGATGGGAACGGTAGAGGTTACAAGTGTTTGATCCTGAACCCGTAACATCTCAATTTAGTCCTGGACATTTGGCTCTTTTTTTGACACTTTCCCAAAAACCAGGAAAAGAGCAGATTGCTACATTTCATTGTGTCGGTTGTACAGTACTGATGCTATTGAGAAGCTGACTTTAATGCATCCCAGCTCTTCTCCAGAGTTTCCTAAAACGACCTGTAATCTGAAATTGGTCAGCCTGTTAGGCAGTGAAAAATTTGGGATGTAAATTCCAGATGATGGCCAATAGTAGTCCCCCCTGGGGAAAAAAACAAATAAATGTTAACCTGATTTAATAAAATACACAAAGGTTTGCTGTGGATGTTCAGTGAATGAGGACACACTCACAGCTCTGAATGGACATCCACAGGGGACACTAGATGAAGGTTTAGGTTCAGGACAGAGCTGCGGGATCCACATAAAGAGCTGGGCCAGCCGCACACAGGCATCAGGATAATAACAACTTCCCAAGTCATCAACACAAGGCACTTTTATCCATACACCAGCAACTTCTCTTTCCAGTGTCAAGTTCACCTGAAACAAATAAAATAACATCATGTTTTGTAATCCAGATGATTTTATGAAGGCACAGTGTTGAGCCGTTTAAATGTGGACAGACAGGTTTACCGTCTGCACAATGCTCACAGCAAGTCTCAGGCATAAATACATTCATGTCACCATGAGTTTGTAGGTGATAGGATGGGTACAGCTCAGTTTCGAGTTCCAATAAAAAAGAAGGTCAGGGAGCTCACACTGAAGGGAGAGCGCAGGTGCAGCGATGTGGAGGCAGATGCAGATGCCATCACATATCCCGGTGAAGGAATTGGGTTTGGATACACATGAAGAGTCTTCACATAAGTTGGGTCTTCTGGCTTTCCACAGGTGTCCCAGGAAAAGCCTCTGAACTATCAGTAATAGAACCTACTGTAACATGTGGCGATGCAAAGAAAGTATTAAAACAATATCATTTCCATATAGCTCACGTTCTTACCTTTGTAAAGGCAAAGCTTCTCCTGCTATGCCATTTGCTCGAGACATCCATTAAAATAATGCAAGCAATAAACACGGAAATGCATCTTTTCATTTCGCACGGTTGAGAATCGTATTTTACTTAAAGTTAAAGATATGAATGCTCTGAAACACCAGAGCGATCTATGCCCCATCAAAGACACTTAAGGAACTCTTTGTCATTTTACTTCCTTATGGTAATGAAATATGTTTCTCCCCCGTGTCATTTATGGAAACAATTATACAGCGTTCTACAGCGCCATCTACAGGCTGATGCGCACAGAACCATAAGAACCCGTTTAAAATAATGGATGAAGGTAACGACAGCTTAAAAAAATATATATAATTATAATTTAAGCTCCTTTAAACACTACCGTACTCTGTCACATGTTAGAGGATAACAGCATTGATACAAGATTATTACTATAAAAGTTAGGATTATTTAGTGACATAGCATCTGAATAAATGGAATTATATATATATATATAATTTAATTAACGTTATAGAATTTTACTAGGTAATAATAAAATCTTGGTAAATATAAAATACTGGAAGCGATAAAAAGTATATCAATATTGTCGGTTTTTTAATTTTGATGAAGAAAGATTTACTAAATTCTTACTTCAGAACTGTTACGCATCTCCAAGCAACACTCAGCGGCGTTTCATTTCAAAAATAAATACTGACACATTACTGACACATTTCTTGTGTTATCTTCTCAAAATTCAAATTATGTCGACTCAGATCAAGTTTTCTTTCTAAAGTTATTTGTAATTTGATGCTTTTTCTCACTTAGCACAGGGGTGATTTCTTAGCCAAAATATGATGTGCAATAAATTAAATAACAGCTCTAATATCTATCACATCATTTTGCATTAAAATAACTGCTAAACACTCTAATGTTTGAATATTTATTATGAAAAAAAACCAAACGGAAACATCCCCTTTAAAAAGAACTGAGAAACTTGGTTCCACATTGACACTGAACTTGTTTAACCTCAGAGAACAAGAATAAATCACAAAAGCAGCAGTTAAAACTAGACAAAGCATTGTTAACATGTTAATAAAAAAAAAAAATAATTAAGAAAAATCAAAATGTGCATTCCAGTGGTTCATAAAGTAAACGTAAACCATATTTACTTCCACCAAAAACAAAAAATATTCAAAGCGATTTATCATTAGTAAAAAGAAATGCGTTCATTAGGACTGAAAATTCATCATTCTAAAAAGCTAAAAGAGAATCTGAAGTAAAAGTCCGATAGAATGATCAAATGCTACTTTTCTTTTGCTTCCTGGAGGAATGCAGGGAGAAGCTGAGTTTGAGGCATCCCAGTTCTTTCCCAGAGCTTCCTAAAATGCCCTGTACTCTGTAGTTTCCATTGGTCAGCCATCCAGGCAGTTCCACATGTGGGATGACGATGTCTGATGATGGCAAAGCATAATCACCCTGGAAAAATGATATGATAAATGTCATGCCTCTCAAAATACAAGACCTATCGGTCACAAAAAGAAGTCTTTATGAACCCATAAACACGTGCATGTTGAGTAAAGTCTCCTAAAGTGGGGCACACTCACAGCTTTGAAGGGGCAGTGGCAGGGCAGGCCGTATGTGTGCAGGGGCTCGGGACAGTCCTGTCCCGGCGGGATGAGTTGATCGAGCAGGTCACAGGCGTTAGGATAATGACAACTTCCTATTTCATCCAGACATGGGATTTTCACCCACAAACCTGCGATTTCTCTTTCCAACGTCACGTTCACCTGAAACAAATAATATGGGGCGGACATGGAATTGAGTTTTTAAAACAATGCCTTATGGAGGCACTATTATAAGAAGTGATAATCATGGAGGTTTACAGCCTCTTGTGATAGTCAGATTCAGATTCAGGCATAAAAGCATTTATTTCACTGCCATAAACTAGGTCACAAGAACACTGAACTCTATTCCTAAGCCAGTCTGGCCTTTTTTTGTTGAATGTCAATGTAGTATTTGCATTTCAGTAGCATTACAATTTGACAATTTCAGAAAATTTTCAGGAAATTATAGTGAAATGAAGCCAAGATGCAACTATAAATGATTTTTATCCTTAAAATATAATATATTATACATACACACTTATATAAACTTACATAACCTTTTTCATAAGCATACCAGCACACAGATGAATTACAAATGCTTGCTTTAAATAGGCAAGTGTATCATTCTCTTGACTATATTAGGAGTATTATTACAAATTATAAACATTTTAAATATATTTAATTACTTCCCAATTTATTGCCCTACCTGTAGAAATCAAAGTCAAATAAAATAAGTAAATAAGTGACTAGCACAGTACCAAAGAGTTCCTCTTTCTACACACAAATACAGAATTGGTACTTCCTAAAAACCTAAAAGAGGAAGTCCTCACGATCATCTGTGAAAAGCTTAACATCTACCTGGATATTTCTACCTTGGAGATATATATAAATAAATAAATGCCCCCTGCAAAAAAACATGAAATGTTGTGTCTCAGACAAAAAATCAAAACCGTCTCTGGATTTCCAGAAAGCTGATAAATGTCTGTATCTTACAGAGAGAGGAGATGTCAGCGCTACAGACGTGGAGCCCGACGCCGCTGCGGTCAGCTGTCCCGGGATGGAGATGGGATCTGGAGAAATACTGAGACTCTTCATCTTTGCAGGATCATCTTGAGCACCGCAGTTTTGCCAAGAAAAGCCCCAAACCTATTCAATGAGAATCACGAACAATGTGATCCTGGACCACAAAACCAGTCACAAGAGTCAATTCTTCAAAACTGACATTTATACATCATCTGTAAGCTGAAAAAAAGTTTTCCATTTTTCCATTTTCCAGTTTGTTGGGACAATATTTGGCCGAGATATGATGGTGCAAAAAATAAAATAATTGTAAATTGAGAAAATCACCTTTAATGCCATTCAAATGAAGTTCTTAGCAATTAATATTACTAAACAAAAATTATTTTTTGATATATTTACGGTAGGAAATGTACACAATATATTCATGGAACATGATCTTTACTAAAGAAAAACAGATCATTTCGACCCATACAATGTATTTTTGGCTATTGCTACAAATACACCCCAGCAACTTAAGACACAAATGACAATTCAATTAACTATATATAAAAAATAAAATAAAAAAAAGTCATTATTTCACCCCCTTACCGTCGTGAATTTGGAGATTCTCTTTCCGAGAAACTGACTCGAGGCTTCCAGCGAAAAACAGTTTACAGCGAAGAGAGCAATGAACACGGAAACGCAGCTTTTCATTTTGCACGGTTAATATAAAAAACCCACGAAGTGTATCTTGAGATTTTGCTTAATAAATGGAGAGCCTCACAAAAGCGCAAGCGAGCATGCCCGAAAACAACAGAAGCAGTGCACGACACGATGTGATTCAGCACCTGACTCCACAACAGGACGATGAAGACCGTGCGAGACTCTTCCCATCAGGAACTGTCAGAACCGTCATGTGAGGCTGGTGTTGTCTTTAAATACTTTGACATGATTCTTTCCGCATTGTTTTCGCCAACACTGCGATACACAGAGCTACAGCGCTCTCTAAGGCCAGGAGGAATATAACAGCAGGCCAGTTACAAACAGAAAATGACATTTTTACACAAGTATACATCTTATAAAAATTAAAACTGTGAAATTATTTATTAAATTAGGTAAGCAAATCTTTCCATGTCACCTGCTGTGAGTTCAACAATGCTTCACTGGCTCTGGTGAGTTCATAACTAAATTAGTTTAATTGATCATAGTTTTATTTGGTGTTATTTAGCCACATTTTTATATGTTCTGTGTCACACCCATGATATGTAAGCTCGATCAAAATAATTGCAGAGAAACTGTTTTTGATTTTTAAAAACATACTTTTCACAGGTCCTGTTAGTTGCTTATATAGCAGCACTAGAAAAGCAAAATGTTCTGTATATGTGTGCATCTGATGGCGTTAACTCATGCATTGAACTGCAGTTTTGAATATTTCCCTACCCACTTATCACACAAAAAATATCCATGCATTGGATGGGTGGCATGGAATGGTGTGCTTTGAACAGATGTATCTTTGTAGACATACTGAAAACTTTCCACTGATCACAGAAGTGTTAGTAGAAATAACATGACGTGATATGACTGTGGTCATAGTGTCAAAGTTACTCTCAGCTTCTAGAAAGCCTTGTTCTAAATACGGTGTAACACACACTCTTCACTTCTTGTGTGAGTGTCTCTACCCATCTGGTAACCTTTTATCATACAAAATTATACGTTCACTTTATGAATGCATCTTTTAGCTACTGAAATATATGTTCACTCTGAATTATAACAATAAGCAAAAACAAAACAACAACGGTAAAAAATCTAGAATCCATAGCGAGAGAGAAAAAAGTACTGTACTAATAGATTTCTGCTGGACATTTACATTCAACGCACAACCTACACAGTGCATAATTAAAAATATAAAAAATATTAGAAAGAAAAAACACCTGTGGAAAAATAAATATTTAAAATTCCTTCATATACAGTATGCTTTATTTGATAGACTTTTCCTGTGATTTTTTCCCCCAGCCTTTTTACTGTTGAAATATTTATTTTAAAATAATATTTTCAGAATTCTATATTTATTTGTCTGATGTTGCTTATTGTGTGAATTTAATTTAATTTAATTTAATTTAATTTAATTTAATTTAATTTAATTTAATTTAATTTAATTTAATTTAATTTAATTTAATTAGAATACACATGCTCAAAGGGTTTGGTGATTGATTTTGAAAGGAGTGATTGATTTTAAGTGTGGTCTCTCTCAGGCCACACAGTACTTCATTGTCCTTTGTCTTATGTTGATGTCATTTAAATAACCATTGAAACAGCTGAAACCAGTTGCATTCTTTCGTTGTTGTCATCACTGTGGCCACAAGATGGAGATCTTGTATTTGTGCTTAGAGAGTCATGCTGTTTCGCTCTTGGTCTGTAAGTATACGTAAATCCATACATTTTCTAAACCACATGCACATTAATTCAATGCACACATACATTCAGTCTGAAATAAAGCTAGTAATGCACACACATTTTAAAGCTGAATAGTTTTATGGGAGAAATTCCCGTGCAGATTTGCACCCTACAATCATTTCATGAGAAATACGAGGCTATGTAATTTTCTTTGTCTGCTTCATGTGTTTTCTTCTGTTATGAATCACAAAAGAGTGCATTAATCAGGGTTTCAGGTTTTATTTGATGCAGTGCTTGTATTCACAGGCCGTATGATGATACTGTACGTGTGCATGAGTCACCTTTAATCTCTCTGCATGTGCCTGCAGGTAATTGCCAGAACACATGTGCCAAATAATAAACTAATGTTTTGATCTAAGGGTACTATTCAAACACAGCTTTGTTCATAAAGTTTAACTCCTAAACAGTGCTGGAAAAAATCACAGCTTATCAAATTACTGTACACACCTGCCCAGGGATTTGTCAGTGTGTTCAGAGGTCATGTACTGTACTTAAGCTATATGCATTAGAACTATATAGCAAAGTATGTCATGATGTGTAAAAAGTGTTAAATGCACAAACCGTGTTGAAGCACGTTATCTCTGAACATGCTCCTAAATCTTAGAGGAGCATTTAATTTGATTAGCAGCTAAATCATTATAGATTGGCAGCCAACATTCTGGAAGAATGATTTGTAAAATGTTTTGAATGTTCACCAAGGCTGCATTCATATGATCAGAAATACAGTAAAAACAGTAATATTGTGAAATATTCAGCACTGTTAAATTTTTAACGTCACAGATTTTGAGATGAGGATGAATGGTATGTGGTAAAACCGACTTGAAAGTCTTTTCCAAACAAGCTGAATGACTTGCATACAAGTGCATCATGTATTGTGTGTAAGTGTGCATTCTTTATGCATTGATTTTTCTCAACTCAAATTGAGATGATTATGTGGATCAGTTCGGAAAACATTACACTGGTTCTCCACAGTTCACTATTGTATGCCAATGAATATCCTTTATGGATAATTTGTATAAATTGTTTAAATACTCACTGAAAAGTGAGAGGCATTGAGATTTTTCCCTTTTTTGGGGGCAAAAAAATATCTGTAGTTTTTAGTTTAACTAAATACATTTTTTTTTGTCCCCAACTCTCTTATTTGCAGATGTATAAACGTATACACTGCCTGCCAAAAGATGTAAAATATACTGTTTTTTTTGTGTTTTGAAAGAAGCCTCTTATGCTCACCAAGGCTACATATATTTGATTCAAAAATACAGTAAAAACTGTGCTATTATTAAATATTATTACAATTAAGTCAAAACTGCATTCTCAGCATCATTACATTAGTGTCACGTGATCTTTAGAAATCAATGTTGAAAGCAGCCTTTTGTAATATTTTTGGAAACTGTGATACACTACTGTTCAGAAGTTTGGGGGAAATATTATTAAAAAATAATTAATATTTTTATTTAGCAAGAATGCATTGAATTGATCTAATGTGACAGTAAAGACAAGTATATCAAGTATTACAAGTACTTTTCACATAACTATTAGAAGAATCCTGAATTTGTTTTTAATCACAGTTTCTACACAAACAATTGATCTATCTATCATGTCTGTGTTATTAAATATGACCATGCAATTTTTTTTTCAAATAACAAATTTTAATATGTATTTAACTACATTTTACTAGTTTTAGAACAAGTAAAGCACAAGATACTCTCCATTAACGCTGTGGTCTCTTGCACCGTCATTCATCAGTAGATGATACACTCAAACGCAGCTGAGTTAAATGAATAGCCAGCATCTCTCTCTCACTCCCTCTCTCTCTCTACACGTCAGACAAACAGTTCACAGGTCTCCCAGGGTGATAATGTTACCCCTTACCTCGCACAGATGCACCCTGTAGGTACAGGAATGAATGAGGGTTTCACTTGGCCTTGGTTCTGCGAGTGAACTCGTGCATGACAATACTTTAATAACATAATACACCGGGTTCCCTGATGAGTTCATGTGCAGTGTTTCTTTAAAATATCATAGCTGCGTGAATGTGCGGGTGCCTTCAGGACACTTGCTTAAATAATACACCAAGGGTTTTTTCCATTTCAGTCGAGAAGGGATTTCGATAGATGACAATAAATCAAATCCAAGAATCTTTGCGCAAGTAAAACCCGTGTTGACAATCCTGAGCTGCAGCTTGTGAAATATAGCTGACATTTCTAAATGCCACTAGTCAGTACCATCATACATAAATAGGCTGCAACATACTTGTGAGAAAAAGGCCACATGATTTACATTTCTGCACTAGATTTTGTAGGATTGTCTTCAGTGTTTGCTTGGTCTAGCCTTGGATAATTTTGAACTCGATTTTCTAGCACAAACTAAAAAGCTAAACCTGTCGACTACATAAACATCACTTTAGGAGATTTGCTTTAGTCACTACATATAATAAAATAAAATAAAATAAAAAACAGCGCTTTCTCTGAATAACATTATGTCAACCAACAGTTATTTAATAGCATTATTAAATAATTAATAAGTTTAGGGTCAAGTCAATTTTAATGTTTTTGAAAGAAGTTTCTTTTTCTCACCAATGAAACATTTATTTGAATAAATACAGTACAACATATATATTGTGAAATATTATTAAAACTTAGTTATATAGTTAAATGGATATATATTTTATTTATTCCTATAATACTTTTCAAGCTGAAATGTACATATTATCTACATATTATTATTCAGAAATCATTCTAATATGCTGATGTGGTGCTCAAGAAATATCATATTACGTTACAAATAACACCATGATTATTATTTTTTTTTTTGATGAATGTTTTGTTTTATTTTGAATGTTTTGAATGTCATTAACAGTGCTCATGAAAACTAAAAAAAACAAACATGCAGAATCAAAATAAATATTTATCTGTACTAAACCAATGTCTCATAATTAATAATAGTAGCTCAAAAACATTACCATACCTAAATATTTACCACAATATTTATGTAATTGATGCTACATGGAAATAATTAGTAAAATAAATAAGCACCACATAATGTCAGAAGAACAAAGAATACATTGTTATGTAATAATTTAATAAGACAGCTTAAAATGCATTGAAAAATGTTGAAGACAGATGCTGCTTAATATTTTTCCAGAAACCTTTAAACATTTTTCCTAAAAAATAAATTCTGGCACACTTTATTTTAAGACCCAGTCTCACTGTTAACAAACCATCAATGACTACAACTTTTGCTTCAATAAACTTCTAATTTGCTGCTTGTTAATAGTTATTATGGCAGGTGTTAAGTTTAGGTTTTGAGTAGGATTAGTAATGCACAATATGTTCATGCAGAATATGTGCTTTATACGTACTGATAAACAGCCATTATGTCAATAACACGCATTCTAATAAGCAACCAGTTAATAGTGAGAATTGGTCTCTGTAATATATACATTTAATCAATTAAATGGATCCATGATAAATAAAATATTTAACAAAAAAAAAAACACCAAACTTTTTAATGTGCATTTTTTTTATTTATTTATCAGGACAATGCATATTAACAACAGTAAACCTGTAACATGCCAGAGTTAGCCGATGGCTAATCATGTTCGATACATTTCTGTAGTTCAATAAAATGTCTCATGCTTTATTTAATAGTTTTTATACTGTGTCAAGAAGAGTGTTTTTCTAGAATGCTGAAGCATAAATATTCCTTTTCCATTTCTAAAGTTGGTCTTTAAGTATCGGTAGAAACAGAAACATGTTTACAGGCAGACAACAAGTACCTCAAGGTTGCTAAAAGTTATTATGGTGGCTCTTTTTACACCAAATTCCAACTTAGTATTTCCAGCTGAACCAAACCCTTTTGTGCAGTTGATTTGAGTCAGTTATTTCTGTTAATGTTTTGGGTTCGATTCAAACGCTTCAAGGGTGGCATGATCCACACCGAACCCTGTTAAAAGCTCAGACTTTGCCAGTTCTTACTGGCGCCTGAAGCATTGTTGAGCAACTGCACTGAATGCATTTGACTTGCTGAGGCAAAGCCTGCGAGAGAAACTGATACTATGAACAGACTGGGTGAAAGGTTGCCCAGAATACGATCTATCTTCGCTGTAGTCTGTTTTAACAGAGCACATATTCATTTGTACAGGTGCCCATTCCTCAATTCTCATAGTGCACTTTTGTCATCTGCTGCTTAACAATGCATATCAATAGCAGCTGTTATTCATTTAGGAATCCCAATGGGATGCTAAAGCCTAGTTTTCTCGTCCTTCATTTGCTCTTCTTTATCCTACATAGAAATATACAGTATCGTAGATCATTTCCAGAATTGCAGGACTTGAATTAAAGCAATGTATTTCCATTAAACATTCATGAGCATCTTGCTTGGGTTCCTGGTTTCTCCTTGTGGATAATGCTTTGTATTTACCTGCCGACCTGTGTGTGTGTGTGTGTGTGTGTGTGTGTGAGTGGGAGTGTAGATAACGGCCAAGGCTTTCCTCCAAAGACATCTGCATCCTTATCTAATCGTGTTACACAATATAATCTTTCTTTTTGCTTCTGTTGGTGAGAACATCAACCTCTTCATCAAATAGGTCTTTGTTCCAAAAGAGAACAACGCAACCATTTAATCTTATCTGAACACTTGTCGCTGCAGCTGAGCTACAGTATGTTGTTACAACAATCCTTGACAAAGCCTTTGTCTGAGCACTTAGAAATATGGCACTTTCATCAGGCTTAAAAGGAAAATGTAGTGCTGCCGTATTTTATGTGTTAAAGATGGCTGAGAGGACAGTGGAATTTAAATGTCATAAAAATTTAAAAAAGAAGATTTGGGGATCATCAGTCATTCAGTATGATACTGATGGGGCTTATGAGCAGATTAATGACCTAATAAACTATAAAACACACATAAACCTCCGCAACAGGATGCCATCATAGATTTAGAATGCAAACCTGTGAAATCAAGCAAATCCACGCTGGTTAAACCAGTTTTCAGCTTTGTCGACAAATACAGGAAAAGCACTTTGAGGCTTAACTGTATATATTTATATTGTACATATTACTTTTTTTTACTATCATTCAATAGACAGTTTTTGAAATTCTTAATTCTGATTGGTCGTTTGCAACATTTTGTGTTGCATTTATGTGTGATGATGATGGTGTTTTTTTTTTATAGTTGTCGGCACTCTCTCGCTTCTTTGTTATTAATATAATTTAAACTTGATATCTTGATAACTCTAAAATTTGATATCCATGTATTTATTAGGGAGGTAGAACCATCCAATAAGAATGATGAAGCTCATGTATGTACTTGGAAAAAGAAAATATGCTTTAGTTTGATTTCTTTGGTTTTTGTGTACATTTCATGCTAAACAGTTCTAGATCTTGAAGCAATCACCCATGTAAAAATTACCTTTAGCAGCAATAACTCCAACCAAACGTTACATGTATTTGGAGATCAGTGCCTCCACATCTCTTTGCATTAGATCAGAACTGCTATAGTTCAGCCACATTGAAGGGTTTGAGCATAAACTGCCTGTTTAAGATCCTGTCACAGCAACTCAATTGGGTTCAAGTCATAACTTTGACAAGGCCACTCTGAAAAATGTAATCTAGTCTGGTCCTTGTGTCTTTTTTGACTTCCTGGATGAAACGTTGATGTACTCTTGGAGGAATTTCACAAGACTGGACACCTCTGGGAAGGTTTGCTACAGTGCTGAGATTTTCTTTTCTTTTTCATTTGGAAATATTGGCTCTCACTGTGGATCTTTTGGAGTCTGAAAGCCTCTGAAATAGCTTTGTAACCCTTCGAAGACTGATGTATTTTAGTCACATTCTTCCCCAACATAGGAAAACATATAAATGCAGATCCATAGAATTAGGAACTACAGGGGCAAATAAATGTTTACAACCTTTTTTTAAGACTGTGATCACACATTTTAGATGTCATGAGCATTGTAAATCTCGTCTTTAATTAAAACTTTACATTTGAAACACAATACTTTGTATTATATTAATTTGCATCAAATTATAAAAAGTGAATGTTGTTTGCGGGTGTTTTTACTGTAATACAGTGGCTGTGGAAGTGATTGGACATTTTTGACATGTTCTGTCTACTAACAGATGTTATCAATTTCTCTGTTTTTTCTTCTTTTGGCAAATTTTTTAAACACTTTTGTAGACTTTACCCATTAGAGCAAATGACAACACAAAAATATACCTGATTTAATCTACTGTTCACTGCTAAAGGAGTTTACCTAATTATGGCTACTTCCACTTCTGAGAGAGTGTGATTAATTTGAATATTTTAACTATTTAGTATGAAATACACACAAAAAAGGGAGTAATCAGGACGGGGCAAATACATTTTCACAGCATTGTACCTGCATCAAATTCCAATTCTTTCCACAATCTGTCATTGCCAATTAAAGTTCGATTTACTTTAACAACTATAAAGTACAACTTTTAAACTTTCATAATAAGACTTAATGTCTCAGACACCATGAGTGGATATATGCCATTTTAATATGCTTTTTAATCTCCCTGTTAAGATTTACTGTAATCAATTTAAACGTATTAAAATATCAGTAAGACTTTAGTGTTTAACTTTTGCATATTAATAAAGCACAAATTAATTATTCTGCATGAGTGTATTTTATATCTCTTTATATACTACCCCATTCCTAAACTTAACAACTACCTTACTAACTCTTAAATTATAATTTTCTTGAGACAAATGTTGTAGTTATTAGTTAATAGTGAGAATATGAAATATATCACTTGAATGAAACCAGATAATTTGCATGTTAACACAGGAAGCAAACCTCAGACTGACCTCATTCAGCTTTTATTTACAATGGAACCGAATCCGTGCATTTTCTGCCTTTTAATATTTGACTTTCTGTGGCACGGAGGACATCACATGCAGCACGTGCATCCAAACACATGCATGTGTATTATTGCAGCCTCTGCAGTTTTGTCTCCAGAAACATGTCTGGGAAAGGTTATATTATTAGTGACCTTTTGGAAACACGTTTAAGTTATAGCAAATGGCCATAGCAGGTAAAGTTTGAGGGGAGACTGAGATTGAGAGAGAGAGAGATGTGATGTATGTCAGACTCAGTGGGTCTGCTGAGAGTTTGATTGTATTTCCTGAGCGTGCTGCGCCGTGCCTAGTCCTGTCCCCTCTCTCCCCAACCACGCGCCATCTGCCTCTCCCACTCCTCATCCTCCTCTCTCTCTCCTCCAGCATCCAAACAGCATTTCAACGCACCCTCGTGGCCTGCTTAGAGCTGGGACAGGCGGTGATGGTGTGACACGAGGAGCGGTTTTCTCCCCTCTAGCACTCTTCGTTCCCTGTTGACGTGTGACGCTCTTACGACAGAACAGGGTGGATAAAAACATGCCGCACAATAATGCCTCGAGTGTGAAAAGTTGCTGGCTTTGTGTGGTGAACTGGGTAATACCCAGACTTGTTTTTGCAAGACTATGAAAACATAGTGATGCATTGCTGCTGAGATCTCATGTGTTTGAGCTGCTCACATATATGACTGATAAAATGAAAGAAGATTAGATGCACATTTTCTCACTGTGTTACACTAATAGGAGATTTGCATGGTGGAATTGACTCTCAAAACTATAATTACAGTCCATCTCTGAGCAGACAGTGGGAACACGCGTTGGCTTTTGTTTCTGCCCTCATTTAGTTTTCTACACCACTGAATTAGTATTTGTTTCAATGTGTGTCTTTGTTTTTTGCACGTCTGGCGAGAAGTTTTTTTTTTTTTTAAGTGTTTTAAAAAGACAGTCTCTTCAGCTCACCAAGACATCATTTATTTGATCAAAACTACAGTAAAAACAGTAATACTGTCAAATATTATTACAATTAAAAATGACGGTAACACTTTATTTTAGAGTCTATTAGCTAGTTTCTTATTAGTATGCATATTACTACAATCTTAGAAAAAAGGGTTCATTGGGGTTCTTTACTCAACTCCAAAGAACCTTTTATGCTAAAAAGGTTCTATAATGACAAGAAAGAACCCTTTTGGCACAAAGGTTCTTTAGACTATTATTCATTCATATATTACATTATTCTGCAACATTTTGTATTTGTAATTAAATTATTGTTTGTAGTAACTTAATATCACATTTTAATCATGCAGATTTTTGGAGAAAAACTGAAATGGCACTCTTCGTGTGTTATTGATTAACTATGTAAAATGATATAAATATATACATTTTCTAACCTCCATATCTTGAATGTTGTGATCATTCACATGCATTCACATGAGCACTAGTATGACTTCATCATGTAACTTTACATTAGCCTAGATGCGTGCACTTTTTAGGCACGATTTGTTTAGTTTTTGAATATAATTCATACTGTTAAAAAGCACATCATTAAAACAAAAAATACGAGTTCACATATCACACCTAAACACGCGTGGAAAACGTAATTAGAACTAGCTTCTAAATTAGTTAAAAATGCCTATCCATATACAGCTATGATTCGTGAACCCCAAACTGACACAAAAGATTCGCGAACCTGCTCCAAACTTCCAAACTGACTCAAATGATTCGCGAACCAGCTCCGAACTCCAGAACTGACTCAAATGATTCGCGCACCCGCTCAGAACTCTCGAACTGATTCAAATGATCCGTAAACCCGCTCCGAACCACCAAACTGACTCCAATGATTCGCGAACCCGCATTGAACTCTCGAACTGATTCAAATTATTCCCGATCCCGCTCCGAACTCCCGAACTGACTCAAATGATTGGCGATCCCCAAACGGACTCCAATGATTCGCTCACCCGCTTTGAACTTCTGAACTGACTCGAATGATTCGCGAACCCGCTACGAACTCCTAAACTGATTCAAATGATTCGCGATCACGCTCCGAACTCCCGAACTGACTCAAATGATTCGCGAACCCGCTCCGAACTCCAGAACTGACTCAAATGATTCGCGAACCTTCTACGAACTCTCGAACTGATTCAAATGATCCGCAAAGCCGCTCCGAACTCCCAAACTGACTCAATGATTGGCGATCCCCTAACTGACTCATATGATTCGCGAACTAGCTTTGAACTCCCGAACTGACTCAAATGATTCGCGAACCCGCTACGAACTCCCGAACTGATTCAAATGATTTGTGATCCCGCTCCCGCTATTCAGTCTGATAATTTCAGGGGGAAAAAGGCAGAAATGTGAGCTTTTTTTCTTTTTATTCTGTTGGTGAAACAAGCTTCCATCATAAACAGCTGCTTTTTTCAGGATTTTAGGATGAATAGAAAGTTCAAGAGGACATCATTTATTTGAAATAGAAATATTTTCTAAACATATTAACCTTTGAACAACTGCATCCATGCAGAATAAAAGTATTAATTTCCTTATAAAAATCTTACTTTTTATCAACCAGAGGGTGATGAATGACACAATTCTCTTTAAACCTTTAAATGCAACATCTTTGGTTGCAGCAGGTGGGTAAAGTTTTATCCTCCAGTCTGACCCAGTGAACTTTCTCTGAAACATTTGCCAGCTCTGCTTGATCAGCTACAATCAAAACAACACAGACTAGCCCAAAACAGACCTCATTCTTCAAGGTGACTTCAATCCACTTTTTCACACCTGCATACAAGCAAAAGACACATATATTTAACAATAAGAGTCTATAATCTATTTCCTCCACCGTCTGACAAAAAGGCCTGTTGAAAGAAAATTGCTCTCATCTCAGGAAAGAAGATGAAATGGCAGCATTCTTTTGAACAGAAGGTACTAAAAGTGATTTACCTGTCTCGTCCAATCTACACTACACTAGAAGAAAACTGTGCGATCGAAACATAAACCTTTCATCGAAAGATACTCTTCAGATGTTTAGGATTGCATGTGTGGTTGCGGTTTATCATGCACAGTATGCCTTGTAGTCAGTTGAAGAAGAACTGAACTGACGGGAACTCTTTGTGCACTTGGACAATGCCATCTAAAGCCGTACATGTAAAACCATTCAATCAGGACTCGAGTCAGATTAACATCTCTTTATTCAAATACCTGGTTTGTTAAATAATACAGGAGGATCATAGTTGTCCCTGTCATGTGAAGACAATAACCCAGTGATTTGTTCTGATGGGACCTACATTATCTTACAGAAACAGGCAGTACGGGAATCTTCTGATTAGCATTGCAGAGTCAGACTGACATATGAGTGAGCTCAAACTCACAGCCGTCCTGATCTCTCTCCCGCTGCTGCTGTGATCTCGCTGTGAATTGTTATGCAGGCCACGGGCAGCTGTTCTCATTCTAATGATGCAGTTAATGCGTCCATGACAGGTCCAAGCGCTATAAACATTAGTAGCAACTGAACCGTCCACTGTCCAGAATTTCAATCAGAGATTATCACGAGTTGCCTAATCTCAATGATTTAATTGCCAGATGATTGGCATTCTGAGTTAATGCAACCAACTGTGTATCGCATTCTTTGAGGAATGTTGACATGCGCCAATGATTCACAGTTCAAAATCATTTACTCATTATGTCGTTTTACACCTGAGGTTTCTTTTTTTCAGTGAAATGGAAAAGGAGAGGTTTAGCACAATGTTCATGCTGCTTGTTTCCATAATCACCGGGTAAGACATGTTCCTTGATCAACATCCCAATCCCTATCTCTAAACCTAACCCTACCCAAAACATTTTCCTCAAATGAGTGAGAAATTATAGCTGATTAACAAGGGTGAAGAAGCACCTAACCCTGATAGTAAGCCTAAAATAAATATTTCCTGAAAGGTTATGTCTCTATTCTTATTGGACCATAAACTCTCTCAAATCATATTTTGTGGTTTATGTAAGAAAACAAAATTGATTTGTAATTATATGAGGCAATGAGATCAAACAATGTTTGAGTAAACCGTCCATTTCAAGGAATAGTTCACCCAAAAAGTTGTGGCCTAATGGAGAGTTGGACTCCCAATCGAAAGGTTGTGAGTTCAAGTCCCGGGCCGGTAGGAATTGTGGGTGGGGGGAGTGCATGTGCAGTTCTCTCTCCACCTTCAATACCATGACTTAGGTGCCCTTGCGGCATCGAACCCCCAACTGCTCCCCGGGCGCCGCAGCATAAATGGCTGCCCACTGCTCCAGGTGTGTGTTCACAGTGTGTGTGTGTGTGTGTGTTCACTGCTCTGTGTGTGTGCATTTCGGATGGGTTATGCAAAAATCTGCTCACCCTCAGATTGTTTATTCACTTCTCACATTTGAAGAAATTTCGACTTGCTCACTAAGGTATCCTCTGTGGTGAATTGGTGCCATCAGAACGAGAGTCTAGACAGCAGATAACCCCTCTCCCCCCAAATTATCCATTCTCCATAACAACTCTAGTCCATCAATTAATATTTTGTGAAGTGAAAAGCTGTGTGTTGTAACAAACAAATTCATCATTAAGATATTTTTACGTTCAGTTTTAACTTGCTTCAGTTGCTTCCATGGCTGAAATAGTCATCTATCCAAAATATTTATTTGTCCAGTGTAAAGGTCTGAATCAGGAGATAAATATGCACAGATCAAACAAGGTTTACACGTGAAAGCAGTCCAAAACAGCTCTAAAAAATATGTTGTTTAATCTTGATGTAAGAGGACAACAGGGGATAGATTTTTTTTTCTTTTATTGGAGGAAGCATTATTATGGATTACAGGTTCATATTTTGGCCTGAAGAAATGGTTTAACGTTTTTTTTTTCTTTCAAACACGCTTCTTTTTACTTCACAAGACATTATCTGATGGACTGGAGTGGTGCGGATTATTGTGATGTTTTTATCAGTTGTTTGGACTCTCATTCTGACGGCACCCATTCACTCCAGAAGATCCAATTTGTTTTGATAAGAAACAAGCTCATCTACATCTTGGATGGCCTCAGGGTGAGTACATTTTCAGTTCAATTTGTACCACTTTGTTATTTCTATATGCTTGTTTTATGGCTGCTCTCATCGGGTGTTTTTATATGTAGCAAAGTAATGCTGGGGCATCTGTAAATGCCCTCATCTGTTTAATTCTTTCTGCTTTATCATGTTAGTAACCACATCATGCTCCTTCTGAAGCCAACACACTGAAATTCACACAGTAATCAATAGTACGATGCAATATTCAGAACAATATTACTACATAAAACTCACCTCGAGAAAAAGTCACAGACAGGGCTTTATGTTTATACATATGATCAGTAAAATCTTGCAGGCGCTCTCGACATCTGAGAACATTCTGCCCTCAGCCTAACATGAAATATAGTTATGGGCAAATTCCCAGTTGAGATGCTTAACAAACTCTGATGACAAGCTTTGATCAGTGTATATTTACAATAAATAAAACAGTACTAGCCAAAATCTTAAAAATTTATGATTGTTTTGGCACAATAAGAATATAATAAAAGCCCTGGAGGAAAGAGATCATTGTTGTGCAGCCTGTTCTCTTAAACCAATCAAAGTCCGACCTTACCTATAAAAACTCCCCGTGCTGTTTACTCAAGTTCATCTAAACATGAAAAGTCTGCCATTAACACACAGCGTTATCGTATCGCTTCATAATGCTTGATGTGTGATGCATGAGTTATATAGACCACATATATGGTGCTTTTGTCTGTTTAATGCCTTTTTGATCACCATGAATCATTGCAGTATGTAAAAAAGCTGCATAAGAGTTTACAGAAAAAAATTCAATATTATTAATTACATTATTTTTTACGACTTGAAAAAAATCTTTAAAAAAATGCCTGCTTCAATTGTTAGAGATATTTGTCATTGATCTCTCATCACATAGACACTCGAGAGACATTTGTAGAAATATTTAGAAACCACATAGATTTTAGATGAAAACTAGTCTAACTGATCATTTTGAGTACAGGGACTTATGATATTATAAATCAACTACTTACTTAATGTAATGACACAACACAACAACAACAACAATGCAATTAAAACTGGTAAACAATATATTTGTTATGCCCCAGTGGCTGCTGGGAAAAGTGCAGATGAGACTGATGAACAAAAATAAATGATTTTTTAGGCCAGTTTGGCGCAGAAAAAAGACTGTTGTGTTTGTGGATGTATCATAAAAATCTGTGTACTGTATATCATAATGGAAAAGTTAAAGATGCTAACTTCAAAATTGTAAGTAAACAAAATATTCAAGCAAATATGTGTGTCTATAATTATTTATCTTTTTCAGTTTATTAAAAATAAGTGCTTCTTGTTAGAGTTTGTATTGTTGTTGTTTGTTTTATGATTTACCTTCCTCAAAAGACATCATATAAAATATAAAATTAAAACTTTTTTAAATTAAAAGCTTGGTGGTTTGCTGTTTTTTAAACCATGTACCTTTATATGTACATTAACAGTATTAATTGGTATTTGATATCAAAATAATATAAATTTTCAATTTGTAAATGTAAAAAAATCTAACACAAACTAGTACATTTCTGTTCAGTTTTAATTATTTAAAAGTACTTTATATATATATATATATATATATATATATATATATATATATATATATATATTAGTGCTGTCAAAATTAGCGCGTTAACGCATTCGATTAATTTGAAATATTTAACGCGTTAAAAAAAAATAACGCAATTAACGCGGTTGCAGTTTTTTTTTAATTCCAGTTGTGGCCTATGTGTGTTCAACGTGCAAAGAAATATGGATAAGACCAAGGAAGGACTTTTAGACGGAAATTTTCAGTATAAAACTCTGCCGGATTACTCTTCAGTCTGCCACAAGAAACATTACTCTTCATTTAGTCTGCCACAAGAAACAGCAACATTAAAATCATGAATTCAAATGTCATTGTTTAAAAAACAAAACAAACAATGACTGTAACAGTGCGTAAATCAGACCTTTCTGTAACGCTAACGTTAATAAGCTTAAACGAAAATAACGAAATAATTCTGTAGCGGAGTATTTTTTTACACAGTGCCGCGAACTGTCAATCACTCCTGTGCGCGTGCATCACTGTCCTCCTCAGCTGCAGCAACTTGCGCTCTCTCTCTTCATCAAGCTTTAAAACAAAAAGGGGACAAAAAGATCATATTTTCTTTGTGCATAGGCTATAGATTAATTAGATAAATGAATGTCTAAATTTGTGCCTTGCCGTCTACGGTATTTTTTTAGAACTTAGAAAAAAGATGCTGCAGCCAATGAGCAGCCAGCGGGGGCTGCAGGACGACTCAACCTCCGCAGACAGTTTTTAATGTTTATCAGACAATAAATACTCAAGATTTTGCTTTAGTATAACTCACAACGAGTTTCACACACCTTCTCTGGCCACGTTGAGTTGTTGACACTTAACAGTGGGAAAAGCGACACATGCGCTATTCACTTGTATAACTTAAGGGTGAATGGGTAATTTAGTTTCTGCTCTGGGTGGGATGAATTAGGAAGCTTGCATTGTGAAGGGCGCTCTGAAAATCGGCAGTGCAGGTAAAAGATTAAAACCTCTATTAAAACAGATGTCCAAATGAGCGTACCGGTACGCTACAAGCACGTTCTGGGCGCACGGAGAGGTGGCGGTACGCTCAAGAGCTATATTTGGAAGTGGCGGTACTGAGTACCGGTGTGTACTGGCCCACTTAAAGCACTGGCAATGACTATACTTTGAAATGTTTTTGCAGTCCACTTAGAATTCAACATGGAAATAATTTTTGTTTTTTATTGGCATTGATTGTTTTGAAATTCAAATGGTACTTACATGCCTGTGTTTTTATTTCTGTAATAAATATGGCTTTCAAGCCAACAGTTAATTTGGAGGATATTGATGGTTTATTGCAGGTATGTTGTTTACATGAGAAAATCTGTGTTACAAGTTAAACAAAAATTCCAATAAACAATCATATTTTGAATTTAAATAGTTTCTTTGTCTTGAGTTTACATTAATTATTTACATTTTACATTTACATATCCAAAAAGTTTCAGTCTTTTAATTGCGATTAATCGCGATTAATCGCGATTAATTTTAAAAAAATTGTGCGATTAATTAGTTAATTTTTTTTAATCGATTGACAGCACTAATATATATATATATATGTCACGGTTTTACGCTGCCTGAAGGAATACGGAGTCGAGGATAAACGGAATAAGGTTTTTAATATATCCAACACAGGGGATATCCAACATGGAGCACAGAGGTAGACACACGTAAGTAGCAAGTGGTCACAAGTGAGCACAAGTGAGAAGACCCGACAAAACAGAACTGAAGGGACATGGCTTATGAACAACAGATAATTGGGGAAACACAGGTGGATGGAATCATTAAATTAACAGGGACATGGAACACATGAGGAAGATAATAGACACACCTGGGAACTAATCACGGAAGACAGAAACTGGGTCACTGGGGCAAAAACATTAAATGAGTCCAGGTGTGTGACAGTACTCCCCCCTCCCGGTAGGTGCGTCCTCGCACCGTAGAAACAACAGAGGGAGGCGTGGGTGGGAACTTGGGAGGAGGTTCCGGTGGAGGACGGACTTCCAGGAGGGGGCCAGCAGACAGGGACCACAGAAGGAGGAGCCAGGGAGGAGACGGAGGAAGGAGCCAGGGAGGAGACAGGAGCAGGAAGAGCCAGATGGTCCACCAGAGACCAGCCAGGACGGAGATCCAAGGTGGAGTCGACGGCGGGAGGAGCCATGGTGAAGGAAGGGTCGACGACACCAGGGGGCCGACAGGCGGAGACTGCACCGGTGGGTGAGGAGCCCAAGATGGAGCAGCACAGCCGCAGAGCCAGGGGGACGTCGAGGTTCCGGAGGGCCTAGGTGGAGCAGAAGGCTCAGGCGACCAAGGCGGAGGCAGGGTCCTGGCAGACCGATGTGGAGCCGGAGCGACCGAGGATGGAGGTGGAACCGGAGGGAAGGAGGAGCCTGACAGAGCCGGAGGGATGGAGTGACGAGGTGGAACCAGAGGAGTGGAGTCCCGAGGCGGCGGATGGTCGACGACTGACCAAGGTGGAGCCGGAGGGACGAGGAAGCCCGGTGGAGCAGGTGGGATGACAGGCCACGGTGGAGACGAGGGAGCTAAGAGCCAAGGCGGAGCCGCTGGGTCGAAGGACCGAGGAGGAGTCCAGGGCTCGGAGGCTGGAGGCGGAGACAGGGCCTTAACACGCCAAGGCGGAGCTGGAGACTGGCAGTCCAGCGGCGAACCACCGCGCCCCGATGGCGCGGACTGAGGGTGAGCTGCGGGACTGACTGGCACCAGCAGGGATGGCGAGGAACTGGCTGGTCTAGGAGGAGGAGAGAGGAGAAGGATGGGAGGAAGGACAGGAGGATCAGGACTGGACGGAACCAGCGAAAGAGGAGTAGAGGGACCAGCAGGTTTGAGAGGAGGCGGGAGAGGGAGGCTGGGAGGGAATACAGGAGACACAGAAGATTCAGAGCTGGGCGGAACCAGCGGAGACACAGAAGATTCAGAGCTGGGCGGAACCAGCGGAGACACAGAAGATTCAGAGCTGGGCGGAACCAGCGGAGACATAGAAGATTCAGAGCTGGGCGGAACCAGCGGAGAAACAGAAGATTCAGAGCTGGGCGGAGCCAGCGGAGATACAGGAAACTCAGGGCTGGGCGTAACCAGCGGAGAAACAGAAAACTCAGGGCTGGGCGTAACCAGCGGAGAAACAGAAAATTCAGGGCTGGGCGTAACCAGCGGAGAAACAGAAAACTCAGGGCTGGGCGTAACCAGCGGAGAAACAGAAAACTCAGGGCTGGGCGTAACCAGCGGAGAAACAGAAGATTCAGGGCTGGGCGTAACCAGCGGAGAAACAGAAAACTCAGGGCTGGGCGGAACCAGCGGAGAAACAGAAAACTCAGGGCTGGGCGGAACCAGCGGAAATGGAGCAGAGGAAATGACTGGAGGAGGTAGGAGTGGGAGACTGAGAGGGTATACAGGGGAATCAGGGCTGGACGGAACCAGCGGGGAAACAGGAATATTAGGGATTACCTCCGTAGACCAGTCCATCAGATCCAGAACTTGCTCCATATGACTTTCAGAGACTGTATACAGCTCACCCTCAGTCGCAGGAGTGTGGGCAGGGCTTTCCTCCACGCCCTCGATCTCCACGAGGACTCCCACGATGCACGGTGTTGCCGGCTCACACACCTGGTCAGTCGCGCTCTCGAGATCCGGCTCCCTGTCGGTGAATGGCTCGGGCTCTGCGGCTGCGGTGGGCTCTGGCTCCGTGTAGCGGGGTGGTGGCTGGCTGGTCTCTGGGTCGGGAGTGGGGCTGGCGAGGTCCTCTATGGGGCAGATGGTGAGAGATGAGCCATTTCTCGCCAGAGTCCACTCCACGTATGCGGCGAAATCCTCCCGAGGACCATCTTCGGGCGACAACGCTCTGCACTTGGAGTTCAGGCTGGTGTTGTAGAAGGTGCAGAGCGCGTTGTCCGGGTAGCTGGTGGCATAAGCTAATAGCAGAAACCGTCTGGTATGGTCCTCGAGAGAACATCCTTCCTGCTTCAGCAGGAGGATGAGGAATTCGGGGCGATAGAGGGGATCCATAGAAACTACGAAAAGAAAAGACTGTGAAAAAACGAAAGCAAAACGGAGGGAAAAACACGCAGTTTTAAACTTTCTTTTTTAGGTCGGGTCTTCTGTCACGGTTTTACGCTGCCTGAAGGAATACGGAGTCGAGGATAAACGGAATAAGGTTTTTAATATATCCAACACAGGGGATATCCAACATGGAGCACAGAGGTAGACACACGTAAGTAGCAAGTGGTCACAAGTGAGCACAAGTGAGAAGACCCGACAAAACAGAACTGAAGGGACATGGCTTATGAACAACAGATAATTGGGGAAACACAGGTGGATGGAATCATTAAATTAACAGGGACATGGAACACATGAGGAAGATAATAGACACACCTGGGAACTAATCACGGAAGACAGAAACTGGGTCACTGGGGCAAAAACATTAAATGAGTCCAGGTGTGTGACAATATATATATATATATATATATATATAGTTAATATTAGTGCAAAATTCCATCCATCTATTAACATTATTGCATAAATATAGTCTATAAATAATCATAGAGAAATATCACAGAGGATTTCAAAGTCTGCAAATAGCCATTAGAAAGAAATAAGAAACAATTAAGTGTCTGTCAATATCCATTTATTTGCTTATTACTTCACTCTCAGAAAGCTGTCTCCGTGGTGGTACCTTTTCAAAAGGCACACCTTTGTACCTAAACAGTCCATATTAGTACCTAAAAGGAACAAAAGTGTACCTCTTGAAAAGGTACTGCCCCAGTGACAGCTTTTATGAGGGTATGGGACTGTACAGCATCACTTTAAAAAAAATAACACACCATGTCTTGGAAGACTGATGATGACTTAATGGAAATATTCACATGATGAGAGAGTACAATGACTTTAATTAAAGTTTAGCGTCTTTTAAGGGAAGCTGAACAGAACGACACACTCTGTTTCACTCCTTCACACTCCTCTGACGGTTAATGTAAATTCAAGGCAAATGAGGTCATGAAGAATCAGAGAAGCACACATTGAGATGGTCAACAGATAAAACAGAGCTGTCACTCAAGTCTGTCAAACCCAGATGAAACTGCTATTTCTAATGATTGATAGTGAACACTTCGCTCTGAGGCAGTGCCAAGAAAGGCTTTGAATCTTTTACCTTGTGGATCCTATGATTAACGGGTTTGATTTCCTTCCTTGCATTTTGCAGGTGATGATTGATCCATTATCACGATATGGTGTGAAATTATGTGAGTCCACAAACTTGCAAAAGACAGGATGTCACTAAATACTGATGTGTACATGCTTAATCCACTCACAAAACTGTCCAAATAAGCAGCGTTTCGAAATATAGATGCATGTGGCTTTCTCTCGTGCCCTTAGGGTTGCACATTTTTCACTTCATCCTCAAAATGCACTTCGGCAAAGTCCACCTGCTGCCGGTGGCCCGGTGCCCACCGTCTGTTGAGTCTTATTTGTGGGCCGTGCCTGCTCCATGTGCTCATCCTCTCTCGCTCCACGGCAGGTCTTGGCACTGAGAGTGGGGTCTGTTTACATCATCTCTGGTCCAAAAAAGTGCCGTTGTACCCCAACGTACAGTTTCGGTCCGTGACTGTGGAGAACTTTTAATTGAGGAATCTGCTAAAGAAATGCTGATCACCTTGCGTCTCAACATGATACGCATTACACTGCCTGAGTGTGAACGGTGATCTCTGTTTACATAACAGTCGAACAAAGACTACATGCTTCAGGCTGTTAGCAGTAGCGCTAACACCAATAATAGGTAATTGCCTTCTGGTATCCGTTGGAGCGGTTTCATGTTTAGATTTTGAGAGTTAGTCAGCCACTGATTTTCTTAAGTCTGTTTCAGTATTTTGTCCACAGACTTCAAAAGCATTGAGGTGACTCCATCTAGCACAATGCATTAGAGACTCTGCACTGTACTCAGCAATATGAAACCTGTGAGCTGTGTGTTTACTTTGAACGGGACTGTGTGTAAAACTTGGAGACCTACCTCGCCCAAAGGCTAAAACAAAGAGAGAGAAAGGGTCCTCCAATCTGTGTTCCCGGCTGATGGTGGACGGGTGTTGGGCTGAGTTTAGGGCAGGGGGAGGGTTTCAGAGGGAGGGACGATGTCATCAGGATTGGGGAGGAGAAGATCAACCTGATTCCTCAGGGAATGAGGTGTCTCAACAGACTTGCAACTCTTTAGTCTCGTGAACATGCTAAATTAGCTGGAACCGTCAATACTGGCTTTTCTGGCAGATTTTTGCTGTTCATTATGGATGAAAAGCGATTCGATTTATTTCCGTGCTGGAATACTGTCATGCCAAAGGTTTGAGGACTTTCTGAAAAGTTTTATGCATAGCAGCAGTCGAGGACCTCAGGTGAGTTTCTGAGTTGTCAAAGGCATGCGGTGTCAGTTTGCTCAACTCCTTTGCCGCATTTCTGATCCAAAAGTGTGTTTGCTTTGTGGGATTTAATAAATAATACTATTTTGCTGTGGTAAGCATTTCTTTGGGCTGCAGTCAGGTTGTTAAGAAATGTTGCAGTTAAGCAAATGTGTTATCACACTGTATTTTAAGGTCCAATTCTTACTACTAAATTTTGCCTAAATATACTCCTAATTTTCTGTTTATTAATAGTTAATAAGGTAGTACTTAAGTTAAGGTTTAAGAAGTTTGGTCATGCAGAATAAGGCATTAATATGTGCTTTATAAAGTACTAATAAACAGCCAATATGATAGTAATATCCATGAATTGGACTTTAAAATAAAGTGTTTTTCATGTTCTATATACAATTAAAAGTATTTTAAATGTTGGTACAAACAAAAAGGTGCTAGTAATTACTAATGTAAAGACTGTGCAAGTGAATTTCACAGGTCTGTGTGTTTATAAAAAAAAAGAGTTGTTAAGGCACATACGAATATTCTTTTTATATTATTATTGTTAATTCAAATGTTCGACTTGTCGTCTAAAACACAGACAGAAGCTCTCCTCTGTTCTAATACATTTTGACTGGGGCCTAAGGTAATCTCGGTCAATATTATTTCTTCCTAAATACACAGCATTTCACATCTCATCCATCAAGGCCTTTAACGTGGTGTGCTCAAAGAGATTATATAATGAACACTGAGTTGATTTACATACTGAACATTTTGTGGTACAAGGTGGTTATAGATGAAGGTGGACAGCTTGACGATAGCAAGAAGGTGGTCACCTTAAATGTCCAGGTCCAAGTAAACTGGGTTTAAGCTATTTGTCTAAACTATCTATACTCTGAAGTCCTCCTAGCAATTTAGATAATTGCCTCCCTGTGGCACTAGGTGTGCATGTGAGGAAATTTATGTGAGGTCCTCACTTAAGAATCCATGTGACAGATGGGGAACTAGCTCACACAAGAAAATGTTGTAAAGATTTGTATTTGTATTTTTTTAAAAAAAAGGATTTAATCTTTTATCTCTGATAGAATACGACAGAAAAGGCTTGTAATCATTGCTTTGCTTTAAACAAAGATAACTGCATTTATCATAATCTAATTAGCAGGTTTTTTTTGGGAGGAAGTTCAATTCTGCGTCATCCGTACTAACAGCCGAACTAGCTCTTCTGTTAAAAGATGACGCATCTTTGGGCATGTTGATGCTTGGCTCTGGCCACAACTTTTGCAAACAATAAACCAACAGCAAGAGCTAGTATAATCCTACAGTAATCCATGCACCACAAAGCAATGATCGTGCAGGGAAAGTAACAAGAACTCGTGTAGAGTATGAAAAATTGCAGAATGTGCAATAGTTGAAGACTACACTTTGTTGGCTTACTTGTGGCTTACAGTATGCATGTTTTAAACACATGCTGCAGTTTGCTTTGGTGTGACTTTCTTGAGTGTTATTAGTACTTGCTGCATGTAAAATTTGATTTAGTACCATTAGAAGACGTCCAAGCACTGCTGAACTGTTCACAGTATCCTTAAATGTCATTAAATCTAACATAACTGGCAAAGTGAGAACTGATTGTGAAACCTGATCCGAGTGTGTGCCGCCTGGTTGAACGTGTGGCGGCAGGTATCTGTGAGAGCAGCACTACTGCTAACTACTGCTAACAGACTCACCCTGAGGGATTTCACAACTCTTACCTGTTGGATTTCATCAGATTTCAAAAGAGTTCAGATGTATTGTTCCTGAAACCCACACAGAAATGCAGGTTTTATTGAAGTCTAACCGGTATGGGACAGATTAATTCTCTGTTACTACCTCTATCCTGTTCTGGGAAATATGGCTACACCACCCCCCCACCCCCATCTTGAGAGATTTATGGCAGTTAGATCTGTTATCATACATCTACATAAATAACCAGCAGACTGACAGAGAATAATAGTTTAAATAAGCATAAAATTAGTTCAGCTTGCTTTTTAAATTCTTTACAGTCTCACACAGTGTATTGTTGTTAAATCAGGGGCATATCAATCCATTTTAGGGGGTTAATACAATACGATATTTTTTAAGTAAAAACATTTGAAATTCAAGCTAATTTAACAAAAAAAAAAAAAAAAAAATTAAAATAAAATAAAGACACGGATTTTCATGGCTCCAAAGCAAAAATATATGGTCACAATTTATTTTAAGGTCCAATTAACAAACCATTTAATTTGACTTTTGCCCAAACTCCTAAATGTTCTGCTTATTAATAGTTAGGGTAGTTTTTAATTTTAAGGCATTGGTTAGGATTAGGGATGTAGAATATGTTCATGCTAAATATGTGCTTTATAAGTACTAATAAACAGCCAATATGTCAATAATAGGCTTGTTAATACACACTTGTTAATAGTGAAAACTGGTCCTTATGCTAAAGTGTTAACATAATTGTTTTTGTGTTTATTAAAAAATAAAGAAGCTGGGTGTGAAATTAAATACTGGGTTAAATCTTGTCTCTAAAATTGCTGTCGAACAAGAGGGAAAGGGAAGCTCAATATCAGGCGTCCCCAAAATAAATAATTTTGGTACCCGATTTGAATAGCAACCCAATGTAGTTTAGTTCGTAAGTTACTAAACCCGTTTTCATATGCTAATTGTAGTTGACTTGTAGTTAAAGAAAACTGGCTCAACCATGTGAAGATGTATCACCTGGTTTAAATGTTCTGGTGTTCTTCTCACAGTTAAACAATGTAATGTTGCTTGTCAAGGCATGTCAAAACGGGACAAAAAATACCTGGCTATGGTCTTTCACAAGGTCGAACAGACAATGAGATGAATGTGTGTATGTGTTTTGTGCTATTTAGTTTCGGTATGTGGTTAGATAAAGGTCATTGTAATATTACTTTGGCATATTGGTTCATGGTAAAACCATGCTGTGGTCTACTTGGCAGTTTTTAATTTTTTTTTCCCCCTTCTCTTCAGGTCTGCGGGTCCAGGTTGACACAGTGAGAATGGCTTTCACAGACACAGCCATAATTCTCAATGTCATAGCAGTCCTAGGAATGCTAACCAGATGTCAGGGGAGCCTGGTTAAAGACAACTCTCTGCTGAGGTTCACCCATCATTTATATAATGCCAGCATTTATGAGAACTCTGCCCCAAGGACCTATACGGAGAGCCCGGTCCGAATGGGCATCATACTATCTGATCCCTTCTGGGATGTTAAGTACAAGATTGTCTCTGGTGATGATGATGGCCTTTTTAAAGCCGAGGAGGTAACCATAGGAGATTTCTGCTTTCTGAGAATCAAAACCCGAAGCAGTTACTCAGCTGTGCTAAACAGAGAGGTACGAGACATTTACACTCTCACCGTCGAGGCTACCGAAAGCACCTATGACAACCGAGCTAGAACTAAGGTATCGATCCAAGTGCTTGACACAAATGATCTGAAACCGCTCTTCTACCCTGCCTCTTATCATGCTCTAATCAAAGAAGACACACCGATTAAGTCGAGTCTGGTGAGAGTGAGCGCAACAGATGCTGATATTGGCAGCAACGCAGAATTTTATTACTCATTCACCACTAGATCACACCCCTTTGCCGTTGATCCGTTCACAGGGACCGTTACACTTATCAAGACGCTTGACACCAGTCAAGACAGGTATGAGCTGACTGTGCTGGCAGAGGACAGGACAAAGAAAATCTCTGGTGTGCAGAAGTTTGGAAATGTGGCGAAGGTTGTTGTGGCCGTACAAAATGTGACAGAAAACTTTACCCTCGTCACACCCACCATTGCAGCGACTCCACAGACGGATGACGACAAAATAAGTGTAAACATCAAAACGGAGCCCAAGGAGAAGGAAAAAGTGGCATCTTTAAGTATAGTTGAAGGGGATCCGCTGAAGTGCTTTCAGATTATTCCATCAACGTTGCATGATGGTGGCTTTCAACTGGTCTCAACACAATGGATTGATTGGTCGCAAAACCAATTTGGACTAAACATTTCCCTTCAAGCCAAAGACAGAGGAAACCCAACTTTGCTAACACCAATAAAAACTGTGCATATACCTCCTCCTTCTCAAGTTAAACCTTTGGCATTCGAGCAAGAGCTCTATTACGTCACTCTCAGTGAATTTTCTCCTCCCAAAAGTCATGTAGTCCGAGTATCTGTAGGTTTGAGTTTCAAAAATATAACCTACAGCATCAAAGAAAACCCAGATAGCTATAAATTCAAAATCAGTGGCAAAACTGGTGTGATAGTGACTTCTCAGACTCTTGACTTTGAAAAGCACTCTCACTATGAGTTTGATGTCACAGTAAATGATGGAGAAGCATTTACCCGTGTCGTTGTGGATATAATTGATGAAAACGATAATGCCCCCAGGTTCACATTGCCCTCATACCAGGCTTCTCTGCCTGAAAACATCCCGATCGGAACAAGCATCTTGACTGTCTCTGCTATTGATGTGGACAAAGATAACAATGGTTTTGTAACATACTCTATAGCAAACACAAGTCCAGTTCCTTTCAATATAGACCCACTGACCGGTGTGATTTCAACCTCTCAGGAGTTCGATTATGAGCTTATGAAGAGATGGTACCACCTGAGAATCTGGGCCTCTGATAGCGGAAGCCCTTTTAACAGAGTAAGCGAATGCTCCGCAACCATCACCATGACCAACGTCAATGACAATGTTCCAGTGTTTGAGCGGGTGGCATGCAATGCCTCCATACCCCAAGACTTTGCTGTAGGGGAAACTATTGCAGAGATGTCAGCACTCGATCTGGATGAGCTACAGCACATTATATACAGGATAGAGTCTGGGAATGATGATGGACTGTTTAAACTTAACCCTGTTTCTGGCTCTATTAAACTTGATAAGGAAATTCCCTCAATGGACGAAGGCACAGAACATCCTTTATATATACTTAAAATAACAGCAACAGATGGCCAATATAGTTCTGACCCCAACACTGTGACAGTGCGTATCACAAGCAAGGGCGAAGTCGCCAGCATACATTACGAGGAGACTGGAATTACAAGGCAGTTGACAGAGAAGCTTATTGAGTCATTTAAGCCGTCTCTCAACGCCAAAGAAGAAGAGTATATCTCAGACGTTCATATAATTAACCAACACTCTCCAAAGTTTGTCACAGGCACACCAAGCTCGATTGATATCAGGGAAGACTTTGCTCTTGATAGATCTGTGTTGCAGTTTAATGCCACTGACAATGACTCTGGCTTTAACGCAAAACTTGTCTATGCAATTTCCAGTGGAAATGAGGATGGATGTTTTACTATTGACATGGACACAGGTGAACTGAAGGTAATCAGTGCTTTGGATAGAGAGCAAAAAGAGTTTTACATTCTAAACATAACCGTGTTTGACCTGGGATCTCCACAATCCTCTACATGGAAGCTTCTTGCCGTTAACGTTCTTGATGCAAATGATAATCCTCCGTTATTTTCTCAGCCAAGATATGTTGTGAACATCCCGGAAAACACGGAGGTTGACAAAAGCATATTCAAAGTCAGTGCAGTCGATTTTGACTCTGAAGACAATGGGGCATTTACATTTTCATTGCTAACCTTTACCGATTTGTTCAAGATTGATGAAGTCACAGGGGT
This sequence comes from Carassius gibelio, assembly GCF_023724105.1. Lineage (NCBI taxonomy): Eukaryota > Metazoa > Chordata > Actinopteri > Cypriniformes > Cyprinidae > Carassius > Carassius gibelio. Next base: position 19,055,358 of record NC_068409.1, on the reverse strand, counting down.
GGTGAAGGTAACTGGCCCTTTAGACAGAGAGACCTTTAGCAGGTACGACATAACAATTGAGGCCAGAGATCAAGCCAAACTGGACCCACAGCTTTTCTCATTTACAGATTTAGTGGTTGTGCTGGAGGACATCAATGACAATCCTCCAAAGTTTGTACCTACTATCTACAGGATCAAAGTTCCTGAGGATGTTCCTCCAGGCACAGTGCTGTTATGGGTTGAAAGCTTTGATTTAGATCTGGATAGCGGAGGTCTCATAAGTTACAACCTAAAGAACAGCGAAGCAGGGACCTTTTTCCTGGATACATCCACAGGGTCCTTGACTCTGGAGCGTGAACTGGACTTTGAGAAGCAGCAGTTTTATAATCTAACAGTTCGAGCTGTAGACCACGGAAAGCCCCGGTCTTTATCATCTTCGTGTTTCATCGAGGTTGAAGTGTTAGATGTAAACGAAAACCTGAACCGGCCCCTCTTCACCGAGTTTGTGCATAACACAGCCGTTATGGAGGATGCTACAGTAGGAACCTCAGTACTGACACTAACTGCTGTAGATAACGACCTGGGACGAGATGGAGTAGTCAGATATTACATCCATGATGGCTCAGGGCTTGGCGTCTTCACGATTGATGAAGAAACAGGTATGATTTTGATTACAACACATCTCACATGCTTTACCTAGATAGAAAAATACGTCATGGATATTGCTGACCTTTTCTATTACAGCACCTGCCTTAAGAATGTAGGATCACCAATGCATGTTCAAACATTTACAGATCAGTCATTACGCATTCCATACATATGTAAAGACAAAATGATACATAGCTTTTTCCTGCATGTTGGAGGATATTAGCCATTTAGCGTTAAGATTACATAATCACTGGGATGAGTTTTGCAGATCTTGTGCACATTGTACGATGAAGTGGTTGAACTGGCCAAGAAAAGGAAGTAAGGAAATTGTTAAAATAGTCTATGTGACATCAGTGGTTCACTGATGAATGAGATCACGTATGTCACATGGACATAAAAATTAAGGCTGAACCACAGATGTCACATGGGCTATTTCAGTGATGTACTTACTACCTTTCTGGGCCTAGAACATGGTAGTTGTTTTGGTGTTTATGGAGGGTCAGAAAGCTCTCGGATTTCATTAAAAATATCTTAATTTGTGTTCCGAAGATGAATGAAGGTGTTATGGGTTTAGAATGACATGAGGGTGAGTAAGTAATGACAGAATTGTCATTTTTGGGTGAGCTATCCCTTTAAGTTTAGGTATGGGGTAGGGTTAAGGGAGTTAAAATATGGTCATGCAGGATAAGGCATGAATATGTGCTTTATAAGTACTAGTAAACAGCTGATATGCTAGTAATATGCATGCCAATAATCAACTACTTAATAGTGAGACTTAAAATAATGTATGACCGAATGTTTAACATTATATGAAGAGAAGAACATATTTATTGTTAAATGTGCAGGGTATTGCTGTTGCTATCAGTTAGTGATACTGAAACAATTACATTTTGCAGGTGTTATTCAGACCGCAGGCCTTCTGGATCGTGAAGCCGTGCCACACTACTGGCTGACAGTTTATGCAAAAGATCTGGGCACTGTACCACTGGTATCCTGGACCGAGGTCTACATTGAAGTTTGGGATATTAATGACAATCCCCCTGAGCTGTCCCAGCCTGTCTACTTTGGCTCAGTACAAGAGAATTTGCCAAAGGACAAATCTGTGTTAAAAGTATCTGCCACAGACATGGACAAGTCCTCTGAGGGGAAGCTTGCTTTCCAGATCCTAGATTCGCAACGAGTGTATTTCACCATTGACGTAAAAACAGGTAAACGCTATATTTCAAAGGGTCCGTCAGAAAGTACTTGTTTATCAGTTTTGGCTTTTTATGAGAATGATGAAATGGCACAAGTTGGTGATTCATGTCATGCAATCTTTGATGGATTGATAAAACGTGTCTAAACACATTATTTATGTAAGTGTGGTATGCCTTGTGAAGGGCTCAATGAATAGGACCTCTAATTACTGTGAATACTGTGATCAGTGTGTGTCATTTTATGTTAAGGGTGAGGACAGTTGTTAAGCAGGCCCACAGAGTCACAAAAACCGCAACACCTCTGACCCTTTTTTGCAGCTCGACCTAGCCTTTGAACACTAGATATGAAAATTAAAACTGCATTAACCAGCGTTGCAAGCTCACACTTGTCTTCACTAAGTCCCATCTCTTTGTTGTTTCGTATGCCCCACCCTGAGCTAATAGTCAAGGATTACAAAGAAGACAGGGGGTTGGGTTGTATTATATGAAGGATCTACCACACTGAAATGTTCATTTATAGATGTTTAAAAAATTTGCATGTTTGCATTTGCATTGTTATAGTGCTGGCGGTTTGGCTGGAAGCTTGAGGTGAAAAGTTCTGTCAAAAACCCAACCGGTGTGAAGCATTACTTTTAAAAGAGATTTCTATGAATATTGTATGCACTGTATGCACCTCCTGAGTCCAGGAGGATCAAGGAGAATGCTAAATGGATATAAAAGTGTAATATAATCAATGCTACATCTCAAGAGCCAGCAGAGACCGCAACAAATCACACATGAGTGCGGTTTAGCTTGCTTCCCTCAGGGCTAAAGGGACTAGAGTTTTTTTGGCGCTCCATGTCAGGACAGGACGGACTTAGATGACTAATCACTAGAATGAACATTATGACTAAGCTAACTGCCTTAACAGCTTAGCACCACTAAAACATAGCATTAATCGAATATGAACACTTTCTAGTAAGTAGGCAAGCCAAATATTTCTTATGTAGGTTGGGAGTTTACATTATCAAAAGCCAACTGCTCTAGAGGAGATTAAGACATGAGAAATGAGACAAAAAGGCCTGCTTTGTCAATTTTTTTTGCATGTTGAAAGTGCTAAAGACGTGTTTTTAATCCATGCAATTGCCTATTGTCCCATGCACAATAAAGCGATCTTTCCACAGGTGGGCATTAATGCCAAAACCACACTTTCAGGATTGCCTGCCTAAATACAGGCTGTCATAAAAGCCCAGCAGGGTTTGTTTTGAGTGCTGCACAAGTTGATAGACACTGTGGGTCCTTGCCAGCCCTTGTCTAAACGACCCTCTTAAGTGTTTATTGCAGTGGAGTTAAACCACTGTCACTGGTGCATTTTGTCCATCCTTAGCTGGAAATCAGCTGTTGACCCTTGGAGCACACTTAACCAAGCCCCTAACACCCAGTTTATAAAAGTGTCTGAAAACCTCTTGTACTAATTCACAACACTTCAGTGGCTCTTAAGCCATTGCTCATTTTCTGTCAGTTTCTTGGCAACTGGGAAGCTTGGTGTTTTGGTCTACGTCTGCGATGGCTAAATCCTCACTGACATAGACTTAAATAATAACCATTGTTCCCATGTCTTGTACACCACAGGTTGACCTAGTATAAACAGTGGAACAAAACAAATAAAGCTTGAAAAACAAAGCTGTGGGAAGAAAAAGTTAAACGGGCAGCCTAGGGTGAACGAACAGGTGTGCCATTCATCTGAAGCTGTGGTGGCATTGATCAACCTGTCTGTTCTTCCTGTGTGTTTGTTTAGGTGTGATCAGCACCCTTGCTCCCCTGGACCGGGAACAAAAAGCAGAGCATATCATTGAGGTTGGTACACTTGCGTTCTTCTGTTTACTAGGTCGTGAACCACAGGCATGAGCCTTTCTCTGGCTGATTGCTGAGAACATGTTGCGGTTAAGTTACACATAAAGGAGAACATGTGAATAATATTCAGGTGCGTCTGTGCTACTCAACAATTCAAAGTGTCCATAAGCTCCAAAGGGACAAAAAGCATAATAAATGTACATATGACTTATTTTAAGTTTTCTGAAGCCAAGCCAAGTTCTGAGTGAAATGTATAATGATTCACTCATAATCATTTCCTCTAGTGTGCTCCTCTTAACTTCAGATCCATTGTGACCGAATCATTGACTCAGTGTTGAATCAGAGAACCAGATCTGTCCAATTTATAAACGAATCACTTTTTTTTTTTCAACAAACTGGTTTATCTGTTTCGCTTATCGTGATCAGTTTGAATCATGTGATATGGCACTGTTGTTTGTGAGGTTAAGAAATGCATTAACATTCACTTGAAATTTATCCTATAAAAAGTAACAGCATTTCAATTTGGGTGAAGTACACTAAGCATATTTGTAGTGTGGTTAATACTTGATAATAATAAAAACTATATTTGATTTGAAACGGAAATGAAAATTCTCCTTAATTTTAACTAACAAAAATTATTTATAAAAAGTTGTTTAATGGAAAGTAAAATGGATATGAATTCTGTGGATATGGTTACAGTGAATGCAAATATAAAGAATATAGCAGTTATAATATTTTATATTTGAACTTTTGTATTATTCGTTATTAAAAATCTCTGTTTTTCATATTTATTTAATGTATAAGCAAAATTTAGTTTAGTGAACCTAAGAGTCAGTTTTATTAGTTTGTCTTGTGTTTGATTAATTACTGTCACACAGTGTTACCTAAAACTATTTAAACATTTTTTTAAATTTCACAAGTGCATGCAACAAAGATTTAAATACTCTGTAAAACAGGTGTTTATTTAAAGATAGATGTGTTTTTGATTTGTGCACATGTTCTTGATGTGGTTTAGGTCATGGTATCAGATGAAGGGGTCCCTCCATTAAGCTCCACTGCTACCGTAGTCATTGAAGTCCTGGATGAGAATGATAACAGCCCTCAGTTCAGCCATAAGCTTTTCCAGGTTAAACTCCCGGAGCTGCAGAGCACGGCTGAGCCTCAGGAGATCTACAGGATGGTGGCCCGTGATGACGATGTGGGGCCCAACGGCATGATCAAATACAGTCTGGAAGACAGCAGTGAGGATCGGTTTGATATTCATCCTGACACTGGGGTGGTGACAGCTAGAGGAGAGTTTGTTCGGGGCAACTACACTATTCTGACGGTACGAATACAAACTAGAACGGTGGACTTTTAGATTGAGAAGATGTTACAGTTTGGTTCAGAACAACCATTTGAATCAGTTTTTTTTTTTAAAATGCATTAAGACAGTTCTGTTCACTAGACAAGAAATATTTCAGTTGTGTCATACTATTATTTACTCATGTGAGTCACAGTACTATCAGTTTTGGGGCACAATCAAACATGTGGTGTAATTTTTTTTAAAATAATTATACTAAGGGTCAAAAGTTTGGAATATTTACGATATTTGAAGTCTCTGCTGCTCACTAAGACTGCTTTGATTTGATAAAAAATATAGTGAAACTAAGATTGTGAACTATTATTACAATTTAAAGGAACTGTTTTCTATTTGAATGTATTTTTTTTTTACATTACTTATTACTGTAATGACAAAGCTGGATTTTAAGCACAAAAGTTTTATGGAAGATATTGTGATATTTGTTGGTATATATATATATATATATATATATATATAATTGCTTTTTTAATTCTCAGTAGTGTTATAACAATTCTGTTTTCAGGTTTTATCGCATAAAATACCACAGATTAATATGATCTTTCTTGAAATATGACTTTTCAATTGAGAAAGCTGAATTTTTAGCATCATTAAACATGATCCTTCAGAAATCACTTGAATAGGCTGATTTGTGGTTCAAGAATTTGTGGTTATTATTAGTAAATCAGAAAATTGTTGTGCTGCTTAATATTTTTGTGGAAACTGTGATACAGAAATTTCTGAAAGAATACGTGACACTGAAGACTGGCGTAATGATGCTGAAAATTCAGCTTTACATCACATCAATAAATCACATTTTAAAATATATTCACGTAGAAAACAGTTATTGTAAATTGTAATAATATTTCACAATTGTATTGCATTACTAAGTGTTTTTAATCAAATAAACAGCTTACCAATGCTGTTTTCTTAAAAAAAACCTAATTATATAAAAAAAGTTATCAGTAGTGTAAATAATTCACAATTCAAAAGTCATGTTTCAAGAATAATGCAAGAAATTTTTAAGCAACATACTCTGATAAAAAAAAAAAAAGTTGTTATAATCCTAAAACATTCTACAAGCATTAACAGAATTTACGCCAACAAAGATAATGTGATATATTCCAATTACACAAAAAAGAAAAAGATACACGTTTTCTTTTTCACGATCACAGATTCAAGCAACAGATCAAGGCAGTCCTCCAAGAATGTCTGATGCCCGTTTGCATGTTGAATGGCAGTCCCAACCTGAGCCCAGCTCCGATGTGCTGGCTTTTGATGAGCCCCCCTTTAACTACGTGGTGATGGAGACAGATCCTGTCACTGACATGGTGGGAATCATCCGAACGGAGATCCCGCAGGACCTTCTCTTGTATGACATTATCGGTAAGCCCCTCTCTATCATTAATTTAACTCAAACAGTAAGGATGTTGGCTATCATGGTACAGTACAGCAGGGGGTCTGGGGTCACTGTGATTCTATAGCGTCCCTCTCTGTGCCAGGATGCTAATCTTAACAGTGACACATTTCTTCAGATGATAAGCCAGAGCACCAGAGGAGCTGTCTTCCTCACAGCCCTGCCATCAGTCTCTCTGTGGCCGTGCAAGCAGCACATATTCGCCTGCAGTTAAGGGCTGAACCTGACCTTCACTCTGCTCCCGCATTCTTACCTTCAGCCCTGCAGACTCACTCCGAGAGAAATGAGCTTCAGTGGAAATAAATCACAAACATTCGTAGTAGGGAGGGAAAATGAATAGCATGGAAAATAGTTCACCTGTTGGCTACATATCTTGTTTTATCTCAGCGTGGTTCTGATATGATGACAGCGAGGCTGGCATTAATTTACATTCGTTATCTTACTCTTAGATACGAACACATTATATTTTAACCAGAAGACTGGGTCAGTCTGATGAAAAAGACTCTTTGATATGAGACCCAGAGTCATACATTTCAGATAACTTACACATAGCTCGGTATTCGTGATGCATCATTTTGTGATTTATTAACGTTAGGTCATAGAAGTGGTTTCACTTTGTGCTTTTAATTATGATTTTTAATTCGATTCTGTACTTGATAAATGAAGCTAGACAGTTTGAAGTGATGTGATTACATAAATGTATAATTAAAAGTGCTAGTCTGTAAACCCCACACTTATTTAATTAGGAAGAAAACCAATGACAAAAAGAAGTAGCTATTGTAATAAGTTATGGATTATTACTTTGCATGGCAGAATTAACTGGGCAAAGTTGATTTGTTCATTAAAGCATTAAATAATCTATAATGGTTTTATGTTAGGACCATTCATGTTAAAAGCAATAATTTACATAAACAGCAGGAAAAATATAGAGAATATTATAGGTCTGAATCTTAAAGCAGTGCTTAGAAGTTGAATGATTGCATCTCTAGTGTGCTTAACTTTAACACTAACCCTGACTTGTCATCATCAAGTTTCAATGCTTTGTTTCACTGTAGCAGCCCATGAGAAGCCAATTATGTGTTCATCAAAAAAGATCAACAGACAGCTTTTCAGAATATATCTCAAAACCTCCATCAAGGCCAGTATTAGAAATCTTCAGCAAAGAGCTAGATCCATTTGAAAGCTTTGTAAAGTTTGGAAATAAACACAGCGAACAGACACCTGAAAATATAGTTATATTAAATCAGGACCGGAAAATGGGCCTTCAGTAGGTGGAATTTTTTAATAACCACCATCTGTTAAAGCAAGCGTGAATTTACCCCCACTGAGTAAGAAGTCTGGTCTTTTTATGCATGTGCCAAATATTGTCCCTTAAACAATAGTGCTGATCTGATGAATAGTGCCATAGGAGTGCCATTGTTTTCTGTCATTATTGTAACAGGATGGGCATAACAACAAAGTCTCATGTGGGTGTTAGAGAGAATTTGCATGATTGGTACCCATACCCTGAAATGTGACATCTACAGTATGCTGGTGCTTTTCATCAAGGCTTTTTCTTTTTTTTTAGAGGATTGTACGTCTATTACAGTTCACCTGAATCTAACTGTCACAACACTTCATGTTACTCAGCCCTAAAGTAATGCATACGGGTTCACCCACAGAGGTTCACTCAGAGGTGTTGATGGCAAACCATCAGATGTGCTTAACATGTTATTTTCTAATGCAGCAGATTTATGTTGGACAGTGATTGTTGACCTACAAAGAACAATGCAAAAGTACACAACAATTTTCTTAAAATCATACACTATAATGCATTAATCTTCATCATATTAATATAATATTGAATTATAATATTATTAATATTAATCTTAGCAGTCAGTAATACAGAAAGCATGCATATAGTCCAAAAATGAAGCTACATTGTTACATACATTTATAATTAAAAGCACTAGTCTGATTACAAACGTAATAAACTATTATTTTTATGGACTGTTGTAATTATGTAATATTGAAATGCATGCATTTAAATAATATTAATTGAATAGTAATTAAAACACATAAACAATGATTAATAGGCCAGCTAGAGAAGCAACAAATAAATAAGCACCATAAAGTTTGTTCGAATACATGCCCTTTGATGAGTATAATACATGGTAAGTGTTTTTAAAGTTGACAAGCCTTTTTTGTGGTTGCATGTACGTTGTTAGTTCAGAACAAACCTCAGACCGATGGGTTGAGAACCACTGATCTAACCAATAACTAATGTTATACTTTACTTTAGGTGGTGATGAAGAGCAGGACTTCTACATTGAGAAGAACACCGGAAGCATTGTGAAAGCTAGACGTCTGGATGCAGGCAGAAAATCTCATTACAACTTAACAGTCAGAGTCACAGATGGATTTCAGGCCATAACCACTCAGGTATGAGCACACATGCTAAATCCATCACACAATTAATGCAGAGTCAATAAATTCATAGTGTGCAAACAGAATGCAAGATGAAAGATGTATCATTGTTATCAGATCAGCATATTAATATGTCTCACTTTATGTCAATGGACAACTGAGAGTGTATTGGTTTGGCTTTCTTCTCTTAGGCCTACATTCAAGTAGTGGATATAAATGAACATCGGCCCATGTTCTTGAAGAGCCTCTATGAGGCGAGAGTGCCAGAGGACACATCTCCATTGATGGAGATCCTTCGCATCAGTGCCCATGATGCAGATGCCAACAGTGGACTTTATTACTCCATCCACAGCAGCCTTAACCCAGACAGCCTCACATACTTTCACCTGGACCAAAGGAGCGGTGTGCTTGTCATTAAAGAGGAGCTAGACTATGAGACCATCTCCACTCATACTCTGATCGTGATGGTAAAGAGACGCCTGACATGACTCATCTAGACTCATCTCAATGTCTTATGTAAATAGTAGCCAGTGCAATCTGTTTCAATTATAGACAAGCTTTGATTAAATGGGCATGAAAACATTTGGTAAATTTTCCAGTTGAATAATATTAGAATTCATTTAATCATCTCGAGTCCCCGACATAATGATATAGATGGGGTCACAGCACAGGGAAGACCATAAATCCACATTCCTGAAACATTCCTGACCTCAATTAAGCACCTAAAAAAAAAAAAAAAAAGTAGGTTATCTAAGGTCATCTTCTTGACTCTTGCACCACACACATTAACCCGTGTACTTTATCATTCCAGGTACGGGATGAGAAGATCCCAATAAAAAAGAACTTTGCGAAGGTTGTTGTGCATGTAGAAGACTGTAATGACCACAACCCATCTTTTCTGAGTACTCATTACGAGGGGACCATAAATAATATGGCACTCACCGGCACTGAAGTGCTAAGAGTCAAAGCCCTGGATAAGGATACTGGGAGCAATGCACAGCTTGTTTATTCCTTTCACTCTGGTAAGACATTTGCCTGGAGCACTATGTTACCTTTGCTTTTTAACAACTTTTGAGTTCATGCAAAGCACAAATACAAGTCTTGCCTTAATACTTCATTTGAATGTGGCATTTATAAATACACTTGTGTGGCAATTAAAAAAGTATAATCATGTTTAATCTGTTTTTGACATTTAACACAAAAATTATATTTTTTGTCCAGGTGGGAATGTAGATGGTGCTTTTGAAATCGACCAGGAGACAGGAAGCATTCGTGTGTCTGATGCATTAGACAAACTTCCGCAGGAGTTGTATCACCTCACAGTAAAAGCCACAGATCAGGGCTTTCCCCAGCGTAGTGCCCTTTGCCCTGTTACCGTCACCGTAAAGCTGTCTGAATTCACACCACCCAGGTTCTCCTCCGAAGAATACATCACTGAGATAAGTGAGGCCGTGCCTCCTGGCTCCCCTGCGCTATCTGTCTCCGCCAGCTGCCCGTCTTCAGTGCTGTACAGGATCACTGACGGCGACCCCAATGGGACATTCCACATCAACATAAACTCTGGACTCTTGTCTGTCCGAAACACTCTCGATTTTGAGCAACACCCTTCCTACCGTCTGACAATAAGAGCTACTAATACAGCGGGAGTCTCATCTGATGCAGTGGTTTACATTTATGTGATAGATAAAAATGACAACGCCCCTGTTTTCCATCAGAACACTTATTATGGGAAAATTAGTGAGTCTGCACCCATCAATAGCATGGTAACAGGGGAGAACAACACGCCGCTAGTGATTAAGGCGTCAGATGCGGACAAAGACACAAACGCTCTTCTGGTCTTCCAAATCCTTGAGCCTGCTGCTCAGAAAGTGTTTCAAATAGACCCAAGCATGGGTACCATCTCCTTAAAGTCTACAGTCGACTTTGAGGCAACACCTGAATTTTTCTTCACAGTTCAGGTGTGGGATTCTGGTGAGCCATCGCTAAGTGCATCCAAACCATGCAGAGTAAACATTCGTGTCCTGGACATTAACGATTGTCCTCCCAAATTTGCTTTACCTGTATATGAAACTGCCCTCACCTTACCGGTTTTTGAAGACATGGATGTGATCCAAGTGACAGCTCATGATGCAGATTCAGCAGTCACCTACATGATTTCAGAGAGCACTATTAATAATGCTTTTAAAATAGACCAGTCCACTGGAAACATCTCGGTGAATGATTCGTCAGAACTAGAGACCCATTATGAGTTAAAGATCACAGCCTCAGATGGGTTATATAAAGACACTACCCTAGTGAGATTAAATATCACCAATGCAACAAAGACTAGTCTGAAGTTCGAGGACAGGATGCATGTAGCCACTGTACTGGAGAACAGTACGTCAATAAAAAATTTAGCTGTTCTGAGAGCAACAGGTAGCTACCTGAATGAGCCCTTGAAGTACACTGTCTTGAACCCACATGGAAAGTTTGCAGTGATCCCATCATCTGGAATCCTGCAGACCACTGGCTTTCCGTTTGACCGGGAGGAACAGAATGAGTATGATGTTGCGGTGGAGGTTCGAGATTTGAGGAATCCTCCGCGTGTGGATGTCACTCATGTTAAGGTCTATATAGATGATATCAATGACAATGCCCCAGAAATATCAAATTTGCCTCATTCGCTGATGATATCGGATGAAACCGAACCAGGGGATGTTCTCTTTCAAGTTCTTGCGACCGACAATGACTCCGGTGAAAACGGATCCATACTATTTTCACTGGAGGATGATTTCAGTCTCTTCAGAATCGACCGTTATCTTGGAGATGTGTCACTACTAAGACCTTTAGATTTTGAGTCTGTGAATAAATATGTTCTCACTGTATTGGCCTCAGATGAGGGTGAGCCGAGTATGTCAGCCGCCGGGACGCTGTACGTCCAAGTGCAAAATCGTTCACATCCCATATTTCAAAGCTTGTACTACCCATTGAAATTACCTGAGAATATTAAGCCATTGACAACGATCCTGCATGTGCAAGCAAGAAATCCTGAAGGATACCGCCTTATCTACAATCTAGAGGAAGACAACGCCTCCAGGTTCTTTAACATCGATTTCAAAACAGGGGTCTTAAGTGTCACTGATTTCCTAGACTTTGAGACTCAAACAAAGCATATTTTGACTGTTCGTGCCACGGATTCGGTGACTGGCACCTTTACCGAAGCCAAAGTAGAGATCGATGTGGAAGATATAAATGACAATGCCCCTGTCTTTCAGAGTCTGTCTTATGTTGTAGATGTGTCTGAAGGCCTTCCAATAGGGACATCTGTTTTACAAGTCTCGGCTGTTGATAGAGATTCAGGCAGGAATTCAGATTTGATTTACCAGCTAATTGACAAAGAAAAATATTTTTGGGAAATCGACCCACTAAGTGGAATTTTGGTGACATCGCAAATATTAGACTATGAAACCTCACAACAGTTCACTCTGAAAGTTAAAGCCACAGATAAAGGCACTCCCAGTCTCAGCGGTGAGGCTCAAATCATCGTGAACGTCCTAGATGTCAATGATAACCCTCCAGATTTTATCGAGCCATCTTATCGGGCCTCTCTTGATGAAAAGGCCACTTGTGGCCACATCGTCATTAAAGTTCAGGCTTCAGACCCCGATAGTAAGGATGACCTCCAATATAAGATCCTGTCAGGCAATGAAGGAAGATTTTTCTCCATTAATGAATCATCCGGACTTATCTCATTCTCAAATGTGTGCAAAAGAAACCTGGATCCGTTTTATAACCTCACTGTAGCGGTTTCTGATGGTGTGTTTCAGAAGACTGCCCCTGTTAACATTGACATGACAAACGGCAACAAGTACAGCCCCTACTTTAGCCAGAACATTTACGAGGCAGATCTGGCAGAGAATGCAGAAGTAGGAACTCGTGTGATCCGACTGGCTGCTATTGACCCGGACGATGGTCCATACGGGAGTGTCGATTACACCATCATAAACAAGCTTGCTGATGAGAAGTTCTCTATCAACGAAGATGGACAAATTGTGACTTCTCAGTCTTTGGACAGAGAAAATCCATCGCAACGTGTGATCGCAATTAAGGTCATGGCTAAGGATGGAGGAGGAAGAGTGGGGTTTTGCACTGTAAAGATTATTCTAACAGATGAAAATGATAACGCCCCTCAGTTTAAAGCCTCCGAGTATCAGATTTCCATTCAATCAACAGTGAACAAAGGCTCACCAGTTATACAGATAATGGCTTATGACGCAGATGAAGGTAAAAACGCTGATGTCACTTACACAGTAGAAGAAGCGGAAGAGGTTACAGAAGATATTATTGAGGTCAACCCTTTTACCGGAGTGGTCAGTGTCAAAGAGAGTCTGGTTGGTTTGGAGAATAAGATTTTCAGCTTCAAAGTTAAGGCTAAAGATGGAGGCATACCCTTTTACAACTCCTCTGTGCCGGTACAGGTCAAGGTGGTCCCACCGGAGGTCATTCTCCCCCAGTTTACAGAGCCACTGTACTCGTTCTCAGCATCTGAGGACCTCCCTATTGGATATGAGATAGGGACAGTCAAGGCGGACGCCGATATGCCACTAATATACAGTTTGGTGAATGGCAACACTATAGACAGCAACAAAGAACATGTTTTTGCTGTCGACAAAGACACCGGTACTCTAGTAATGCAGAAGCACATTGACCACGAAAAAACCAAGACATACAAGATTGACGTGATCGCTCAAGGAAGTCACAATGGCACCGATGTAGCATCTCTTGTATCTGTTCACATAGAGGTTCAAGATGTTAATGACAATAAACCTGTGTTTGAGGCAGACCCCTACGAGGCCTTCCTGGCTGAGAATTTGCCCCCTGGCACCACAGTCATTCAAGTGACTGCTAATGATGCAGATACAAACGTCAATGGAGAAGTCTCATATACGCTTGAGTCGGACTCAGATGATATTGGCGACATGTTTACCATTGATTCGCAAACTGGCTGGATTACTACCTTAAAGAGGGCTGATTCTGAGACAAAACAGCTTTATAGGTTCTATGTGGTAGCCACTGATCATGGCAACGCTGTTAAACTATCCTCTTCTGCACTAGTTGAGGTTACTATCACAGATGAAAATGACAACCCACCTCAGTTTACAGAGGAACTGTACCAAGGGTCCATCCTTGAGAACAGCAGGCCTGGAGAAACCATTGTCACTCTGACAACTGCTGATAAAGATGTGTCTGCAGAACACAGACAGATTGTATGTTATATAACAGGTATGCAAAGTTAAAGGATGCCTTATTGTTTATAGAGATTACAGTTGTCATTACCAAATCTAAATCATTTATAAAACCGAGTTCTGGAAGTTCTTCTGGTTTTACAGTTCAGCTTTGACATTTTAATTCAAGTCTGTTGTATAAACAAGTTTTGCATGGGTGAAGTTGTGTATTTTGGTTTTAAACAAATACTGTTGGTGTTTTCATCTCTGAAGATGGAGACCCATTGGGCCAGTTCTCAGTCACAGCAGCAGGGGAGGAGTGGACAGTAATTTCCAAAAGTCCACTTGACAGAGAAGACAAAGACAGATATAACCTTAAGATAATGGCCACAGATGGAAGGTTTCAAACATCTGCTAATGTGGAGGTCCATGTTCTCGACCTCAATGACAACAGTCCTTTGTGTGAACAAGTAAGTCAGATAATCTCCAGAAGATATGTGTGCTTCTTCAATTATGGCCACTTTGTCTCTAAATGCAAAATAATAATAAATAAATCTGGTGAAATTAATTTTTGAATGTAGGAAAAATAAGCAATGAATGCATGGCAAAAAGTTTCCAATATGTTATTCATAAAGTAGATTGAAAACATTGAAATTCATTCAAGAAAAATCACCCTAAAAAGTGTTTGTAGAAACACCCAAAATTCTAAAAGTACTTGGGTTATTGTTTCCAAATTACACAACTTGATGAAATATGATGTAAATGTTGAAATATGATGGCAACCCATTTTTTGTTGTTGAAAACTTGCCATTTGGAATATATTTAGTAACTTTTTCCCTTTTCCCAGTTACTTTATACTGAGGCTGTCATGGAGAATTTAAAACCACGCTTGTTCATCCTGAAGATATCCGCTTCTGACCCCGACATTGGGACAAATGGCCAAGTGTCATTCACTCTCCATGGACCTAATGCAGACAAGTTCCATCTTGATTCCAGAACTGGTAATTTTGATCTCCAGATCTAGTTCCTCCTGTATTTTCCTAGAAGAATTCACTGTTTAAAAATAGCTAGAAACAGTTAGAGATTGCCTTTGCTTATTACTGTTTTGAGGAAAGTTTGTCAACAACGAAGATAAGAGGCAACTCTTCCAGGGCATTGGGAATTTTTTGAATTCCTTGTAAACAATGAGAGTTTTTGATTTATGATAAGTTTATGTGACCTACCTTCTTCCACAGTATCCTATCTAAATGTAACATCTTTAAAGCTGGTTATATTGGGTTTCAAAGATACAAGCTGCATGAAATGCTTTGGGCAAAGGACTGTGTCCAGCTCTGTAGTGTTAAATTCCTGAAACAGCAACTTTCTTTGTTTTTTGTAGCCATGTTAAGAAAAGAAACCAGTAACTCCAAGTATATAATCTGTTGCACACCTTTATCAAATAAATAACTAGTCAAGACTCGTCTCAGATACCATACATGTTACAACACCTTGTGTTTAACGCTCCCCTGTTATCGTCAGTAAAGCCTTGCTTCGAGCATATGCATTCTTTTTTAATTTTTTTTTTTTTTTAGGAGAGCTATTCACCCTTGCTGTTTTGGACCGGGAGCGGGAAACAGAATATGATCTTGTTGTTAAAGCGACTGATGGCGGTGGCCGCTCTTGTCAGACAGACGTCACACTCATGGTGCAAGACATGAATGACAACCCGCCACAATTCTCCACAAGCCATTATGAAATCACGGTGTTTGACAACACTACGATTAGGACGCCTATTGCTGTCATCTATGCCAAAGACCCAGACACAGGTATGGTACTGCTTCTCTTGTCACGAATGCCTGCTTTAAAGCAAAAAAAAAGAGCTGTTTTCAGCTTATCTACTCAGAAAGCATTAAAAGCCCCCAGGTTTTTTCACTGACCCATTGCATGCAGGTTGAAATCCTAAAAGTATGCAGTGTTTGATGTGGGAATGAAGGTTGTGACAGAGAAACATGATTAGGGAGGGACAGACCACACCTGGAGATGTGTGTGAACATGTACACACACTGACTACCGTCAGAGGGATTCGTGTGAATTTGAAATACTTTGCCTTTTATATAATATGTCTTCAGGTGAATTAATGACATTATCATCTCTAAACACATGTATTATGCAAATGTGCAAAGTCAAAGAACAGAATGTGTTTATATTGCAATGTGACCATCAATCAATGCTAACACTTTCTTTACCAACTAATGTCATTAGAGTATTAGAAAACTGGCTGCTTGATATCTGCTAACACTTTATTCTGACTATAAGTAACTTTGAAAGTACATGTCGACATATTCTACCAACCCTAACTAATACTGAAATGAGTGTTAGTTGACATGAAGTTGCAAATTAATGAGTGTTAGTTGATGTGTATGTTGCAAAGTTACTTATAGTTAGTAGAATGTCTAAAGTAGACTATCAAAATAAAGTGTAATCAAATAACAGTAACCAGTTAAATAATTATGCAGTGACCAATTCTCACTATTAAAAAGCAGGCGTATTACTAATATATTGGCTGTTTATTAGTACGTTTAAAGCACATGCTTTATTTTTATGATCTTATTTTAGATCCCTTTATGCTAAACTTAACTACCTTACTAATTAGGAGTTTACTGATATAAAAGTAATTGTCAGTAGTTAGTTAATAGTGAGAAATAGCATATCACTTTTAAGAAACCGAATCATTTTTAGGCATCTGTTGTGCATCTGTCCTTTCCTGAACTGAAATACTGAGAATATCATGTTATGTAACTCTTCCAGGTATAAACTCAGAGGTGAGATACTCTCTTCAAGGCGCAGACAGCGGCTTCTTCTCCCTAGATGAAATCTCAGGCATTCTGAGACTGGAGAGATCTCTAGCCGATGAGATCAAGTCCACTTATGAGATGAAAGTGAAAGCCACTGACCGAGGCCTCCCTCGTCACCTCTTCTCCTTCGCCACCGTTACAGTACACGTGGTGGTCCTGAGTGATTACCAGCCGCTGTTTCTTAGCTCGGAGTACTCTGTACAGATCCCAGAATCACTTCGGATCGGCTCGGAGGTGATCAGTGTGTCTGCCCTCACCAAAGACGACACAGAAAGTGAGCCTGTGCGATATACTATCATCTCTGGCAACGAAGACGGCCGATTCCAGATAAACCCCATGACAGGTACGGGCTTTTTAATTGCGATTTTTTTTTTTTTGGGATGCATGTAAATAAAACTATTTGATGAAATATACAGCGTCAAACACGTCAACAATTTTACATACTATACAATTCAAAGGTTGATTTAGATTTATTGTTGGTATAATTTTAGATCTTTTATTATGATGAAATCAAAGTGCAACCAACAAGAAACATAAGAAAGTATGGTGAGTTGCATAGTTAAATGTCAACCCCCAAAACAATGATATTTACGACATACTTATATAAAAGAAAAATACCTTACATACCACTCGCATGTATTCAAGGTGTACAGAAAATGTTTTTACCTTTCACTTGATTGTTTAAAGTGATTAAATTGAATATTTTCTTGAAAATGCCATAAAAGTTATAATCTAGTTTTTAAAAAAAAGTTAGGTCACACTTTATTTTAAGGCCCAGTTCTCACTATTAACTCACAGTTAACTTATGACTTTTGCATTAATTAACTCCTAATTTGCTGTTTATTAATAGTTAGTAAGATGTAAATTATGGTCATGCAAAATTATGCATTAATATGTGCTATATAACAGCCGGTATGCTAGTAATATGCATTGGAATCGGTCCTTAAAATAAAGTTCTTATGTATTTTTACTCTTTTTAGGAACCTTTTAACTAAAGAATCTGATATGAAAAGATTTAACTGCAGCCCATCTAACTTGAAGTCAGTGTCACTCTGTCAGAATGTTTGTGGTTTATGTACAGAACATTACTCATCATTACTTGCACAAAGTAGACGTGATATATTAGCATGCTGCCATTGATCCTCTGTGGCTTATTCCTGTTGTGTGAAGCTGGAGTTTTCTTCAGCATGAGTAAATGTTAAACAGAGGGACCTGTGCTGACATGTTCTGAATCCACACAGGCACTTGTCAGCTTGTTTATTCCCATCTGTTCATTCCTCTTAGTCTCTCCTCTCTATCTCTCTCGCTCGTGTCCTCTTATCGCGAATCCTCAGAGCCTTCGTGCTGTAAGACTTTTGTGAGAGATTGAGCCAAACTGTTTATTAGCTGTCAAACAATACACTACTTTGAGTTCTGCTAGCAGGCTTTCTGCACAAATCAATTGGATATTTAGTGATCATTTCAACCCAAAAGCTAGAAGTCCAGTGTGTAGTTGCTTATAGTCTCAGCACATAACAGTCAAGCTCATGTATGCATTAGATTTTGAACTATTTATTTGTGCCTAGAGTGCTATCTAGACAAACCTTTATATGGTATAAGAAAGTAAATAATATAGATGATTTATTGTAGTTCAACAGCATTTTTCCAGTGTTATGTCAGCAGTATATTCTTTCCGTGAAGTAGAATATTTCGTGCAAGTCATGACATAATTTAAATCCGTCAATCATTCATTAAACCAGTTGCTCTGTATTATTGAGCCATTTTCTCATGTTATGCAAGGTGAAACTGAATAATTGTAGGATTAAAAATAAACACATTTAATTTACATCTCTTAAACCCAATTAAATGCAATAAGAACCAGTTACACTGATGGATTCATGAGTAAGATGATTTACACGATGTAGCCATGAATTACAGAAATAAAAATATGACCACGTTAGAAAATCACCTGTCCAACTCTGGTGTAAAAGTGATCATAATTTGATTAACGACATAATACCTCTGACATTTCAAAAGGACTTTAAATCCTGGGGTCTTAATGAAATGTCACGGAAATATTAAAGTATGGACGGATGTCTAATGGCTGTATCGCTGCAAATAGCCTCAGGAAAGAGTTTAAAATATCAGTTTGCTACTGCACTTTTTAAAGAAGAATAACATATAACAATGAAGATGTAGCTGCTTACTTTAGGTAATGAACTGGCAAGTTTGTGCTTGTTCATTAAATCTGGAAGGTCCACAAGGGTTAATATTGTGCAAGTGAGACGTTTTCCAGGTTACTGTCAGCTAATCAACTGCATTACTTTCCCCCACCCATACAGACATAAGTCAAAGTAAATGGCATATTTAAATTATTTTTAATGGGGAATGACAAGAAGGCGATGATGGATAGATGTGAATTTTTTTTTTTTTTTTTTTTTTGTGATCCGGGTGTTGATCATCAGTCAAGTAAAGCCGTCCATGCTCACAATAACTATGAAAACAGGCGAAGCTACTCAACACCGTACTTGTCATTGTGAGCCGAAGGGACATAATCCTTTATTGTCAATAAAACATTCATACTGTATGTGTGACATCAACATTAGAGGATAATAGGAGCTATTATATTATACATTCATAACTGTTTTAAGACATTCTGACATGATAAATCACATGAATTTGTCATTACAGGAACTCATGAATGGGAATACTTACTGACTACTTTAGACATTCTACTAACTTTACAACTACATGTTAACTAGCAGTTAATAATGTACTTTTTCCAGTTTTTGCATCTTCCAGTAGATGTCACAGTTTTACATCTTATTACCCACGGTTCAGCGTCACATTGCATCTCTCACACTTTGATCTCTGCACTGACAGAAAGTGATTTCTGTCCTTCAAAGCAAATGAAAAATATAAATACGATCCGACATAAACTGATGTCTGACACTGATGGTTTTTGCAATTCACATGGACTGTTCATTTTATGAATGCCGAGCTGCATCATTCTCCATCTTACAATTAAATGATTTATAAATGCACATTTGGCCCTAGCGAGCCAATGATGCAGCATCTTCATCAAACTTGACATTGACCAGTGCTGCTTTTGCCTAGACGAGGATTACTTTTGCCGTCCACTTTTGCATTGAACTCAAGCTCTATGTTCAAACACAAGAACAAACACGCCTATATTGACAGAACGTGTGCCAAGGACAAACACGGCCCATAATAATACGGTGGAGGATCTCTAAAAAAGCCATTAAGTGACACAACATAGCCATTGATCTTTAAAAGCAATAAAAAGAAACAGAAGCAATTTTGCACTTGTTGCAAATGGATTCTTGAGCTAAGCAAAAAATGCCAGTTCTTCAGTGCCATCTCGTTTTACTCTAATGATGTAAGCAGAATGACCGGCAAAAGGTCCAATCGGAAACTTTCTCTTCTGGGACATACATAAAATAGCAACGTCTACCCATAATGCACAGAGCAAATCGCACCGGATTTTCAAATGCTTTAGATGAATCAGCTTCTTGTAGGAATCAACTGCTTCGCAAAAACAGAAAAGGCAACGTTGCATAAAATATATCATGCATTCAGTCCAACTCCACTGTGAAGTACATGAGAGTTATTAGTCATGTTGGAATGTGAGTTTTCTATGCGGTCAGCTGATGCAACAATAAAATACAATCAGCTGGTGTTACATTGGAATGAAGTTTCTGTCAGCACTATTCTGTACTGAGCACACAATATGTTAGGATCACAATAAATACAGCGGTTTAGTTTGGATAAATCTAAAGCAGATGAGCATAAACATTATCACACTTCACATTAGGTTTCTCTTCCCCAAGACTCCCAGACCAGCTGGTAACTGGGGAATGCAAAACAAAACTCATCCGACCCTAGAGATTTTTTGTGTATCCTGCCAGCATTGTATTTTGTATTTTAAGCCACTATTTAATATTTTTAATTCTCACTTTTCCCTTTTTCCCCAGAATAAACTTTACTTTTCTTGCAATCACTTTGAACCAGCTGGAAACTGATAAAGAGATGACTCAGGCCTGGATGTGATTTTGTTGTTTTGTGCCACAGGTTTGCTGTCGCTGAACTCTGTGCTGGATTTCGAGCTTCGCCGCGAGTATTACCTGTCAGTGGAGGGAGCAAGGGGCAAGCCGTCGCTCAGTGACATTGCCACGGTTATGATCAATATCACAGACGTCAATGACAACCCGCCTGTCTTTAACCGCAGCAGCTACAGTGCTGTGATTGCAGAGGACATTTCCCCCGGGGATATGGTTCTGCAGGTATCACGCTTTCCCATAACTCTCACTCAACATCCAATGATAAGACTTTTTAGTTAAGGCTCCAATTTTCACTAAAACTAACTATTAACTATGACATTTGCCTCAAATAATGCATAATTACTGCTTATTAATCGTTAGTAATATAGTTGTTAAATATGGGTGCTGGGTAGGATTAAGAGATCTAGAATATGGAAATGCAGAATAAGTGCTTTGCAAGTATTAATAAACAAACAAATACAATAAACTAAACAAAATCTAAATTGTATATAAAGATATTAATATGCAATAACAATATACAGATGTTAAGAGTTATATATTATGGGAATATTATTATTTTGAATTAGGTGCATTTTTTATACCACATCAGAAGATTATATATATATTTTCTTGTTTAAAGCATAAACCCCAATAGATAAAAAAATTAAATTTGTATATAAGCAAGTTACAACTTTACAATATTCTATGCACAACAAACAAACAATGTTATTTTAGTATTATTTATATAAAATTATACTATTTATTAAAATTTCTTTCTTAGTTATTTTTATATTTTAGTTATAATTTAAGTTTCAATCGTTTTATTATGTGGATTTGCCATTTTTTTAAAATATATATTTTACATTTCTGTTTAGCTTTGACTGATTTTTAGTTTGAGCAGTTTTAATACTTTTAAGTTTATTTCAGTTCTGCTAGAGCAACATTTCTCATTTTTGTACATTCTTAAAAATTAATTGAATATTAATTATTTGATTTCAGCTTTATTTCAATTATCACTATTTTAATAGTTTTCTTTTGTTAAAGTAAAGATAGACTTTTAATGGAAAACAACGAAAAGTACTGATTATAAAACATTCTTTTTCGGGATTGTTGACTTCATAGTGTCTCAGACTCTTTCAATGAAACAAAATGAAGCCAGCTGTTGTCAATCTGGTGGCGGGACTGAGACAAGCTATTGTGGCAGCTGTTGAGAGAATGATTTACTGCATCTGTCAGTTAAACAATCAGAAAAACAGTTTGAACGGAGAAATCAGCTAATGGTGATTGTATATGAGCACTCACAGTCAGCTCAGCGATTTTTTTTGCGGCATTAGCTTTGTCTAATGCAGACCGCTAGATTAGAAGAATCTGCAGTAATCCAGAGCTTTAAAGCTGTGTTTAATACCTCACAGGTGTGCTCATCTTCCTTTCACTAACTGTGCATCTGTCTCAGGTAAGAGCCGTCGACCTTGATGGGCCTCCGAATAATTTCATCGTCTACTCTATTGTGAGCGGTGATCCACAGCAACAGTTCAGCATCGATCCTCGCACCGGCCACGTAACGGTGCGCTCCACGCTGGACAGGGAAGAGGTGGGTTTCTCTTTCACTCCTGAATCACTGCCCAGAGCACATACTCATATGTTTAATCAGGGATTTAGATGTATCTGTTGAATCCTCTGATCATAGATGAACATATTAATCACCACTATGCATATTTGACTGCTGTTATTGAACGTCAGTGTCGGGATGTTCATATATTTTATCATATTTCAGATAACGCACTACTCATTAACCGTGCAAGCTGCCGATGAAGGCGATCCCCCTTTATCCTCCGCCGTCCAGGTGACGGTGACCGTATCTGACGTCAACGACAACCCACCGATGTTCTCGCAGATCAATCACAGCCTCGTCCTTCAGGTAAAAACACATGCCCAAAATCTACCTTTTTTGCCTCCCTGCCCAATTAGTCAATGATTTTGTTAATTCAGACAGACAGCTTCAGATGGCAGTGCAATATCACGCCTAATGTTCTAGAAGAAATTCAAATGAGCTCTACAGATAACAAAGTGAAAATTGCATGCTTAAAATTTTTGTTTTATGGTAGAAATGAAAGAATACGTTGACCTCTTGCCACTCCATCATACACAAGGTTCAACCAAACAATTTTCCCTCCGAATTTGCTAGTAAATTTAACAATTAATAAGATCATGCTAACAAGAAAATGCTAGTAATACATTGAATTAAACATTAAACAAGAATAAAAATATGAAATACACTGAAAAAAAAAGATTCATTGAATTTACAAACAAGTATATAATAATAAATAAATAAAAATTAAGGTAAGTGGTTGCAATCAATTTATTTTAGCTACATTTAAATAAACAAATTTAGCTGATTAACGTTTAGCTGCAACCACTTACCTAAATAAAATTGTAGTATAATTTTCTTCAGTGTAGTATTTTCATGTAAACCAGTAGTCTTTGTTTTATTTGTAACTTAAAAACACTTTTGGTAGCACTTTACTATTTTATAGTGCATTATATATATAATGGCTTTAATGCATTAAAATTACATTGTATGATCTCCTGAATAATTGTAACCCCTATTATAATACATTTCTAGTCTCTGTTACACCTTTAGAAAGCATAATGCATTAAAATGCGTTACAAACAAATATTAAGGATTTTTCTAATATAATAGATTTTAATTTTGGTTACATCTACTTATGAAAAAATATAATGCATTACAATGTACATTTATAATACATTTTTAATACAATACACAAAGGCTGTAACACTTTCTTTTTTTTTCTTTTTTTTATCAGAGTAGCAATTTCTGATTGTTTCTACCCAATTTTTTCTTCTTCAATGCACTGAATCACAAGCATAGGATTGTGAGAAATCAAAGGTGCAAAAACCAGGCACGGTTGTCATCACATTTGTGCTCTTAGCTGCACATGAGCACAGGGGAAGCCAAGAGTTCAGGCTAAACTCCAGAATCAATTGCATACCGATAAAAATAAAGAACACATTAATATTAATTGTTCATCTACTTTCGAGAAAGGAAAGCTACAACCTTTCTAAAAGTCTGACGGTATTTTCCAAACACGTGTGGCTTGATTAATGGTGTTTTTCTGGACACAGGAAGGGGAGGCTGTGGGCAGTGGAGTTCTGCAGCTGCTGGTAACAGACAGAGATACGCCTCAGAACGGCCCTCCCTTCTCCTTCTATATTATCTCGGGAAACGAGGACAGGAGCTTTCACATTGACCAAGGAGGACTGCTGTCCGTATCCTCCCCACTGAGGAGGAGAGACAAGCCTCAGCATCTGCTAAAAATCCAGGTGAAAGATTTCATTCATTCATTTCAGTTAGGAGTACAGCGCATGATTACCACACATACTTGTTTTAAGATTAAAGTGGTACTGTAGTTCACCCAAAAATGAAAGACTGTCATCATTCACTCATCCTCATGTTGTTCCACAGCAGAAGAATATTTTTATTTTTTATGCTTCTCCTTTCTTCTATAATGGAAGTGAACAAGGATGAGTCCTATCAAATTGTCATAAAAAATAAAAATAAAGAAAAACACTGTGAAACTACCATAAACTACAAATTGTATGCCATAGGACTATTCCAAGCCTTTAGAAGCCATAATGTGTATTTTTTTTCTTCTTTTTTTCTTCTGCCTTTTAAGCTCAGCAACCTACAGTAGGTCTATTATATTATATTATATTATATTATATTATATTATATTATATTATATTATATTATATTATATTATATTATATTATATTATATTATATTATATTATAGTATAGTATATTATATTATATTATATGTGTTAAATGATAAGTCAAGATTAATTGTAGCCAAAATATAAGTTTTTGTTTTCATAATATATTCTTGTGTACTGTATATATTTATATAAATACACACATACATGTATAATATTTCAGTAAAATATGTTAAAATATATTTATCTATGATGTAAATTATATGTGTATAAATATATACATGTAAATACATCTATGCATTTTTCAAAATATATACTCTATGTGTGTATATTTGTACATGCATAATATATAATATAATGCATAATATATAATATAATCGCGATTAATCGTTTGACAGCACTATAACATACAATTTTGTTATATTATGTTGTAAATGCACATTCCAATAGGTTGCACAATTCTAAGTTCAGGTCTGCCTCTATTATAACCTACACGACCTTAAAAAATTCAGGCGTTTCACAGAAGGTTTTCAGGCGTAGTTAATCCAGCCTTTCAAGTTCAGTCTTGACATACATTCATTTGCTATTTAAAAATGATACTTACTTCAGTCTCCTTGAATTTAAATGTAAAAGTCTAATTTTAAATGATGCTCTCTTTAACTTAAAGGAATCTCTGGTGACTATAAAAGAGTTCCGTGAACATTTGTCAAAACTTCTCCAAAACAAAAACCAGAAGTCATACAGGTTTGCAACAACAGTCCTATAGAGTAAATAAATTATGATAGAATCTTTCATTTTTATGTGAACTATACCTTCAAATGGAATTTGGCATGTAAGGGATAGTACAACCTGACCTAAACTAGTGGTTATCTGTGGACCAGTGCTTCTACCACACCAATCTTCAATTATTTAAAGTGACTCTTCAAAGGTCAGTGCATTGTTCACACGTCGCAATGCTTTTTTCACACATCACATAAATATCATCTCCACAGGTCACTGACAGCGGCCACCCTCCTCTGTCCTCAATATGTGTGGTGAAAATCAGCATCACAGAGCAGAGCCGATATCCACCCACTGTGACTCCTCTAGAGGTTTTCATCACCACCGCCGGCGGGACGTTTTCCAAACGTGTCATCGGCAAGCTGCACGCCACGGACCAAGATCCCCAAGACGTCCTGTCTTACAAACTGGTTTCTGAAGGCCTGGAACAAGGCCTGTTCTCGGTAGACGTAGTGGATGGAAAGATCGTGGTGGAGAAGAACCTGGATCCAGGCCTGTACCGCTTGAACGTGAGCGTGTCAGATGGGAAATTTAGCATCTGGGCGGAAGTGAAAGTCCATGTCTGGGCTGCTGCTCAACACGATCTGGATCAGGGCTTCACGTTGCAGTTGGCTGGACTTTCGGCGGAAGAGTTCGTGTCTGATCACTGGAGAGGGCTCCAGCGCAGCCTGGGCTCGAAGCTGAACATCCCCAGACAAGAGCTGCACATCGCCAGCTTGCAACAGCAGCCAAACGCCATCAACATGGAGGTCCTTCTGGTCCGGAGAGCTCAGGATGGCTCTGTCCAGCCCATGCCTGCTCAGCAGCTCACTAGAGTCCTTTCATCCGTAGAAGATACGCTGGGTTTGAACGTCTTGAGACTGGACCATGATGGTTGTGTGGGTGCTGGTTGCCCACCTCGGGGTTGCAGGAACGCTGTGGTGATGAGGCAGGGGAGAATGAGTAACTACGCCACAGCACGGGCGAACTTCATCACCCCGCAGCACAGCTGGGAGAGCGTGTGCTCCTGCAACGGTAGGCGGCGAGACCACCAGCATCTTATTCTGCATTCCACTAAGGATTTAGACAAACCCGGAGGCCTTGAATTATTATCTTGTTTCTCACGTAGTTGCACCTTTCTGGGTTTGTCTTAAAGGAACAGTTCACCCTAAAAGTAAAAACACAGTCATGTCATTCCTAAATAAGAATACAAAATAAAAAAGTAATTTCAAGCTTTACTTTCAAACTTAAGTGAGGACAAAACGGTCTATATCAGTGGCTCTCAGCCAGGTGGCCAGGGCCCAAAAGATGACTTAAAATTACATAAAATAAGATTAAATAAGATAAACAACACAAAATCCACCTCACCTTAATACTGTGATTTCTAGATTTCTAGAAAAGTCACATTAATTAATGCAATGTTAAAATGCTATGGATATTTGTATAATATTTTATGACCCTGGAGCACAAAACCAGTCTTAAGTCTCTGGGGTATTTTTGTAGCAATAGCCAAAATACATTGTATGGGTAAAAATTATTGATTGTTCTTTTATGCCAAAAATCTTTAAGTAAAGATCATGTTCCATTAATATATTTTGTAAATGTCCTGCTGTAAATATATTAAAACATAATTTTTGATTAGTAATATACATTGCAAAGAACTTCATTTGGATAACTTTAAAGGCGATCTTCTCAATATTTAGATTTTTTTTGCACCCTCAGATTCCAGATTTTCAAATAGTCGTATTTTGGCCAAATTTTGTCCTAACAAACTATATACATCAAGCTTATTTATACTGCTGATGATATATAAATCTCAATTTCGAAAAATTAACCCTTATGACTGGTTTTGTTGTCCAGGGTCATATTTATAAATTTTTAAAGTTGCGGTGACTTAAGAAAGTTTAGATATTTATTTATTTATTTTAAAACGATCCAGTAAATAATGAATGACATGGAGCTGAAGATTGTTTTGGACGACGGAAGTCAAACATTTTGAGAACCACTGACCTATATGACTTTATTTTCATTAGTATAATGTGTCTAAAGTTTTATATGATCAGAAAAAGTTTGCTATTCCAAAAACATTGTCAATCTCATTTCCCTATATTGTTCATATTTAAACTTGAGACATGGAAAATCCAAAGCCATTTGGCATAATTGACATCATGTGTTGGCAGCTGGCACATTATATTGAAATGAATGTGAACTATTCCTTAAAAGATGTCTGTTGTGATGTCCGTCTATAAGCTTGTTTAATTTGATTCCCGTTACAACAAGAAGTGGACAGCTGCTTCACATTTTGCCAAATGTATTTACTATTTATGCTTGCTGCGTTGCAGAATCTGCAGTGAGATTTGACGGCAAGGGTTATCTGAAATACCTCTATCAGATGCAAGAGGGAAAAGAAAATTTCCATCTGTCTCTTCGACTCAAGACGTCTGCAGCAGAGGGCACTGTGATGTCCACCAATGCTTCTGACTGGGGAAAACTAGAGGTACGCCATTTTTTCAAACAGATGGACAAAGGTGTAGGTTTAAATCTAAAACCCCTGCCATCCACATCACAATAGAACGATCACAGGAAACTTCACTCCACCCAATGATAAATGCAATGTCCAAATGTTTGCAGTAGAAGCTTGTTTGTTCTCATGAAAGACTAACTGCACATTAAACGCGTTAATATTCAGGAGCACGTTTCAAAAGGCAATGAAAGCTCTTGTGATGGAGATTTCATCCCACCCTTCGAGAACATCAGGGATAAGTCAACCTGTATTTCTGAAATGAGTGTTATGATGAATTCATGGCTGACTGCTCTCCTTCTTTGACTCTTTGAGTATGTGTTTATTTAAACGCCTAATGCAGCTTTGAAGCTTCAGCTAGAGGAAGTCTGCATAAAAGACTGAAAAGTGCATTCATGTTCTATATATTGTGAGTAAGATAAAGAATGCAGCAAGCATGACTTGAAACGCCGACCTCTGCTTCAAAAACATGTGACACCTTTCCCAGAGGACACTTCATTTATGCACCATAATTGAATATTCAATAGAAATGGCTGGCTACATCAAAAGGGCACTCTCCTTTTTTTTTGCAAATCTTTACCACTGGGTTTTGAAACTTGGCAAGCTGGACC
The DNA here is from genome assembly GCF_023724105.1 of Carassius gibelio. NCBI lineage: Eukaryota > Metazoa > Chordata > Actinopteri > Cypriniformes > Cyprinidae > Carassius > Carassius gibelio. The sequence continues at coordinate 19,026,837 of NC_068409.1, read as the reverse complement.
ATTTTATTGTTGAAGAGGGGCTTCAAAAGGAATTGTTAAACATGGCCATCCAAGAAATCTTCAGGGCATTCATTTTCACACGTTGCAAAGCTATACATGACATAATTCACGTGTCTCTCTGGAGAATTAACATTCTGGCGCACCTCAGCAAATTCATATATCAGTCTTTTAATTCGAGAGGAGCGACAGCTCGTGCTTTGGAAACTTGTACAATTTGAATAAACTGCTAAGCTTGTACTTTCATTTTTTTTTTTTACCTTTTAAGTAATTACATTCAAATGGAAACTGAGCCTATTTGAGCAAAGCCACCTGTGACAAGGAAAAGGGAAGAAAAGGTGACTTGTCAGTTGAGCAGCTGTAGCATTTATAAATACTGACAGCTGTGATCTAACATCATTAAGAGAAAAGAGATCTGTGGCGGGATAGATACGCTGGAACTGATATCTTTTAATGCAGTGAGCTGTCCGAGCATGAAGGCATTGATCGCAATAATTAGGTTTTGTCCTAACATCAGGAGGTCTGTTACAAAACCTAGACAGAGTTGTAAGGCATTGCACACACAGTCCTGATGCCAAGACTCTTCCGAACAGCAGGAAACATCCAAGATCCATTATTTGGCCAAATTCTAATGCAAGATTGTATGCAAGATGGTAGATAGAATTGAGAAATTTTGATTTATTTATAAATGTAAATATATACATATACCATTCATAAGTTTGGAGTCAGTAAGATTTTTTTTTTTTTTAATTAATGCTTTTATTCAGCAAGGATGCATTATATTGATCAAAAGTGACAGTTTATAATGTTATGAAAGATTTTTTTCAAATAAATTCTGTTCGTGCTGTTTGAAGAAGTACTGTAAAAATAAATAAATATGCAAAGCAGCACAACTGCTTTCAACACTGATTATAATGTAAATGTTAATAAATTTGTAAATGATAATAGATAAATGTTTCTTGAACAGTAAATCATTATATTTGAATGATTTCTGAAGGATTAGTAAAGATGCTGAAATTCAACTTTGATCACAAGAATAAATTAAATTTTGAAATACATTCAAATTATGACCTAATTATTTTAAAGCAAAATAATATTTCACAATATTAATGTTTTTTCTGTATGTTTGGATCAAATAAATGCTGCCTTGGAGACTTCTTTATAACACTTAAAAGTCTTACTGACCCCAAACTAGTATAAATACATTCATACAAATTGAGTTCATCACTACTAAAAGGTATCACTTAAAATGGATATCAGTCCAGTTCCTGTTTAAATCACGTGCTATTTGTTCAAGTGAAGTTACTGCCATCTTGAATAGGATGCTTCCTATATGAATCCAGTGGACAATAAAGCAGAGCTTTAGAAAGCTTTCATCCATCATGCATTGAGGGATAATAACAATAATCAAGCGAGGGATAATAGACAGGCAGTATGAATGTGTATAGGATGATCAGGACATTATCTTTAAATGGTGTGTTTTGCTAAAACGACCAGCGCAGTATACATCATCTCACTTAATACACAGCTGCCTGTCAAAAAAATGAATGCACATTGATTCCCGAGTCAAAATGATTTTTATTTGGCCACAGAATGCCACAACTGACCAACCAAGAACAGATATTCCAGAGAATAAGTTTAACATCATCAGCAAACATAATTTTTGCCATCAGCATTGCCCTCGAGGAACCAAAACTCAGATCGAAAATTCACCCTGGACGAGTTCTCTCGGGAAAAGTTCCTCTTCCTTTTCTGTGCTCATCTCAGCACCAGCATCACTCCACACTCAGCTCATCCCAGCGCAGCAAAATCAAACAGCAGCTCCATCCAATGAAAGCAAATGAGCAAAACCCATGGGCGGACTGGTTTCAGATCAGAGCAAAAGGCTCTGTGCTTCGTTTCTCTCATTGCAAAACTCTCTGAAGATTCTGCCGCAGCAATTAAGAGGCTGGTGTGAAGGAGATGACTGTTAATAATGTATACTCTCAGCATCAGTGTAATACTTTCAAATGTGAAGTGCACACACAAGCTATGTTTTTTTAATGCATAGAACAGGAAACTAATACATGCATATTTAAGTGATCCATTATTTGAGGGTGGATTGCTGAGGAGGCATAATGTCAGCGTCTGTTTGAATGCTTTGCATCACAAAGGTTTTGGTGTGATTGAAGGAGAACTAACTGCATTCTCCCGTGAGCTCTGTCTTTCACAACTATCTTCAGCAAACACAAAGGGCTTCTTATCTCCCACAGAGCGAGCACAGAGAGCACAAGCTTCCAGCTGTGCAGAAACACAACCTATCTAAGCTACCTCAGCAAGAGCTTCGCTGTCTCTCAACCTGGGCACAGTCCGTAAATATGTAACTTTATTCAAGATACAGACGTCAAGTTATAGCTAATAATAAGTGTTTACTTTTGTTTTGATGGTTTTTATTTATTTGCCAGACTGAAGGCGCTTTTCTGCATCAATGACATGATGCACTTTTAAAAAAAATACTTCTGATGTGCAGTTCCTACATGCAGTGACTTGAAATTGTCTCTTTTGTGATGAACATGCTTTACATTTCAGAATCTATACTACAAAAATAGACTTGACTTTATTTCTTTTGACTAATAAAGGTCTTAAAGTTGGCTGAAACATCACTGTTTTAAATAGTCAAGTCAATGTTTGTAGAGTGAGAATTTTTATTCTGAACTTTGAAATTGAGATTCATTGAGTTGAACAACCTCAACAAATTTTTGAGTGTCTGTTTAATATTAGTGATATATTCGGAGCCCAAGTCTGTGGAGTAGTGATTCTTTAGGAGACCGAGTTTGCACATTAGTGATTCACCTGGAGTGGAGTCTGTGAAGCAGTGATTCATTTCAAGTTGGCACAGTAGTGATTCAGCAAGTTGGCACAGTAGTGATTCATCTGGAGTGGAGTCTGTGAAGCAGTTATTCATTTCAAGTTGGCACAGTAGTGATTCAGCAAGTTGGCACAGTAGTGATTCATCTGGAGTGGAGTCTGTGAAGCAGTTATTCATTTCAAGTTGGCACAGTAGTGATTCAGCAAGTTGGCACAGTAGTGATTCATCTGGAGTGGAGTCTGTGCAGTAGTGATTCATTTGGAGTTGGAACAGTAGTGATTCATCTGGAGCAGAGTCTTTGAAGCAGTGATTCATTTCGAGTTGGCACAGTAGTGATTCATTTTTGAGCCTGAGTTTGCACAGTAGTGATTCACCTGGAGCAGATTTTGTGCAGTAGTGATCATGAGCTGGAGCCGTGGCATCAAAAACTCAATCACAAGCTTGCAACCATGACACCAAACCCCATTTTTATAGCATCAAATAACTAACTAAAAGCAAACTTACAAGAAAAAACACTTGAACATACATTATTGAACATGCATTGAACATACAATATTTTGAATTTAAGAATACTTTAAACTTTTTGATTCAAATCAGAACCACATGTTCAAATGTATAATTGAAAGTTTAATAAAGTATAATCAGTTTAGTCAGCAGATTTAACCTCTTTAAAAATTCTATTAAGGTTTTTCAAATCCACATGAAACTGTCATGAATACAAAGAGTGCATAAAAATGTTTTCCTGTTGTTTTTCCAGTTGGTGGACAAGGAGCTGTGGCTCAGATATAGATGTGGCAACATGCTCCCTGCCAGTCTGCATGTTTCCAACCACCCTGTGGCTGATGGCCGCTGGCACCATGTCTCTCTGGAGGTCAACGGCTCAACCCTTAGACTCACCATTGATTCTACCCACTCCAACTCGGTGGTCCTGTCTCAGCCCTGCAGGCTCAGTCAGTCCGGTGGAGCCCTGGTGCTGGCCAGCACCAATCCCAGCGCAGATGCAGAGCACCTGGGCTTCACCGGCTGTTTGGAGAGCATACAGTTCAACGGAGAGGCGGTGAGAAGAGAGGAGGGGATGACTGGCCCACAGACCGTCAGGCTCTTCGGGATCTACCAGTGCTGCTCCGATGTGAAGATCTGTGCCAGTAATCCTTGTGAGAATGGAGGCACTTGTGTCGAAGAGCCCAGTGGAGGTGGGAAAGCAATGTTACTCTAAATTTACACACACTTTCTTCCCTGTTTTACCTGCTCGTTCTTAAAATGTGATATGCAAATTAGGTCAGCAAATCTGAATGCCATTTGCACAACACAGTTTTCCATCTTGCTTGTCAACATTATGGTACACTTTTGATATATGGATGATTGTAATGCTACATTATTTAATCCGCATATGATGAACGACTGCTGACGTGATCACTAGAAAATGTACACAAGCATCTCTGTAAAATTAAATGCAATTTATTAGCACAAAAAAATCATATGTGCAGAAATAATAAAAACAGAGAAGGTTTGCAATGAAAAAAAAAGTAATAATAATTACACTATACAATAAATTTAAATCATTAACATAAGATCATTTGATCATCATTAACATAAGGATGAACAATAGAATTTAACTGCATTTATTAATAGCGGTTGATTTCACAAAAACATGACTATTGTAACATTTCATGTTGTATAGATTAAAATTAATGTGTTATGAATGAACATGAATTAACATTGAACAAAAGTTTTTTTTTTTATAAATGAACACTAGCCTAGATTAATAAAAGCTGTAAAAAGTTTTTTGTTAGTTCTTACATCAGAGGCTATTGCACCAGTTTAGCACACTTTCAAGATTTCAAATGTATTCACCCCTTATATATATTTCACCAGTTTTGTTTTCATCTCTGTTTCATGTAACAAGATTGTGAAGTACGGAATTAATTACTGAATATTAAACAAAGTCCCTTAACAAATTGGTAAGGGACAACAAACAGAAATACTTGAGTGTCTCTGGAGTATTTAAGCAACACTACACAGATATGGAAATAAATCTAGGGAGATAATATTCTCTGCTGTATTTTCACTCAAAAGATCTCTCGCTGCCCCAGTATCAGTCTACACTTTCATCTCAGCATAGAGAAGTTCCTTTGGAAATGTCTTTGTGATCTCGACCATTGCTCTAAGATGTTTTTTTTTTCCATCTGTCCTCCAGCGTTTCGCTGTAGCTGTCCATCGCCGTACTTTGGCTCTCACTGTGAGATCGACATCCTGCCGGACAATCCTTGTGCATCCCAGCCATGTGCTAATGGTTTGTGTATGCCAAATAATCAAGGGTACATCTGCAACTGCTCTACACAAATCGCTGGAAACAGGTGAGACTCACACAGCGAAGCTCTTGAAATCACACATGCATATTATGTCCTTGGTGAAGGCATTGAGAATGAATACTCGCCCACACAGGCTACATGTGTTATGTGCATTTGCCATTTGCTTTGCGCCTTTGAGTTAACAAATTAGCTGAACATTATTGATTGTCCTCATTCATATATAACACCAAAGCTTGAGGAAATTATTCATGGAGTAAGAATTTGAATCAATAAATGTCCTTCTGCATGTCTTTCTCAGTGTGCATTAAAGCATAACACTTAACTGGTCACCACAGCATCACTTATATATATATATATATATGTATGTATGTATGTATGTATGTATGTATGTAAGACGCTTTGGATAAAAGCATCTGCTAAATGCATACCTTTAATTTTATTTAATTTAAATTTAATATAGACATAATGCATGTTCAGATATTCATATAGCAAAATATTCTGATAATTTTGTGAAAATGCAAAAAGAAATAAGAGCTGAGAGAGAAAGAGTTAACCAAAGCATTCTAAGATAAAAATCAGATAAAATACAGAATGAATTAAAAAAAGAAAATACCCTTCACGCCTGAAGGAAGAGATGTGTAGCTGACATTTTTTTATTTAATTTCTCAATATGAAAAGAGTTGTGTGGAAACACCCAGATGATGGCTTGATAACATAACTGTGATTTTCATGCATAAAGAAAATGTAAAAGAAATGCATCTGATACACTGGACCTTTGGAATGAGGAAAATATTCAGTTCTGATATCATGACATATGCCATTTCTATTGAATGGTAATTCATCGGTGGTCTCTGTGAGCGAGTGTAAGAATATCTAGATCAGTGTGGCCCACACACTCTCCTGCATTCAGTCAGTTGTTCCTTCTCTTTGCAGATGTCAGAATGCATGCACTCCCAATCCATGTCTTGCTGGTTTCGCCTGTTCAATGGCTGGAAATTTAATCAACTGTAAACGCACCACCTCCCCTCCGTATGTGGAAATCGCAGAGATCTGTGCAGGCATATTGGGGCTTGTCCTCCTCGTTGTGGCCTTTGTGTGTCTCCGAAAACACTATGTCAGCCGAAAGAAGCACAAGTCCGGCTGCGTTCAAGATTCCAATGGTTACTTCCCAGCTTTGCCCAAAAACATGATGAAAGAAACCGAGTTCAGCTCTCCTATGGAGGACAGCACCCCGATTGGCTCCAAAGGCAATCTGGACAGCAGTCCTTTCCGTTCACTCAAACCTCGAGAACAGCGGGATCTCGGCCCTCAGGTGGGCTCTCGGTCCAGGCCTCAGGGTCCTGTGGTTTGCAGCGTGGCCCCCAATTTACCTCCTCCACCTTCCACCAGCTCTGATAACGACTCTATTGTGAAAAACAACTGGGAGCACGACTACGAAGGTGAGAACTTGAGTTTATTCATTATTTATAAATATAATAATAATAATAATAATAAATGTTTCTTAAGCACCAGAATGAATTCTGAAGGTCATGTGACACTGAAGACTGGAATAATGACTGCCGAAAATTCAGCTTTGCCATCGAAATAAATTACATTTTAAAATATATTAAACACTTTTAAATACAAGTTAAAACAAATATTTTAAATAGTAATACGTTTTCACTCTATTTGTAATCAAATAAATGTAGCCTTGGTAAACTTTTCTAAAAACATCAAAATTCGAAACTTTTTCCATAAATATAAACCAAGTGCAACTGAAGTCATGTGGTACAACTATCTCATCTATTAGTGTCAGAACTAATCAACTAGTGTGTAACCAAGAAATAAACGATTTCGGTAGCACTTTATTTTACAGTCCTGTTCCTCATGTACATACTATTATTATAGTAATTACAATAACTATGTAATAACTAGGTACTAACCCTGAATCTACCCCTAACCCTAACCCTACCCCACTGTAGTTACCTTGTGCTACCAGAACTTTCTTAGATAAGTACACTGTAAGTACACTATATGTACATGTTAGTACATGTACTGTAAAATAAAGTGCGACCACGATTTCTAATAACAGCTCTCATTCACAGTGTATCCAGCTGATCCGGACTACTACGGCCGTCCCATAGCTCAAGAGTTCCCACAGTTTGACATTGTGGAAAGCACCTACTCGACGGCTAACACAGAGTCACGCAGAAACTCTCGCAGAAGCTTTCCTTTCCCGCTGGACCGCGCCGACCGCCGTGCTCCATTACCCCCTTGTTACAGCAATCAGAATTTAGATGACTTCTTGGGGCCGGATGGTCTGCCGCTGCCCAGCTCTCAGTGCCCTAACGAGTACACTGCCATAAGCTACTACCCTACCCAGCACACTCACAGCCTAGACAACGTCTCCAGCGGCTATAAGAGGCTCAGTGTGCGTTTGAGCGTGGCACAGCCTTCCTACGCGGACGGCGACGGCTCTAAGCGGCCTGGATCTACTAGAAGGACACTTAACAGTTACGCTGGCTCAGATATGGTGGAGAGTGACTACGGCAGCTGCGAGGAAGTCATGTTTTAAGAGACCGCGGTGGATCAAATATCCCGTATGAGTGGGGTTATAGAGGGGTAGCTCATCTCGTACATATAGTATATGAAGCTCAACGGCTGAAAGCCACTGAAGCACTATCAGTATTAATAGTCACTTTCAGGGAAAACGAATACATCTGTGTTGAAATGCAACTTTGCCCTTTATGAATCTGTGGAATTATTGCATGACCTTAAAACGTCTATGGTGTTGTTATGAATGATGTTAACAGTGTGTAGAAATGACTGATTGTAGTGTTGCATGTCATTATCAGTTTGGAAACCAGCGGTAGGGCGGATGATTATTTCTATAAAACATAGCTGAGGTGTGTTGTTCCCAGAGCCCGTATGTGATTGCCGAAATCAGCGTGCTATGAAATTTGAAACGTTTTCAAGCGTTCCATATGGTGTAAACATCTTTAGCAATGGCACATTTCACTACAGCGAAAGTACAGAGGTTACATTGATTTGTACATGCGACTGAAGCAGAGGCTGGTTCCCTGCTTTATCAAAAATTAATACACAATGTGAAATATAAGATGTATTTTAATGAAATATCAAATATAGGTCGATGGTAAGTTGATCATTGCATGTTCACTCTCAGGCCTGTAGTTTTCTTTTTTTTTATGGGAACAAATTTGTAGAAAATGTGCATTATGTCACTTGCTGGCCAAGTGAATGGGTGCCGCCCAAATGAGAGTCCAAACAGCTGATAAAAACATCACAATAATCCACACCACTCCGGTCCATCAGTTAAAATCTTGTGAAGTGAATAGCTGCTTGTCTGAAACAAATCCATCAAGGCGTATTATGTACAAATGCTAAATGCATAATGCTAAATTTCTCCAAATCTGTTCAGATGAAGAAACAAACTCATTTACATCTTGAATGGCCTGGGGGTGAATACATGTTCTGCAAATTTTCATTTTTGGGTGTACTGTTCCTTTAAGATGTGTCTGAATTGCTGTGCTTTGTGAATAGTAATTTCGAAATGTGAACTCTGTCTTTATCTGTTCATGCTATAGTTATAAGTTTTCAAAGGCAATCAAACTTACGCCATCATAAGTCTCTGTGCTGCTTTTTATGGCTCAGTTATGCAACTGTCATAATGCTTTCTAATCATTAAAATGATCACAGATATTGCCAAAGTATGAAAGAAACTGAACAGATTGAATAATCATATAGACTGTATGTGTGTGCGAACATCAGAAACAACTAGATTTTATATTCTAAAGCACTTCTGTCTTTGAGCTGTATTCACAACATTGATGTCATCTTTAGGGTTCAATATTTTTTGTTATGAACAGGGATTTCCACTAGAGTACATTTCATAGGATGCATAGATGACCTGAATGCGTTTGGCTTTAGAGACTGGTTTAGCGGACTGCTGCATGTTTTATCAAATGATATTGCATGTGCTCCTTTCCCTCATTGACTGTAGTCTATAGTGTTTCAAATGACAGTACAGTGTTGATGTACATATTATTAGCAAGTATGTTTGTGTAGTGGGTGGTAAGTACGAATGTAATTTTTGTATTTTGAAAGCTCAGTGTGGGATGACTCCCATGTTTTAAATAAGTTCCTCTGTGAGAGAATTTGTGCTGTCTGTTTCATTTCCCATCCATGTAAAAAACTATAAAAATACTATGAAATATATCAAATAAAATTATGTTTAATATACAGAATGTACTCTGTGTTGTATTAATTGTAATTTTATAGACTCTTATAGACTTAAATTTAATAGTAATTAAAAATTTTTTTATTTTTTTATTTAGCTATGCTGCATTGGTCAAGAGTGACAGTAAAGGCATCATTTGTCTTTATAATATGTGACCCTGGACCACAAAACCAGTCATATGTGTCAATTTTGAAAACTGAAAACGTAAGCTTTCCATTGATGTATAGTTAAGATAATATTTGATCGAGATATGACTATTTGCAAATCTGGAAACTGAGGGTAATAAAAAAATCACAGTATTGAGAAAATCACCTTTAAAGTTGTCCAAATTAATTCTTAGCAATGTATACTAAGCAAAAAAATTAGGTTTTGATATATTTACGGTACAAAACATTTTGAGGCAGTAGGGTAACAAATAATTTTTAGTTGAAACAAATTTTTATTTTTAACAGTTTATCTCTGTATTCAAAAATGTATTTAGGTACCACTTGTAGTACACTTGAGCACACTAGTGTATGAAATATATCAAGTGTACTACAAGTATATATTTATATATCAAATATATATATATATATATATATATATATATATATATATATATATATAATAGACAACAGAGATAGTAAAGGCACATTTTAGTTCATATTCACTGTATTATTTTATATCTTATTTTTTTCATTAATTACTAAATTGGTGTGTGAGCACTTTAAGTAAATTATGGAAGTGCACTTTTTTCTCACCTAGGAATACTTATATATAAATATATAATCAAATACAAAGCAGTTATGTCAAACTAATATCTCACAATCCTGTCTTTATTTTTGTCAAATGAATGCAACACTGGTGAGCAAGAGACTTTAAAAGATTTTTAAAATCTTATTGTGTACAAAATATATAAATGTGGTTAATGTGGTAACATCTAAATCATTTTCTTCAAGCCAAAGTATTTGTCCTACTGCCACATTTGTGGACACTATCATCAGATTTCATCAGAACTGTTTATTAATGTTTATTTTTATTTTTCATCCTTCTAATAGCTGTTTTCTGTTTGAAACATCTCTGAATGAGTTAAGCATTGAGGGAGACTCATTAGCTTTCAGACGCAGAATAAAAGCGATTAGAATAATGGAAGAACATAAGCGATCGAGATTGTGAATCAGAGCAGCAACAATCAGAGGAGCTCTGACTCAGCTCGCCACAATTACTGTAACTCAGCAATTCCCCAAGATCTATGCATGAGTGAAAGAGCAGTCCTATGATGTACAGTATACATCCCCTGTCCTGAAGCACGGGAATCTCAAATAACCACATTCTCCATGCCACAACTGGACAATTATGAACAATTCTTGCAGGTTACAATAGGAACAATAGGAAAACAAAGCCATAACCTGGACATTTTAGGCAATTTAGTAAACCCTGCCAGGATATGTGCAGTAAAAACAGGACATGTAATCACCCTGTTTAATGTAAAATGTACCGTATTGTTTTATGCCAACATGAAATTCATTAAACTGTAGGAATGTCCCACTGTGCAGCTGTTTACAACTCAATTTTCAAGTACAAATTGAGCAAAAGACTTTGCACGGTTCACAGCAGAAGCACACGTGGGTCCAGCATGAAAGGTTCGCCTCATACTAACCTTGGGCCAAACCTCTACAATCAGCACAGCCACGGAGAATTATTCAGATGCCAGTCAAGTTCAATAAAATAAAACAACATTGCCCTCGCACATACCGAAACACAGCGGCATGAGTCGTAATTATAACAGGATTCAAGTGAGCTCCCTGTTAATCTGGCTTTGACACTCTCATGTAGCATGATAAACAGTCTTGTGGGTAAACTCGCTCACATCTGGATTGTTAAATACAGAGGCTGGAGCGCAACGCAAACTGCTTTGCATTCATCATCATACTCTGCAAACAAAAAAGTCTGGTTATTAATGTGACCCCTAGTCATTTCTGGGTCAACAGATGGAGGGCAGCAGTGTTTGTGTATTCAGATTAGTGCTTTTGTTGTGCAGTTACAAAAGAGGGGAGAGGAGAAATATACTGTGAATATCATACGACGACAACTCATGTGCGATTACAAATATATGTCTGTTTCTGACATTCTATATATATAATGTTAGAAAAAGACCATACATTAGGGAATTCATACTTATCTCTCAGGTTTGACACATATGTTTGTTTGGAAACTGATAGATGATGTTCAGTCTGGTATATATTGCTTCACAGTGCAGCACGAAACATTGGACATCTTCATATTAATCATGAAATGCAGAAAATGTTTTGCACTTATTTTAAGTACTTAATTGTTGCCTTAACAATTTACTTATTTATTTTATTAAATGAATCAAAACATTAAATCTGCAACACGTTACTATATGTAGTAAGTGAGTGCATGTGTTCTCCTACATGCATTGACACTGGTATTATGACATAAACGTATCAATAAACCAGCCAGGGATGACAAGATAAAGGATGAAATATTTATTGACCCAGCTGACTGACAGATGAAGAGGTAGTGGAATATATCAGGAAAAAAATGTGCCATTACTGAGAGTTTATTATGAGCCATAAGCATCATCTTAAATATGCAGAATGCCACATTTCTTTAATGCTACTGAAGCATTGTAAACTACATAGGTGTGCACAAAAGCCATGATGTGAATGAGACAGCTACGAATATAAATGCAGTTTAAAAAGATGCAAAGGTTTTACATATTTGTTTTGTGACAAAATAAATTATTTTTGAATTGGATGTTTTTTTACGCTTCTGAAATGTCAAAAAATGTAATACATATATGTGTCCCATTAGAAATTCTTTCAAAAAGCATCTTTAGAGTAATTGTGCTGTGTGATAAAGAATGAATGAATGTTGGTTTTCAATGTGGGTCCAATTTGATCAGATGTGGGAGCAGCTATTTTTATTTTTAATGGTGCCTTTTTATTGACTGCAGAGTTGATATATTGTAATTTATAAATATTATATATGTGTGTGTACAATATGGTTTCTATATGGTTTCTTCTAACGCAACTTCTATTCGCCTTGCATTTGTCTAACAGTGCAGTCTTATAAAAGTTTTTACTGTAGATTTTAATCTCTAAAATGTAAGTTATACAAACTTTTAAAACTTCCAGCATTGTGCTTCGATATTTTAGGTCAGCATGCCATGAAGAGCATCAGGTGTGCTCACATGATCAGAACATCCTCAGCATCAGCATCAGCTTCACACGAAGCCAACACTTGTCAGAGCACACGCGGATATAAATGACACATGCCTCTTGATCTCCAGCTGCGTTTCACGACGGTAGCCTACTGAGAGATCTTCTGAAGTTTGGGAGGCGTTTATCCACTCTTTTATTTCCCGCCAGCTTTTAACAGTGAGTGAGGACTGCACCGTTAAAAAGTGAATGAACGAACACGAGTTTACATGTTATGTAGCTATCAGATTTATGAATGTGCGTCTTGACAAGCACAGCGCGCTGCATGCTCTTCAAGTTCTCGCGATCTGGAGAGACGCTGGATTACAAATGTCTCTCCGCGTGCCCTGCAGGATTTTATGTCTAAATACGAGTTTGAATGACAGCTATTTGTTTTAAACGACGCCAGTTTTCATCAACTGACGATTTAATAACTGCTTTGCCTGTTATGATATGGACATGCCTCTGTAGCGTCGGTAAGAGCGCACGGCTGCAGCGGCGGAGGACCGGAGCCCTCTCCGCTGTCCTGTGATGATGAACTGAGGATGGTGGAGGGAACAGACGCCCCTCTGAGGAACATTTCGACAGGAAACCGGGGCAGCAAGTACCTCTCTTTCCCCTGGATGGTGACTTTACTCTCCAGTGTTCTCATCACTACGATTATAGTAGATGTTCTGGGCAACCTGTTGGTCATTGTATCGGTCTTCAGAAACAGAAAGCTCAGGAAGGCGGGTAAATGTCTATAATATCTCTATATCTCTATAATTCATCACGCTGACAGTCATTTATTAAGTCATTAAGGTTTTGGGAAGTATCTCGTTCTTTGAAAATGTGTTTTTCCTTTGACAGAGTAAAATAATATGCATTATGAATATTTATTATTATCACCTGTTCAACTAAAAAGCAAATAAAAGCGCCTAAAACCAAAAAACAGACCAGCCTGACCAGAAAGCGCAGCAAATCATTTAATAGACTGGTTTAATTTTTTTCCAGCAAGACATTATTAATATTTGTAATCTACTTTTTATAATAATAATAATAATAATAATAATTATTATTATTATTATTTTTATTACTAATAGTACTTTGATAATTTTTTTTACTACTAACAATAATTGTTCAGCAGTTATTAGTTTCTTTAATCTTTTTCTTTTTACAAATTATTGTTGTTGTTATTATATTTATTAACAATAACAACTACAATAATAATAATTTTAATTTAACATTTTTTTTATAATTCATATAATAATAATAATTACAATAATAATAATAATAATAATAATAAATAGTAAAAATATTAATAAAAGTCCTGCTGAACAATCATCATCATCATCATCATCATCATCATTATTAATAATAACAACAACAACAAATTAAATTATCACAATTTCCATCTTTGTTTTGGACTGCCTTGCTGTTAAGCAAAACAACAACAACAACAACAAAACATAATTATCGATAAAATACTGTAAACAACACCTTAAAACTTACTTTAGATGTGAACATTTTTTTTTTTTTCAGACTGTGGTGTTGTTTGATGCCACTCTTTAGACCAAACAGTAGTATTCATCTACAGCCTTGATATTAAAGTACAAATATCTTTCTCAGCTCATTATTTATAATTCAGACACAGTAAATGACTCGTCAACGGCGTCCAGACCATCAAGTGTCATACTGAAAAGACAAAAGCCTGGTTGTGTGCAGCTGCTGTGAATGCCTCTGCATGCTGCCCTGTTAACATTGTCAGATTTAGTCTGAGATGCAACATCTCAATCTGTCCTCCGGCCACTAGTCTTATCTCAGGAACACACACAGCACACACCCTGACCTTTTCTTTTTAGAGATTTAAGCTTTAAGTGGTTCTAAGGTGCAGTTATTTTGTCTGACCAACTAATGATTGACCGTTAAAAGATACAAGCACTGATATAATGTTAAGACAAACGAGATACAATACACTTCTCTTAATGAGCTCAGCCCCAGATCTTCTCTGCATAAAACATAAAGTTTCAAACAGAGCTTGAAAGTGAGACTGAGCTAGCATATGCTGCAAACCAGACACATACAGATCCTATATAATCACCTGGCTAATGCAACATGTGTAGTCTTTTGGATACTAAACAGCTCCAGACAGAAATATACTTCTATGAAATGTTTAATTCAGTTGATTATACTCCCTTATACAGAACAGTACAAAACAACATGTTGTTTCCTCTTAAAATGAAGGCATTGAGGATGCAGGAGCTCACTCAGTGCTGGCAGTGAGACGGGTTCATGAACTCCTGACACACCTCCAGTAATTAGAGCTCCAGTCTGTGTGTGGTTGCTTTAGAGACACCAGCACAGTATTTACACATCATTTGGTGCTTTGTCTTGGTGTGCCTTTATTTATTCATTAGTATTTTCATCATGCTTTTCAGTAAAAATATTCAAACATCCTTTAAACAAAATACATTTACTTAGGAGGCCGAATTGCACAAGATAATTAAGGAAAGCTGTTTCCTCCCATGGAATAATAATAATAATAATAATAATAATAATAATAATAATAATAATAATAATAATAATAATAATAATTATAAGTAATTGCTACTTTTTTATCTCACAATTCTGCCCATTTATTTACAATTCTGTGTTTATATCTCACAATTCTTAGAAAAATGAACGAAATGTAAAGATATTAAGAAAAAAATAAAAACCGCAAGATATAAACAGTATTGTGAGATATAAACTTAAAGTTGTGAGATATAAACTTGCAAATGGGAAAAAGTCAGAACTGTGAGACATAAACTTAGAATTGTAAAAAAACAAAAACAAACAAACTTGCAAGTCTGAGAATAGAAGTCTGAATGAAGTCTCAAAGAAAAAAGAATTGTGCAAAATTCTCAGAATTGCAAGAAAAATTCAGAATTCTGTTTATATCTCACAATTATTATTATTATTATTATTATTATTATTATTATTATTATTATTATTTTATAAGAAACAAAGTCTGAATTGTGATACAAGTCCCAATTACTTTATTTATTTTGTATTTATTTTTGTAATTCAGTGATGGAGGAAAAAAAAAATTTTTTCTTAGAGGCAAAAACTTACAAACTACATACTAAATATTGATTGATTGAAGCTAAAAAGATGACAATAACTAAATTTAAGATGTATTTTCTGAAAACAAGTCTTAATAACTTTTTGCTGTAAAAGTAAAAAACGTTATGGGGTCTTATGTGTTGCTAAAAAAGAACATTATTTTGTGTATTTGGTGTAATGAAATGTGTTTATGCTGTTTAAGGTTCAAAACACACATTATTTTCAACATGTACATTGTATTGTTTCTGCTCTCTGTCCAGCCTTTCTGAAATGCATGAATTTTTACAAAGCTCGTCGTTCTGAAAAGTGAGGTGTGCTCTGATTGGCCAGTTATCCAGTGCGCTGTGATTGGCCGAATGCCTCAGGCGTGTGACAGAAATGTTACGCCCCTTATCATACTGTCATGCCCGGTGCGACGAGACAAAAACAATAAAACACTTACAAACGAGGCATTTGTTGCATCCAGTGGGGACATAATTACTGATTATAATGACTTATACTGTCTTTTTACAAGTTGCATTGCATATCATGCCACAAAAAACATAAAACAATGTGTGCATTTGTGATCGGAGAAACGATAAACAGCAAGCACTACTCTACACTGCTCAAAACTCGCGTGAATCAAATCCTTTAAATATGAAAACATACTTACAGGTTGTTAGTCAGAACAGCCGGCATTGTAGGTTCAGGAAACAGTTTCCCGTAAAATGTGCTTAACACATCTGAATATTTGGGTTGAACTGTTCTGGAACAGTGTTGTAAATAAAACTTAACCACTGATTTCTAGTTGTGTGCTCTTTTGGAAGGCCCAAAGCAAGAATCAAAGTTACACCTTCTTTCTTTGTGTGAACATTCAGGTAGTGAGGCATTTTAGGAGGGCGTGGACAAGTCTAAACCCTTTAATAAAGAATATCTCTCTGGGTTTGAGACTGGGTGATGCACAAGGGCCAAATTCAATTTGAGTCCCATTTCCATCACATTCATCGATAGCCAGCAAATTAATTTATAACACATAAATTCATCAGTATTGTTGACCTCTATTCTTGAGACGCCGGTGATGACAGGTCACAGAAAGTTCCTCCATGACACAAGAATTCACATGAAGAACAATCCAGTGCCTCAAAATTCACAAACGTCCATCAGTAAAAGAGTTTCCTACTTTGATCAGCTATCTGAACTCCCAAAACAATGCTGTGAGCTATACATGCATCCTGTCATCACAGATGTCTGTCGAGCAAGACCAGGTAAAATCTGCAAATTAATTGAGCAGTGCTGTGCAACAGAGAAAAACAATAATCGTGCAAAACTAGAACCACAGTTCTTCATCGCGCCTTTCATTTGTCACATTTGTAACCCTTCTCTACATGACTGGGTCTGAAAAGTCATTTAGAGATAGCTGTCCCTAATTTCTGCACCGTGATGACTGTGAAGAGAAGCACCATTAACATGTTCTTTGCTTCATCTGAACAGATGAGTCCTTGAGCTGAAGCTGCCTCGCACAGTGGTGACAAAAAAAAAAAAAAAAAATTGCATTCTCTCATTGATTTGTTGGTGATTGGTTGAGTCGACAACAATGCGTTTCCCAACAATGCACTTAACACAGTTGCACGTAGCTGTGCTTTAAGTGCTACTGTACTTAGGAGTCGCTGTCCGTTTATCAAGTGCTGAAATGTCACGTTATAGAATGGCTCTTAATTGTAGTACACTATTGTTTATTGATGTTAACCTAATGCTGCATTCCAGACAGACAACTTGGATATAATAACTATAACACAATACAATATTATAGTCTATAATATTATACTTTACATAATAATATGTAATATATAATATACTTTAAATACTTTATATATTTATATATTATGTTAGGTAAAAAATGTTAGCCGGAATGCACTGTAAGTCACTTTGGATAAAAGCGTCTGCTAAATGCATAAAATTATTTAAATTAATTTTTTTATACACAACATAGAGAGAGAGTGAGTGAGACTTTATTTCAGATAAAATACATAGCTGGTTTTCGTGCACTTCAGCAAGACATTGACATATTTCTTCCCCCAGTCTTTGAAACATTTACTACTTTACTTATTTTATTCTTTTTTTTTCAGTCATTTAAATGTGTATTTCTATATTTCTGCCCTTTTCTATTATTTCATTTATAAATTAATAAAACTAAAATAAGAAAATGAGTCATAAAGTGTACAATAAAGCACAATCAAATCCTTATATTATAATCACATTTCCGCATGAATCAAGTTAAAGGTGTAATCTACCGATTGTCCTGCCGGTGAATGCATAAATCTGTTTTCTTACGATGCACTTAGGACTTAGCGATTACTCCAGAGCACTCTTAGATATACAATGATTTTCAAGTGCTACTTAAGTTACGATGCTTTTGGGAAACAGACCGTTATATTAAAATCAGTCGTATGATAATTTTAACAAACTTCTGGGAAACAAAGCTTTTGGGAATCCCCGCCCAGAACTGCTGTGCACTGGGCTAAATGCACTAATTACACTTGGTGTTATTTTTACCAGTTGATAACTCACAAAGAACTCATGAAATGTGTTAAGGACTGGAGTCAAAACAGTGGCTGGATTTCCTGATTTGTTTGAGCATTCTGTCCGTTTTAGAGTTGTGTCTGGTGTGACATCACATCCTGTTTTTAGTTCGTTTAGATGTCTTTGATCCATGTTGCATTCATATTTCAAAAGGCCCACCCTTTTAAGGCATCTTGGTTTGTTTTTGAGCACAGGTTCAGATGGCAGCATTCACACTTATTCAAATGAATTGCACTGCTTGTAAAGCAATCACACCAGAGTTTATTTTAATTGAACTCTGCGTCCAAATTGTCATGGGTCCAACATCCCATACTCCTAATACTTCCGTTAGAGGAAGGTGAGAATCATTTGCAGTAAATGTGTTGTTCACTTAGTACAAAACCGGCCGACATGTGATGGATTAACACAGCTGGATGTGAAGCGTGTGCTCAGTAATTCAAAGAATTAAATTCATTGCCTTCAGTCACAGAAGTGGATGCACAAGTCAATACAGCACTTGTTTAATGGAGCATCTGGTACCAGGAGAGTTGAAAACAATTCATTAGTGTGTTGGCGTGAATCTTAGTTTTATTATGAAAGTCAGCCCACTTAAGAGACACCACACATGCACTAAATGTAAAAGACTCGTGTTCAAAGCGCTCCACAGGCACAGACCTGATTTAATTGTTTTATTCGATTTTATAATCTCATTGATGCAGTTAATCAGAGCAAGCAAATCCTTTTATTAAAGAAGAAAGGCCAGGCATTAGTCTTATTATGTGTGCGATCTTGAGCTACATGAGTTACGTGAGAGTGGAGTTATGAAGTCATTGCTCAAACATTACAGGATCCAGTTACAGTGTACTGTAGGTCACTGCTTTGATCTTCCTGGATTTGTCTACTCACAGTTGAATATTGATATTTACAGCACATGAGGTTTGCGACATATTAAGCACTCCTGCTTGTTTTGGGTTTATCACACAGATATGTTGCTGGCATTTATGTTAAAGTAAAGAATAATAACCCATGAAAAAGCAACAAGGCTGGTAATTTCAGGCACCATATTGGCAAGTAGGAGACTTTACCACATCGGTTCATTCAGGTGTGTTGTGGTTTCTCTGTTGTATTACACTAACTCAGACTCAGGCCTGAAACACTAAGTACATGATTGCTTCTAACCTTGCATGCTCAGTTTTATCACCCATTGCATTCTGAAATGTTTCTGTGATACCTGGAGAAAGTCTCAATGGCAGCTGCACGACTGGCACAGAAGCCCCTCAAGAATATACAATTCATTTTGGTGTTATTATTTGTTAAAGTATGCTTTTTTCTTAGCTTGAGCCATTAATGCTTTGTAAACCATTATTTTTACCTTTTCCCAAAATATTATTATGTTGCATGCATGCAACCAAATGGTCCAAGTACAGTATTTACCAATGAGGCCAACCTGGACATGTTAAGATGACTTTAAAACAACATAGACTGTGAAAAAAAAACATATTAGAGAAACACAGACAAATCTTGCATTCTTCTAGTCAAGTCGTCAAGTCAAGTCACGTCACGTCACGTCACAGTTTTTTATATTGTGCTTTTTACAACACAGATTCTACTGTCATAGCAGAATAGAAATAATAGAAATTCTTAATCATGAGACTAATGCTTTTAAATTACACATCACCAGTGCTGGGTGATAAACTTATTATTACATGTAACCAGGATTAGACTATCAGTTTCCAAAAATCAAGTAAATGTAGTTAGATTATTTTGCATTTTAAAATGCTCATTATCAGATAACAGTTACTTTTTTATGGGTAACATATTATTCACTCAAATTGGCAGTAAATAATTAATAATTGATTGATTCTCCCAAATGTAATTTTTTTTAATCAATGTTACAAAATAGTCTTATTCAAGTCTTTGTGATAAACAAAAGTAGCCAGAATAAATTACTTAATATGTGAAATCCAAATGTTACTAACTACAATTTATGTCATGTAATTTGTAATCAGTAATGGACTACAAGTAATCTACCCAGCACTGCACGTCCCATATCACATTATAAGCAGTTGGGAAAATTAATGAATGAATTTAACATAAAAATGGTAAAAATAGATATTTTTTTTATTAATTTTTTTGCGTTGCCATTCAAGAACCACTTTCATTCAGAAATTTAGGAATTAACTTTCATGCTTATTATTATTTTTTTCTAAGTCATACATTTCCATTTGAATCACATTGTAAGAATTTATATGAAATTGCCACCTCCTAAAATTGTTGCATTTCCTAATGAGAAGGTACATAGCTACAGTACAAAGCACCTAGATACCGCTAGACAACCTGGACAAACAACACATCTTAACAGTGCTTTCGGTGATCTTTTACCCTCTTATCCTTACAGGTAATGCCTTTGTGGTGAGTTTGGCGGTAGCAGATCTGGTCGTGGCCATCTACCCCTACCCGCTCGTCCTGACCGCCATCTTCCACGACCGCTGGATCGCGGGTGATATTCACTGTCAGATCAGCGGCTTCCTCATGGGGCTCAGTGTGATCGGCTCTATTTTCAACATCACAGGCATCGCCATCAACCGCTACTGTTACATCTGCCACAGCCTCAAGTACGACAAGCTCTTCTCCAACAAGAACACAGTATGCTATGTGGTCCTGGTCTGGGCGCTGACTGTCCTGGCGATCGTCCCAAACTGGTTTGTGGAGTCTCTGCAGTACGACCCACGTGTCTACTCATGCACCTTCGCCCAATCGGTGAGCTCGCTCTACACCATCACGGTGGTGGTGGTGCACTTCATTCTGCCCATCGGCATCGTCACGTACTGCTACCTGCGCATCTGGATTCTCGTCATACAGGTGCGCAGACGGGTCAAGCCCGACAGTCGGCCCAAGATCAAGCCTCATGACTTAAGGAACTTTCTCACCATGTTTGTGGTGTTTGTGTTGTTCGCCGTCTGCTGGGCTCCGTTGAACTTCATAGGCCTGGCGGTGGCGATCCACCCCAGACTCGGTCAAGCTATACCCGAGTGGCTCTTCACTGCTAGCTACTTCATGGCGTACTTCAACAGCTGCCTCAATGGAGTTATATATGGAGTGCTGAACCACAACTTCCGAAAAGAGTATAAAAGGATTATACTTGCTATTTTCAAGTTTAATTGTTGAGTTTTCGGAATGAGACGAGCACTGTGTTTTTCTTAAAATTTGTAAGTTATGCAAAGCAATTGTAATGATGCATCTTTTGTGATTCGAATGTTTTTATTTGTCATAGCAAATATGGACGTATACTTTGATTCCCTGTATTTACATCCTAAGATTGGCACAAAATGACATGCGTTTGAACTTGAGTTCCTTGTTTACATTGCCATCTATACAATATGTTCTTATTTAAAAATGTAATCTGCATCTAAATGTGGAAGATCCCAACACTAATCAAAACCTTGATAATGTCTTTTTTTATATAAATGAAAATCAATGTACTTGATTTTGTTGAATATTCAAATGTCTAAAAATTCAGTGTTTGAATATAAAAAAAAAGTTGAAATGCAATTGCTTTAAAACGTCGTGATTTTTTATTTTATTATATATATATATATATATATATTAAATTGAATGCACTGTAAGTTGCTTTGGATAAAAGCGTCTGCTAAATGCATAAATTTAATTTAATTTTATATATATTTATCATAACAGTAATGATGGTGTCTCATTTTTGTTAAATATTTGGGAGGAAAAAACTACAAAAACAATCAAGAGTACAAAAGTTTGAAGTACTAATGGAGCATATGGAATCAATGAGAGGATTTTCAGATTATAATTAATGATGATTATACTTAAAATATAATTTTATCCCAATTTGATTTACTCAGCCAATTACATGTTATTAAGGTGATAGAAGTCATATATTTGGAGAGACTTGGGATATTATTAAATAAGAAAAAAATATCTGAATGAATTAAAGTTATCATTTATTAATGAGGATGTAAGATAGGAGATTTTAATAGATTATATATATATATATATATATATATATATATATATATAGAGCATATTTTTTCCTGAGCTAAATGAATTTACTCTATTATCTGATACCTCAACTGCAAAAAAGAATGTATGATGTACTCTATAATATTATAGCTTGTTTTCTGGTTAAAACAAAGAAAATGAACCAAAAGTGGAAAATTAGAGCAGTTTATGAACTAATGTTGCAAAACAATTCTCAGAAATATGAACGGTTTCAATGGAAAGCACTTCCATATATCCTACAAATATTAGTTTTTGTGTATCTAAAGGTGGAAATCAAACAGTGTAATACTGTGTTATTTGAAATCTCCACTGCACATTTTCTAAACAAAAATTTATTAAACAATCATATTTTTATATGTAAACATTCCTATGAATGTACATCTGAGTGCTGCATTCATGTTTAATAGCAAGATGTCTTAATAAAATGAATCACTGTGCAACGTGTCAAAATAGTCACTTCTCTGTGGGAAAACGAAGGGGTGTTTTACTCATAATTATAAATAATTTTTATTTCTGGTGTGCTTGTTTTCATAGATGAACACCACAAGTACATGTCTGACAAGACGTATGTTGGTTTCAGTGCCTCAGGTGTTTTACAAACAATACATACAGGTCTAGAAAGACACGATTGCCCGGGGCAGTTCTCTTCACGGTGTGCTGCCAGTCATCATTATCCATTCAGAGCAGGTATAGATCTCTGACAGGGAGCTTTGGGGGTCAGTGAGGACAAATAGCTTGTAGATGCTGGATTTCTGCCTCAGGGTTTGAGATGAAACCAGGGAAACATCACGCAGATGCTGAGACTCACACAAAGCCCAAATCACAGTTTTACTGGCCCCACTTTATATTAGGCTGGCCTTAACTACTACTTACATCATACGTATTGTGTTAATATTGTATTGCAAAATACTTATGCTGCTATTGAGGTGGGATACGGGTACAACAGTGTAATTATAAATGTAGAAACAGAAATTATTTACCGTAAAGATTAAGCCTATACGCAAGTATTTTTTAAATATAAGTACAATGTAAAACAATAAGTGTAGTGTATCAAATGATTAATTTAAGTGTAAGTACACAGTAATTAAATTTGCTAAAATTTGGTTAGATATGTTTGATTGTTGCAGGTTCAGTGCAAGTTAAGCTCTATCGACAGCACCATTACTACAGAAAATCATTGTACAAAGATCACATTTACAGTGATGCACTTACAGTGGACATGTATGGGGCATGGCATCTGACTGGAATATTAAACTTTAAAATACCTTTTTCAAAGCTTGACGAAGCAATTTTGAAAGCCGCATCACTAATATCATACGGTGTTATGTGATGGGGGCTTTCAAAGTATGCAAGTCATTTTTAAACCATTTATTCAGCGCATGCATAAAAATTGCCAGTCACATGATCTCAGTAAATGAGGCTCCATTATGCCAGAACTATTCTGAAATGCCATATTTTGGTATTCTCTATGAACCCAGGAACCTATTGTGACATCATCTCAGATTAAAGCTGCAGTAGGTAACTTTTGTAAAAATATATTTTTTACATATTTGTTAAACCTGTCATTATGTCCTGACAGTAGAATATGAGACAGATAATCTGTGAAAAAATCAAGCTCCTCTGGCTCCTCCCAGTCGTCCTATTGCCATTTTCAGAGATTCATCCACTCCCGGTAAAAAATAACCAATCAGAGCTGCGGTCCGTAACTTTGTTTGTGTTAAAAATGTAGAAAAATGTATATAATAAGCGAGTACACCATGAATCCATTTTCCAAACTGTGTTTTTAGTGTGTCCTGAATCAATAGGGTGCACCTATAATAAGTGTTTATATTCTGACTATTTTAGATTGCTTCGGGGGTACCGCGGCGGAGTAACCCAGTGCCTTTGTGATTCTTCATAGACATAAACAGAGAGAAGTAGATCCGGCTACAATGTTCTTCGCTCTGTTTTATAAGTTTTTATGAAACTAAATAACCTTCTTTCACCACAATGAACCTTTTGTGAAAGGTTCTTCAGATGTTAAAGGTTCTTTATGGAGCCATTTAGACAAAAAGATTCTTCTATGGCATCGTGAAGCACCTTTATTTTCCAGAGTGTATACAGACACTTCATATTCGTGTTAGAGGGTGTAATTCAGTTTTAGTTTGTAAAAGGTGTGTTTTTATGCATTAATGATCTTGAGAGTTTTGAGTTTTCATTGCATTTCTACTGTTCTGACCATCAGAAGTGTGAATAATTTTGTAAAACAAAAGTCAAAGTTTCAAAAAGTCTAATTTCTGTCAAATATGAAAACATCTCGAAAACTTGATTTGTCAATAACTTCATTCAGCCGACGTCAGACATCATATCCAAATATTCAAGCTCAGCTAATATTCTGTGCTGCATGTTAACGCACTCATCCAGGTAAATTAATCTAGCACTACCTTTATGTCTCTTTTATATCACCGGCATCTAAAGACTTGATTATTAATATTATTGACATTATTGCAGGGATTGCCTTGTTCTAAACCAAATGTTTTGTAAAGTGTAACAGACATTTTTCTTATAATGTAAATATTTACATTCATTTATGTAGCAGTCACTTTTATCCAATGCAGCACAGAACGTGTTAGAAATACAACATGTGATTGATTCATCTTAAGGAGTCAATGGACACTGGAAACTTTTAGTAATCCTAGAACAGGAGCGATTAAGGAATAGTGAAAACACAGAAGAAACTTGTTTTATTTGTTACTTATTAACTTCATAAGTAAGACCCTGCAACTTTCTCATGAAACATGACACGCTTCACATTTTGTTGACGTCAAAAGCTGAGTCTAAACTCACAAAATTCATCTGTCTCTTGGTGGATGCCAGCCAAATTACACAGAAGCCAGCATGACCAGGTCGTATCATCCTCTCATCCATGAACACAAACAGGTAAGAGAAAACACGACCCAGTCTATATTAAATCCAGCTTCACTTGCTGTGAGTATAAACTTGGTTTGTTCCTACCACAATATATTCTGTGTGATGAACTTCTGTCTGCCGAGAGCATGAAACCATGAAATTACACAATTAACCATTTCTGTGTTGAGTCTCCACTTGATGTTCAGCGTAAAAGCTGGGTTTGGAAGCTAAATCCATTGTTAATGTGGCACCTCAAATAACACTCACTATTGTATGGAAGAATATCAACATTTTGTCAAAAACATGCGTGCCAATTTTTTTATTGTATTTTCCCATAGGCTTCCAAAGTTACTGTGTACCTCAATTGCCACAGATGCTGTATTGAACCAGGAAGATTTCTGTATTTCTGTTTTGATGCAAGTCATATATTACTTGACCTTTATACACAGTATTGAGGATGTCTGCTCTTATCATTTCAATCAACCAACCAACCAATCAAAGGCTTTACCATGATGCAACTTCAATGAAAGTGTTGTAGATTATAAATCAAGATTCTCAGCTTCTTCATTTAAGCAAACGTAACATAGAAAGGTAATATAATTTAAATGTACAAGTAACCAAAGCTATAATTCAAAGAAACGGTCTACAAAAGTCTGCAGAAGGTAAACACGTTATCACAGCTGTGCTGATATTCAGTGATGAATTTAGCCTCACAATAAGTTATATTCTGTTTGCAGTGCTAGAAAGATAACTGGCGAATTGTAATCAGTCACTGTTTTCAAATTAAGTGATAAAAACGGTAGTTTTACGTAATCCATTACATAGCACAGTTGTAATATAATCAGACTACTTTATGATTATATGATCTGGTTTTTAACTCGTTTACCATGCTGATTTAAATAGGATAAATGTGCACCATATTGCTATTCAAAACAAAGAGAAAGAAAATATATTTCATTCGTTGTTGTTAACAACATGAAATGCATTAGACAGTCTATTATATCGGAATTGCAAGGGGGTTTGTGAATTTAATAAAAAGTAAATAATTAACCAAATCATAAAAACATGAAATTACCGGTCAACTGTTGTGTTTTGTAAATCAAACTAACCAGTAGTGTTGGTGACTAACTAGTAACATAATTTAATTATAAAATAAATGTAACTGTAATATTTTACAATTACTTAGAAAAATGTGTTATTAAATTACAGTTACTTATACAAATGTTAATGATTACAAAAGAGGTTACATCTGAATACTTCTTGTATGAATATGTACTGTTTCTTATGATTTTAAATCTGTATTCAACGTCAAAAGTTGAGTAATCAAATGTAACAAGTTACATTGCTTTAACAAAGCAATTGAAATACAGGTAGTTACACTATTTATTACATGTTCAGTAATATGATCTGTAACCCGTTACATTACTAAAATAACCTTCTCAACACTGGCACTAAGATCAGTGACTAGTCAGCAATGTCCACACATACGCCTAGATTATTTTTGAAAGGTAAATTTAAAAGATGAAAAGAAGAATCATGAATAATTCTTTGCTATTTTGTTACTATGGAACCAATAAAAGAGTACCCGTAGTCTGATTACAATTACTTTAAAATCCAATGTCATCTAATTAAAGGCACTTTTTTTAAAGAATCTGATGGTAAGTTACTGCCCAGCCCTATCTATTGGTGTCACAGACAAGCATCTCGAACTAATGAGAACTATAGAGGAATGAAAGCATGTGTTCAGTTCATCTGAACTTTTCACAGATTTCCTTTCTGTTTTTATAAACCGGCAAACCAAGCACTAACTTTACAAAGTGTTGCCCTCCCAAACATTTCTGAAAATTAATGTGACTAGAGCCACTTTTAACAGCCGGACTCGTCTGCAAACTGTAAAAACATCAGCTGAGACAGAAATTATTTTAGCATTGTTTTAAAATATAGACTTTTATCAAAGCTAAATATTACCAAGTACCAGTGCAGCATGCATGCTGTTGGTTAGAAAACACTGTCTTACAACAAAAAGAAATGGTAAGAAACACATCACATCTGAGGAAGAGGCAGTAACATCTTTAATTCAAACACAGAGCACATAGCGGCTCTCAATACCTGCTGTTTTACATCAACTAGAAAGACACAATGACGCAGCTCAACAGGTGGACCTGGAAACTCTCATGTCGATGATTAACAAATAAATGATCTAGTAATGTACAAAAATGAGCAATGTGATGCTTATCGGTTTGTAGAATCTTCCCTTTATATATTTAATCTATTTTAAAGTATTTATGTTCATTTTCAACAAGGTGAGCATGAATTAATGACTTACAGCATATGTACAATAAGGCAAAAAAACACGAAATCAAAGTCAAAACAATGCAATTACAAAAGCAGCAGCTGAGTGCAACTTAAAAATGAATGTAAATTATATATTAAAAATAAACCCTCCAGGCAATAACTTTGGCATGGCCAACAATATATACATAGCAATTTCATACAACTTAAAAATTAAATAAAAAAAATTCAAGTGCCACGGTAAAAAGTGTGTTTAACAACAGTACAAGTTACTCAACGTGCGTCCAGTTAAAACACACTTCTGTTTTGTGTGTGCGAAACAACAAGAGATCTGGAGCCGGTTTACAAAAAATAATATACTGCACATTTCGGAAGAAAATCTAGCCATATGAAAATACCGATAAAAACTACAGCTGGTAGATGAAAAAACAAATCAAGTTATATCAACAGACTTCTCTGCGAGATGACTAACTGACGGCACCTGTTGAATATAAAACACTGTTCGATGTCTGAGATGGCACAAATAAACCTATAAAACATCACTTTAAAAATACAAATCAATAAAACAAAAACTAGAACAGCAGACAAAGTGCAGATAACATCGTTGAAAGACCACCGTTCCGACTAATCTTTTGATTGTTGAGACTGAGGTACTGTAATAGTGCACTTTGACAATTTTCCACACTTTTAAAATCAAGTCTAGGTTGAGTCTGTGTGTAATATCCAGAAGTAAATAACTTGCCTTTTATCTTTAATACAAGAGCCCTAAGAATACATTCACAGAAATGACTGTTCACGTCACTTCGTTCCAATTGCAACTGCTCCGAATGAGTATGTGACCCTGTTCAAGGGATCGGTTTGTGGCATTGAAACCCTGTAAACAAGACATGAGCTATATAGATATTATTCCATTAATATTCATCTAAAATTTGGGATAAAAGGCTGTTTGAGTTGAAAATGAGTTCTTTGAAGCCAAGGCAACTTGGGAACTTGATATGAAGAGACTACAATGCTGCAAAAAACGAAGGACAAAAACACACACAAAAAAAATGTGGAACCAAATAGAAATCAAAGAAGCATGTAGGGTCTACATTTAATCAATTAATCACCCTACATACAGGTTTGTGCTGTTGTGTCTGATGCTGTTGCGTGCCACAATCTCCTGGATGGAGATGTACGTCCCTGCCACAAAGCCCACAAAGCCAATGAGGCTGATCCCGATGTCCTTGGCAATCTCCCACGGCTTCAAGCCTTCATTATGGAAGGTGATGATCTGAAGCAGGGGAGGGAAGATGAGGGCCAGAGCACTGCTGCTCACGGAGCCCACCAGAGAGATGACCAGGTCAAGCTCTGGGATCAATATGGCCAGAGCACCTGCGGTGAGACAGCAGAGGAACATCACGTTAAACTTCATCATGTTTGCATTGTAGAAGACTGTTGCAAGAGTGCATATATTATCCCAAACATGTTGTGCAGTGATCCTGTGATACTATAGAATAGACTTTCCATAATATAACCCTAATATGTAATACATTTACATATTCATGTACTTAATCAAATACCCTGGGATTGTACTTTTAGTATTGTAAACTGCTAATTTAATTCACTTTAATTGTGCAGAAGTAGTGCTGCAGTTTAATTTAAGATATTCTACATAATATATTTGCAGGTATACTTCTGGTACAATTTAAATATTTTGTATTTAAAGACTGATGTTATTTAAAGATCATACAATTCTCATCAAAAGTGACATTAAAACACATTTAAGACTTAATATTACTATAAGTTTATAGTGCACAACTAATACGCTGAATAAAGTCTAATTATAATTTTTATAATGTCAGCAAGTCTTGAGTTATCTGTCAGTAAATATGTTAATGGATTTGAAGTATACTTGCTATGAAATAAATATATTTTATACTAGAGGACTCTGTGTATATTTCAGGTTTGTTTAGAATTCCTCTATTAAAATATCTGTCAGTGGGGTGAGAAAAATAAATTATTATTATTATTTTTTTTTAAACAAGACTTTACATCTGAATCCATTTTCCTTGTCAAGTAAATGTATCTTGATTTAGGAACATTTAGATATTTTTAATGGAAAATAGGACCAAAATACTATGAAAGAAGTAGTTATTCTTGCCATTCTGTTTCATGCATTTACTTGAAAGTAAACTTTTGTAACTTATGTTTCTTGTAGCCCGTCACAAGAAGGGAATACTAAAAACCAGGGCCGTCCTCTACTAGTTGACTACGTTAGTTGACAAAAGTCGACCATATCTAAATTAGTCGATTGGTTGTGAAAAAAAACTAAAACAGGAAGTAGCAAAGTCACACAGTCTGTGACATAAACCTCTTAAGACACGACTAATGTATATTTATTTATACATTTTTATGTAATGTATCCTATGGACTTGATGTAGCTCCGCCCCTTTTCAGCACTGCGCGTGTCGTCTCCTGTATTAAGGTTGTACTAATTTATGACTGAACCACTTGTTTTAAAATCTTCCTGGTCTGACATTTATGAAATCCCCTTCGAACATTACAAAGCACATGATAACTTTCGTTAACTCAACAAAAAATAAATCCCCTTCACCAGCTAATAACTCTTCAGTAATGATGCTACAGAGCTATTGATAAAACAAACAGAAATTCAAAGAAAAAATTGGTCACACTTTCTTTTAAGGTGATCTTGCTAGTGTAATTATACATACTTATTTGTTATTATAATAGTAAAAACGTTATGTAATGTGTAACAATGACACCTTAAAATAAAGAGATACCAAAAAAAAAAAAAAAAAAAATGGCTGCACACTTGTTTCTCAAGTGTCTATATGCCTAATAATAGAGTAATTATTTAAACAGATACTATAAAAACTAGCATACATTTTGCATTTCAAGCAATCAAATCCTTCTAAATATCTCCTTATATCCCTTTATAAAGGAAAACAACATTATTTGATACATTTTCACAGCACCTGTAATGTGCTCCTTGGGAAAAACGTAAGCGTCAAGCCCTTGAGAGGGAAAATGTAAAAATCCAGAAGACAATCGTAATGCTGATGAGTGCATTTCATGTTGAGTAGAGGACAGTGGCCATGCTGCGCACTGCTTTGGGAAGGAGTTATCTTGATCTGTCACTAAGAGGATTGAAGTAGGCAATGTTCTCCCCCAAACAAGCCTCCGCTGATGTCTTCCGAACGTTCCTCTGTTCTTCACACTGTGCACGGCGGGAATACACCGCAGCTTTTAAATCTTCAAACGATCACATGGCAAATCCCTGTCTGTCACACATGAACACACAAATTCAAGCGCACACCCACTTCCTGTCACTTACTATTATTTCGTAGGGGTTGTCAGCTGTTCACTTTCTTCTCATTTGGCACAAAGACTTGGTCTTTTTGAAGCAGGATATCTGGCAAATCGACACTGAAAGGCTGATCTTTTGAACGCCATGCAACAACCCACACTCTCTCGAAGACTTAGGCAAGGGGAAACAAACTGAACCAGACGGCCTGCTTTCGTCTTGAAATTTGGCCTTTGTAATCTGGTTGGTGTCTGCAGCTCAAATCTTCAAAGCAGACACAGGTGACAATTTCCCTTGGGGACCGAGAGCAGAACAAGGCTTTAAAAGCTATTGCAAAGTAAATTCCCATTAAGGACATGTGCTGGATCAATTGATGGATCCTACGAAGCACAGCTCTTCCAGTAAACTAAATTGTCAAGGCGTCTACGAGTGCTCTGCAGGTGACTCATATGTGGCTCACTGTGATGATGGCAGGCATGAATTTGCAGAAAGATTAGACACACATTACAGAAAGACTATTGCATGAGTCAATGACATGGTGCTAATTGTTTTATTCAGAAACAAATGCAATTACAATGACTTGAATAAAGCTCTACTATAAGCATGTTTTTCTCATTTCTGAATTATTATTAAGGGAATAAAGTTGAATAATTCAGAGTTTTGACAAAGAAAAAGAAATAATCCTCATTGTAAACCTTTTCATAATTGTTTAGCTGAATCTTTTGTATTGATTTCCTTAAAGAAAATTGATTTCTGCTCAAATAAAAGTAGTGCCGTGCAACCAACAAGAAAACCAACAAATAAATGAATAAATAAATACACTGCTGTTCATCAAGATTTTTATGTTTTTTAGAGAAGTTGCTTATGCTCATCAATGCTGCATTTATTTGATCAAAATACAGACAAGCTTCAAAACAAAAAACTTAATATTGTGCAATATTATTGCAATTTAAAATAATAATTTTAAATTTTTATGTACTTTAAAATTAAATTGAATCCTGTGATGCAAAGCTGAATTTTCAGCTATATTACTCCAGACTTCAATATAGATGATATTAAAGACAGACAGTAAAGACTTTGTTAGAAAAGTTAAAAAATGCTGAAAAAAGCATCACAGGTTCCAAATATTAAGCATCAAAAGAAATTTTCAACATTGATAAGAAAATCATCATATTACAACGTTTCCGAAAGTGATCATCTAACACTGAATTTTTCTGATCAAATAATCCGGTGTTGATGAGCATAAGAGACTAATTTAAAAACATGTGATGAATGTTGAATGAATCTTACTGATCACAAACTTTTGAACCTCAATGAAATGAGTGCAGAGAAAGACGATATTTGATCAGACAGACCCGTCCCTCGCGCTCATTAACTGGACGTCAGGCACATCCCCAACTGTGCTTTGAGGCAAATTGATTTATGTACAGAAGAGAAACTCAAAAAGTGTCAAGCAAAATGGTGTAAAATGAATCAATCATTTCTAACCCCAGAGCATGGTTTTACAGGTGTATATCAAGAACATTTGCTATATGGTTTAAAATGGCATAAGCAGACGAGACTTTTGCTCTTGCGGAGTAAAAAGGTGAATGCACGTGTAACTCGCCATAATTCTCTATTTCTTCTGTTTCATAAGCTGAGTTGCTTATAAAATTAAGTGAACACTTTTTCACAGCATACTGCATAATATTAGGTGACTCAATGTTTAAAAATTAAAATTGACATGTTATTAGTGAAATAATATAAATGATGCTATTTAATATAATTTGTTCATCTGTTTAAGTATCAAGGCCTGAATCACTGATACCATACAGATAATGCTAGTAGGATTTTTTTAAAACATTCCTTAGGATGAATGAGCAATTGTAACATTAAATATATTTAAAAACCCACATTTATTACTTTTTAAGGCCTAAAATGCAAATTATTAGATTACTGATAATATAATTATGAATTACACTAAGATTGGGATTAGTAAGACTCTTTTTTTAATGTTTTTAATGTTCACTGAAGCAGTTTTTTTAAATAAAAAATACTGTAATATTAAGAAATACAATTTAAAAACTTTACATATTTTTCAGCATCCCCACTTTAGTCTTCAGTGTCACATGTCGCATGAAAATAAATACGTATATGTTTTAACTGGCACCTTTAATCAACTGAATGCATTTAATAGAGGTTTTTAATTCTTTAAAAATAATATTTATAATTTTTAGCATTTATTCTAGAAAATTATCCGTCTTAAAGCAACTTAATTTTAAATGGACTTATACATAAACACATTATAAAGGTCTAGTCTTAGGTAGCTTTGCCTTTATTTCATGTAAAATATCTCTAGCTGATGCATTATTTGAAAACAGAATTGATTCACTTCAAGTTCATTATCGAGAGTATCAATGCTTTAGGATGTCTCCACCCAACCAATTATTTCCTTTACACTCATGAGCACATTTAGAGGAGGTGAGATGCCTGTCTGGAGATGACTAGTCTTGGTGGGAACATTACGAGATCTCTGGCTTTTTGTTGCAATTACAATGCAAACGACACAACAGGAGCAGGAAAGAGCACAAGGCAACAATATTCAAGGCCATATAAATGTTACACATCCTTAGTCTCTTAATTACCAAACGCAGTGAACCTCAGGGACACATTTCACAGATGTAAACACAGAAGACATACAGGCATATCTGCACTTCCCAGCATTTAGAGACACCAGCAGACCAAAGTCAGCTCTGGGTCAGAGCGAGGGAGTCCACGTTAAGCCTTTCGCCTTCTTCTGAAAATATTCCCGGCTCTGATTAGCAGAACATTGGTTTGCTGAAGTTGAGAAATGGCCAGGCTAATTTGTTTATTTCCAGCTTTGAAAGTGTCTGCGGGTTCGGACCACACAAGTGAGATCATTTAATAACAATCCGATCTGCATTGGTGCACAGGGCAAATCCCCTTCTGCCATGTGAAGATTTCTAGAGGCGGACTGTGACAAAACTACAGAGGGGAGCGCAGACGCTGTGACAAATTACCCATTATTCCCTTGTGAACAATTCTTGACTGTCAGACAACGACTGTTTGAAATACAAATAGAGGCTCATCATGGGTTCATTGTCAGGAGACGTATGCGGCGGCCTGTATTTGAGCAGTAATGAATGTTTGCGTCAATGAAAAGTATGCATGTGAATCTCCACGGACAAAATATCCCCAAAAATTGAACTCCATTTATAAATATCTGTTGTCTGAAGATCACGAACAGTAGGCAGCTGTTGTTGGATGCAACTTTCTCTTTAATTAAAGTATGAAAGCCGGATGACACACTGCTTACGCGTCACATTAGATGTCAGACTAACGTTTTATAGAAATAGTGTTTTTCTATATAACGCATCAAAAGCAAGTAAACCATCACCCATTACGTTATTACAGACTGGATGCACAAAAAGATCATTCTAGTGTGAGGAAAATGTATGTCAAGGCCTTTGCCCATTCTTGCAAAAATAAATACATGCATATTGTCCGTAACAAGTCCACTGAGATGTTCCCAATGAATCCTTTCAGTCCAGTAAGAAGGTCTGTTGTCAGTGGCCGTTATACAAAATTAATAAGTTCATCTCAGACATATCAGTCACAGGGCAGCTATTTATTTCTCAGCAGCATTTCAAAAAGAGCAACTATTAAACTGTCAGAAGCACATGGAATATGTTGTTTGGGATAAAAGAGCCTTCAAAGGTGGGATGAAACACAACATAACGCCTCATTACAATGTCTAGGACAGTTAGTGTCATAAACACAGTGGTATCAGTCTTGAACCATAGTGTTTCAGCCTCTCTTAAGGCACTATGATCAGAATGAGAGGCGATAATGAAGCTGAGACTATAATGTCATTATAAATGAAATCATGAGTTGCATTTTAGCTCCACAAATACTCCAGGTACACAATCATAGAGCTGTATGTATATTACCATCTCATCAACGCATATGTGAAAACAATCTAAGATTAGAATAAGTTTAGTGTATTTAAATATTGATCATCAAAATAAGCCTCATATGCTCAGCAGCCAGCATGTGAGGACTAAAACTAATGCTCATGCATGTCATTTATTTGGACAAGTTTAGGCAGATTTTAAGCTTGCAACTTAATTTAACCTTTAAATTAAGCTGCAATTTAAGAATATTCTGGTTTTTATCTTTTTAAGACTTTTTGGTAAGCAGAAAAAGAACATTTGTAAATTATAGGATAAAGAGGGTGAAGTTTTTAGGAGGTGACACCGAGCATCAAGGCTCAACTTCCTGGAACACATGCAAAAACCGTTAGGTCACAGCTCTTAAATGACCCTTTTTATTTTAGCAAATGCATAGCATTTACGTCTGATGAAAATACCCATAGGTTTACTTTAAAGAAAGAGCTTATACAGTGCCCTAAGCAGAACTGTATGGTTGTGACCCCTCCCCAAAATATTATGGAAGTAAAAAAAAACTAAAAAACAACTACTATAGAGGTCAAAATAGAACATTATATATATATATATATATATATATATATATATATATATATATATATATATATATATATAATAAATAAAAGTAAAAACATAAAATTTAAATTAAACCATTATTTACAAATTTGTAACTGTAGGATTTGGCATTTGTAATAATATGTGATGGACATAAACAATTTTTGTATTACATTATGTATTTTAACAGTGTTATTGAATAAAATCATATGATTATCAATCAATCAATCGATTAATCAATCAAATCAGATCATTATTGCCTCATTGTTTTTAAATAATGCATTTTAAAGGCTGTTGTTCCCTTAGGTTTGTTTTAATTACCACAAAAAAAAACAACAACAACAACAACAGCAACAACAACAACAACAACAACAACAACAACAACAACAACAACAACAACAACAACAACAAATATATATATACACATTTTTTTTTTTTTTTTTAAGGAAACGAGTATACTATATAAAAATTTTTTAACTGTTTACACACAAAATGTTTACTAGTGACAGTTTCTGAATCAAAACTAGAGCCCGACCGATATATCGGCCGGCCGATATTATCGGCCGATATGAGCTTATTGCATTTAAATCGGCATCGGCGTTTATAACGGCCGATGAATGATGAGAAACAGTCTCATGCTTTACTCATGTTATGAGTGTTGCATAGTTTACCCACCAGAGGGAGCTCTGCAGCTCCAGAGTTGACAACAGCGCCAGAAATCCACTAGCGAAGAAAGCGATCAGCCAAGCCAGCCACGGAGATTTTTTTTTCTGTTTTGACGGTGAGTCTGTCGTTCTTCATGTGAAATGATTTAGTTCATACACTGTATATACAATGATGTGGTAGTTCTAGCTAACGGTCCTATCATTATCACTTATAAATATTCTGTAACATCACTTACAGCCGCTTAATGCATTGCTATATTAGATTAGCCACAGAGCTAATACCATGTTTATCAGTGGAAGAGTGCGAACGTTAATAAGAGGTCAAACTATAACGTTATCGTTTAACTTATTCTAAATATATCTGCAGTGTTTCCCACATAATGACCGGGTAACTGTGGCAGGGGGGCAATGACTAGAAGTTATGTTCAGCGTGCCTCGAAAAAACAACAGCTGTTATGTTATTGAATGAATTCATTAAAAATAGGTCATTGCACTTACATCAAATCACGATATGGACGAATATCTGTAAGTATTAAGCCGGAATAGTCTTTTTAAATATGAATCCTGCATGTTCTGCGTGTCTCTGTTAATGAATGGCGCAGAAGCGCCTCTTCATTCATTAAACACACGTAAGCGCATGAATTAAAAAAAACTCGCAGTGAATTCAGCGTCTGCTGTCTCACTAAATAATCACGTGAACACATGAACAACATCTCCAGAACTGCTCTGACAGTCACTTCATGAGCATTTGACCGTTTGATTTAAGTAAAAGCAGCATCACATCACATACACAGAACTGTAAATGTACGCCAACCCGTCAAAATAAAAGTCCAGTTAAAGACTGTTGTTCAGCAGAATGTACAAAAGCCTATCATAGACCCGATTACTAAAATATTCGATAGCTACAGCCTTATGTTATTCTAACGCTAATATAGCTTCCTTTTTAGCAGGCCCCTTAAATGCTTGCTATTAACTTGATTGAAGGTGGTTCTTCTCAAAATTGACAGCGGTGTGTTCATGACACTAACGTTAACCATTCAACTTCGACTAGATGCGTCAGAAATGATTAACCAGATAGGACATGTAAATAAATGTGAGCTGAACAAGCGCTTTTTTTATTTTATTTATTTTTATTTTTTACAGATTGTTTCAAAGCAGCTTTAAAGACATAACAGGAAAATGTTGTAATATTGTTAAATAGAAGTAGGTAATAGGTAATACCTATTGGTTGACAAATAAAATATATATATATTTCTCATTTTTGCCTATGTAGGAGATCCCTGTTTATTATAATTCTAATTCTAATGATGACACGAGTAATGATACATGGTGATATTATTAATACACATGCTTATTCTTTCTCTGTCTCTTTCTGCCCTACAGATGGCTGAAAAAGGGCATGCTGTAGCAGCAAAGTGTGGGACTACTTCTGCAAATACTTTAACTTTAGTATTATAATTTATTTACAGAACACACACAGACTGTTAAAACCAGCTTCAACTGGAAGAAAGTAAAAGTGTTAAATGTTTAAAATCAGGCTGTTTTTTTTATCATTAAAAAATATATACTTTTGATGTGCAATTGTTTAGTCATTGAGACTATAATCTAAGGCTTTTTTTTTTTTTTACATAATCTCTTCTGGAAAATGGTTTATACAGCCCACATACATAGAACAGGCAGATATTTTGCTATTGAATGTTGTGTAAGTGCAGTATATAGGAAATGGGTCTAATATCCAGTTTATTTTCAAAATCAAAATATCGGCTTATAAATCGGCTCTTTTCGAGTTAATATCGGCATCGGCATCGGCCCCCAAAAAACCATATCGGTCGGGCTCTAATCATGACACTCAAACACCCGAACCTCACACCAAATCTGTAAAACCATACACTAATTGTCAGCCTTTAAGTCAATTTCATAAAACACTTTTTGCAAAGCACAACACACAATTCTCCGTTTAAAACACAAAAATCTAACAGGAAGTATCTTGATTTCCTTTTTTAAACACACTAATTCATCAGTGCCTCACACTTACTCTTCACATGTGCTTTACTAAACACCAACCAATCAGTGCTTTAGAATAGGTCTAAGAGTACACATCCACACATGGTTGATGCATTTCTTTTCTTTCGTACTGTATAATACTGCATTCACAACCACAAATGCTCATCATTATTCTTACTCTTAAAATAGATTTTTCCCTCCAAATCGTGTAGCCACGATAATAACCATCTGACTGTACAGTATCCCTCACTTAACAGGTGAAAAATGTTAAGTTCAAATATATACAGTAAAAGGTCATGTTAAGTGTGTCTGTATAATTGACTAAAGGTCAGATCGTCACGTGAGCGGAGAGCAAGTCATCACGCTAGTCCATGAAAGTAGATCTGAAGACCTTCACTCTTTACTGGATGGCATTTTCAAAGACCTTTGGAGCCGCATGGTTCAGGTGTCTGCTTTAGTTTCAGCAGGACCGAAGCAAGCAGGTTTGGAGCCTCCCTGGGGCTGCGGGAGGTCAATTTCAGCAGCTCCTGAGGTAAAGCAGAGGAACACGGCGCAGTCAGAATGCCCTGGTGCTCATGTGTCAGCATGCTGTCAGCTATAGCACTGCACTCCCGGAAAAAGTACAGGACCAGAGGGGGCTCACGCACTGTCCATTCCACTTTCCATTAAGAGCGAACACGGGGACGCTCGCACCCTTGGAAACACAGTAGTCCCGCTCTCATCTTCGCCCAGCTTTGATGTGCTTGTCTGTGAAGCTGATTTCAAACAGACACTCCACTGTGAAAACTAGAGTTGTTCCGATTCCGATACTAGTATCGGAAATATCTCCGATACCACAACAAATTCTGGCATCGGCATCGGCGAGTACATGAACCCATATACCGATCCGATACCATTTTCTTAAAAAAGACCTAGTTATGACCGCAAGCTTTGCCTAACCGCTGCACGGTTCTTCTTCGCTGCTCAAAATGCATTGAAAACACAGGAAGTTGTGCTGTGTTGCCACAAGCAACCCCTGTTTAGAGCAGCGAAGAAGAAATGAAAACGCGTTAGCAGCCCTTATCTATATATGACTGGATCACTCATCACATTCTAAACTGCCAAAAGACAGTGAAGCCGCTACTATATTATAGATCAGTGGTTAGCAGTATGTCTCTGTAGTACCGGTAGTTACAGACTCTCGAGTATATTCAGTACCGGCAACTGCGTTCAGTCGCTTCCGTGTAAGTCAAAACGCAGGGCTCCAGACAGTAGCCGAATATATACTAGTGTCTGTGAATATTAAACTGCAAAATACTATTTAAATATTACTCCCGCAAAATCTACATCTCTGTGGGTGACTGGCACAGATGCGCGAGAGCTCGCTGTTTTGTAGTCTCTGCTGTGTGTCATGAGGACACGAACGCATAAACCGTCACTTCATGAGAATTTACCGTTTCATTTGAGAATACTGTCATATCATAAACACAGACACTCAAAGATCTTCATGGCAGCCCATTAAAATAAATGTTTGGTTTACATGAGTAAATTGACAATATATAAAGCTACTGTTGTAGCCTACAGTAATAATAATACATCTCTATAATAATAATAATTATGCCTAGATGGTTGCTTGTTTTTTACTTGTTTTTTACTTGTTAGAGATTATCTGATTAATAGATCTTTTTTTATATTCCTAGACTTATTTGTTGCAGTTTTTTTATACAGTTATATTGTAAAACTTAAATACCTTTTTTAGTTTGCGGTGTTAGATTTTTGGCTGCATTTGAAGTTCTTTTTTGCATAAGAAAATAAATAATACTGTCAAATTCATGTTAGATAATAAAAATACTGTAATAAATACAGTAGTTCACCATGTATTTGTTCATGTTTTATTGAGGGATCTGTCTGAAGCACACCATAAAAAAATTCTAGCAATTTACACAGGGCTAGTAGTATATACAGCTGTATATACAGATATACACCCAGGTATCGGATCAGTACTCGGTATCGGCCGATACCCTGAGCCCAGGTATCGGAATCGGTATCGGGAAGAGAAAAAGGGTATCGGAACATCTCTAGTGAAAACCAAGGCTTTATAATAACTATAAAATGTGTTAATTTCTAGTTTCTGTGTGTCACACACCCACTTCATTCCCACGGCTTTCTTCAGGACAAATTCCCCCAATGGGAAAATGCAAAGCCAACTGAAGAACTTTCTGCACTTAATTCATCCAAACATGATTCCGGCAGAAGAGATTCTTAAACAAATGAAAGACAGACAGCTTCCTCGCCTCAATAAATCAAAGCAAGACACAATACTGTGACACTTACAGAATGAAACTACTCAGAACGCTAAGCTCTGACGGCACTGTTTGAATGCACAATGCCTTTAAACAGCATTAAAGACAGAAAGGATTTCGAACTCTGAAGAGCCGTGTTGCTGTGAATTAGTCATTTGAACAGGAGTATTGCAGATGGCATATATCACAGTATGGATGGAGCATGTATTTTAACAGAGTAACTTGTATGTGCCTGCCACATGCATACCAATGCTTGCAAGGACTAGACAGAAACAATAATGTCACATCTCAAGTTGCATGTGCATGCATGCTGACAAATATGAGAAGATTCGAAGAGGAGGAGAGTCCTTGATCCATTTTTATTCATTATTCATCTCTTATTTTTATGGTCTATTTCACTGGCACACTTGGCTGCCGCAGGACAAGATCTCTCAAATTTCTTGGTTATTGTAAACAACAGATATTAAACTTTATGACAGAGAGAGTTCTTGGGATTTAACTTTCTGTTTGGCCTTCGGCATATCTGCTGTTTTCAAACCAGGACACTTTATGCTCTACACATTCCCTGCCAAACACAGTGAAACCAACTGTGACATGCATGTTTTGAAAATCACATGCTGAAATAAATCAGGTGAATGCATAATTTTTTCAGACCACGTAAAGTTAAGTTTTAAATGCAACATACTCAGTGGCTTTGTTATAAATCCTTATCATCATCATAGGAATAGTATGGGATCATATTCAGGCCTAATGTATTGCAGTTGTGGACAAAAAAATAACAAGCGTGAAATTAAAATTAAAAAACTTTAATTCGACAAAACGTATACATTTTTAGATCGGTGATATTAATATCAATATTAATTTTTGTGCAATTTATTTTTACTTGCGTCTTTAAATTTTGGTTTCATGCTTAATATTTTTTTTTTTATCCATGACTGCAATACATCAGAGGGGAATTTGAGCCCATAGGATAGTTCACCTAAAACGTTGAAATCTGTCATCATTAACTCCACCGCAGAGGATCCATGGGTGAGCAAGTGATGTAACGCTACATTTCAAATCTGTTCTGATGAAGAAACAATCTACGTCTTGGATGGGATAAAGGGTGAGGTCATTCATATTTTGGGGTGAACGATTCTTTTAACCCTACTGTATGTTTCACACAAATTGCAGCTTGTGTACAGCTTTTCATTTAAATTATGAGGTGCTTCAGTGAGGATGTTGGCAATAGGACAACACACCTGTAGCTCAATAGTTTTGGTTACACTGTAGTGTACCCTTCATAATATTTGCGTTGCTTGATCTGACGTCTACACACTCCACTCTTTTCTTCAACCTCAATAACATAAAAACATTAAAAAGGCTGAAAACAGAAGTAAGTTGTAGTCCTTTTCATAAGACCTCATTATTCTGAAACATGAAAAACACTTTCCAAAACCAAGTCAGTGATCATGAGCCAAAGGACAAGGTAAACTAGGGATTTTAACATCCTTTCAGGCCAAACGCTACATTCATCTCATGTTCCCAACATATTGCTTTAAATATAGCAGAAGCCTTTGAGAGGACGGATGATAGCCTTATCTTTATGATACACGTGTCTGTTTCTGTTGAGTGACTGATGTTCTTAAAAGGTTTCGTGATTTCAAGAACACCCACTTAACTGTTGCATGTTTTATAACAGCAGTCGGATCAAGTCTCCTTCAGCTGAGACGCTGCCGAACACAGATGAAGCACATCATGGCCGTGGTCTCATCTCAATCTGGTATCTTTAAACAGGATTGACTTCTTAACAGCGACGTGATGAACATGCACTACTTTTTTTGTCCATCTCCTGCTGTGCATTTCCACGGCCTTTGGGGTTCATCTAAGTACTGTATACAGCTGGGGTGATGGAGGGAGGCGCAGATCTATTTACTCATTCATCTGGAGAGATACAACTACACAGTCCCTGCTGACACACCAGCTACAGCCCAGAGGATCCTGCCCTGACTCAACATCAAACAACCTTGAGAAGCTCTCATTAGTTTCTGAAGTTACCAGTTGATCGACAGTTTCAATCTTTCAGAAAGAGGCCATATGAAGAGAGGGAAATATTAATTTCTTAGTTTTCTTTGGTCGGTTTCGCTGGGCACTACGGGACACAAATGTGCCAAAAGTTAATGCAACCTCACATCTGGGGCTGTTTGTCTTAAGAAGTACATAATGGTCTCTATAACTCTACAAAAATGAATATGCTTGTGTTGTAGTTTAAAGAAGTGTTTCTATAAAGAAAAAGGTCATTAATATGTTAAAGTCAAATTCTGCACTTAAACTTTGCTATTTATAACTTGATTATTTACCAAATGGCAAAATTTGCCATTTTATTTATTTATATATTTTTTTTTTGTAAGAATGTGTCAAATTGTTCAATGTAACAGTATAAAAAGAAAAAAAGTAATGTTACAAAAGATTTTCCATTTTAAATGAATACTGGTCTTCTGAACTTTATTTTAAAAAAGGAAACTAAACTGTTTTCAACAAATGCTAATTATAATAAATGTTTTTATAGCAGCAAATATAAAACAATTACTTAAAATTGTTAATTATATTACTAATTTTTCTGTATTTTGTCAAATAAATGCAGCCTTGCTAAGAATAAGAGACTACTTCCAAAAACATTTCAAAATCTTAACCAAGTTTTGATATTATATTATTATACAGATTTATGATATTTTATTAAACAGGATGCAATGCTTGAGTGAAAGAAACAAACTGATCAAAGAATTCATGAGATCAATTGCTAAAAAAGACTTCTGCTAGTTACACGGATATTAGAAACAGACTAAGGAGCTGTTCACACCAAAGACAATAAATATAAAGTTTTCATTGTACCAATTCTTTGAAAACAGGAAGTCTATGGTAACAACGTCACACAGGAACAATAATGTTGAAATCATTTTCACAAAAAAAAAAAAAAAACAGGCTGACCACCAATCAGAAACCATCGATAAAAAAAAAAAGCTAATTAATGAGTTAATTCTAAATCCATACCTACATTTTCGTAAATTACAAATTTTAAAACTATTACAAATTGTTCCTCAGCTTTTCTTTGCAAGTTTCCCTTTTATGAAAAGAGGGCTTCAGCGTAATATAGCCTAAACATTGTGTAATTTCCACACACAAAAAAAATAACACCATGCAATTAAGCAAGGCATTTGCACCTCACAATATATATCTCAATA
Organism: Carassius gibelio; assembly: GCF_023724105.1. NCBI lineage: Eukaryota > Metazoa > Chordata > Actinopteri > Cypriniformes > Cyprinidae > Carassius > Carassius gibelio. Next base: position 18,983,427 of record NC_068409.1, on the reverse strand, counting down.
CAACTACACAAGCTCCAAGAGGTTAATTTGCTTTTAGAGAAAACCTAATCGATCATGACATGTCAATTAGCCTTCGAAAAGAATCTATCAGTCCAAACTGAAATACAGTCCCAAACTATTCCACAGTAAGAGAGACGAATGGACAATATAAACACTGCTGGCAGCCCTTAACGTCCACATTCAGCAACTGCTTTCATTCAGGAGATCCCTTCCCTTAGCTACTGACTCGAAGCATCGGTCTAGATGTCACTTACTCTCACTGAAATGGAAAACACACTTTTTCTTTGAATTTGCATGTCAATTAAATTAAATCCTAAAGAATGATATAGTTTAAAAGAGGAATTAGGAGAAAAGCAGCATTTGAAAAGCTTTTATTTATTGGTAAGCTGGGATGCTTTCCTTTGAAGTCTGTTTTGAAATCAAACCACAACATGAGAGCCTGAAAAAATGGCAAATACATCTTTAATCCATTACAAATTTTCTGTACACCAAAACCTGAACTGCTAAAACTAAAGTACAGAAAGGAGAATAAAACATCAGATCAGACAGGAACGGTTCCTTGACGGTCCAAAATGAGGATTATTGGAAACACTGAAGCAATTGCACTTGTTTAAAAAGAATATCACAACACAGACAAACTGTGCAACGTCTCATGAATGAATAATAAACTTTATCAGTTTGTGTCAGATGATTTTTAGAGTTAATTGGGATTTTACACTCTACAGATGAGAAATACGTCCCATTTCTGCAGCGTTTCAACTCAACAAACCAGGACAGTTTCCTAAAATCTCGCATTACAACATGAAGACTTCGATTCTTTTGTATTGTTAAAAGAATAGTTCACCCAAAACTGAAATTTCTCATTTCTTGTCCCAAACCTGTAGCCTATGACTTAGGCTACTTTTTTTGTGAAGCACACACAGATTTGTAACACAAGGTGTTAACTAGTGGATTACTTGTGATGTTTTTATCAGCTGTTTGGACTCCCATATTCTGACGGCACCCATTCACGGCAGATGATCCATTGGTGAGCAAGTGATGTAATGCTAAACATCTCCAAACATAATGCAGAAACAAACTCATCTATATCTTGGATGATCTGACTATTTAAGGTAAATTTTCAACAACTTTTAATTTTTGGCAAAAAGTGACAAATAATAAAGCCCTTGTGACAACTTTCAACTTTCAACTGGAACAACTAACCCACTCTCACCTACATATTTGGATGGTGTATGTTGATGTGTTTCTGGCAAGTGTATGTTCTGTAACCGATCCCTCTTTTTGAAGTGATGTCATTCTTTTGCACAAACAGTACTCTAAGGCATAAAGGATCTGTCCTCTTGCCAAACTCAGTGTTTTTGTCTTCTGACGTGATTCTCTGCGACACATGCTTACTGCATCCGCACTATCAGCACCGCTCAGCCACTGCTGGCCTTTGATGGATTCTGCATACACTTGTGATCATACGAGGAGGAAGAAGAGCCTCAGCTCTACACACTAGATGAGGCCCTCCAGCTTCTCTCTGGAGATCTTCCAATCACGTCATATGCTGCACACTCTCGGTCTCTCTTCATCTCCAAGACAAAGCACTTTCAACCACATCTGTCTGCCCTCAATGAGGCAACGCGCAGAGTCTGCAGTGTTTGATTTTGGATTCAGAATTAAACCAGGAAGGAACCGCGTTAAGAGTAATGCTACAGAGTGAATATTGATGTAAATTGCTGAGCAGACAGAAGAGCGCTGTACTCTATTCTGTGCTTACACTGAGATCCTCCCAATGGACTGAAAACTTCCAGCGAAGCTGCAAACTAAGGACAGAAGTTGGAAAACACAAAGACTGAAGTATCGAGGGGTTGTCGCAATGAGAAATGTAACCAAGAAAAAAAGTGTAATTACTTTAATTAATTTCAATAATCTAAACATCCTTAAGGCAAAATTTGCATATTGGTACTTGTGACTATGTATATATTTTTCCCCCAATTTATTGATTGTTGCTCTTTTGTTTAAAATTGTATGCAAGTGTGCTTTTCAATTACTGTAAGTTTTTTTTTTGCACAGGTAGTCACACATTATGACAGCTGAGACAGGAAGTTTAACTGTATTAAGCACAAATCTATTTGTTGGCTCCACAGCTTTGAACCGAAGTCAGTGGCGTTCAAATGGAGGGCGAGATGGATGACTAAAGATGTCTGGTAGCTGAAGACCGTCTGAACTAAATGGTTACTGGAGCGTCCAGCACTCGGTCAAAGTATCATTCGGAGGAAATGACAACAGATTGCAGTCGGCACCAGCTTTGATTAAGTACTCCTGGACATGCGCATCTGTAAAGCGTGGAGGGGAGCGTGCATTTGCGGTGGCTGGGCCACGAATCTGGAATACCCTGCCTTTAGAGATCAGACTGGCCCCTTCCTTGTCTATTTTTAAGTCCTTGCTAAAACCTTTTTTCATTTCCTTAGTGTACTGACTACTGTGGTATGCTAAATTTTAAATGGGTGGTTTTAAATTTTTGTCTGGTCTATTTTTCATGTATGTGTAATATTCTTGCTCTTCTGTAAAGCACTTTTGGTCAGCCTGGAGGCTGTTGTAAATGCGCTATACAAATTGAAATTGAAAATTGAAATTAACGCAGGACGTTGTGAATAATGAAGGTGCTTCGACAGTATCTTCACCTCAGAGACTTGAATCCTGTGAGATTAATATTCAGAAAGCTCACACACAATCACAGGCTTTACACCCTGTAATTGATCTGCTAAATCACAACCCTGATTTTAACACGGAGAAACAATTTTTTGCTGCTAGTTTATTTAGTCTTTGGGTTGTTCGATTTAATGCATATTTGAAACCTAAAAATGAGATATTACTCAAGGCTGGAATGGAATAAAATGAGTATTGTTTTTAAATAATGTAATAACCTATAACAACAGATGGGTGCTATTGAACATTCCTGCTTCATAACTTGTCTTCCAGTGAAATGGGTGCAAAAGAAAGATTGAACTACACTTTTTGTTACAATTTTACCTTTTCAAGCCAAAGTCTCATTGTTAAGGCAGCGTGCCTCGGATTGTTATGCACTCTCAGTGATGTGCTTTAAGCAATGAATAACAACAAAGGTTTTTATTCTTGCCATTTCATTTGAGATAAACGTGAACACCTAAACTCACTGTGAACTGTCAGCATCTTCCTTTTTTTAATTGTTAGCGCTTTTATTAAAAGTGTAGCACATTAAGCGATGAAAGAGAAAAGGCATAAAGAGATTGTTCACCTAAAAATAAAAATTCTGTCACTCACCTTCAAGTTGTTCCAAACCTGTATTAATTCTGTTGAACACAAAAGACGTTATTTTGAAGAATGTTGGCAAACAAACATTTGACGGCAGCCATTGACTTCCATAGTGCCTTTTCTATACTATAGGAGTCAATGGCTACCATCATCTGCTTGGTTACAAATATTATTTAAAAATATCTCATTTTGTGTTCAACAGAACAAAGAAACTCGTACAAGTTGAACAACTTGAGGGTGAGTCACCCGAAGTCAGTTTTCTTCTTTCTGCTAAATAATATCTAATACTAACACATATGTTCATACTGGGTCATGTATGAAGAACCATTCAGGTGAGGAGATAAACATGCATTACACTCCACATCACATCTACTGTAATCACATGACATTTTCATTCACTTCTATTCTCAAAAAGCCAAATAAAAACATCAAGCACAATGCCTTGGCCGATTTAAAAATGAAAGGCACATCTCTTCAGGCCCCTGCCGTCTATCAATCCTGTGACGTTATCACACGGGAGTTTGCAAAAAAAAAACAAAAAAAAAAAAACAATGTTTAAAATGCTCAATTTAACTAATAACCAAATACAACTTCGCAGCTGCACATCCGACTCCATGCCAACACCACAATGCCGACAATTTAGTTTGAAAGCCTTTAACATGAGCAATGAAATGGTCCCTGCAAATACTGCTTTAATGTTTCTGCTTTATACCAGTTCAAAGCAACTAGGTCGACAGGAGCCACAACACAGAAACACGCAGAGCATATGGATTTCTCCAATTCTTCATACAGTCCTTTTTAATCCATTAACAAAAATGTTTTCAATGCATTTTACACATTGTCAGATAATGGATCTACAAATGCAAATCTACTGAAAACTGTCAAGAAAATGTCTGGTTCATATTGTACCCCAAAAATCAAACAAAACAACAAATAAAATGCCTTAAAAAAAAAAATGTACACTAGTGTTCAAAACTTTGGGATTACCGTGATACTAAAGACCAGAGTCATTCTATGGAAGCTAGTTTTCGCCACAGAACAAATGAGATATTAATATGTAAGGATAAAGTTTACAATCACAAAAAAAAAAAGGAAAAAAAAATTTGAATTGAATTTTGAAAATTGTGAGATATAAACTCAGAATTGTGTGTAAATCTGACCCATATTACATTTTAAATTAAACAAATGCAGGCTCGGTTAGTAAAAGAATTATATAAATATGATCTACCATCTAAAGGATTTGTGCATGTTTTCATATTTTTAAAAATATATTATTTCGAAGGGGGAAAAAAAAGAAAGATAAGTAGTTATGTAAGTAATGTTGGGTAAATTATAAATTAATAAAATTAAACTTAGCAGTAAAGTGCATTAATATGTAATCTACATGTTTGATCCTCATGTGATAGCTCAGACTAAGTAAAGTATATTAAGATTAATAGGCTGCTCATAAGTGAAAGCTGTGTTAACAAGATGAAGGAGTGTTCAAGACTGCCTCCTAGTGAAGAAACACGATCCGCTGCTGCTCATGTGAGATCACTCCTCACGTGTCAAACAAGAATAATCAACCTCAGGTTTGAAAGGAAATCAATATTTCTAAAAAGATGTTTAAATCTGTAGGATGTGGATGTTGTCCTGTAAGTAGAGTGATCTGGTTGAGTGTGTGAGCCATTCACAGCTAATAAAAAAAATAGAAGGCATGATTCCCTTCATTTACAGATAAAGAGGCACACGTTCATGTTCACTACCCACCCACCCCATCAAAATATCAATCGCACGGCTGAGTCACACGCAGAAAACATTCGCTGTTGTGTTCAAGGTTCGGCTTGTTTCAGAAAAAGTGAAAAAGGTAAAAACAGACTTCTAACAATGACAAACGCTGTGTGAAGTGGCTGAACAACCTTGAGCATGAACGCATTCACAAGTGAATGAGCTGTTGAAAACGCTCCTGACTTTTGACGCAAGCGGCTCAACGGCTGATGGTTTTAAGTGAAAGACTGCTGGAGTTATTTTAAAGGGTTAGTTCACCCAAAAATGCCCATGTTTTACTTACCCTCAATGCATCCTGGGTGTATATGACTTTCTTCTTTTAGACAAATCCAATCGTAATTATATTAAAAATGACCCTTCTTCTTCCCATTCCAAGCTTTAGAATGGGAGTGGATGGGTGTTTTTTTTTTTCAACAGTCCAAAAGTAGTCAAATAAAGCGCATCCATCCATAATAAAAGGTGCCTCACATGGCTCCGGCCTCCTGTAGTGAATTGATGTATTTTTGTAAAAATAAATTTCATATTTGGGTAACACTTTAGAATAAGGTTCCATTAGTTAATGTTAGTTAACTACTTTCGTTAACATGAACTAAGCAAGAACAATCCTTCTACAGCATTTATAAGTCTTAGTTCATGTTAATTTCAACATTTACTAATGCATTATTTCAATCAAAAGTTGTGCTTGTTAACATTAGTTAATGCACTGTGAATTAACATGAACTAACAATGAATAACTGTATTTTCATTAACGAAGATGAATAAATACAGTAATAAATGTATTATCCATTGTTTGTTCATGTTAATTAATACATTAACTAACATTAACTAATGGAACCTTATTCTAAAGTGTTACCCATATTTGAAATGTAATAAACACTTTTCTCTCACTTCTGCTATCTGTCATATGTGCAAGCCGTTCAGGCGGATGATGTTGGACGTATGTGTCACACACACGCCTGTGAAATATGCTAGTCTCGCGAGTTTTGTTTACAGAAGCAAAGTTTTCTTACTTTCCCAAAGGAAAACCAGTCTCCTCTTGGCTTATATCAAAGTTCTCGGACATTTTTCTTTAAAATTCCTTGTTTTGTGCTCCTAAATAGTGAATGGCTTTTTTTGTTCTCTCTCCAAATTTGTCACTTACCACTTATGCGTGGCTGCACATATTTAATGTTTTAAAGATGGATATTCTTTAAACAAAAATGCATCTATTTGCTACAGGAGGCCTTTATTCACCCCCTGGAGCTTTTTAATTATGGATTGATATTGTTTATTTGAGGTCTTTTGGACTGTTGAAAAAAACACCCACCTACTGTACTTCCATTGGAAGAGAAAGCATAGTTTTAATTATAACTTCCATTGGATTCGTCTGTAAGAAGAAATTTTTATAATTCGAGGATGTTTTGAGGTTGAATAAAACAAGAGCTAATTTTTAATTTTCGGGTGAACTAACTCTTGAAGGTGTTGTGTTGCAGCACGACTTACATGTGAGGCCTACGAGAGCCGCGCGGATGCCGAGGTCCACCATCAACGCCCATCTGGGACCACAGCGAGCCACCGCCGGCGGGATCAGGATCTCTGCTGACACGTAGAACTGCAGCGCATACGTGATGTAGATCCCAAAAGAGTACAGCAGCTTCACGCTCTGATATAACCTACAGAACAGACAGATATTAGACTGCAGCCACTGATGTCGAACTGATCATAGAATATCAGCTAGACCTTCTAATCAGGAGTAAATGTAAAATATGAGAACTGTAATGACAAATGAAAGCATCGTACAGGTATCGCTGCTATCTTCAATAATCATGAAAGAGCATTGAGTTACACATCAGTCACTAAACTCACTAATAGAAACACAAGACTGACACTTCTGTGATTCTGCATGGAGTCTACAGCTTCTCCTCTGCACAGGAGTTTGTCAGCAGGGAACAGAGATGTCATTGGGTGTATTTGGGTCTGTTCCCAGTTTCAGTCAGCTATTTTGTCACCTGGGTTTAGTGACCTGTTCAAAAAGCTTGCTTTGTATTCGCCTGAAGTGAATAAGCCTCAAAGCATCGGAAATCAGCTGCCTTTAATTTCCAAGCTCTAGTACAACAAATTGCAGCAAGTCTCAGTTTTTGGTAGAAACAAACAAACGGTTTGTTTGTTTGTTCTAACATCTAGACAGACGTACTGCAACTTCTACAGTCAAAAATGTGGGTGTTATATTAGACAGCAACTTGAAAACTTTGGGTATTTCTGTGGACAACAGAGACTTATTTTGCATCTTGTAAAAGGGGGCATAATAGGTAACTTTAAAGATGCCCTGGCACTCACCAGCACAACGGTAAGTTCAGTGTGATGCTGCCCTGGATATGCTCTCCGAAGCCAATGTAGCCGATGGTGCCCAGGGTGATGTAGAGGGTGGTGACGATGCCCATACCCAGATACAGGACCGTGGTGAAGTTTCTGGGATTCTGCATCTTATTCTCAAGTGGTAGCACCTGATTAAGATAGAGTATGTCAGCTATTTAATTTAAACTTTTTTTCACTTGCATAATATTTCTGTGGTGACAAACATAATATGAGAGCAAAAGAAAAACTTACAACTCCAATTCCCTCAAAGGCGAAAATTGCTGTCCCAAAGAAGAGAGGATAGTCGATTCCTCTTCCTGCCAGCGGGAGGTTGATAGGGTACGGGATATTCTGACAAGAAGAAAAAGAACGTCTGACAATCTGTGACACGGTCAACATTTTAAAAAGAACGGGAAAAAAAAAAATGTTTACATGAATGTATTGTGGAGTTCAAAAAGTCTGAGACAATGAATATTTTACATTTTCTCTTTTTCCTTTTGCATTTATAAAAAATACAGTAAAACAGGAAAATTGTGAAATACTGCTTTTTAAAAAAAGAGCTTTTTTTTATGTTTGAATGATTTCAAATTTAATTTATTCCTGTGATGCACAGCTGTATTTTCAGCATCATTCCTCCAGTCTTCAGTGTCATGTGATCCTTCAGAAATCATTCTAATATACTGATCTGCTGCTCAAGAAACTTTTCTGATTATCAATCTTGAAAGCAATTTGTGCAAACCATAATATTTTTTTTCAGGATTTACTGATGAATGGAGAGTTGAATAGAACAGCATTTATTTGAAATAGAAATATTTGTAAAATTATAAAAATCTTTACTGTCCCTTTTTAATAAATTGTATGCATCCTTGATAGATTTTTTTTTTTTATGTTCTTACTGACCCCAAAGTTTTTAAGTCATTAACTAAAATATTTCTTATTAATTATACACAGTAAACAAAATGGTTATATCCCCTGATAAAATAATTATATAATAGAAATTCCATATTTACAAAGTCTCAGACTTTGGGACACAGTATATATATCAGATTTTAAATAAAACATTTTTGGAGCACAAATTAAATCATGTCTTTAAGCCGTGGTGTAAATTAACAGTGATTGCATGATGTTCAAGATGCATTTAGATGTACATTTTACATGTTCATACATTTTATGTCTCTGCAAGCACTTTTGAAACCCTCTACAAAAAATAAAAAAATATTATGTTTTCCAAACAACAAATCAATTTGCAATCTCTAGCCAGCCGTTTCCACCATGACACATTTTCTTTCCTTCCTAAAACAAATGTGTTACCTTCTTGCTTGTTTCTCAGTAGCTGCAGACGCAGGGGCTGATTCAAGGCATTTTAAACTATTCAATAAGAAAAGCGCTCTAAAAAACAATGCTGAAACCTGTCATTGATGCTTAACTCTTCATCCATAACATCAGAGTCTCAATCAGCAGCTCGCCGAGAGGCCTTGGTCCTGAGCAAAGTATCTATTGTTTCAAACCTGACCAACTTTTTCAAACATTCAGCTTGAAAATGGATCTGGGTTATATATGTGTTTAAAATACACTACACTTGGTATAATATTTTTCTAATTGTATTATATTTATACATTATGTGGCTTAAGTGTACTTTTTGATCCCCCCAGGATGCGGTACTGTGGACTAAGTATGTATCATATATGACACTAATCACATTACATTAAAAGTCATGCAATGCAATTCAGGCCATACACTGACACACTTTCACCATATTAAGTGAGTGCTGTGTGTTTAATGGGTCTTACCGTCAGACAGTAGTAGTATATGAGGACCAGGCTGACACACATGGAAATGTTTGCGACAAACGACAGAGGGGCCAAGTACTTGAGGTTGCGGATGAACACCAACACGATGATAAAGGGCAGGAAGAACAGCATGTAGAGGCGAGAGTTGTAGCTGGGGACAATCACTGAGGTTTGGTTGTTGTGACAGTTCCCGGTCGTCCCGTTTGCAGTCTCAACCACCTACGATGTGCAAGTCAATGGAAAGATTATTTTATGGCAGTAACAATGATCCTTTAACAATTCGTAAGAGAATTTTACATGTGTAAGTTCTAATTATAGAAAGGGTTTTGGGTTGATGCAAATATGTGTGAACAGAAAAGCAATGCTGCCCTCTTGTGGTGAGCAAAGACATTTGAATCAGAATTCTTGCAAAAGGAAAGAACAAAATATTATGCTTTTAAAGTTTATAAGTTCACTGTAAATTCACACGTTATACCAGTTGGCCTAGATGAAAACTCCTGCTTTCATGGTTTCTTATTTTTTTAATAATATGACATTCTGTGTGCATACTGTACGATTCTGAATATTATTTTAACATGGACAAAACCTTTATTCAAATCTTCTTCTGTATTTAAAGCTCTCTCACCTGTTTGACATTATCACTGAGGAACACAAAGTAAACGCAGCAGAAGCCCAGCTGAGTTATGTTGAGGAACATATTCACCACACGCCTGAAAAGCCAATAAACAAACAAATCTATAAGTTCAGGTAGCAATCAAAATATTCTTTGTAATCTAAATGTCACCAAATCCAGCCATTTACACAAGAGATGGGTTATACAACTTAGTTTGTTTTCGATACAATACTGATACTTTTAAAGGCAAGTATCTTCAATATCGATACCGATATTGATACCGATACTAATAAACTGAACTTTTAAATCAGAAAATGTATTTAATTACTAAGAATAAAATGGGTAAGGACAACCACTTAACTTTATATTTGAAATGCATTTTAACATTCAATAAGCCTTAATTGCAATTTACTAGATTATATTTTTGTTTACACGTAGTTAAAATATATTTACTGTAGTGGTAACCATTGAAATCCACAAATGGCTAATTATAACCACTTAACTTTATATACAGTCACTTTAATTAAACATAGTTCATTTATAAAAGGAACTGCCGGCGAAATGCTGTTGCACACATAAAACTAAACCTATCTTTTAATGTTTAATATAAATAAATGTAATTGCACAGACTATGTAGACTATTGTTTCAATTTGTTTATTGTGAAATAACACTAACATATGTTTGTTAGTTTTTTTCTTGTCCTCTAATGAGCATTGTTCATGGCTGCCGTTTCCTCAAGCTTTAATGCTTTCTTATTGAAAACAGTTCTATCTTACACAAGTGTTAGCTAACATAGGTTGTTCGTCCGAGTAAATGCATAATTTTTTTTGTTGTTAAATAAACTAAATCTCTGGTAAATAAAACAATAAAACATCAATATTTTTTGTTTGAGTATCAGTACGTTCGATACTCGTGTCAGTATTCATATATCGATACTTTTAATCGATACACCCATCCATACACTACTGTTTAAAGATTTGGGGTCAGTAAAGATTTTTATTTTGAAGAAATTAATAGTTTTATTCATCAAGAATTAATCAAATTGATCAAAAGACATTAAATATATTTTTATTTAAAAGATTTCTATTTCAAATAAATGCAGATTTTTTCTTTCTAGTTTCTACTCATCAAAAATAAGTTTCAACTAAAATATGCAGGAGCACAGCAGTTTTCAACATTAATAATAATAATAATAATAATAATAATAATGTTTCATGAGCAGGATCATGTGACTTTAGAGACTATGAATTTAACTTTGAAATACGAATGAATTACATTTTAAAATGCATTCAAATAATGCAAACAAAAAATATTATTTTGAATTAAATACATTTTTCACAATACTCCAATTTTTACTGTATTTTTAAACAAATAAATGCAGTATTGGTGATAATAAGATACTTCTTTCAAAAATCTAACCACCCCAAAACATCTAGAAAACACTCTTAATTATTGCATACAAACATCTTAAAAATTGTGGTTTCATGAAAAATATAATATTATCAAATGATCTTTTAACGTTTCACAGGGGACATTTCATAACCACAGATTATAAAAGCATCTATGTGCTATCATCTGTAAGATGTGAAACAGTGAATTTGCATGGAGATCAGGTGCTGAGAGAGTCATGTGACAAATGGTTATAAAGATTACGGAGAGAACAGCACAAACACAAGTCAACTTTAATATAGTGCTCATATAAAAACTGCTCTGTAAGCAGTGAAACAGAGACGTTCAGTGACTGTACCTTCCCCACAGAGAGTGTCTGCTCAGCCACGGCACGTTCTCCATGCCATACTCCACCGCATCTCCGTAGGAAAGAAAGGGCTTGCCCAGCCTTAATATAGACAACATTTCAAATAGAAAAACAGAAAGAAATGCGTGTGATTTAACATACAAAGCAGTATGTTAGGTATCAAAACACTTGTCAAGGACATGAGGGGCAGCATTTCTAAAAAATAATGTTTATTCTTACTTTGCACTTAGATGATGTGCACATTTCACAAGGAGGTTCATGCAATGTACAGCTACGATTCCCATTGCCAGAAGACTTAAAGGCCCCACCTGCAGAAAGAGAAGAGATAGAGAGTAACAAACTATTGATATAGCACTTTAATCAACTAGAACACTGGGGAAAAGTGTTTTAAACAATATGAATTTCAAATACAGCCCACCAGGAACAGTCTGAGGTTTAGTGCTTTAACATGGCACTCAACATGTTAACACAGTTACTGATTTCAACTGATCTAATTTAAGAGGTAGTTTATTTCTGTGATCAAAGATGAATTTTCAGCATCATTCCTCCAGTCTCCAGTGTCACATGATCTTCAGAAATCATTCTGATATGTTAATTTACCGCTCAAGAAAAACTGATTACTTTTAATGTTGAAAACGTAATATTGTTTTGGAAACTGATTTTTAGGATCATTTGATAAACAGAAAGTTTAAAATAATAGCATTTATCTGAAATGTAAAATTGTCATGACTGACAGATACTGCATTTACAATTTGTCAGGAAGTGTTTTATAAAATAATGGTGTGCAACTACCGTATTTTCCGGACTATAAGTCACACTTTTTTTCATAGTTTGGCTGGTCCTGCGACTTATAGTCAGGTGCGACTTATTTATCAAAATTAATTTGACATGAACCGAGAGAAATGAACCAAGAGAAAACATTACCGTCTCCAGCCGCGAGAGGGCGCTCTATGTTGCTCACTGCTCCTGTAGTCTACCAAAGAAAACATAGAGCGCCCTCTCGTGGCTGTAGACTGTAATGTTTTCTCTTGGTTCTTGGTTCTAAATAAATGCGACTTATATATGTTTTTTTCCTTGTCATGATGTATTTTTGGACTGATGCGACTTATACTCAGGTGCGACTTATCGTCCTAAAAATACGGTACATATGTAACAGGACAAAGCAATTGATAAAAAGGTCAAAGCATAATATTCAAGTGTGGCAGTGAAGCAGAAAGCATCCTTGAGGGACGTGTCCACACGTCTGGCATCTTTGATCCGGTGGAAACACTTGTCAGATTGTGTCTTGTTGTTCCTGTGTCCTCAGCTGATGCTGAGAGGTTTTAGAGGTCTACAGAGGCTGAAAACACGGCTCAGTGCAATGACACAAGCAGCTGAGTCAGACACGCAGAGGGAAGTCGCAGAAAGAGGTCGCTCAGCGATTTGTTGCTTGCAATGAAAACCACAAAACTTCAGATGCTAGTGATTAAGGCTTTAAACAACCATAACCTTTAGTTTCAAACTTCGTTTGTGCTATGGACATGAATGAGGCCTCAAATCAAACACACTGTTGAGAAAGGGTACACTATTACTCTTCAATTCGATAAAAGCCATGATTTGATTTGGTGAATAATATGGAAAAGGAAAAAAAAAAATTCTCAAAAAGGACACAACATACAATAAAAGCATGTATAATGTCACAAAATATCTCTATTACAGATCAATGCTGTTCTTTTGAACGTTCTATTCATCAAAGAACCCCAGGAAAAAAGTTGCATGGTTTCCACAAAAATATGAAGCAGCATATTAGAATGATTTATAATATATAGACTTAATGTATAGATGCTGAAAATTCAGCTTTGACCACAGGAATAAATTACATTTTAAGATATACTCAAAAAATAATAATAATAATAATTTTAAATAGTAATAATATGATAGAATTTTACAGTTTTTATTGTATTTTTGATCAAATAAAAATGCAGCCTTTGTGAGCATGAAGGCCTTGTTTATAAAACATAACCCTAAGCATCTGAATAGCAGGGAAAAACATCTTGGGAACAGAATATGAAATATTACATCATTTAAGATGTAAATAAAAGGTTATTAATTCATTATTATTAATATTATATATTTTTTTTGCTTAACAGTTTCACTTGCATTGTCTCTTCAAAACCCAAAAGGTGCGTTAGGTGTGGAAGTTTTTAAAAATCATAAAACTTATGAGAAATGGGAGAGAAATTTTAATTAAACGCTGACATGATGTTGACATAAGTAGATCATGTCCAGATAAGTACATACAGCTGCCACAATCACTCAACAACAAGATAAAGCTCAGAGGGAAGCGTGCACACATTTTACTGCGATGATATAGGATTTTATAAAAGGTCAGGACAGTTCAAAATATAATATCATGAGCATTCATCTCCAAACAAAATTTTCTGTCCTACCAGGAGTCCTGCATTCTTGACAGCCAGAGGCAAGCCGAGGAGTCCAGTACCAATATTTCCTTTAAGTAAATGAATTAAAGTCTGAGAAAACCTAAACAAATGAACACAAAATTAAAACGGGTCCAGGAACATGAAAGTTGTAATAGGTGAAGATGACAGTGCTTACGAGGATCCAGTTCTTCCTCCAAATCGTTCATATTCGGACTGTCGTTGGGAACTGGGTGAACGGACGGGCTCATCGTCAGCAGGACTCACATCTCTTCTGGAAAGGTCCGGGCCTTGAACCAACACACAAATATAGCTTTAACATGATCTTAAACACTGAACAGAAAACACAGACGCTTCCCTTCAAACGTTTGGGGTGTGTAAGATTTCTTAACGTTTACAAAAGAAGTATCTCACGATCATCAAATCTGCATTTATTAGATCGCAAACATACTAAAAACAGGTTATTATTAAAAACTTTTATTACAATTTATTATTAAAATGTAATTTATTCCTATGATGAGCATCATTATTCCAGTCTTCTGTGCAGGGTTCTTTATTGAAGAGACACATTTGATTGAAAAATAAATAAATAAAAATAAATAATACAAATTACAAATTAAATCTAATAAAAAAAAAAAAAAAAAAAATAGTATGCCAGTGATACTAAAACAATCCAGCTTAAGTGCCACATGATCCTGCAGAAATCCTTCTAACACAATATTTGCAGCTCAAGAAGTATTTATTATTATCAGTTTGAAAATAGTTATGCAGTTTAATAAATTATGGACACTTAGTTGAACTGAAAGTATATAAAAAAAACAGACATTATATATTGACTATCACTTTTGATCAATTTTCTTTGCTGAATACAATTCAAAAAAATTAAAAAATTAAAAGTAAACTAAAATAAATAAATGAGTAAATAAAGATCACAGTCAATGTCAAATAATGCAAAGGAAATTGGTTTACCATCCTGATAGTTGATCTCAGAGGCCATGCTTGTTTTGGTGGGGTGTAATTAGCCTCTGATAGCTTCACTGATCACACACTTCCCTGCGGAGACGCTGCATCTACAGGCTCTGTGATCGCAGACAAATGAACAGAGTTAACACACCAGTGATGCACAGTGTGCCCTTCTGCGTCATTATATTCTCTATGGTCTCTTGAGGCTAAAAACCATACGAGGATTTCAAATATGCCAAATGATATTATGCAATCAACATTAGTTATATCTGACACTTTAATATGGCTATGAGAATTTAGCAGAGAGGCTCAAATGAACCACTGTATCACTCACAGCCACCATCTGTATTATTATTATCACCACACATAGCGTTTATTAAAGGGGACCTATTATGCAAAATTCACTTTCACGTGTTGTTTGTTGGCAGTGTGTGTGCACAATTAAAATTAATTAAATTAAATTCATGCCTCCTAAAAGTGGCAATTTTACCAAGATATTAAAAATGATCTGTTAGGTTTTCTGAGTTAAAACGTCACCTACACGCTCCGGGGACATCAAAGACTTATTTTACATATCGTGAAAGGGGGTATAATCGCTAGGTCCCCTTTAATGCTTTGTCAAATATGCTTTTTTTTTTTTTAAACCTGCAAACTCTATAGACACTGTTTTGTAGTGGTGAAGACAGGGTTGTCATATGAAGGTGAAATACACCAGATGTATGTGTCAACAAGATGTCTCAACTATTTGAAACCATTCCAAACCACACATATGCGGAACCTTGCAAGACAATTCAGCAAACTCATTCAGCTACTGAACAGTAAAAGCGAACTGACATTAAAACACAGAACTGGTCTCTACAAATATGTAAGTCATCCATGAAATAGTATAATTATAACCTGAAGCTGTGAATGTTTCAGGTTAAAAATTAAAGCCTAATTCTTTTGCTACAGATAGGTGTGCCTGAGCAACCATGCTATCTTATGATAATGCAAAGCAGCTCTATTCAGTGCTGTCAAATCAATGATTGACTTTGTAGTGGACACTTCTTTCCCTTGAACACATTTCCTACTGACAACTTAATGTCTAGGTATGCAAAAGTCAAATCAATACAGAAACAGCTCAATGGGAAGAAAGAAGTATTTCATGACCATGCAGTTGACTTGTTATTGGTGCACATTTAATAAACAGGTTGCATAGAAGTCTTAGTCAACAAAGTAAAACTACATTACCACAGTTAGGGGATCTTTAAAGCAATGCAGACTTCAAGAAACACAGAACATCTTTTGAAACTCAAGTATCTTTGTTGTAACAGTTTAAACAAGAAGTTGCATTTCTTAGTATTGTAACATTGTGCAACAAAATCCCATCTCATCCCATACCAACTACCATGACCTAACAGTTATTAATATTTGTGAATGTTAGTAGGAAATGTAATTGCTCATTATTTGTTTGTTAGTTCATTCATTTTTTTAAGTTATAATAGCAGATATTGCAATTAACATTGACTAATATTAATAAAGGGTGTAGAAGTATTGTTCATTGTTAGTTCATTGTTAACTAATGAAAGCTTAACTGTAAACATATTGCAAGCATAACTAACGTTAGGTAAATATATTGAAGAAGAGACACATTGAAACTTACACTGTTTTCCAGTCTTAACAGGTATTTTCATTTACTGTCTTGTTCATGACCAGATTAAACACATAAATAGTACGAATTTCATAAACAGTGATGTACTGTAACGCATCATTTAGCCTTCAACGGTCAATGCTGTCACACCAACTGTGCTGTATGCTAATACCGTGCTACATGAAGTGACAGATTTGTACTTACCGTCAGCACAGTTAAACGATGTACTATAACAGATCTACTATGTTAACACCAAGAAGTCCATATCTGAAGCCGGGGATGCGATGTCAGCACAGAAGCGGACAGATAAGCGGACATGCTATGATTTGAAACCGCTTTCCTCATCGGATCCGCGTCCGACTGTCACGTGACCATCAACAGCGCGTCAGTCAGCTGATTTCACTTCTGCTGAACAAACTAACTTGAATAATGATTTTGTTTCTGTTTTTAAAATAAAGACTTTCACTTTTAGAATTTAGTCACATTCCAAAATGATGTTAAAACAGAGAATACATTAAAAAAATATATATTCAATTGGATTTATTTCAATTTATTGTTTAATTTTATGCCGGAAGGGGGCGCTTCGTAATAAGGGAGCGTCTAAAATTTTAATATTACGTGTGTACTGTTTAAAACGTATGAGCGCATTTTAGTGCCTCATTGAAAAAGATTACGAGATTAAAGTTGAAAGTAAAAGAATAAAAGTAAATAATGAAGTCGAAATGTTTTGAGAACAAAGTCGAAATATTATGAGAATAAAGTCGAACTACTACGAGAATAAAGTCGAAATGTTTCAAGAATAAAGTTGAAATATTACGAAAAAAAAGTCGTAATTCTATGAGAATAACGTTATCACATATGTGGGATTATTAGCAGAAATAATACCATGTGTCATACTCGCAGGGGCAGTATGCTTGCCAAAAGTCTTCCATTGCATTCGTTATTTGCAGTGCGCCAGCCACCCAACAGTAATAAGATTTTTGCTTCTGATAGACCTACTTTTAATGTCTCAGCTTTCAAAATCAGTTTTAAAGCGAAACACAAATTATGTGTTTTACAATAATGTTTTTTCAAGCTCTTTAATGACCAGATAACTGTATTTATGTGAAACAATTCATTAAATGATACTATTTTCTTTGTGAAAATTCCAAATAGGCTAAGTGAAAATGTATTCTAGTAATATTTCGACTTTATTCTCGAAACATATCGACTTTATTCTCTTAATATTTCAAGTTTATTCTCGTAGTATTACGACTTTTTTTCTTGAAATATTTCGACTTGATTCTTGAAACATTTTAACTTTATTCTCGAAATATTTCAACTTTATTCTCGTAATATTTCAACTTTATTCTTTAAACATTTTAACTTCATTCTCGTAATATTTTGACTTTATTCTCGTAATATTTTGACTTTATTCTCGTATATTACAACTTTATTCTCAAAACATTTAGACTTTATTCTCATAATATTACGACTTTATTCTTGAAACATTTGGACTTTATTCTCATAATATTAAAATTTTATTCTCGAAACATTTCGACTTTATTCTCGTAATATTTAGACTTCATTCTCATAGTAGGCCTATTACGACTATATTCTCAAAAATTGTGACTTTATTCTTGTAATACTTTGACTTTATTCTCGAAATATTATGACTTTAATCTCGTAATCTTTTTTTTTTTTTTTTTTTTTTTTTTTTTTTGTCAACGTGGCACTAAAACACCGTCGTAAAAACGCTTGTCCATTTATCCAGAAGTAACTAATTGACTCGTAAAACAAACATGACAACTAGGATAGCACAGTTTTCGCACTGATCTAATATATTTACACTAAGTTCTGTATACCTAGTGATTCAAATGCACGCTTTGTAAGATAAAGTAGTAATTTAGTGATGTTCCCTAAATTAAACAGCGCGTCATCATCAGACTGCACCGCTTCAGTCCAGCAGCAAAACCAAGTTTTGACTTGAGCTCGCAGCGACAATCTGATCGATCATGACGGTAATGTTACATTTATTTAAAAACTTAACTCATAAAGATCTGTTTATATGTTGCTACCTGATTTGTGGACATGTAAAATCACGTTTATTCGGCATAACTCCTCAGACACTTAGCGTTGTAGCTAGCTGGTGATTGATTCTCTTATAAAGCTGAATTAAACATGTTTTCTTTTCTCGTGACAGACTCACGAGTTTTTTGTTGACATGACATGTGAGGGATGCTCTGGTGCGGTCACTCGAGTGCTTAAAAAGCTAGGTATGCTTGTGAATATTTCCGATTTCAATTAACTAAACTGTTCATTTATATGCCTAAACTATTTCAAACCTGTTATGTTATGTCTGTGAAATTACTTCATTTCTCACTTGTTTTAGTGTGCTGCTTTGTCATGTGGGAACATAGTTCATAGTTCAGGTGTGTTTCTCAACAGATGTCAAGTTTGACATCGATCTGCCCAACAAGAAGGTCTTCATCGAGTCAGACACAGACACGGATGTCCTTCTGGAAACACTGAAAAAGACTGGCAAAACTGTGACCTACATTGGTCCAAAATGAAATATTATACATTGAAAAACTCAAAGGTGAGAAGCAGATGTTTAAAAAAAAATGCAAGTGAATAATTTTGTTAATTGCAAAGTATTATGGATTGTGTGGACAGCGAATTATGAACCTAATAACAAATATTAACTGAAGCGTTATGTTAAAGTTGTTTAAAATGAAGTTGGTGGAAGCTTGTATAGAAATATCTTTTGATTCAATAATAGTGTTTGACGGGCAAATTAGGTTTCTTTATGATCACACGCCCTAAAGTTTTCAGTCTTGTGATCAGACAAGCCTGACTTGAAAGTCCAAAGTTGTTGTTTTGAATGTCACAGTGTAACATAAAGAAAGGTTTCATCCTCCTGTTAATTCACCAATCGAGTGTTATCTCTGATTTTGTATATTTTAATCCTCTTAATACACCTGGATATATTTGGTTTTATGAGTGCATGGTCTCTTCTTTCATTCATTCCGGTAGAGAAACTCCAGTTTTTCATTTATTGTCACTTTTATTCTGATCATAGTGATGTTTCTGCAACACATGAATAGTGCATTTAAGATGACCTAAAGTGGACTTGTGTTCAATATTTGTTTCAATAGGTCAGAATCATGCTGCTTTGAAGATTATGAAGTGGGACTCCCTCATCGGACCGTACATCACTCGTCAGATGAATTATTACATATCTTTGGGACCACTGAAGGAAATCTGTTCAGCAGAGCATCATGAAGAGCAGCTACCAGGCTGATTTATATATTCTATATTTAGAGCATTTTCTATAATCTATAATCATTTACAATATGGTTGTTTTCCTGCCACACATACATATTTGTAATTGTATAAGTGTCTAGATGCAATAAAATAAAAGTGAAAGTGTCTAGATGTAAAAAAATAAAAGTGAATGTATTCACTGAGAGGGAAGAAAATCTGTGTGAGTTAATTGAGTGAGTGAGTGAGTGTGTGTGTGTGTTCATGTGTGTGTATGCATGTATGTATGTATGTATGTATACAGTACAGACCAAAAGTTTGGAAACATTACTATTTTTAATGTTTTTGAAAGAAGTTTCTTTTGCTCATCAAGCCTGCATTTATTTGATCAAAAATACAGAAAAAAACAGTAATATTGTGAAATATTATTACAACTTAAAATGATAGTTTTCTATTTGAATATACTTAAAAAATATAATTTATTCCTGTGATGCAAAGCTGAATTTTCAGCATCATTACTCCAGCCTTCAGTGTCACATGTTACATCCAGTCGATCACATGATCATTTAGAAATCATTCTAATATTCTGATTTATTATGAGTGTTGGAAACAGTTCTGCTGTCTAATATATTTGATCAATAAAAGGTTAAAAAGAACTGCATTTATTCAAAAAAAAAAAAAATTCTAATAATATATTTTCTTTACTATCACTTTTTATCCATTCAACACATCCTTGCTGAATAAAAGTATTGATTTTATTTAAAAAGAAAGAAAGGAAAACAATTCCTGACCCTATATTACTGATCAGTAGTGTATATTGTTATTACAAAATATTTATATTTGAAAAACATAGCTTCTTTTTTTTTTTTTTTTTATTCATCAAAGTATCCTAAAAAAGTATCACATGTTCTGAAAAAATATTAAGCAAAAAATTCTAAAAATCCTAAAAATTCAGCTTTGCATCACAGAAATAAATGATAATTTAAAGTATAATAAATGTAAAAACAATTATTTTAAACTGTAATAATATATCACAATATTACATTTTTTTCTGTATTGTTGATCAAATAAATGCAGGCTTGATGAGCAGAAGAAACTTCTTTCAAAAACATTAAAAATAGTAATGTTTCCAAACTTTTGGTCTGTACTGTATATATATATATATATATATATATATATATATATATATATATATATATATATATATATATATATATATATTCTCGGTTTCAGTGCCAAGGCTCTTAATGGAGTAATACATCTGGTTGCAGCAGAAAATCCAATTTTTATGTTTTTAAACACACATCATTGGACTGGGCTTATATTTTTAATTGCCCTCAGTTCACCAGTAGGGGGCAATGTTACCCTGCCATTAAAAAAAAAAAAACCATTTCAGCATGCAGCATTCTAGAAATCTGATATCTTCATGCTTTTTCAGGCCAATGACCCTTGTCGGGGGAGATACGTAAATATTAATGTAATGTATTTATATATTGTTATCATTACTGCTGTACATTGTAATGTACTTAAATGAAGGTGGGACATTTAAACACTATATAAATATTAGTTTTCTAACTTGAAATTTATATTACATTTTTGTACAATGCATAATTATATATTTTTCTGTTCAAAAATTTGTTAGGATTGCATATACATATATAATATCTCCTACAAAGAAGAGCTATATGAGCTGTACATGTTGTACTTTAGAAATGGGTTTTGGCTAGATACCAATATGTCCAAAGCACTTTTTTTTTTTTAAAGTATTATCAGCTCCGTTTAATGTGTGGAAAACAGAGCCACAAAATAAAAGTGAATGTATTATTCTCATTGACGTAGAACAGGTTCTTTCCTGAACAGAATCTGAAAGAGTGAATCACCGGCTTGCCTTCTATTGTTCAAGCTGGTATAATTGCTGAGGGAGTAGTCTATAAAAGCACAGGACATGCTGACAGGCAATGCAGCTGTACTGAACCAGGGCCGTCGTCAGGGGTACACAACTGTCATGAGGGACCCTTGAATTTTAACAACTGCACTGTATAGCTATAGAAGCTATATATATATTTATTTTCTGATGAAACAATATCATTTAATTCCAAGAACAGATTCCAGTCCTGACAGAATGCAGCAATGTTGCAGTTAGATATCGTTCAACATCTAACCAGAAGACGAGAGTAAAACCGTCTTCTGTTATTCTTTTCAAAACCTCTCTGGTTTTAATGATGGAAGCTGAGATGGAAGCTCACTCGTGCTGCTGTGATATCAACACAATTGATCTTTTGTTGCCTGCAATGGCTAGTGAAAAGAGAAAATGCAAGGAATGCACAGGATCCAGGCCGTGTTTAGTGACTGGAGACGCAGACTCAACTGTAACAAGTGTCAGAAAGATAAATCAGTTAATGGCAAGGAAATCCCTTGTATACAACGAGGATAGAAGTGTGCATTACTGACCTCTTTTTTTGAACAAAGAGCAGGTGCTCACTTTTCTTTCTCTTTGCATGACAAATGAAGTATCACCACAAATCTGCAGTTCAGGGTAAATCCTTGATTACTATCAGGAACTTTGTCTCAAGCCCATTCGTTTCTTTTGAATTAATGAATCAGTGTAAGAGACTGACTGTGTTTTCAGTGTGAATCTGCAGATCACAAACACAGGCCATTAGCAAGTTATTACTGTGATCATTTCTGGGTGATGATATAAAACAAAAGCTTGGTTTTTTTATGCCACATTTAGCTTTTCCCTTTTGTGACTTAAGTGGGCTTTGTGTAATGTTAACTTATAGATGAAACCATACACATTTTTGACTTTATGAAATTTGTTTAAAATAACTTTCCCCAACACTGCACACTGGTTTGTAGAACATATACAGATTTACCATTTACTGCGCTTTTATTCTAGCACTAATGCAGCCAAATAGCTTACTCCTGTGTTGCAAAATAAAATGATATTAAATTGATGAATATTAAATTACTTAAGTGAAATGCAAACAGCAATTAACACTGACGACTGTCACACTCAGAAAGACGTGTCTGTTCGCCATCATCATGTTGTGCAGACAGAAATCACCAGACACAACATGTCTGCTCCATACTGTGATATGAGGGCTTCGTGCTCACTGCATGCGATTTAATGTGTATTAATTATTATTAGCACTTTGATCAATAAAATCCAAAGAATTTCAGTGAAATTCTGAAATGTAATACTTAAATATACAACACATAAAACATGCAGACAAAAGTAACATGTTCAGACACAAGCGTTTAGTGACAGGCTCAGACAGGGCTTTCACAAATGAACTGCTACTGGTTCAGGACTCAGCATCCACTCACTAAACTGAGTCCTGGCCAAATCTGCTCTCAAACAGCTGCTGCTCTATAGAATACTTGGACTTTTCGCTTTGGTGCTTCTGAAAACAGTACCTTTGTTTTTTTTTGTTTTTTTTTTGTTTTTGCAAAGGATAAAATCTGCTGAAAAATGCCTCTTGGGGCACTGAAAAAGAATTCCATCCTTTCTCAAGATTTTGTGCCTGGAAGACGTGACTAGAGTGAGATGCCATGCAGGTAGAGACAAGTGTAATCATGCACTCATCAAGGCCAGAAGCATCCAATATACTGTAGCAGAAGCACAGCAGCTCAGAACTTTATTCATTTATTTATTTATTTTTATAACGCACATTTAAAAACAACCCAGGGTTGACCAAAGTACTGTACAGATGATAGAAGTCAAATAAAAATACAAATCATAATCTCTCAAGCAACAAACAAAAAACACTAAAATAAATACATTTGTATAATTGTTGTGCAGTCTTCTTAGCAAATGCCCAGCGTTTTAAAAAATGAGAAATCAAATAAGAGATTACTTCGATTTATGCTTTAAACAACTATCTTCATTCACTGAGCTCAACATAATTTGAGAGCAGTGGTGGAGGGTTGAGTTTAGTGACGAGCAATCAGATTATTTATTATTATTTATTTTATATTTATTTTATTTTTTGCAGTATGAAAGGGTAAAAAAAAAAATGAAACTATTAACCTCAATTTATAGTCCATGGGTAAATTATAACAAGTTTGCAGGTATTGGTTATGTGCTAAAATAGCTGTTAAAAAGCTTAACAGATGGAGCCAAAACTGAAGCTAATTATGAACACTAGGGGTTGATTAAATGCCGCTTTAATTTCTGTCTTTAAATGATGTTTTGTAGGGAGACTCTATGGATTATTCATTCCATTTAGATTTGAGAAGAAAGCTGCTGAGGTGGCAACACAAGGACATTTTTATGAGATCATATTTCTTCTCTTAATGTTCTCGTCATTGGCACTGTCAAGTGTTTTAAATGTCTTCTGTATCGAATCCTTGTGGGGATTATTAGGGAATAACTGGCCTTCAGGAATGTCATTTTAAAAATAACTGATTAAAAATGAGCTGCACTGAAATGATAAAAGTGTTGTTCACACATTTGGAGAGAAAATGGAAAAAAGTCATTTTGCAGTTCTTAGCCTGAACGTTTTAATCTCTCTAGTTTAAGTCATTTCATTTCGGTTAAATATAATGTGGGATCCAGAAGTCTAGTGAACTATTGTTCTTTGTTTAGAATTTTTGAGGTTCGTTCATTTCAGTTAAATTGAAGTTTTAGATCCCAGAAAAGACGTTCACACTAATTCTATACGCTAGTAAACAGAATCCTGAATTATTTAGCTTCACGTTTCAAACTAGGTTAGTTTTCTTTTACCATTTGACATTTTTCTCCTCAAACAATAGTTTTTTATAACCCCGGTTACAAAGCTAAGCTAAAACCCTGTTTCTAAATTAGTCTGAACATACTACCCAGGGTTAAAAGTGGGAAATGATTATAACCCAGGGTTAAGCACATTGTAAAAAGGCCAGAGTCCGAGCTAATGCTCACAGCTCAGTGTATTATGAATATAAGTTGTGTACATATAAAAATCACCCTGTAACTCAATGTCAAGTATGATATTTGATAAAAAGATGTTATTATATTTGGCGACAGCTAGATGTTATCCAAGACCTTCATGTGCGTGACTCACTTTTATCAGTTTAAGTACACCCTGGACATAATTCCTGTGCTTCATCTGGTCTTTAATGTCCCAGGTCACCTTCAGCAGCAGATCAACAATGCCTGCCAATAACAGCATCTCATGCCCACACCGCTACGCTCTGATCCAGTTAGTCCAGCGCACAATCATGACGCCCAGATGTTTATCTGGCCAAGTCTTCTGTGGAGAAAAGGAAATAAGGGATACAGAGAAAGGGCTGTTGTATTTTGACTAGCTCACTATTGCGTTCTGCTTCTTCATCCGTACAGAGTTCTGTCCACAACACAGTTTTCTTTAACACCTCAACATGTCTTCACTGTCGGATTAGATGACCACTTTATAGTCACAGATTACATTTAATCCTACACTCAGATAGATTTGCAGCATCACTGACAGTGCTGTTAAATCATCACTGTTCAATCTGCCCATCACAAACCATAGTTTATATGTTACAAAAGCTTAGCATTAAATAAATACTTACGTGATTTTGCTACTTAATTTGTGGACCTCATCCGCATAACTGAAACCGGTTATGCTTTCGTGTCTCACTTGTTTCATACAAACACAGTTACAATATATATATATATATATATATATAGCTTTTTGGAAGCTTTACATGATCTACATTCATTTCATGCTGGCTATGGTAAGCTGTTTTGACTTTTTTAATTTTTGATGTGAACAATTACATTTTCACTAGTTGACATTACAAAGCTTTATATCAGGTACTGCATTTTTACTTTATATCACTCACAGAAATCACTCAAATTCTTGATCAAAAACTAGTAAAAAAAAACATGTAGTTATTAATCTGTAATTGCATTTTAAATAGCATTAAATATTTTGAAATGTGTAATACCTTTGCATGCGATGAGTGCTGATGTCATTGCTGATATCAAGAATTAATTTTTTTTATTTTAAATAAATAATTAATTCCGGATATCAAGAATTCCCAATATTACTAGTGAAAATTCCATTCCTGATATCAATAATTTCCATTGTTACTAATTATATCAAGAATTATGATTTGTACTAGTAAAAATGTAATTCATGTTATCAAGAATGATAATTTGTACTAGTAAAAAATCAATACTGGATATAAAAAAATCCCATTGCTACTATAGTGAAAATTGCATTCCTGACATCAAGAATATAATTTTTTTAGCTAGTGAAATTTGAATGGTTGATATCAAAGATTGATATCATGGGAATGATTTGGTTAGCTGTACATTAACCCTTTTTTAAATATACATTACCTTGCCAATGTGTCGTTTTCTGGCAGACAGCAGTTGTGAGCTTTGTGTAGAGGACACAAAGTTTATGTTTCAGATCAAGGAATGTGAGTTAATTAAAATCCACCCTTGAACAAGAGACCTGTCCTCAAAGTTTAGACAGTACTATATCTAGACTGAATCTGGGTTGAGTGTTTGCAGTATCTATAATACTATGCACCTGGATCTCCTAAATAGAGCGTGTTTTGTAACAGAAGTTTACACAGTAGCCACACTGGCAAAGATGAAGCAAATGACAGAGCAGCTCTTCAGACAATGAGATGGTTCACAGCAAAGACACATTCAGTTTGTGTGGGCTTCTTTCAGCTGACGTAATGACAAAGAGAGCTTTCTCTTGCCAAACACATTCTGTCATTGTATTTGCCATCACAATTTTTTCTTTTATAGGGATGAAAATGTATTGCTTTACTTACTGGTGTTATAAGTTACATAATACTGTATGCTGGACTCTAAAGCCACCTGGACCTGCTCTATAAAGCATATGATTTTAGTGTGCATCCATGTGTGGATGCACACTAAACTATTAATGTGTGATGATATATTCCTGTCCAGTGTTGATATTACTTACTGATTCAGTTTATATGAAGTCTAAACAGGAACTAGCATGAAAAGCCACCTTGTTCCTTAAAGGATGTGAATCTTTGAAGAGCCTGTGGAAGTTTATTGAGGAAACGGTGGTCGAAATCCCACCGTCTGGTGTGTAATTCAGAATCCAGCTATTTTCAGTCAGGCCCCATGAGAGGTGTTTCCCGTAAACCAACCAAAGAAGGCTTCTTTAAAAAGAAGTCAGCATTTGTGATGCAATGTTTTGAAACATTTTCCAAACACACTTTATGACTTAAGCATTAAATATGTAAAAAAAAAAAAAAAAAAAAAAAAAAAAAAACTTTTTATGATAATACAAAAAAAAAGCATTTTATAATTTGACTATAATTTTACTTTATACTGTATATACACACACATACGTTTTGTTTCTTTTATGCATTCTGTTTCTTCCATTATTTCATATTCTTTCTAATAGATTTTACTGTTTGACATTGAAATGTGTTTCAGTTCCTGTTCTAAATTTCAGGGAGTCTGTGACCCTCTGTGATCTTCTCAGATCCCACAGACAGCGCCACGTCTGCAGTGCATAGAATAATTACATCTCCTCCGTGGCCCTGCTTTCAGTGTCTGCAGAGGCCAGAATGGAAAATGCCACGTTGCAGAGAAACTATTTTTTTCCAGCGTTGTCTCATCCAGATGTTTCTTTCCTTTCTGCTTTGTATACTCAGAAAGAACAGACATTAGCAATCTACAGCAGAGTGAATCTCTGTGACTGTGAATTTAGGCAGACGTCTCATGGGTGGGATGAAATGGTAGGTGTGATTAGTTTAGTCTGCTGGTCAGGAGACACAAAACTAAGAGACAGTACAGTGGGATGGGCCCCTGGAATTTCAGACTGGAATTTTTTTGGGATTCAACCATTTGAAACTCTCGGTCCAACATAGAAAAAAAAGTGCTGCCCATTTGAAATACATGCTACATTTACAGTCAGCCACTATAGATCATATGTGAACCATTATCGGATCATAAATGCATTTTAGGATCATATATGAGTTTACTTCGCTAACTCATTTGACCTTAGTTGAGTTAACACAGAAACATTTTAAGTCCAGGTCATTTTGCTTTCTCTTTGATGAAACAAAAACAAAAACAGGACAAATATAATAGCGTATAATAAAGCAAAGGAATTTTTTTTAATCAAATATTGTGTTAAAGTAACAATTTGATTTATAAAATGATCAATAAATGTAATATTTTCCTTACATAAAACAAATAGAGTTTCATACAGGCCTTTATCATGGCTCTTTAAAAGGAAGTTGTTTATTTTTTATTTTATATTGTAAGGAAATAATAACATTTATATCAGTAGTTTTTAATTAACTTTGCCTAATTAGAACTTGTTTTAAACTT